>NC_050479.2:70431922-71036505 GCF_012460135.2 Molothrus ater
TCTGCTTTTTAGCAATTGCTTGCATTGAACTAGCACTTTCATGAAAGTGTCATTATAAACTCCACAATTGTTTTCTTAAACAATAATTAACTTGTGTGTGTGCAAAGAAAGGACCATTTTCCCAAACAAACAGCTCCACATCAAGTACAATGTGTTATTCGGAGATTGTGATGATCAGGGTAAAGCCCTATGATCAGCCCTTGCCTTCAGTATCCCAAGTAACACTCATCAGCAAAGCTTCTCCCCAATTATTTATGGCAAGCGATTTCCAAACAAACCTTCTGAGCAGCACAGATTCCTGGGAGATACCACTAATGACCTCTCACTATTATTTCACATCTCTAACTTCTCCATACAGAGGAGGACCATCTCTAAATTCAGCTTTAGTCTCTGGTAGGAAGCTTAACAGGATGCCTTTTGAAAATATAGTTAAGATTACATAAACTGCATTGTCCTTAGCCTATATTTTAACTCAATTGATGCATTTTAATAGACTTATGAAGTGCTGAATGTGTTTTGCAAGACTGTTCTCTCCATCTCAGCACCTACCATGGGTCCACTATCTCTGCTTTTGGTTCGCCTTACCAATTAGTACTTTCCACTTTCCAGAAAGTCCTTTTAAAATCTGATCTCACCACTGCCCCTTTCCAGCCTTTCATAACTGGGACAATTTAAAGCACAGGGTCATACTTTCTGGTTAGAAATTTGCTCCTTCCGATGTGCAACGATATCTCACCTTGACAACTGTCTGCACCTGAGACAGATCCCTCAATCACTGTCTTCACTGCTAATCCTTTAAGTTCTTTCATAATGTCTACATTCACTTTGCTCCTATTTCTTTATTCATCCTTCAGAGAAGACTTAATTTTTCAAAGAACATATCCTCACTCCCAAGGGCTTCCTTTATTCTACTATTTGAGCATGTCACATTTTTTTAATTGATGGGTTTAGAGTACCTACTCACCCTCAGTCATTGAGAGCCCAGCAAAGCTTCAAAAACTGTTCCCAGGCAGCTTGCAACACTTCACCATCTTGGCTCTCTTTTAGCTTTGAGAGGCCATCTCCTCCCACCACCATCCCTCATATTTTCTTTTTTAACTGAAGTGGTACTTCAAGCAGGTCTGTTTTTTTTTTAACCCTGTACAGATTCGGCATATGCCAGGAGCAAAGAACAACCCATGTTTATCACAGACAGTCCTCGGTAGTAATGGTTTCCATCTTTCACCCTACTGTAGGCCAGGTCCCAAGTTGATGCCCCCCTCTGTGCATGCCCTATCTGTTTCACTAACTAACTACTCATTACCATGAAGTTTTGGCTAGGCATTCTTCACTGCCCAGAAGCACCCACCTAAATGAAATGAGGCTAACAAGCCGTTCATTGCTGCATTCCCTGCTTTGCAGCCTCACTGATCCAACACAGCACAGGCAAACAAGTGGCAGATGTAAATGCAGTCCTAATGATATTGTTCCCCCGCCCTTACACTCCACCCACAGACCTTTCCGTGTTGCAATAGCTGGTCTTTCTTAAACGTCTTCTGGTATCTGGCAGTCACATAAGCTTCCAGTTGGGCTTTTACACAATGGAACTAACATAACAGTGAATGGCACTGTTAGCACATTTAATTGCGAGGGGTTGTTTTGTTCCACCCTGCTTAAATAGGATTGATGTTCACCCAAAAAGAAACGAGAGATTTTGAAAGCCAAGCTGTTCAAGTACAAAAAGTTAGATAAGATTCAAATTACAGTCAGGGACAAGTTTGCTGCCTTGGGGTCTTCAAGTCCCCCCAGGTAAAGCTTGCTCCAGTTGCTTTGATTAAGCTTCATACCTTGCTCAGAGGTTCTGTGAGAAAATGCACTTGATGAAACCTGACTTTCCAAGGCTTCATTGTGGGATTATCCCGTTATCTGAATGCAAATCGTAATTGGAAGTACATCTGAAGTTAGGGCTCCCCACTCACAGGGTAATGCTATGCCTCTCACAGAAAATGTATCTTGGCCAGAATTAAAAAGTCGAATCAAGAATTTTCTGCAATTCAGATCCTTTTGTATTTCAAGTTCTCAGCTGCACTTATTTTTCACACACACAGTAATGAATTGAGTCTTCATTTTTAGAGCAACTCTCAAGTGTCCTTTATTCAAATGTCAACATCTTGTATGCAAGGTGTTACAAGCACACAGCAGAGCTTTCCCAGAAAAACAGGCAGATTGTTTCAGTGACCTTTAGTTGTGTTCTTGCCTGTTCACAAAACGTGCATTTTTTCAAGGATAATTTTAATTTTTGATGTTTAGGCTAGCATCTGTAGTTGAGAAAAATCATTATGCTCTCTCGAACATTTTGTCCTTTAAAAAGTATCTGCAGCTTTAATCATGGCTTATACAGTTCTTTTCCTGCAAATTCTAAACTGACTGCACAATATGTTTTGCCATACTACCACTTAACACTCAAGGTTGTTAAGAAGCTGTTGAATAGAAACTGTTTTCTGAACAGCAGTATCTTTTTGCTTAGTGTCACACAATCTTACAAGCACTCTTTGGCATCCAAATGCTCTTATAATTAAGTCAGACTTTCACTAGGTTATGCAAAAAAACCCGTGCAATAGGGCAACATCAGTAGAATCCTCCATTAAAAAAAAACCCCAGAATATAAAATGGACTATCCAGCACCTTTCCTATATAATCTACTAAAGACTTTGTATGCTTCTGTATACAATTCAATATATTTATTCATAAAATCACAGAATGGTTTGGGTTGGAAGGGACCTTAAAGATCATCTAGTGATTTCCAAACTCAAGCAGCTATCTCTCAAATGGGAAGCCTCAACACACAGAAGTTAGCAATTCATTCACAAGTAGCCCAACAAAAAATTGTAACTATGAATAAAGCTAGGGCTGTAATCCCAAATGTGCTATTATGGGGCTTGACAAGGTCTCAGAAACCATTTGTTGAGCCTTGGAGGAGACAAGAAAGAACAGCAGGCTAGCCAGCCAGAACACAAAACCCTCCTGAATGGTTATCAGCCTGCACGTAGCAGTAACATGCAGCATTACTTGCCAAGCTCACAAAGAAAAGATGTGGGACGGTGGAGGGAGAGAAGCATGAGAGGTACAGCACCGGGGGGATAAAGCCTGAAACTGAAACTTTATTCCCATCCACTCACAAAACACAGACTTCTCTACTCTAAACTCAAGGCTGCTTTACAGTTGAAGGCTACCAGAAAGAAAAGCACGCCTTTTATCAGCAGCACTGTTCTGTGACAACACAGCCTCCTGTACAATCAACACCCTCAAAAACGAACCCCTATTCTCTAAGGGGACATC
Source organism: Molothrus ater (assembly GCF_012460135.2). Lineage (NCBI taxonomy): Eukaryota > Metazoa > Chordata > Aves > Passeriformes > Icteridae > Molothrus > Molothrus ater. Next base: position 70,435,241 of record NC_050479.2, read on the forward strand.
GCGTACACGCGTTAGCCACTCCATGCCCCCACTATTTACACATATTACTGTAATTTATAAATCCAGAATCAAACTACATGGAGACAGACCTCTGGTGTTTTTCTTTCTTGTTTTGCAACACTACTTTCATAGCCTCTTCTCTGTACTTGTCATAAGCTTTGGGTAGGAATGAAACACCAACTCACCTTTGCTGCAGGGTATGAAAATAAATCAACACATCTGTGACAAGATAACAAAAGATCACACCAAATAAGGTCCAAAGGCCACAGCAGGACTCTCTCAACCACACGACCTTAAAAACCTGTAAAGCCTGGAGCCATGTAACCGGGTGAGAAGGGAAGGAAGAAGATAGAAGACAGTTAAAAGAGTGGTTGACCAGAAAAATGTAAGAGCACAAGACTTTATGCAATATGGCATGCCTACCTCATTATGTAGATACAGTTTAATTAGGAACTTTGTAACTACTATGGCGAAGGATCCAAAAGAGACTCAGGGCATATATTTTAAGAAGGTAATACCACATATTACATACATAAATAAAGTTTGTGGCATTTAGAAATTCCACACCACTGTTGACAGGAGTCAGAAGCCAAAGGCTTGCATGCCAGCTCTGCAGGTTCTCACCACCTGCCTGCAAACTCCACCAACTACTTCGGGTCAAAACAGCTGAAATCAACACACAAACATTCAGCCAAAAACAACAACAACAAAATCACCATTGAGAGAAGACAAGAGTTGTCTGGAAATTTATAGTGAAAACTAATAGCATGAGGTTCATGACATAACTCCTATAAAGGCTCCATACAGAACTAATCAAGACACTTCAAGTCCAGCCCCACTGTTTCACTTCTCACCAAGTAAAATTTTAACTCATTACTTGTGGCACTCCCAAATTCTGTGTAATGTGGTAAATTAATGTGTAGAAAATTCTCAAAGCCAAGAAACGTTTATAACATATTATAATTAGAAAATAGCTTCTAATTGTAATAGTGTAAATTGTAGCATCTGTATTGTCTCATCCTTCACGTGACACTAAAAATAGATTAAGTTTTTAAAATGCCTCTCAGCTGCCTCATCTCTAAGTCAGAAAAAGACTTAATCTGACATGTACCTCTCAGTAAATATAAGTTTGATTTAGAACTTGACAAAGTAAGTGATTACTTATCCAATATAACTCAATCAATACACACTCACAACACAGACAAACTGGAACTCATCTGCTAACCACCCTATGAAGGGCCAGAAAGTAGTTTAGTGTTAAAAAAAAAAACAAACATCACCAAAACTCAGAATTCCTGAAGCAAGCAAAAGCAGTTCTTCTGCATCTATTACAGAGCTTTGCCTGATCTGTAAGTGAGCAATGAACTTCTACAGTTACAACAGTCAGAACTGACTGGTTTTGACAACATTACAGAAGAGACACTATGCTCTTATCATTTCCCTTCAACAATAGGTTATGCAGTTTATCTACACTGCATTAAAATATTTTATGTTTCCCGAAAACATTCCAGGTCATCCATCTTCAAATGCTGTGAAACAAAAATAGCACAAGAATCTTGCACACTACCCAAACCATTCATTATTTTATCTAACTTAAACAGTTCTGCCTTCTCTATCTTCCAAGATAAATATTCCTCATCCCTTCAGTTTCTCTTTATACAAGATTTTCTGAGAGAGAATCAAAATTCTTGCAATATCCTTTAATTGGTAGGTAGAAAGTAATGTCACATTAGAGATTATGCAACCCAATAACTTACTGGACATCTACTAGATTTCCACCATTCTGCTTCTTTTACAACTCAGACAAACCCTCAAGGGGAGAAAAAAAGTAGATTACATTTGACTGCTTGAAGCACACAAGATGTATTTTCATAGTGCCAATTACAATGTGTCAGTGGGTTCAAATTAAACAATCTGCTCCCCTACGTACAGCAATACTTCCAACACAGAACTCTAAGTGCTGAAATTACAAAAAAAAAAAAAAAAAAAAAGTCCAATTCCACTTGTGTTCGGGACCAACATCACTTCTCACAGTTCCTGACAACAACTAGGACAGCACCAGTTTGCTTAGTGTTGGTTTCCCACCTTCGGTCTCACCACTCAAGTCTCTTTCCAAGAGATTAGGAAAGCTTTCAATAAAGCACCAGGGAACATTTCTACAGTTCAAGACCCTCAATTACATAATTTTTTTGCTGTTGTAATTAAAAAGTTAGATACTGCCTAACAGGGACATTCAGTAATTTCTTATTCTCATCCAAACCACATCCAATAAACAGGAAAAATGATTATTTGGAAACACTCCAAATTGCCACTGAAACAGTCAGCCTTCCTCCGCAGAATAGGCTTCTCTCTCAGGTTTCTGACTATAGCTGTACCATAAAAAGGGAGAGGAGAGCCAAGAAAGCAGTGGAAGACCAATCCCAGTAAGCCTGGGAACTCGTGGGCAGCACAAGGTGCCAGCCCCAGGACGGGCTGTACCTCCTGTGCTGCACAAGCTGGGCAGCCAGGCTTGCACCAGAGACCCCGGTGTCCTGCCACCTCAGTCTGCCCATGACTGGCACTCAGCTCCCAAGGAGTTGCAGAGAAAAAAAAAGTAAAAACAGTAGATCTGCATGCCAGTTCACACAACAAAAACTGCTGGCATATTTTACAAGTCCTGCATAAGTCAAATAGGTAGATTTAATAGCAGGGTTGAGCAGTGTTCCTGAGGGAGCACCCAAGTGGCACATAAGGCAAATTTTATGCAGGAAATAATGGACATTTTCTGGACCCCCAAAAAAAAAGGTAAACTATCCTACAAACACTAGAGATGAGCAACAGTTCCTTTATCTGAAGACTGATGCTCACCATGCCATGCCTGTGTTCTCTTCCCAGTGCATACCATTAGAGTCAAATGTCTTCTTGTACACCTTTCTGCTACAAAAATAAACCCCATTAGCGTCAAATGCTTCTTTGTACATCTTTCTGCTATAAAAATAAACCCCATCAATTCCAGATTTTGCTCTAAGCAGGTTTTAGAGCCCACTGCAGGTACTGCACTGATGAAAAAGACACCACCATCCAATAAAAAGCCAGGAAGATTCAACCACCTAGACAGACCACAAACTTAAAATAGAAGAGATTAAAATAAAAACTCCAGAATACCATTGTGCTTCAGGCAATGCATCAGATAGAGCCCAATTATGATGCCTGACACTGTCACTCAGCTGATTCAGATTCAGTTGGGTAAAGTTTGGCAAGTAATATGTGAGAAATGTCCATGGACCTGTACCTGGTGATGCTCTGAGATGGACCCCAAGCCTCACCTTGAGGCAAGGGGCACTGCAGGGCTACACTGGCTTTTTTTTCTTGGAGCAAGGCATGAAAGAAACCCTGGTTACACTCCCATTTGGTCACCAGCACACATACCACAGGACACCTCTCCTTCATTAGAAGGATTCTCACTCCATCAAGATTCCTGAAAGACTGTCCTCCAAAATACTCCTGTGTAGATCCAATGATGCAATTAACTTCCTAGGATTAGGATACAGAGCTGCTATCTAGTTTTCAACTGCCTTATTGCACCTCTGAGGCAGCTGTAAAACATGTAAAGCAGTAAAATAAAAATAAAAAAAAGGAGGGGAAGACTGCAGCTGTACTACAGAGACTGCTGTATTCTAGAACTGGGTTTTATCACCAAGGGCCTCAGAAGAAACATTTGCACAAACTCAATTACTAAAATTTAGTTATTTTTTGTGATCCTTCTATCTCCTAGTCATCCATAGTAGAAGATGTCATTTAAGAAAAAGCTGAACCAGTACTGTTAACAAAGTATTGGCAGTCCTGCATGCCATTCTTCAAAGTACTACAAGAATTACCATGCATATCTTAGAAGATTTGTGCTACTTTAATTTAAGAATTAGAATCATGTAGCAAAATTTAAAGAACGCTTGTAAACTCAAGGGAAATATAAAAAATAAAGTTTGAGCTGTATAGACTCTAGAAACAACTGAAAAATTATTGATCCATCATTACTTACCATTACTAAAACAATGCAAGAGTATGTTTTGAATATATGCATGTACAAATAAACAAATACTGAACTCTGCTGCAGGAACTCCCCACCACAGGACATAACCTCCATCCATTACTACAGCTTCAGGAACATTAACTGTTATTACTAAATGTTATTATTAGCTTCTTTGATTTAACTAATTCCCTCTGGATAAAAGGATGTAAACAAAGCCCTCAACTTCAAGCCTAATTCCATCCTTATAATTTAAGATCACACATGTACAAACATATTACAAGCTGCAAAACCATCTATGGATGCTTCTAGTTTACATATTTTAGGGACCGTCCAAGGGCAGTTACACAGGATATTTAAAAGAAAAAGTTTTCAGAAGTCAGAAAGGCAAATGGGAGGTATTACGGAAAGGGATGGGAAACAAGGCACTAAATGAACAACAAAGCAAAGAAAAAAAGGAGACAATATACACTGCTTATCTTTTTCTTTTTTTTTCCCGCAAACTTTAATCAAATACCATACCTTGATTTCCCCCCTCATCAAAAGTGAAAATCTAAAAACATGTGCATCCTATTGTAAAACCACGTTCGAGCAACTATCCATTTTTAAAGCAAACAATTCCATTTTTTGCTGTAATTTCTCAAAACAGCAGCATTTTCAAACATTCTCTCCCAAACAACATCAAGCAGACCGATAATTTCACCAAAACTGCTTCAGCAGTACGACATGCTGAATTCCCTACACGTTGCTGCAGTCCAACATGCTGAACAGCTGCAAAGCTGCCTGACACAAACATTAGAAATGTAGCCCTATCTTTCAGTACCTCGACTTATTTTTCATATTACAGATCTCTGTATGGGCAGAGAAACCAGGGCTGGGTATATCAGCAGCATTTGTGCCTGCATATAAGGAGACTTGAGGCAACAGCTTATCACACTTACAACTGGTTTGTTGTTTTTTGGTTGTTTTTTTTCTCTTGCTCTCCCAGAATAGAGAGAATTCGGGCAAGATAAGATTTTTTCCTACGGACAGTTGGAAGGATCCAAATATAAACGTTCTGCGAAAAAAGTAGTTACCTGACTCCTACCATCAAACAAAATTCAGGCTGAAGTAACTGTGCTGCAATTAATATCAGCATGTTTAATACAGAGACGAGACAAGGTGCAACCATTTTCATTACAGCTGTTTTCCACGTAACAGCCAGAGCATTTCCTTCTAGAATCAAAAGCTTATGTAAACACAACCAGATCGTATTTTGGCCATGATTGACCACTGTCTGCTTTAAAGTTCATTTATTCAATGTAAAAGTAATAGCCAGACTTTTGAAATGCACCTTACTGGAATGACAGCATACAGAGCACCACTGCGGTGAGACTTTAAGAGAAAGATTAGATGCAATTCAAAATTTAGAACCTGCTACAGGAACAACCCGTGCCTCTCCCGTTTCTCCTGCTCCCTACTTCCTATTGTTTCGCTGTTCAGCAAGTGATGCCATGCCACGGAAGAGGGAAACCTAAATGACAGTTTCATTCGGTCTTTCTTCAAAACGTTTATGCCAAGCAATTAATTTACTCAGGTCTAGAACAAGAACTGCTCATACACAAAAGGTGGCTTAAAGCATCCTAAAGCCCCAAAAGCACGAGGAGACTTTGGCTTCTGAAGCAGCCAGCAAGACGACCCAAAATGGTGACTACAAGTAATAAATCATATTAAAAAAAAAAAAAGCATTGTTAAAAACAACAACAAAAAAACCCTGTTCTATGAGCCGATGATCAGGCTGAACAGTATAAGCGGCCACTAATTTACTCATAACGAGAATCCATTAAGGGAACGGTTTTCCTCGGGCGCAAAATTTGTTTCTCCAAGCCCACCCGCTACCGAAACACGACTCCGGCACAGCGCTGAGGGGCTCGCAGTGACCCGGGGGGAGCCAGGCGCCGGCCGGCCGGGGATCCGGCCGGGCCGGAGAAAGGACGGCACTAACGTGGGGAGCGGGGGGAGGCACACGAGCCTGCGGGGCAGGAGGCGCCCGGGGGAAGGAGGGCGCGGGCGGGCCGGGGGTCCCGCGGGGAGCCGCTCGCTCGCTCGCTCGCTCACTCACCCGTCCTTGCGCTTGGCTTTGTAGACGTGCCCGTAGGTGCCCCTGCCCACCTTGCAGCCCTCGTACTCGAAGAGGTCCTCCACCCGCTCGCGCTCCCCGGTCAGCTTCACCTTGAAGTCATAGTCCATCTTGGGCGCCCGCCGCGATCCGCCGCCGCCGCCACCCCCGGCAGCCGCGCCCCGCCCCGCCGCACACACCGGGCGGCGGCAGCAGCAGCAGGAGGAGGAGAAGGAGGAGGAGGCCCCCGCGCCGCCCGCGGAACATCCAGCGGCGGGGCTGCTCCTTTCGCTCCGACCCCCAGCCCCCGGCGCTCCCTCCCTCCGTCCCTCCCTTCCCCGCGCCAGGAGCAGCACCGCCGCCGGTCCCCGGGCGGGCTCTCGGGGCCGCGCCCGCGCGCGCTGCCGCAAACGGACGTCGCAAACCGCGGGCACCTCCCCGGCCGCGAGCAGCGCACCACGTGGAAGGGGCCGTCCCAGCGTGCCTTGCAGCCGCACGCCGGGAGGTGTAGTACAGGCGGAGGGAGGGAGGCTGGGCCGCGCTGCATGCCGGGAGCTGTAGTTCGTGGGCAGGGCACGAGGGGCACGGGGCCCGCCATCAGCAGCCACCGCGACCCGCGCTCCGTCCCTTCCCGGGGCCTCGGCTACCGTGAATATCCCGGTCCCCGGCTCGATCCAGGCTGGCGAGGGCAGAGGTCCCTGCTGCTCTGAGCATCTCTTAGCATCTCTATAATTAAGACAATTCCATAACTATGAACATGGACAAAATCAGAGAATCACAGAATCTTTTGAGTTGGAAGGGATCCATTAGGTTCATCGAGTCCAGCTCCTGGCCCTGCACAGGACCATCCTCAAGAGCCACACCATGGACCTGGGAGAGTTGTCCAAGCACTTCTTGAGCTCTGTCGGGCTGGTGCTGTGACTGCTTCCCTAGGGAGCCTGTGCTGGTGCCCAACCACCCTCTGGGGTGAAGAACCTATTTCTAATATCCAACCTAAACCTCCCTGACACAACTTCAGGCCATTCCCTCTGTGGTCCTGTCACTGGCACCACAGAGCAGAGATCAGTGCCTGCTTCCCTGTTTCCCTCCATGAGGAAGTTGCTGACTGCAATGAGGTCTCCCCTCAGTTTCCTCTGCTCCAAGCTGAACGGACCAAGTGATCTCAGCCGCTCCTTCTCCATCTTGGTTGCCTTGCTTTGGACTCTTTCTAATAGCTTAATGTCTTTCTTATATTGTGGTGTCCCAGGCTGCTCACAGCACTCAAGACAGATGGATGTCACAGCGCTGACAAACCTGCTCTCTGTGTGGCTGCTGAGATCAGTCAGGATGTGTGGCCGCATTTCTGTTCACAGAGAAAAGCAAGGCACAGCTTCCCAAGGATATTTTCTGGGAATCGCAGCGAGGAACCTCAGAGAAAGAAGAAACAATGCTTATCTCATTTGCTGCGCCTGTGTTTGTGCAAAAATAGAATGCAATATGGAGATTGTTTACCCAAAGTGAGATTGTTTTTTTTCCTTGGCCTATCAAGGCCAAGCGCGTGTGCAGACTGTCGGTCAGCAGACAGTCACGAGATTCTGGGCAGTTGAGTGGAGTTGAGTCCTTGGGCAGATTCAGTTTAGATGTAATGTAATACATTGTAATATAGCACAGAATAATATAGTATAATAAAGTAATTAATTAGCCTTCTGATATGCATGGAGTCCTCCTCGTCATTTCCTCCCTTCGTCAGGGTTGCCCTGCATTTTACTATAGGGATGTAATACAAAAACTCTTGTGTTTAGCAAGGCCCTTGTATGTGACCAGTAACTGGGCATTTCCCAATTCCCGTCCTTGGCTGACAGAGCCGGAGTCACCCACCCAACACAAAGTCAGCTGGTAATTTTGTAGAACAGGCAGCTTGGAACTAAACTAAAGCTACAGCAATCTCTACTTACAGCCCAGCTTTTGGCATTTTTAATAGTCATGCATGCATGCTTCACGTTTCATGTCAAGAATACAGCATATTGAATAAATAAGTAGGCACTCAAATCCCCTAACTTAGAGATATCAAAGAACGTGAGGGCTCCTGAAAGAAGCAACAACATTCTGGAATAATCTAAAATAATTTCAATTTTCAATTATAAGTCTTAATTTTCATTTACACATTAGTACTGAAAATTGGGGATTGTGCCTGCTTCCCAGGCTGGCATCACTCAATCAGACTCATGACAGATGCCCACAGTTGGACTTTCAGTGTGTTGCTATGTAGTTGTTAGGGATATTATGTATGTTGAATAAAGCAATTAGGCACGTGTTACAAAAAATAAGTGCAATTGAGAGAAGCAGCAAAATTACACTTTATTTGCCCAGCAAATCAACTAAATTTTAGTACATTGCCCAGCACTTCACTATACCAACCAAACAGACACAGGTCAGGGCAGCCCAGCAGAAATCAAACAATCTGGAAGATGCCATCCACTTTACAAAGTTCATCCATCTCAGCCCCATCTCTGCTTTCAGGGACTGCTTGGCTTTGGGGACTTTCAGGGACAGTAAGGGACCAAGCTTGCATGGCCAAACCCACCATATACAGTACCTCTGGCCTGCTCCCCACCCTCAGTCCTATCAGCAGGGGAGGTAGCAATAACCACACTTCTGTAACTTTGTACTCTTCTGTGTGTTATTTATCACTTTTTTGTGGAGGCAATGAACATCCAAACTCCTCCACATGGATCCAGTTACTGCATGGTAATTAATGGCTGGGATTAGTCCAGCCCGAGCTGAAACATTGCAGGGTGTGGAAGACAAACAATGTCTGCTTAGAAAGGAAAGAGATCATGAAGGAATACAAGAACAGACAATCCAGATTAATTTTCTGATGACCTGTGCTATGTTTCACATTTGCATAAAACATTTGGAAAGAATTCCATACTTTGACAAACTCTGAGAAATCAAAACCACAACCAAAATATCTTCTTTTCCAGATTGTTGGTCCTGTTCTAAGAATATTTACAAGTTTGCTTGAATGTTTCTTTCCTTAGTTTTACATACCATTTGAATTGTATGCCTTCCAGAATGAGTGTAGCTGTAAACCTGGTGCACCCTTCGCTCTGTTTTCACTTCAGGTGCTTGCATTGAAACCAGTGTTTGATTTTACCAGTTCAGACGTATGGTCCCCAACTCAAGAGATATTTGAAACAGAAAGCACACTTTGGCTCTTTTTATAATGAAAAATAAATATTGACATTTCAAGGTCAACTTTCAACTCTCTTTCATGGAAAGATGCGTACTTTCTGTGCTTAATTTTAAAAATCTGTCACAGTGTAATATAATTTCAAGGAAAAGTTTAATTTGTGGTCTGCTCTTCAAAAGACAGACACAGACACAATCAGGATCTGGTATTCTTGACACTCAGGTCTCCATCCCCACAGTGGCCCTTTCAATTGAGAGGATTTCTTATCTCTTACTGCCTGTTTTTCGTTCCCTTCTCTCATGCTCTCTCAGGACTCAGTTTAAAAATATATGCTTAACACATCCTGCTGAAGTTAGATTTTTGGAGCTTTCCTCTTTCTCTTTTTTCCTCTAACAACATTCATGGTTTGCTTTAGCATATCCTTCTGTTCTGAGTTTGTGTAAATCCTAATATGCCCAGAACACACACACTTTTGACATTTTTTGGTCTGGCATCACTACAGATGTGAAGAATGTCCAAGTTCTCCACAGGAAAGCCACTGTTACTATGTTAGCACTGGTAACGTGCAGTGGGTTGGAGACAGTTATCAAAGCGAGCTGTGACCGGAGAGAACAGTAGTCAAGGAAGACTGACACCAATAAACACTTCTGAATGTATTTCAGGGCATTGTCTTTCAGGTGAAAGCCTGGATTTTCTGGGAACAGGCTGGATTGTGACAATAAGTAAATGCTGTCACCTGGGGGATGGGTGTGTGGAAGAAGTTTTGCAGCGACTTCTGTGAGCCACAATTTTGTGAGAATTTTGATAAGAGAATCCATGTTTACCCCTGAAAGAATTTCCTACCAAGGTCGTTGATGTAGAAACCAAGAAAGAGAGAAGGACAAATAAGAGAAATCTGCAACTGTCTATTTCAATAAGCACTTTGTTTGTCTTTCCTGACCAATGAGTAAAGTGTAAACTTATGTTTTGTAAGAATGTATAAAAAGCATGCATACTTTGAAGCCTTCTGAAAATGGAGTGTTGCTTTGTATTGTGACCATCTCAACTATGACATGGGAGCAGCAATATTGAGAACAAAGCTGGTTTTGGGAGGGGTTGACACGGGCAGTCTCTTGGTGATCCTCTGGCCAGCCCACACCTCCTGGCCCTGGCCCATGCCAAGAGTGCCAAGAGATTGACATGGGGAGTGACATAAGATTAGGTGGGAAAATAGTAGTGAACAACTTCAGGGCAAAACCCTTGAGGAAACTGAAGGGGGTACATGGAACAAACCACTCTAAACTTACAATAAGGAGCAGCTTAAAATTACAACAGAAAAACAATCTACCCCAAGGGATATGAGTTTGCATGCTTGTGGCCATGGTGTTAGTGCTAGAGTCAAAGTTTGTGAAGCAAAGCTTACAGCTGGGAAGTGTACAGCGAGCTACTTGCTTTTTGTTTTGCCTTCAAAAATAGAATAAAAATAAAGAAAAGCAAACTAATATTTTTGCTTTCTCATCTGTGTATTTTATAAGTAGATAACCTACAACAGTCTCCCCATGCCATTAGAGTGTGTGCTCATTCCACTTACTAATTTGCCTAATTTGAGCATACTTTTGCTTTTCAGAAAGCTTTTCATGAAGCTGTAGCTACCTGCTAAAATTTTCCCATATCCCCATACAGACATTCTTTAGTGGTGACTGAAGTGTTCCCAGCTTGGTATTGACTGAAAAAGTGCAGTCCTGCTAAGTGCTACACATCTTCAATTTTTTGTTTAGTCCAGGGAGAGGCTGAAGGTAAGACAATAATGTGGTGGCACTTTTTCCTTTTCTGTATGTAAAAAAAAAACTGTCATACTTGCACAGTCTGAGTATTTTTCAGAAACTTTGCAATTTTTATGTGCAGATGAGTGAGCTGAGTAGTGGCAGCACTTAAAAAAAGCAGTTTATTTAATACAGATAACTAAAGTGCTGATTCTACAGTTTCCTCTGTAAAACAATGTGTTGGGCTTTTTTCCATTCAACTATATTTTACTATAAAACTGATCTAACAAAGCATCCTAGATTCTGGCTGGAATGCAAGCTACTAACAAACATACATCAGTCCTTTGGATCCAGGTGCTGTATAGGAGAGTTGTGCTTGCATTCAGTGAAACATCTGTTTGCCAGACTTGGGACCACCTACGGTAACAATCAGCCTATGTTATGCTCCTGACAGAGATTCAGTTGTCACCATCCCTGGAGGTATTCAAAAGACATGCAGATGTGGCACTTGGGGACATGGTTTAGTGGTGTAGTGCTGGGTTAATGGTTTGGACTGGATTTTAAAAGTCTTTTCCAAACTAAGTGATTCTCTGATTCTGCCTCTGCAAATCTTGAAAATTCAGGCCATGAACTTGTGGTCACTTTTGTTACTGAGAAAAGCCCTGCCTGAGAGGAAATAAACCCTGAAATTAAATATAACTTTATATTTTTTCATATAATCATAGAAATATTAAGGTTGGAAAGGACTCTGGATGATATCTAGGACAATATCCTGCTCAGAGCAGGCTACTCTTAAATTCAGGTTGCTTGCGGGTTTTTCCACTCAAGCCTTTATGGAGGGAGATTCCATAGTGTCTCTGGACCTCCAGGTGAATTTTTCTGTCCTTCTCTCAATACAAATCCTGCCTCTGTCTTTTCAGTAAGCTCCTTGTCAGTATTGGCAGGCTGCCCATTATTCCAGCTGGAAGAAGTCCTAGAGCCCACAGCCTCTCTCACATGGTGAGTGCTCCAGCCCCATGACCATCTTTGTGCACTCAGCAGAACTCACTCCAATTCATCAGGAATTTTCCGTATCAGGATTGTTCTACTGGAGACCCCCAAACTGGGCATTGTATTCCACACACAGGCAAACAAGAGCCATGTAAAGGGTAGTAGTCACGTCCTGGTAATCAATTTTCTGTATTCACAGGATCACAGAATGGGTCAGGTTGGAAGGAACCACAATGGTCATCTGGTCCAGGTTCCCAGCTCAAGCAGGGTCCCTTAGAACACGTTAACCAGGGTTGTGTCCAGACAACTTTTTGAATATCTCCAGGGAAGGAGACTCCAAAACCCCTCTCAGCAGCCTGTTCCACTGCTCAGTCATCTGCACAGTAAAAAAGTTCTTCTTCATGTTCAGGTAGAATGTCCTGTGCATCAGTTTCAAAGGGCCCATTGCCCTTTGTCATATTGCTCAGCACCACCAAAAAGAGCCTGGCCCCATCCTTTTGACACACTATATACCTTGAATGTTGGAACCCTGGATGCTGAGAATAGAGCTACTTTCTAAAGAACCTAAAAGACAGAACAATCAAATTAAATCCAGGTTCTCAAATTCTTTATTACAAAACTTAGTAATTGCCTGAGGTTTGCTGCCCTCCAGAGGCTATTTTTATTATAGTTGCAAAGAGACAGTTTCACTGTGGACAGCACTGCTACAGTGCAATAATATTTTAAGATCTACTCTTGTCATTTTGTATTAACAACACAACATAAAATGAACAAGTACTTTACTTAGTTATAGTGTGCTGTTGTGAAACATCACTATGAACAGGACATGGACACCAAATTCTGTGCTGGAGAACGGGTCAGTGGAAAATAAACTAATTCAGTAAAAGGTTTTGGTATGGAAACGTGTTTATTCACCCATCTAAATCATAACTTCCTTCTGGATGAAGAGTGTGTATGTGGGCTTGATAGCAGAGGAGATGTTGTGTTTGACTATGGAACAATGATTAGTAAAAGTGGGCTGTGAGAGGAAAAGATTAAAAAAACATAACTAAAACCTATATATATATATATATATATATATATATATATATATATAGTATATATACTCTGACATTAATTATGAAAATAAATTGGATCTTCAGGCAAGGTGAATCATAATAGAATACTAATTATTTATACTGTGCCAAGGCACACGAAAAACAAAGAGGTTGCCAGTTTCTGAATGCAGTGAGCAAAGAGTAGTTCCTGATCTGGCCTCAGTATTAAGAATCTGTACCAGCCGTCAGTTTGTCCCATGGAAACCACCTAATGGCAGAACAGGAATTACCACCAAACGTAAATATAACATTTGTGCAAACTCTTTTCCTTAAGCAGAATAGAGAAATCCTGGGTGTGTTGTGGAAGAACCTTCCCGGAGAGCAGCCCTGAGCCCTTCCTCGCACCTCATCCATTACCGAGGGCGCTCCTTTGTACGAGACCAGCTGTACAAAAAATACCCAAACTCTTGTTTATTTTAGTTTGAACACAAGAGCACTTTGGACGTGAGAGGGATGAGGCAGAGGTTTCACACAGAAGCACCCTACTGGGGAAATCCCCTCATTTAGCCGATTCAGAGAGTTTGTGCAAGGTGTGTGGAGACAAACCCGCACGAGCAGCTCGGGCCCCACCCACACTGTGGGTGCCCTCGCGGTGTCCGCCACTAAAACCGGCAAAATCTTGTGGGAGGTTCCGCGTCTCGCGTGGGAGAACTTCTACCCAAGGCTCTGCAAATGAAGTCACTAAAATCGTGGCTTGCGGTGACGACACCCAGCAATTATTTTTTGAACGTTTTAGAAAAAGTTCAGTGGGAGATTCCTGCAGAAAGAAACGTAAACAAAAAGGGAAGAAAGGGAGGCAAAGTGACGGAAGAAGGAAAAGCGTCCCATTTAAAATCGCGGCAGCCTGGGGAGGAGGGAGCGGAGAGAAAAGCGGTTCCACGATCAATCTCGTTCCTTACGTAAGGCAGCACACAGAGCCCAACGCGCCTGCGCGCCGGGGGGCGGGGCTCGCGGTGGGGGCCGCCCCCTCTCTCGTGCACGGAACCTGCGCCGGCGGCGCCGGCAGCCACCCGGACCGCAATCGGTGCTGGAGCCGGCACCCGGACGGCAATAGGAGCTGGAGCGCGCCCCGCTCGCACACGCAGGGTCGGTGTCCCGGCGGGGGTGGTTGCCGCTGCCGCCGGTAGGGACGGGGCGCAGCGCGGCTCAGCCGGCCCACACCGCCGCCAGCAGCAGGCAGGGATGGGCTGTCGGGCTTTGCCGGCCGCGCTCTCGGCGGGCTTCCCCCCAACGGGGCAGGCGGCGGCACGGTTTGCCGCAGCGGGTGACGCGGCCCGCCGCGGACAGGAGAGCCGTGGGTTCGGGCAGCGGCGGAGAGCGTAGTCCGGCCGGGGCGGTGGGTGTCAGGGCCGAGCCGGGCAGCCCGGGGGCCGCGGGGCGGGAGGGCACGGGCTGCCTGGCGCTGCTGCCATTGGCCGGCGGCCGCGGGCCGGCCGGGACATTGGGCGGGGGCCCCGTCAGTCACGGCGCTCCCGTCCCCCGGCAACAGGCGAGGGCGGGGCAGGACCCGGCCCCAGGGCTCCATCAATCCCCGGTGCCCTCACGGCTCTACGGCCTGGGGTCGCGGCGCCAGCCCTGCCCTGTCCCGGGCCTGGCTCAGCTCTGGCGGCTGCGGGCCCTGCTGCCGGCCTGGGGCGGGGGCGGGCGGCCACTCTCAGGCCCTCGGCTTGGGTCGCGCTGGATGTCCGGGGGGCGGTGTTTTCATTACCTTCTGACTCTCCCTTTTTGTCTCCTTCCTCCTCTCCTTCCCCAGGCTTCATGCGTGGGGGTTTCTGCGTTTGGTTTGGGGTTGTTTTTTGGTTTTGTGGTTTTTTTTGTGGTTTTTTTTTTTTTTTTAATTCCCGAAGTCGGTGAGATCATCCTGCCTGGAGGCTATGGTGTGACAGAAATGCTAAATAGCCCTCTAGCTCGGGGAGGTTTCCTCAGTTAAACTCCGTGGTCGCCTTGCAATCAGGTGGTAGACTTTCAGAAAAGGAATACCTAATTGAATCGGGGGTAGTACTTCAGGGAAACAGGCTGAAACTTAAAAGCATAAGGTATGTATTAAAAAATAGTTGTAAACCTTAAAGAATAGGCTAGAGTAATCATGAATGAAGGTCTAAAGGAGTAAGTCTTGGGTTGAAAAGGCTAGAAAACAAGCTGTTAGCATGCGACCCCTACCTCTTTACTTCTTTGCAAAGGAAGAGTAGTCCAACTTATAACTGGATTTCAATTTCAGTTTTTTGCATTTTACTAGTTAATGCCCTTCAACTTTTCAATAGCCAGAAATATTCTAGTGCAATGTACTTAATTTTTGATACAGTTAATACCCTTCAACGTTAACTACTTTAAAACATTTTAGGTGTCAAAGTACTTAGTTTTAATGGCATTTGATTAATAGGGATAGTAGTTGTCATCCATGGAATTGTGTTAAACAGATAGGACAACGGAGCACTTCGCACTCCTTACTGTTTCTAAGTGAGTCATTCAAGGAGTGTGACTAATCATCCTACCATACAGTTGTCAACAAAAGAGTATTTTATTTTTTTCCTTAACTACCCACAAAATCAAAGAGATTTCCAGATTTTCTGTGGATAACTGATAACTAAAGAACCTATCTTTTGAACAACACTTAAAATTTAGATTGAGGGGGACTACATGTGATGGACTTCTTAAGAATATATGTGGAATTTTCTTGTGTGCAGCAGTACAGTGATGTACCTGGGAAGTCGGTTAACTTAGAATGGTCATTGTCGAGCAAGCAGCCACATGTTGTTTTAAGGCATTTGTCTAAATGACAACCTCTCGTGAAACTGAATTAATTTTATCATTCCTCCTTCCCCCTGTCCCCGCTGCACCTGTGTCAAGTTGTAAGTCCCCCGGGACAGAGGCACTTCAGCATTCAGTGCAGTCTGGATTGGGGATTTTCATGGTAATAGCGTTAATTAGGTAATTTTCACGATGGGTGTTGCCAAGCTAATGATAGTGCTGGCTGGGGGTTGGGTGGGAACCACTTTTGTTGTGAGGAAACCGGGATAGTAAGAGGAAGAGCTGGATGAGAAATTTGTGTTAGGAAGTGTGATAGGGAAGTAACCTGATTTGAACATAGCCCTTGTAGGAAATTGAAGTCAGCAGTTATCTACAGCTTGTGAGACTGAGCCAAGAGGACAACATTGATTAAAGAGAAAAATATTATGGGAATGGAAAATGTCTTGAAGGAAAGATACTCAGATTTAATTTTTTTGAAGTCAAATGAGTTAGAGCTCATTTAAGAGAGAGGGAGACAAGATTTTAAATGCACCAAAATGTAGTGTAGGACACAGGAGGAAGATGGTTGATTTGGAAGAAGTGTGTTTGGAAATGCAGTTACCTGGGACAGGGGCTGGTAGGGGGAAGTAACATGAGGTGTGGAAATAGTGAAACCAAGGATACATCAGAATGGATCCCACAAAGAACGTAAAAAGGTATATTAAATGTATGCCAGCTTCTGCTGTTGACAAATACATTTTCTGATTTTTTTGTATCTGTTTGCAGTATTGATAAAGATTTGCTTCTTTTTTTTTTTTTTTTTGATGTATTTCTAATAGTTGTTATGGTCTGTTTGTTGTCTCATCACCTGTCCTGTGAAGACTAATGATTGATCAGGAGTGTGCTTAGAATGCTGTTTTCCGTGTTTTCCCTGTCATCTAAACTTGAAGTGACTTTTATATGTGTGTAAATTGACAGAAAACAAACAAATAAAACAGGCATTTACTCACAGGCAAGCAGATTGGTGCAGTGAGTCTGGGGCTTCTCTAGCCTGATGATCTCTGTAGAGAAGTGATCTCTTTTTTTCTGGTGTCTGCCTCAGCAGGTGTTACAGGTGCCTTTTGTTAAACAGGAAGCGCAATTGAGAGGACACTTTATCGTCTTTCAAATAGAGAGTGGAAGAACAGGTTTCCTTTAGAAAATAGGAAAGTTGAGGAGTGGTCAGAGGATTGAGTCCTAACCAGAGGGAGGTGGTAATGACACAAAAATCAATGGAGATGATGCCTCTTGGACACTGGAAGGTTATTCTTGCCTTCTAACAGTGTGGTCCCACTGGTTCAATATTTGGTAAGTGATGAAGAACTGTGGCAAAAGTACAGCCAGTTCCTTTTACCCCATATTCTGGAGATGGATGTCTCGTTGCTAGCTAATCCTTGGATTAGAGAATGCAAGCAAAATATACCAATAATGTAAGAATGTCAGAAGAGTCATTCCACCAAAAAGAAATCTGTAGGCTGTACACTATGTGGATGATATTACCAATGAAAATACTAATGTAGTCTTATGTGTTGGGGTTGTAACAAGTCTGCACAGTAATTGCAGTACAATAATCAGAAAACCATGGTTTTAGCTATACTGCAGCTTCTGAAATACTCCCTACCCACTGCTGTTGTATTTTACTTGAGAGAAAGAACATAAATTTTATGTTAATTCCTTTAACTTTCTAGAATATCATTATTTAGCTAAAAAAAACCCCAACCTGTCATTGCATTTTTATTTTAAAGTTGCCATACCAACTAGTATGCCCTTTCAGTGAGGAAGGGGGCTTGAAACTATTTTTCAGCAAGCTACAAGTATTTATATATTTGAATTATAAACTACCCTGTTGTCTTGGCAAATAACATGGAGCTTGGTTCACTTTAATCATCTTTAGCTATTAATAAACTAATTTCTTTGAAAACGCTGGGGATGTTTGACTGCAAATCAGGTAAATACTTCCCGTAATTCCTGGGTAGTCTAATCTTCTGGTTTTATTCAGGACAGCTTGGCATTATCATTATGGATCGCTCCCGGCACCGTGCGGGAAATGGCAATGAGCAGGCGCCTTCACGGGAGCGCAGCGGTGAAGGTGAGAGACAGCGGCAGCTGGAGCGCCTCAGCAGGGAGGAGGCCTATTACCAGTTCATTAACGAGCTCAACGAGGAGGACTACAGGTTAATGAGGGACCGAAACCTGCTTGGCACTCCTGGTAAGATCTGCATACCTTCAGTAGAAGTATAGTGGAGTAACTCTCCTGCTGTTAGGCACCACATGGGGTCCTGTGACTCAAGCAGCCTGACTTCTGTGGCTTTGTAGAAAGGGAAAAATCCTCCATATGGAACACAAGGATAACACTTCACCTGTATACCAAGATGCTGCATTTGAATGTCCAAACCCAGATAATTAACATTTGGTACATTCAAGTATATCTGTTTATGTGTGGCAATTTTGGGGGCCTCTGAAGTGTTACTGGAAGCTGGCATACTGTCAACACATTCAGCATCTTTTTCTTCCACTCCACTACCTACTTCCTCTGATATCTGCATTGTGATCTCACATGAGTGCTGTTTTCTTTATGGTTTCATCAGTTTTGTCTGTCTTCTGAAGATTTTCATTCAAGATAGAAAATGTTATTTCTGCATGGCTATGTAGAGGCAATAATAGTGTCTTATCTAACAGTGTTATCAAAATGTAAATTAATTCAGGAGAAATAACAGCAGAAGAGTTGCAGCAACGTTTGGAGGGGGCTAAGGAGCGTCTGACATCACAGTCTGATCTGGATAACAGAGAAGGTGAAGGTAGAACTGTTGGAGGTAAATATTCTTCATTCATATATGTAGACACATAGTATGTGGTGCATAAGTAGTGTTATGTAAAGATATTTAAGAGAGTCTCATTTCTCTTTTTTTTTTTTTTTTTCAATCTGCCTGTGGGGATTGTTTAGGAGAGATTTCCTAAGGATGCAAAACCCAACTTGAAATACTTGATGAGAACTTGTTTATGTTAATCACAAATTACTTGCTCCTTTTTCCCTCATTGTCCCCTGCTAGTAAATGTGATAGCACAAAAATACTGTTTTTTCAGTTCTTAGAGGTTTTTATCATGTATTAGAGCAGTTGGAAATGAAGTTAATTGGAAAACAGTTATTCTCTCCACTGTTTTGACACTTTTGTTGTTTCATTTCCATTTGTTTTAGTCAAGTGAAGCTTGTGTTTTATGCACGGTCTTCATTTCGCCAGAAATACTGGCTTATTCATTTGGCCAGTTACAGTCAGATTTGGGAGAAGAATTGGCAGCTCAGAAATGAAGATACCAAAGTTCTTGGAGGGGAGGTTTCCTGGACACTGAGATGATGGAGTAGGGAGAACTTAATCTGATCCCTTAAAGGGAAAATCTTCACTGTGATCATGACAACTGGCCAGCTTTATACACATAGTTAGCCCTAACCACAGCACGTGTATCTGTTCCTGAGTGTGTAGTTGGAGAAGACTTGAAAATGGAGCTGTGGGTATTGTAATAGGAAAAGAGTATATTTGCACAAAAGGAGAAAATCTGTTCAAACCATGCATCCCACCCAGACACATTCCTGTGTAAGCTGCTCTAGGTGACCTTGCCTTGGCAGGAGAGTTGAACTACATTATCTCCAGAGGTTCCTTCTGACCTTAATGATTCTGTGATCATTTATTCTACTGCTTATAGGAAACATTTTTTAAAAATGTTTTCCAAAAGAAGACAAGACTTGGTATTCCTTTTCCTGCTGTATCAAAATGAGTTGTTAAAATATTCCCAAACTGGTAACTTCAGCAAGTGGCAGGTATTGGACAAATACAACCATCTTTGGACCACCTGGATCTGAACACTGGCTCAGAAGAGACAATCTGGGTGTATTAATTTCTCTGTGAGTCTGCTGGTGAGACAAAAATTCTAGGTTGAACTGGTAAGTTTTGATGGCATTTTTACATAGAGCACATTTTTGTACATTAGCATAGCAAGTTAGGTGCCCTGCTCCTGTATGGTGTCTGAAGTCAGAGCCTAGCAAGTGAAGAGGATTTGGAGTGCATTGTCATATGCAGAGCATGCAGTTGTATGAATGTTTGCAATTCTTTGTTTCTCTCAGATTCTGAAGTTCTTGGGGAAAACTCCACCGGCGACTCTTTGCTTGAATGGCTTAATGCATTTCGTCGCACAGGAAACGCCACCCGCAGTGGGCAGAGTGGGAACCAAACCTGGAGAGCCGTGAGTCGAACGAATCCAAACAGTGGGGAGTTTCGCTTTAGTCTTGAAATCAATATAAATCATGATCATAACAGTTTTGAAACTTCTGGTGAGGAGTATGTTGATATAGATGCTACCAGACTGTATGTAGAAAGAAGACGTCAGCTAGTTGCCAGTTCAGTAGCCTCACGGACAAGGAGCATGGCTGCAAGAGAGGCAAACAACGACGCTGCAAGGACCAGGCTTTTAAGACGTGCCATGGCATTAAGGTCAGAAATAGTCTCTCATGCAGTCTCAGGGAGGCTCAGGAGTAGAACGAGAGAGCTGACAGGCCAGACAAATAATACTACACGAAACAATTCCATGGCTGCTGATGAACCAAGAGAAATGCCAGAAAGAGGTACTTCTGCAGGGGTCAGAAGGGGTAGAGCTAGAACTAATGTCCGGATGAATACGAACCAAAGACTAGAAATTTTGCGGCTGAGGTCTACCCTAAGTAGTCGAAGCCGCTCCCCGCTGCAAAGGCAAGGTGATGCTGCTCATTCTGAGGAACATGGTCAGAGGCAGGATAGAAATGCACAGCAGGTCTACAGAAGTAGGAGACAAATGGCTCAGGCTTCTCCACAGCCTACTGAAGAGCAAGCAAGAGGTAACACTCAGGCTTCCCAGCTTTCCAGTGTAGCCCCATCCTTGCGAACAACTTCAGAAGAGGAAGAACCTGGTAGGCCAGTAGCTGCTGCCAGAAGGCACCCAACAATTACACTAGATCTTCAGGTGAGAAGAATTCGTCCTGGAGAAAACAGAGACCGGGACAGCATTGCCAGTAGAACTCGTTCTAGAGTAGGAATGTCAGAAAACACAGTTACCTTTGAAAGTGACAGTGGAGGGTTTCGGCGCACGATATCCCGCTCAGAACGCGCAGGTATTCGGACCTACATTAGCACTATACGGATACCTCTTCGTCGGATTTCAGAAACTGGGCTTGGGGAACCTTCATCAGTGGCACTTCGATCAATCCTTAGACAGATAATGACAGGCTTTGGAGAACTGAGTTCTTTAACGGAAACTGAATCTAATTCAGAAGTGCAAAGAGGCGGCCATCACTTAGCGGATGCACAGAATAACTCAAGTACAGCGAATGGCAGTGATCCCAGTGGGGTTTTGTCTAGAAATCGACACGCAGTAGATGGCAGTCAACGCTCTGGGCGCAATCATGAGAACCAAGACAGCAGGCAGTCTCAAGATGCAAACAACCTAGTGGAGAATGGAACGCTGCCCATCCTTCGACTTGCCCACTTCTTCCTGCTGAATGAGGATGATGATGATGATCGTTTAAGAGGTTTAACCAAAGAGCAGATTGACAATCTTTCTACACGGAACTATGGGGATGTTCACACCGAAAATGAATGGAGTAAAACGTGCAGTGTTTGCATTAATGAATATGCAACAGGGAATAAGCTAAGGCAGTTACCTTGTACGCATGAGTTTCATATTCATTGTATTGATCGCTGGCTTTCTGAAAACTCCACCTGCCCAATTTGTCGGCAGCCAGTTCTGGGGTCTAATGCCACAGATAATGGCTAGAATTGTTTGTACTGCTCAGCACTCAAGGATTTGCTCCTGCTCTGTTATGAGCCAGATGAAATTCATTGACTTAGATATGGGTCCATTTGTGGGGGCAGTTTTGTTAAATTTCTTCAAAAATTATAGAAACTTATCTAAATCTAACAGTGTAAATACTATTTTTTCCAAGTGCAGATCTAGGAGCACACATAGAACCAAATGATATTGGTAAAGTTTATATTTTTTTAGATAATTTTGTTATGCTAAGCACTTTTGTAAATACAGAAATGCAATAGTTAATCAGTCCTGCTTAATGTATGTTTTTTAACATTGTAATGGACTCGCTTTATTTAGATTACAAAATGTTTCACACAGACCCACCACTGTGTTGAAAAAATAGTGGCTAAATAGCCATTTGTTAGCTTTTTGTTCTAAGAACAATTTCTTTTACAGAGAGTCTCTTGCTGGACATGTTTGCTGAAGATATTTAAGTTACTTGAAGTGCTCATTTTTTAAATTTTTTTTTTAAACATTGAAATATCCTTTCCAAAAACTTGCCAATTTGGTTCTATTTAAAAAATTCTATGGCAATTTTTGCATGTGGGTTTACACAGTTCTTAATGTTGATGAGTTCTTATTCAGAAGTGGATGAGTTAGTGGCATTATGAAATGTATATAATTAAATGCTGTCTTTGACAATCTTTGTCTTTTTCGTGCAGACAGCAATCAAATCTGATAATTCTGAGAGGGTGTGTCTTACTTGCTCAAAGAATAAATGAGCACTAAGGAAGCCTTTTTACTCTTCCAAATTACTCAATCGATATTCCTGGGGTTTTAACTGCCTTAGTTTAAAGAGGGGAAACATTTCCTTGACCGTTATATTGTCTATAATATGCATGTTTTGGGCATCCTACTCAGAAGAACAAAACAAAGACTTGAAGTGCTTTTGTATAGAAATTTAAGGTACACATGTAGTGTTAGTCCTCTTGAAACACACCTGAGGACCAAGTGGCAAAAGACACTAAAAAGGACAAAATAAACTTCCCTGAAAATCCCCAGTATCTGTATAATTAGATATTAAACTTTATACCAATGACTTACACTGAAATAAAGTTGCAAGTTAAATAATTGAGGCTTTTTGTGAATTACTGTTGAGCCATATCCTGTAGATTAATAAGAAAACTTACTATTCTTAATGTTCAGTCTCAGTTTTCACTTTTTTCCCCACTTTTCCCCAGCTCTGTTCCTGGCCTTTTAGTCACTATGGTACATAAAAGCCCAGCTAAAAGTGCTCCAGGGGTTTCTAGGAGAAGCTGGATGTTACAAAGCTTGTCTTCTGAGCAACCTACATCTCAGTCCCTGGAGAAATGCAGAATTGTGCACTAATCTGCTGTGTGTATTCTGAGCAGTAGGGTACTTGAAGCGAACAAGTCCTACTGCCTTTCTCTGCCTGCAGATAGTGGCCTTGACAAATGTGCTTCTGTGCCAGGTGTGTCACTTAGAACATCTGCTCATGATATACTTCAAGGGTAGCTATAAAATCCCATGTGATTGGATGTCTACTTCAGTTCTGCAAGTGGAAAACTTGTGTCATAAATTCAACAGAAGGGCTTCTTTTCATTCCTGAAGGTAGTTCTAAGGAACTCTGTTATGAGATTTAGATGATTTAAGGATATGATTAAGATCTCTTCTGATGTAATTTGTGCTGTTAATTACTGCAGAGGTTGTTGTCCCCTCCCTTGAGTGCCTCTTTAGCTGCAGTAAAGAGTGAGGAGATTTAAATGTGATTGTAAGAGCTAGCTTTTTTATTTTGACTTTTTTTTTCTTCTGTTAGCTGCTGAGACTGACAGTATTTAAATACATACATGTCTTCTGTTGCTTCCTTGTTTCTTTATGACTTCCTTTAATATTTGAAATGTGCCTGATTGAAAAGACACATACATAGAAACCTACCTGTGGCTCACTACTGCCTTGCTGGTCAGGTCCTTCCTTCAAGGTCCATTTTAACTCTGATCCTTACAACTGCTACACTAATGCACTGATGAAGAGAGCTTGCCTGTGCCTTTTTTCCATTCTAGTAGGAATTTTGCTGTGTGTAAGAACACAGTTGGTTACATGGCTCAAGATGAGATCATCTGTGACAGGCTATGTTTAACTGAGCTGCTAAGCGGAATATCCCAAAGCATAGTGAGAGCTTTCTGTAGAAATTGAAGGCTATAGGAAAAGAAACATTAAGCCTCCACTTCTATATTCCTGCCCTGTCACGTGAGAGTTGTCAAGTATTTCCCCTCCATTGAGAAGTATGTAATTTGTTACTCAGCTTTCCCAAGATACTGTGTTAATGGCACCAATTAAATTATAGTGATTCAGTTTGGTATTGGCTTCTGTTATCTCTCTTTCTGTGATAAAACTGCAGTTCTCTGCCACCCCCACCCTCCAAACACTTTTTTTTACCTTGTCTTTTGGTGACATTAAGAAACGTAATTTATTTATACGCAAATGAATAAAAATTGTTGGCAGAATTTTTACAAATTAGTTCATTTAAAATGAAATATTAAATGAAGTTGAACTGGTAGCGCTAATCCAAAGCCTGTAGAAAGCCTTAATGTTGAAGATGACCAAGAGAGCTGCCTTAAACGTGATGCCTGCAAAGATAAAGAGAAATATCAGGCTGAACTAATAGATGTTTCTTTCTTTTATGTGTGATGCTATCATTGACTTTCTAGCTGATATTATGGCTCTGTATGTCTCCCTAATAGTCTCTTCTTTAATAATACATCACATAGGAGTGGTTTCCTCTGTTGCCAAGTAACACACAACAATTAGCAACATGTGCAAATGTGGAACTATAAAAGGAAGCAGTAAATGATAGCAGATTATGTCCTGTCACTTCATGCTTTTGCCTTGATGGGAAATAACTATTCTGCTTTTAAAAGCAGATGCCACTTCACCATGCCCAAGCTCCTGATGAAGTAACCCTGTGCAGTTATCTGATAAGTACCAAGTGACTGATCAGAGCCCAACCAAGCTGCCCACCAGGCCAACTAGGAATGATGTGGGGCAGGCAGGACATCCTGCAACTGTGTGAGGATATGTTGGGCCAAGCTGGTAATCTGAGTCTGCGAGGTGATGTGGGCAGAAGAAACCTCATAACAGAAGAGAATTGCAGTGGACTCACTCCAGGTCTGTTCACACAAATAAAGCTGGCCCTGCAGGTCAGTAAGGTGGGGCAGATACTTTTCTTTCTCTAAGAACTCAGCATCTCAAGTGCTGGTCTGCAGAAAGCATGGGGAAGAAGCAGGAGAAATCAGGTCTGTTTGCAGTTCAAAGGCTGTGATCTCATCAGGATCACAGAGACCTGGGGGGATAGCTCACACAGCTGGAGTGCTGCAATGGATGGACACAGGCCCTTTTGGAAGGACAGCGATGGGGAGGAGCTGCCTTTTGAGGGGAGAGCAGCAGGAATGCATGAGCTCTCTCTCAGAATGGATGAGGAGCCAGCTGAGAGTCGGGTCCCAAGTAGTAGGCAGACCAGCATGGTCCTGTTGTGGTAGCTGTGTGCTACAGACCACCTGTTCAGAAAAAGATGCAGAGATCTTCAGACAGTCCAGATCATCTCTGGATTATTGTTTCACAAATGAGACACATTAATTCAAATGTGGGCTGTAGGATTTGCCAGTTCCTGAGGAGGCTTTGAGACCTGACTTTCCTTTTGAATGCACTGACCATACATCAGTGCAGTCTGCAGGATTTCATGGGAGAGAGGGGGCAAATGTCAGAAAGCTCAGGATTATTGTTCTCCAGTCATATACCGTGGTTATAACTGGAGCTGTGCATACCCAGCTGTGGTCAGAGCAGCATTCAGAACAAAAGACACGGCCATGCTGACAGTGCAGCACTCAGTGATGAGTCTTTAAAATTAAAAATATAATTAGCTCTCCTGAGATCCTATGCAGCTAATCTGATTTCAGCCTGCACACAGAAAGCATCAACAACAGGCAAGCACTGCCCAGCACACTGCAGACTTCCCTCAGCCTGCTCATGTTTACAGGCGGAATGGGGTTAAGCCCGCCTTTTGGACACACAAGGAACCTCACAGCAAAATTTCTTCAATTTCTTTTTTTTCCCACTGGGCTTACACTAGACTTTGACTAGTCTGGAAGAGACCTGGAGCAGGTTCACCAGATACTTGGTGCACGTTGCTCTTTGGCATTCACACTTATTCCAGAGGGTGTTTATTCCAGCACTAAATTTATCTTTAGTGTAATGTAAATTGCCTGAAGTGCAAAAATGAAACATATACACACTAAAACAAAACAAATATAGCTTTGATTTTGTTTTACAGGTTGAAAGCTAAAATGGGATATGTGGGATCACTTTGTCCCATTATTTTAAGCAGTCCTTTTGAAGGCTGAACTTCAGGCGTTTATAACCACAGTGGCTCTTGTCCTGAGTAACATGGGACAGATAAATTGTATTGCTTGTACTTCCAAGAAAAGCACTTGGATTGTATGTTAAACTTTTCCATCTCATCAGTAATATTAAGACTTCAACTTGGCCAGTTCCATTGTGATGTATTTCCTTTCACAGTACTGTTTCCACAGTGCTGAGCATCTGACATACCTTGCAGAGCCTGTGAGCTATTTTTGCAGTTCAGACACATTTGAGCTACATTAATAATGGCTCACTCTTTACCTTCAGGCATGCGTGCCCAGGAAAGCATATCATGTTGCTATTTTAATACAGAGGTCTTGCCCTTTTCTGACCGAGTAATGCATGAATAGAGCACTTTGGCTGCTAGTACAATTTCTTTTACTGTGTTCTAAAACACATTTTACATACAGTTTATTCAATTTGTTCGATGTATTTGTACAAATACATATAAACATTGAAAGAGTAGGAATTGCCAGTGAGTGTATGAGCACACACTGTAGTTAACCTACATAATGTGTAGCAGTTAACTTGAATGTACATAGTGAGCGTAAAGAATCATATTATTTCAGCAAAAGGTCTCTAAAATTTAGCCCTCTCCCCCCTTCATTTTAAGGTATCTCCAAGACTAGACTCCAATTTTTTTTCCTTGTTACATGAATCTCAAACTATGATTCTGGCCCCCCAGCTGATTTCAATCACTCATTATTCCCCTGCATCCACTGTGCTCTGACATGAATCAAGCTATAGCTCCTTTCTCTATGATCTAGGCTGTGAGATGTGAGTAATGCAATTTGAGGCATCCAAAACTCCTGGAAGTACCATGGCAAGATTCCTTCTCACGTTGATGGTGGTAGAATTGGGGAAGGCAGAACACTTGAATAACCCGGACTGTTTTGGACAGAAGCACACTGTGGGCAAGAGCCCGTGCAGAGCCCCAGCGCACGGAGCCCCAGAGCATCCCACGGCACATCCCCGTGCGCTGCCTGGACCAGCTGAATCCGTCTGAAACTTCGGCTTCCAAGAGGAAGTGTCTCACAGCAGGAGAGGGCGCCAGACAACAAGGAGCAAGTGGTGGCTTGGCGGTGCGTCTGGGAGCGCAGACTTGCTTCTGAAGGGGAAGGTGACTGTGCGACAATAGGGCACTGTGTGACAACCCTCCCTTTAAGGGGAAGGGAGCACTTCAGCTTCGAAAATGCTCATTGGTCGAAAGGAGCAACAAAATCCGAGGGTCCACAAACAGAGAGTTTTACTGGCACATTACACACTTGATGTGGAAATTGGTGTGTTAGTCCTAGACCTGAGATACAGGCACACAGCACTGGATTTTCGGTAAAGGGCTGGGGTGAAGGGAAGAGAAAAATAAGGCATATGGCAGTGGGTTTTAGATAAAGAGGGAGGGTGGCAGGGAAAAGGGAAATTTAAGAAGTTAATTTAAAAAGGTAAGATTAATATTTAAAAGGAAAAGAGAAAAAAGAAAGGGAAAGAAAGAGGAAAAGAGAGATGAAAGACATCATCAGCCCTTGTTCCAGCATTGATCCAGCTAAAAAGATGCCTGTTGGAGAAGATGAAACAGGAAAGCCTTATAAATATGATTGTCTGGCAAAAGATTTTGAGAATATAAAAACAATAAGCAAGATTGAAATGAAAGCAAGCTTTGAGATACCTTAGTTACTGAACA
This sequence comes from Molothrus ater, assembly GCF_012460135.2. Lineage (NCBI taxonomy): Eukaryota > Metazoa > Chordata > Aves > Passeriformes > Icteridae > Molothrus > Molothrus ater. The sequence continues at coordinate 70,463,002 of NC_050479.2, forward strand.
ACTAGAAAACAATGGTGTGGCCAACTGAAGGTAATAATCCCCTTTTGATGAAACAATATCCTCTGCTTGCAGGCAGGTCCAAGGGTCAGAGCAGACCCTACTAGCTTGGCAGAAGGGGTCCAAAGAGTAGTTTTTAGGGTTTAAAATGCAACACAGTATGGTAATGTAGTGATTCTTATAGGCTGTATGTAAATGCAATAAGATTTGTGTATGGTATTAGATTGGTTAGTGAGAATCAGAATATTCAACACAGAAGAAGATTTATTGTATTGTAACGGGAACTTTACTGTCTTACCCCTTTTACTCCCTTACACTCTTGCCTCTCTTACTCTCTTACCCTCTCATCCTCTCTACCCCTCTCTTCTTTTGGGCCTGCTACGAGCTGTTCTGGCAGCTCCAAGCAGGGCCCTGGCACCCACGCCCTCTGCAATAAACCCCAAGTTCACTACCTGGCTTCAGAGATCTCTCATCTCCGTCTGTCCTGACTGTCCTACCCCCCAACATTCCTACAGATGCCTATGCTTGTTTCAGCATCAATCCAGCTGATAAGTGGTGGTCCAGTTGAGCCAGTTCAGCTGATGAGATGTCCGGGCTCTGGGGACACCACCTGGACTTGGAAATGCCCTTTTATTGACAAGTTTCTCCACCCCAAAGACATATTTCTCATTTCCCATGTTAATCAATTACCATGAAGTCTGTTCTTTTAGGCCTTTCTGGAAATGGGTCAGAGGACTTCACAAGTCTTTGGTGGTTGATCTGAAATAACACTGAGGAAAGCCAGCTGCCAATCCCACCTTATAGACCATGTCTACTTCCTGCCAATCATTCCTGCACTCTGCTGTACTGTGCTGTGGTTCTTCCTCATGGAAAAGTGCTGCCCTCTCTCCACCTGCCCCCCCCTTCTCCAGCCAAAACTTGTTCTTTCTCACAGCATCCTAGTGCCAGTAGTCCTTGGTTATTACCAACAATTCTGATCTGTTATTAGAAACAGTCCTTGGCTGGCTCCACAGCCATCCAGTCATCGGTATTTGAGACATACACATCGGCCCCTTATCTTTTGGGAACTGAGAGCTCAAAAGTATCTCCCTTTAGACCACTGTCCACAAGGTTATAAGAAAATGGGGTTTAGTCATAATTATTTTTCATACTGGCCACAATTCGAGTCAGTAACTTTATTTGAAGGTTCATCAACAGAAATATTATTCCACTTGGGTTTCTAGTCAGGCAAGAAAAATAAATTTCTGAGGCTGCTTGTTAAAAAACAAATGCTCATTAGACAACACTATTTCCTGGGAACAGACAGTGTTTCTGATAAGCTGGAGAGGGGCTTTGTCCAGGTGCAGCTTGTCAAGGCCAAGACCTCATGAGCACTTGTCATATGATAGAGCAGCCTGAGCAGGGAGGGGGGTACGACTAAAGTCAGCTTCTCTGGGGCTCTACACACCGTGAACCCGGGAGGCGAGAGGACACACGCTGCCGAGCCCCAGCTTCCCCTGAGGGGGAGATAAAAAACAGGACTGGGGGAAAACCGGTTTCCCTTTGTGCTCCGCGGGGCCGGATCTGCCCTGGGAGGGAGGGCAGGGCAGAAGCTCCTTGGACATTGCGCCCGTGGCCTTTGTTTCTCCGCGTGTGGAGATACTAACGCGACCTTGAACCAGTGCTGGTTTCGAAACAAAACGAATTAGCTCGGTTTGAAATCACGGCGAGGAAAGCGGCTGCCGAGGGCGGTGACTGCTGCTCCGCTTGTGCCCCGCCGGGGCGGAGGAGGCGGCGCCGGGCGGCGCGGCCCGGCCCCGGGAGCTCTCCGAGGTGCTGGAGCGGCTCCCACCATCCTCCCCAGGGCAGGGACACCGCCAGCCTGCGCTCAGGACATCCCTCGGAGCACTGCTTCTCCAGATGCCCCGACGGGAGCCACCGCCGCTCCCTGTCCCTCCTCCGCCCGGGGGAAATGGGGATAGGATGACACTGCCTCTCTGCAAGCTCCCTGGAGACGGGTGTCCGAGAAGCAGATTTCCAGCTTGCAGGAAGGGCTCCCAGCAAAGGAAGCAACCTCAGTTAGCAGGGCACGAGCTGGACCTGTTTTCTGAACAGCAGCAGGGCAGAAACCAGCGTGCCTTTTACCCTAGAGCTATTTTATCCTATTCCAGCGTCCCTGCCAAAGCACTGCAAACAAGCAGAGCCGTGGGTGCTGGTCTCTAGGGTATGGAATATCATAGAATCACAGAATTCTATTCTTCTGAATTCTTTGGGCTGGAAAGGGCCTTAAATCCATTACCCCTGCCATGGGCAGAGACACGTTCCACTAGACCAGGTGCTCAGAGCCCCATCCAACCTGGCCCTGAACACTTCCAGGAATGGGCATCCACAGCTTCTCTGGGCAACCTGTTCCAGTGCCTCACCACCTTCACATCAAAGAACTTCCTCCTAATACATAATTGAAAACTACTGACAGTTCAAAGCCATTCCCCCGTCTCTACATACTCTTGTAAAAAGTCCCTCCTACATGCTCTTGTAAAAAGTCCCCCTATTTATACTAAATGGGATTTCAGCGAGTTTAATTTTTTTTTACTTACTATGTTGTACACATAGTAAGTGTGGTTTTTTTACATAGTAAAAGTAAGTGTGTTTTTTTACATAGTAAGTACATTTTTTTCTGGTATTTAGAGCAAAGTCCAGGTCACAGATAAACTATATAGTTAATTCCATCATATTTTAAATCATGTGGTGCCTTGGCCATAGCAGTTGGTTCAAAACATATTTCAGAAATTTACACACATGCTCCAGAGTATGTTTTACCTTAACAAGTGTGTCCACTCTCTCAAGCTTCTTTTCAGTCTGAGAACATTTTCTTGGGACTAACTTTTGCTTTTCTGCATTTGTTTACAACTGTACAACATGAGTGCCACCAAATCAGTATGGCAGTATTTCATGCCTGCCTTGGATTCCCTTTACACCAATCTCATTGATTAGAAAGCCAGAGAATATTGGACTCACATTAGCCAGCAACCTAGCTGTGGGAGAGGGAAGTGAATCAAAATAATGAAAATGCACCTCATGCATTTTGAGAACTATTTACATTCTGGAAATCAATCCCATCTTAAATGTTTCCTATGAAGACAGACTGAGAGGGCTGTTCAGCCTGGAGAAGAGAAGGCTCCAGGGACACCTTAAAGCACCTTCCGGTACCCAAAGGGGGCTGACCAGAGAGCTGGGGAGGGACTTGTTACAAGGGCATGGAGTGACAGGGCAAGGCGGAATGGCTTTAAACTGACAGAGGGCAGGCTTAGATTAGATACAAGGAAGAAACTCTTTACTGTGATGCTGGTGAGGCACTGGAACACGCTGCCCAGAGAAGCTGGGATGCCCCATCCTTGGAAGTGTTCAAGGCCAGGATAGACAGGGTTTGAGCAACCTGGTCTAGTGGAAGGTGTCTCTGCCCATGGCAGGGGGTTGGAACGAGATGATCTGTAAGGCCCCTTCCAACCCAAGCCATTTTAAGATTCCATGATTTTTCATTAAACTTTTAATTTCTTCAGTATTAGTCTTCTTTGCTTAAGAATATATTTCTTCTTAATTACTAGCTAATTGCTAACTTGGCTCCATATAAGCTAAGATCAAAACTATGGTCTACTCTACCATATGTCTTTCCTGTGCAAAGCACTTTAGGGGGTTGTTTTACACAGAGCTTTCCATCAATTTCCAGCCTGATGAATTCCTTCTGTTGACACCATTATCGTGGAATAAAAATTACTTGTTCCAATTCAGCTTACTGTATTTTGAATGTATCTTTAAAACCATGCAAATTTGAAGTTTTTCAGTAATTTTCAGGCAAATCACAGATCACCTCCTGCTATAAAATGAGTATAAATTTCAGTTTCCAACATATCAATATGATTATTCTATTCACTTTTTATTTTATTTACATACGTCATTATTGAAAAATCTGAAAAACCTGAATGGCATGTAAACAATGAAGATGCCTGCATTTCCAAATCTTTTATATTTTCCCCCCATTTCACTTAGAGGTAATGGTTTACCCTTTCTCTACCCCTCCCCCCCTCTCCTATGCTCCCACTCAATGTGCAATTCATCATATTTTTTTTCACCTTCAAGTTAAATCTATCTGTGGATTATGGTGAACTGTAAGAGAAGTGTTATTGTTGAGCCCCTTCTGCTCTATAAAGCACAGGAGACTCCAGCTCCTTTAAGAGATTCCAGGCTGGCCTTGCATGCATTGACACATGTTCACATATGTAAGGTCACATCCTGTATCTGTCTATAGATACCAGCATCTCTGCAAAGAAGATCCTTAAGCTATTTCACTTATTTTCTTAAGCTGGGTGATGCCAAGCACACTTTCTCTATCAATCTAGAAACAGCAAGTCCTGGATTTTTTACTTTTTTTTAACCTTTTAAAAAATGTAATGATGAGTGACAGATACCTCCCCTGTAGCTCAGCATATTATCTGCATCATGCTCATTTTGATCCTGTGCATATAAACAAGGGCAAAGCACCACAGCACAAAGATTTGGTTTAAGACCAAGAGAGTCCATTATGTTGGGGTTTATTTGTTTGTTTGTTTGTTTTTTAAGACAAGCAGAGTTAGACAAGCAGAACTTACATGCAATTACTCTCAGCCTGTAGCCTACCACCACTGCTGGCAGGAGGCCACAGGCTTTGTACTGACTTTGCAAGGCCTCAGGACTGAGCCTCATTTTGTCTGAGCTTTTATTGACCTGTCTGTTGTTTTCTTTCACTTAGTTGTTGCAACAGCAATATCTCTAATGGGAAGGTAGCTATGTCTAACTGTCTTACTTTTGTTTAACTTTGTATGGCGCCATTGTGGCTTTTACATGGAGAGTGACAAGAAGTTCTGCTGTGGACAATGAGATACTTAAAACTAACATGATGATGTATAGCATCATTTATAACTAACATAATGATGCATAACATAATAATATGTAGAGGAATACAGGCCTGGTATGACAGCAGAGTCCCCTGAGAGTGGACTCACAGGACACTGTAGAAGAGGCAGAGGATGATGAAAAAAGGAGCACAGCCTTGGCACTGGAGAACTTGGGGCTACAAAGAGCTCATCAGCAGTCAGCTAAAGCAGTGCAGACCTGGGAAGTGGACAAAGATAGCTGAGGGATTACACAAAGAACAAGTATGTACCATACATAAATGGCATCCCATATAATACAATTGGATGTAAAGTGGAGCAGTAGACAAATGGATAAAGAGCAAGGTGTGAAGGCATCCCAAATACCACACAAAAATACCCCCAGAACAGTTGTTTTTCTCAGCAAATATTTTGTTGGTAAGACACTGATGACCAGCTGCAGCCCCGACACCCACTGCTTTACAAAGGCCAGCACTGTTGATCATTGGTCTCAGAGGGGCAGTGGAAGGGTAAACACCACACCAAAAAAAAGGCAGACAGGAAGAGTGTGACTACAAAAAATTGAAATGGTTTATTATTTCTGTTTTTTTTTTTTTTCTTTCAAAAGTAGTAGCATTCCTAATTTCTTAGTAGTAGCATTATTTATTAGCATATTTCTTAGTATTAGTAGTCTTTAATTTCTTTCCTTTTTCTTTTTTTTTTAGTAATAATTAGCTCTCACCTTTGATTAGACTGTTACATTTTCCACTACACTAATAAATCTTGAGTAATGTGGGTTTCTTTCCTCTTTTTTTTTTTTTTTCCCAGAACCAGTCTCTGTGTATAACATTAGTAATTGGAGCAAAGGATGCATCTTTTTGGAAATTTGGGCTTAACAATCTCTCTAAGGTCCCAGACGGCATCTGGCACAGTCAAAAATAGAAAAAAGATATCCTGTCTACCAGTCTGGCACATTAACTACAGGACCATTCTTCCTGCCTTTGCTTTATTTATTACATTGAAATAATTATTATGCATACTGAGCTCTTTGAAAGTACATTGCTATAAATACTAGAAAAGTGAGCACGTTGTAATTTGAAAAATACCAACTCCTTTTTTTTTCAGTACATCATTCAAACCATGGAGCCATTATGACAGACCCCAGGGAATAATACTGCCATGACTCATGGTCCGATAATACACAATTTAGTGCAAATCAGCATGATGACAAAGACAGGCATTGCATAACAAAATAACAAAGGTGAGTCCTGCACAGCGGAATGAGCTGTTTCTTTCCTCAAAGCTCAGGGCTTACCCACAGGTTGTCAGCTGGTTACTAATGAACATGAGCTTTCAGAAACACAACCAACTGCTCTGGACTGCACACCTTAGTTTTCCTGCAGGCCTCACTCTTAAACCTGCTGAGCAGGACTCAGGTTCTTTCTCAGTTACTGAGATTATCCTGCACACTTGGTGTCCTTGAACACTTTTGCAGTCCACTTTCTCCTCTCAGTGTTCCACTAGACTGCATTGTATGATTATATCAACTTATGACTTGAGACAGATTTTACAGGCAGGTCTCCTCTGAGGTCCTAATTCTGAGCAGAGGCAAAGATGTGTTTTGTTTTTTCCACACCAATAAGCTTTACTGAAATGCCTGGTCATTAACGCTTGGGGCATGCCTTCCATGGGGATACAGCTCAGGCTTGTCCAGGTAAGTGTGGGCTGGGTAATTAAATCTCCTTGAGGCACTCAAGTAGTCAAGTTTAGGTGAGTGAGTAGCCCTTGTAAAGGCTGTAAGGCAGATGGTGTTCTGGCTGGAGCACTCTTTGAGAACATTGAGCGTGCAGAGGTGAAAGCAAGTGCAGTGCATGTGAAGGAACGAGTGCACTCAGCTGCTACATGGGCTCACAGGCTGACAGTCCACAATACTTTAAGTGTACTGGAAATACAGTTCACCTGAGGGCTAATTTCTGATGAAAGAGTAAACATGAATCCAGGAGTTGCCATTCATTTTTTGGTCCTTTTTTGGGAGCACTTTCTTTGACTTTGATCTGACAGTTTGAACCCAAAGTGAACTTCACTTTAATTTGTCTACTAGCTAACAATATATGTGAAGTGATTCCCTCTTCCCCAGGCCATTTGTTCTGGTACAAAGATACAGACCACAACAGAAAATAATTTGTGGAGAGGAGAAAGAGCAAGCTGAGGGAGAAAATGATGTTCATGAAAATAACCAGCTCTATGTCATGGTCTTGAAATGGGAAAGGAATGCCAGCTCTGGGCATTGTCCTAACTGGATGATTTCACTCACAAGAGCTCTTGGGCCACTTCTCCCAGAGTGATAAAATCCATGAGTAAAAGCCTCTCACAGGCAAATATCTGTCGGCAGCAGCCCTGTCACAAAGCACACATCTCCAGTGGGCTGGATGCATTCAGTGCAGTCAGTCTAAAATGCCACAGTTCTGGATTACTTTGAGTTTAGGAAGTTCAAAGTGGTTTGTCAACAATACTTCTATTTCTAAGTTCTATTTCTACTTCTATTTTGTGGAGTCATAGCTAGAAAGTATCACTTTCCATGCTGTATATGAGGATACCAAAGTACAGCAAGATTCAGAGGTTTAGCATTATTTATGATCTTTGAAATAAAACCCAAGTTACCCATTATGTGTGGTAGCCAACTCTGTGGGGTCTGGATTGATATACAGACTTAAGGCTGTTTGTCACAGACCTTCAAGATACAGGGGGCCATTTCTTATGCAGCAGATCTTCCCAAAACTCAATGTATCCTCATCCTGTGGTGATTCTGCCTCATTGAAACCATTCCACCTTGAAGCTCATCTGGTAGAAAAAGCAACCCCTTAAGATGTGGCAACTGCTGCTAGCTATGCCTGATTAAGATCAGGATCTGTAAAGATTCAGAGGTGCTATCTTATTTTTTTTTTCTATTAAGTTACATTCCTTCTTTGCCTATCCTTAGTAGGTAAATTCTCATGGCTGCAAATGTTTTGCACAGAAAGGTGATGTGCTGTAAGTGCTACATTGATTAATCTTTCCTCTATTTCTTTTATTATCCTTGAATTACCGGACGTTTTGAGAAGGAATGGTATCTTTTGTGATGAGGCTGGCAGCATGCCACAGTGATGAAAGATGTCCTTGTAACCGGAACAAAGAAGCCCGGTTAGGGATCCTGATCCCAGCGGGAGCTTTCTTGGGATGCTTTATGCGCCCCAAATGTCCAGTAAAATACTAGCTCTAGAGAGACACCTCAAAAACCCCCACCAAACCCAGGCCCTGGCTTCATGGCACCTCACGCGATGGCTCACGGCGGGCGCACGGAGCCGTGAGCGGCTCCCCGGGAGGGCATCCCTGGGCCCGGCCGGGGCTGAGCGCCTCGCCCGCCCCCGCAGCCCGGGCGCGACGGAGCCGGCGGCCGCAGCGCGGCGTCTGCGTGCGGGGGGGCCCATGGCCAGCGCGCCCCGGCCGGCCGCACCATGCCGAACAGGGCCGGCCTGGACACCGCGCTGAAGATGTCCCTGCGGCGGAAATCCTCCAAGATCCACTCCTCGGCCGGTGAGGAAAGGGCGAGGCGAGGCGGGCTGGGAGGAGGCGCCGCGGCGGAGGAAGGAAGGCGCAGCGGAAAGGAAGGGAAGGGAAGGGATAGCAGCGGCGCCTCCATGGCGCGGCCGCCCGGCCCTGCCGCCCCGCCGGCCGCGGCGCTCGGGGATCCCGCAGTGCCTTCCCCGCCCCCGGGGGCTCCCCTGGGCGAGGAGGTGCCTCCGGCGGGGCCGGGGCGAGGCGCTGGCCCCCGCTCCCCGGCCCCAAGGGCACCGCGCCCCCGCCTGCAGACCCCGGCCCGGCGCTGCCGCACCTCCCGTCCGTCCCACCAGGGCCCCCCGGCACCCTCAGCCCGCCGCGTGAGCAGCCCCTCGTCCTCTTGGCTCTGACAGTTACTGACAGGGACATTTCTCCTGGTCAGAGGGCAGTACCGCCGGTGCAGGGGAGACAGGGGTCCCCCAACCCACCCCGCCGGTCAGGGGCCTCTGTCCCGTGACCAGGAGTGGGGAGAGCATCAGGCACTGCAGTGAGCCTGCGGAGAGGTCAATTACAGGGTTTCTTAAGAGGTGCGTTTAGGAAACTGTTTTCCAACTAGTTCATAAAAAGAAGTAGACAGAAATGGAAGACTTTGAAGGTAGGATTCTCCTCACAAAAGACTGACTTCTGTAGGACCAAGGTGCATTCAGATTTTATCTCTGGTATGTTCTGCTTGGGCATAGATGAATCATCAGTGACATTGCTGGTGACCTACAGACACCCATTCCTGTGCAAATTATTTAGGTGCCTAGTACAGTTTCTGTGGTGAGTAAAACTGTAGTATAATGCTGTTTTAGCTCTTTTTGTTTCAATGAGAAATGTGCACATTTCTTGATCAGATCTGCTTTGGGTTAAATCTCAGAGCACCTTGGAGAGCATTTGCTGGATTGCTTTTGGATGATGCTGTATTTGAAGATGTCCTTTAGCCACTCATGGCTGTTCAGTTCATGGAACCAGGCTAGAGCTAGCTGAAAGAAGAAAGCCACCTTCCTTTTGGCTCCTCTGCACAACCTGGTCACTCTAGTAACATTTTCCTGTTTGGTCTCACTGCTTGGTAGCAAGGACAGAACATCAGGGACTTCTGCATAGCAGAAGTAAGTGGGATGCTGAGCAAAGAAGTGTGTAATGCCTGCTCAGAGGAAATGGTAAGGTTTCAGGGTAGGATTTAGCATATTACCCTCCCTACTTACCTTCAGCCTAAGTCATTCAGATGAAACAGTTGCAGTTAAGCAGATTCCACTTTCCAGTGTTTGGGGATATGTCCACTTCTGCAGTCCGATCTAAAACCCTGTCCTTTGATAGGGAGGCTCCTTTCCCAGAACTGCAGTTTGGCAGATCTTTTTGTGACTTAACCTTTGGAATCCAAACCTAGGCTCCTTTCAGTGCTTGGCACTTGGAGAATGTTTAGCTTCAGCGTAGCATACATAAGGAGTTTAAGCTTCAGCTTTTGTCAATGACAGAATCACACACGATGGTTTGGAAGGGACCACAGAGAGTCCAACCTCCCTGCTCAAGCAGGGTCATCCTAAAGCACATTGGATGGGATTGTGTCCAGAGGGTTCTGGTTCAATATTTCCAGTGCTTGGTCACCCACAATCCACAATCGTACTCATGGATCTAGGTGGTTAAGTTGTGCCTCGATGCGCTGGGTGGTTGGGGCTCCCAGATCTTCTAGCTGGGATTTATCTATAGACAGACTCAGACTTTTACGTGTTCCCTGCGTGTGACATAAGAAGAATCCAAATTAGATGATACTTTGAAGAAAGGTGGGGGTTGCTGGTTAGCATTAAGATCAATTTCTAGCTCTTGAACAATGTATTTCCTATATAGAATATTTTCAAGGGTAACAAGAGTAATATCTAGTATTAAGTTGATTGTAGTTGGTTTAGTACACCAGAGCCAGCTCTGGTGACTTAGGACAACCAGAACCAATCTCTCTGCCACCCAGAAAGTCCTGCCTTCCCCATTCGTGTGCATTCCCACTGCCTTGCTTGTGTCAGCAATAGCCATCAGATGGTTACCTGTTCACTGGGACCAGTGCTGATGTGGCTCACTACCAGCCTGTATGATCTGAATCCCAGCGGGGACCAGACACAGAAAGGCAGTAGCTCTGTTTTTCACAGCATGTTGTGGCTTGACGTGCAGACCTGCCGTCTGTGGGGGCCAAACAGGTTCACGTGAGGGGCTCTGGGCTGTGTGAACCCAACTGTAAGAGCATACATTTGGAGACTGAGCCACAGTCCACTAACAAGCAGTTCAGATGTGGTTGTGTGGTGGCACTGCAAAATCTCAAGACCCTTCTGAGCTGAATGGTGTGGAGGGGGAACTGGTCACCCTATTGTCATCCTTAGTTAGGGTCAGGTAACTGTCTCTATCCATTGCAGGTTTTTTGACATCCATGTATCAAAATGTTCTCTCTCCTTTCCTTTTTAGAAGAGAGATCTTTCCTGCTCTGAAGTCTTTTAGTTTATTTGCTAGTTTTGTTTACTTTTGAGGGAGTTTTGGTAATCTAAAGTATTAGGTTTTAGTTTGGGTCACTGAGATTTATTTTCATACCATGTAAAGCATTTCAGTAGCTTACAGACATTCCTCTTTAGTCAAGAAGAACACTGCCTCTGTGATCGTCTAACAATATCTTTTCATCTCAGATTTTCGACCACCCTGCACTTGGTAGTGTGACTTCCATATGTGCTAATACAGTATAAAGTGCATCTGGAATATTTGATAGAATTTTAAACCTGGTTAACACTGGTATAAAGCACTTGCCAGAAAAGCAGATGACATGAAAAGGAGAATTTAGAGATGGGAAGTCACCTTCTGCCACTCAGATGATCACTGCGCTTCTTTTTTATGCATTTGCTCATTAATCGATTTTTTTCCTTGTACAAGTAAACCTTTTTATTGCTGTAATGTTGTACCAACTGAGCTAAATTGATTAGATTTAAATTATTCTCAAAGTCTCTAGCTCCTTACTGTTGTAACCACAGACATCAAAGACTAACTTCTTCTCTCCTTCCTGCCTCCTTAAAATCACTAAAAATAAGAAACTGTCAATAAGACATTGGATTACAATGGCATTTTTATTTTTAGGGGAAAAAATCGAATTTCAGCTTTATAATGGATTAAAGGTATAACTGATCTCTATATTATTTACTGTGGTCTTTTTCAATTGCTCAGTGATACACATCAGCAAGAAAAGTATTTTTAGTGTAAAGGTAGTAACAGAATCTTCTCTCAGGACATGGTTTTCCATCTACTTTTCCTGTGAAATACTTGCTTATAGTTTATGCTGTGTTTTTGATTTTAGAGTCTTAGTCCTTTCCTTGTAAAGTATCTGTCTCTTCCATTTTTCAGAGAAATGTCTATGCAAGAATTTCTTTGTGCTATTTTTGTGCTGTGATATAATTACCATGATTGCAACTGTTGGGAAGCATCATACGGAGCAGTTAAAACCCTACACAGGCACTTGTACTTTGGTCAAAGCTTTTATCCTTGAGCAAAGATGGTTAAAGCATTGGAACAGGCTCCTCAGGGAAGTGATTGGGTCACCATGCCTGGAAGTGTTCAAAAATGAGTAGACATGGCTCTTTGCTGTAAGGTTTAGGGGGCATGGTGGTATTCAGTCAAAGGGTGGACCTGATGATCTCAGACGTCTTTTCCAACTGTAATGATTCTTTGATTTTATCTGTAGTCATATACAGGTTAGACATAATCCCTATAGATACAGATAAAATGCCCAGGAGCTACAGGTGAAATATATCATCAGCTCTGCAATATTTTACATATGGCTGTTGCTGCTTCAAATGAGGTGTGATTTGGTTTTGTGGAGGCAGGTTCAGGTGGTGTAAGAAGCATGGTGAAGGCTACAAAGCTTTAACCTTGAAGCTCACTCTCATCACCTCTACTCGCAGGGATATGTACATCTTATTTTGCAGGAGGATCAGCAGTTGCCTTGGATGCATTTTTAAGCAAACAACCCCTATGAAGGGATCAGCAAAGTGCTGAGCTAACAAATTCTTTAAAAACTGTTATTAAAACTGTTTAAGTAAGAATAAAAGCCCTATTCTGCTGAGAGAAATGTACCTGGCAGGAGTAGTGACAGTGGGGACTGACCAGGGGGGTGTACTTCCTCAGCAAGTGCTTTAACCACCCGTTAGCATCACCAAGAGTCACTGAAACATTGAGCAGGATGATTGCAACCATAGTGTTGGCACACAGAAATTCTGCACTGTGATGGGGAACTTTTCCAGGGTAAGACTGAACTGCTACCAGTTTAGTGGCAGAAGTTAGTACTGAATGGACAGACAGCTTTAGTCCATGTTTGTTCATGCACATACTCAAACTGTGTGGTGGTAATTCAGTGTGTTACAGACCTCCCATTGCTTTTCATCCACGTTTAACTGGCACACAGTGCAGTATAATGTGCAGCTCATTCTATCACATCAAAGGTCCCATCCTATTTGTGTAAACACCAGTGACAATTATAAACACCAGGGACAATTATAAACACCAGTGGCAATTACGCCTTCTGACAATGCGCTCATCCCAATAAACCCCATGCTCTACGTTACTATGTTTCTGTAGTAGCACAAAGGGGAACCTTCTCAAGCTGTTTGGGATCTTGCACGACTGTAAAGTGAGGTGGTGACAGCAACAGGGCTAACTGGAGGCCGACCTGAACTTCTGCTGCCTTTGCTTAAAGCTTGTTTGGCTGTGAGAGTTGGTTTGCATTAGAATTGGAGGGAATTTAAAATACCTCTGCTTAGGACGCTCAATTAGAAAAAGGTGACTTAAGCACAGTTACTGTGGAGCAACTTCCTAGCAAGATCCTAAGTAGAGTGGCAGAAGAAACATTTTTTCCGTACTCTGATGGGGGAGGTGACACTATTAATAAATTCATTAAAGATCAAAGCACTCAGATGATAAGGAATACGTTATTTAGGAGTTAATTGAGGACATAAGAGATTTAACTACCCTTCTGTTTCTAGGATCAAATGAAATGAATGTATTTAATAAAAGTTTAAAATTCCACTTGCTGTATAGCCAATATATGAACTCTCTTATGCTACTTGAGTATTCATAACTCCATTGAAACAGACACATGTATTGCCTATTTATAGAAACTGTTTTATTCCTTCTCTGTGCCGCTCTCTCCACAGGACTCTTGTTTCAGATTGTAGTTTTCCAGCAGTATCTGCTTTTAGTGTACTTCCCTGTGCTGGGTGAGTCAGTTTTCTCCTTTTCTGGGCAGACCTAAAAGCACTGCCCTACTAGTGTGATTTGGCAGAAATGCCACTCTAGTTCCATGAAGGATTAAAATATCTAACAGTGAAATGACTGCAAGGAAATCTGCTTGTCTGTTCAGGGTCCTAGAATATCACCAAGATGATGGAACTGCTGGGTGTACTTCCTTATGGAACTCACTGAGCAAAGAAAGAATAGTCATTTAGTATTGCATTTCCACTGCCACAAGGTTTGAGTGCAGTCTTGATCTCTGCCAACTCTGCAGGGTTTTTTTTTAACCTGGGAATCTATGGCTTTGTGAGTGATGTTGCTCTAAAGCATTCCCTTTTTTTGTTACCATTAACCCCCTTCCCTCTACAAGAAGTTTTAAGCTGATAGCTCCCATTGACTCGAGATGGTATTTTGGATGATCACTTGAAAGCTGATATCAGCATCTAAAAGTGATCACTCTCCAATTAGCAATTCACAAGGCATTTTTATTGTAGTGAAGCCTTGCTGAGGGCCCTATGGAACAACCAGGTCATCTGTTTCTGTACTTCTGGAAGGTTGTCAAGTGATGCTCTGTAGATTTTGCTACAGGGCAAGACTCTTGGCTGTTTCATTTTCCTTTGGCTAGTCTTTTTTGAGCTGTCAAGTATAGCCTTTAAATAATCTTTGAATCTGACTGATTCGCTACTTGTGAAGCAATATCCTAAGCACCTATGTTACCTTTTTTACTGCAACAGGGAGGTGTTCCAGGCTTGTTTTCCTGTACCATGTTGTATTGTGACACATTTTAATTATGTCTGTAGTAGTACAAATACTGGAATATCTGTTACAGGCAGTATCTGCAGAGACTGATTGTCAACATGTTCTTTTAAGGGATAGTTAATCCCAAAGTCTTTCTTGCACATATACCTGGTAGAGCAGAGCAATATACTGGATTTTGAAAAGGCAGTTGAGTGTCTCTGCAGCAACATCTTTCTGCTTCTGGGACAGCTTTTAAGTGTGGCTTGCCACAAATATTTTCCTTTCAGTCTCTTATCTTTTCCAGCTAAGCTACTTAAGCCTTTTGGAGCAGTTGCAGGTATGTAAGACATGGCATCTGAGAGCTTTAGATAACTGATTCTCAGCTGGTGCACTCAAAGGATAATTTGGGAAAGATCACTGACACAGTTGAGGATTGGGAAAAAAAACCCCAGATTTTACACAGTTTGAGGGTTTATTTTTAGTGCAAAAAACTAATTATCAATATTGAAAATATATTATTTTCAGTTATTCCAGTATTTGTTAGGAAAGCTCTCAGATTTTTGATTAGTATTATTGCCAACTTTTCATAATGAATCCTGCCCACTACAAAAGTTCCTGGACAGTTTCTTTCCAGCCCCAGGAGTGGCTATATGCCTGTCTGTTTTGAAGTTCTTAGTTGTCAGACTGCTGGCTGAGTGGTAATTACATGACAGTAAAATTACTAGAAGATACAATGGAGCGAAAAGACCTAAAAACAGAAGATGCAGAGCTTTGTATTTCAAGCCAAGGTGTGATAAGGCAAAGCTGACATGATGCTGATTTTAATGGCTGACCCAATCCAACCACCTATTTGGACTCCTCACAGAAGTGACACAATCCCTATAGTTACAATATCACATCCATGTACATGACATTCACAGGAGGTTTTCCTGACAGCTACAGGTGTAGTTACCCTACACCTTTTAGTGAGCACTAAATCCAGTTTAAATGAACATGAAGTGTCAGTAAATTAGTCTCAATACTCTCATGTTATGATGAAGGATCACAAGACATACCATGGATTTTAAATATATTTCACACCCCTTACATAGGATGTTTTTGTTAGTTCTAGTTCTAATTAACAGTTTGAAAACTCTTGCCTTGGGGTATTAGTGCAAAAAGAAGGTAAATGAGAACTTGTCTTCCACTTGACTAAAATGGAAGAGCCATGATTGTATCAGTTCATAATGGATCCAACAAAATGTGTCAGTTTGTTTTAACTAAGGGTTTGGTTTGATGAATCTGCCTTCTTTTAGAGTGCTGGAAATCAGGATTAACACAAATTTAATTAGCGTATAGGTTCTATAAAGGAGAGAAGGCAGCCTGACATCTTGTTTAAAACGGACTGTGAGGTCGTGATTTTTAATTCCTGATTTCTTGAATGCAGGTGACCAAACCCATTCATTTGATTTTATCAAATGAGGAGGTAGTCAGAAAGAGTGAAAGCAAAGTCTTTATCTCCTTATAATAACATCACCCTGATAAATTTTTCTACTTTGAATAGAAGGAGGGCTCAGGTGTTATCTCTTGTCAACCCAGCACTGTTCTGCCTATTTGTACAAAACACAGTAAAGGCATTCTAAGATTCTGTGCCCGTGAGATTGGGGAACATTCAGCCCAATGCTTATACAAAGGATACGTGAAACAAGTTCCCCAGGCTTTTTTGTGCCTTCAAATACTCTAAGCATACATCACCCTACTTAACAGATGGTGTTTATTTGTAAATGAGAGACAAAAGATGCTGAAAGGGTATGTGCAAAGTCAACATCAGCCGTTAGAACTCTGAAACAGATACAGAGGTTACATCTGCATTTGTCATATCAGTTACACAGCGGGGAATCAGGATTTAACCTGGAAGCTTGAATCTGAATTCCAGATGACATTTAGTCAACATTTCTGGATCACTGGGAAGGCTCAGCATAGTTATTGCTTCAGTGGTCCCATGGCCACTGAACTGAAATACATCAATTGACATCATTGACATCAATCCTGGTGCCTTGTTCTGAACTGGGACAAAGAGACAGGGGAATTAAGGTATGCAGGTGCTGCCCAGGCTGGGGAGGGCACCACCTCTGCTTTACAGATTAACAGTCAAATCTTCTTCCCAGAGTTTCACTAAGACAAGTCTGCATCTGGAAGCCATCCTTGTGCCATTTACCTGACTGGTCATAGGGGAAAAAAGGAGCTTTCAACAAGAGCCTAGCAGACAGACAGGAGGAGAGAATGCTAGCCCTGCCCCCACCAAATTTATCCTAATCCTGCACTGCCTAAAGAGGGGGAAGCATTCGCTATCAGTCCTTAACTAAAATCCTGATCCCTGCTGAAGTTTTCCCACAATCTTCAGTAAAAAAAAAAAAAAAAGAAAAAAGTTAATACCCTCTTTCTTATCAAAGTAATTTTATTTACAAATCTGAAATTTGTCTTTGAAAAGTTTTTAAACCCTACTAGTCATCATTATGGTAACAAAGTGGGGTGATCAGTCTTCAGAAGGAGAAAGGAGTGGCTAGAAAGATCTGAAATATCTGAGGAGAAAGAGTCCACTTCTTACAGAAAAAAAACCCCAACAGCCTGGGGGGTCTGGGTCCCAAATTAAGACACTTTGGAAAGTGCAAGTATCAGTCATTACTGTAGTTATTTTGGATCCATTCCCTCTTGTGAAATTGGAGTTGGACATTGAGTTTCAGCTGGGATTTAGCAGTGAGCAGCTGCATGGTACTTACTTTCCAGCTGGGGTTAAACCAAGACATATTTTTTCAGGTCTTTCTGTATAGTGCTGAGCCCCCATAATAGGAAGAATTAAAGATAGATTTTCTGGAGAAGGTGAGCTTCCTGCTGTGAGTTGCAATGTATACTGTCACTAAAGTTGTCCAGTGAACACAGATGAAACTTTCCCTAGTGCCTTCCAGGTAGCCCTTCTGTCATGGGTCTCTTAATTGGGACTGTGAAGACAGTATCTTCCACACACAGCGTGGCCCCAATACCATTACCACTCTTGTGACAGAGTGGGACATGTGCAAAATTCCAAATCCAAAATCCCACAGTAGACCCAAGAAGGCCTCTTTAGCTTCAGGATCTCCACTGAAAACAAGAAGTCCGGTTTGTGTCACAGTAGATGCACCTGCTTTAAATCTCTGGCCATTTCCACCCCTGACTCCATACTATTCTCCCTCATGTGTTCTTAGCCATGTTGTTTCTGGTAGGAGTTCAAGTGAGAGACTTCAGCAGTCCTAAACTTTTACCATTAAGAAAGACTGGGCTGCAAAGAAATTTCTGCAGTCCTCAACACTGGATGGTTTTGTTGAAGTTTTGGCCTGCCAGCTAATTACCTAAACCATTTTCTTTGAGGGCTTTCTGGCAAAACCCCAAAGAGAGAAAAATAGGGAATAAAATAGCTGTAATAATAAATCTGATATGATCTGGTTGAGACAATGCAATTTGTGTTAGTGCTAAATACCAGGGGATTTAAATAATTTAGTATTCATTTTGGTACTTTTTGGTTCATTAGACAGCCAGATTCCCAGGGTGTGTGTACTTGCCATTCCTGCTAGGAACATTGTTGTTTACAGAGACATTAAACTCTCTTATCACTGTCATCTTCTATATACAGAAATCCTGACAACCAAGGACAAGAGTTAATCTTCGATCTTCCTACCAGAAATCTCCTCCCTTTTTTTTAAATTAAGGTCCCTTCTTAAGACACCCAGCACTTTACAGACACAAGCATCTTGCTGAATTTCTGCATCATTCTTTTACAGGCTTCAAATAAATCAGAACAGTTTTGCCCTCTGATGAGATGAAAACATTTATATTTCTGTGTACCAGTTCACATCTTGTCAGGGCAGATGGTACTATTGAAGAGTACATTGTCATTAATTTGGGACTCAGCAACTGCAACCAACCAACCATATTTTTTATTTCCATCACAACTTGTACACAAACTAGTGTTCAGTAATAAAACGTTAGTATCCTAAGCAGAAGCCACAAAATTTACTGAGGTAGAGAAAAGTAGCATTGATGTGGTAGCTCCTGTCTTCATGAGGAGCTAAAGCTATTTCACTGCAGTTTCAAGTATTTTGTCATCAGTGGCTCCAGAGCAAGGGAATAATTTTAGTTACTACTTCAGAGGGCAAGATGAAGATCACAGACAGCTACACAGTGTTTGTATAGTTCTCAGAAGCAGAGGGTCAGACACAAAAATATTTCTTTAGTCAGGTAAGCTTACAGCCATTAGGTTTACTTGTTGTCATCTGGCTTTGGTGGTGTCAGACCTCATGAAACTAAGTACACCTGGATATTCTGAACAAAAAAACCAGAACACGACAATTTATTTAATTCCCTGCTTCTTAGAAAGGTTTATTTTTACAAGGTAATTTTATAAACTATATACCTTTAGGTTTTTTGGCATTATTTTTTATTGTCTAAGTTGTTTATTAACAATGATTCTATATTGACATAAACAATTCTAATAAGAAAATTGATATATCCAGTTTAGTAGACTAAAATTTGCAAAGAGTGATTAACAACCTGAAGAAAGGGGGAAGGGAAGTTCTACATTAAGAAGATTGGCAGTGCTTCAACTAGAAGACTATGCTGTGACTGAGGCTATGGCCAAAAATAGAATTGGATTAACAGAAGAAAGGCAAGTAGATAAAACTAAGGTCAAAGCAGAAATATATGCTTTAGAATTACCTCATGCACCAAAAGATATGAAGAGATATTTAAGGAGTTTTCCTATTATATGCACCTATAATGGAAAATCAACTTACAGTAAGAGGCACTGTGAAAAATGACTCAAATAATAAGTTAATTAAGAAGATCTAAGCTTTAAAATGGGCAGAAAAAATGACAACAACTTCTACTGATTGTTTGTACAGGCTTTAACACCATGATAGTACAAATAAACTTACAAAAAAAATTGTAAAAGACAGCTGTAGCAATACCAACACTTACAAAAAGAAACAGTAAAAATACCATTAGACACTCTCATTGAGGTGGGTAACAGAGTGACAAGTCAAACTCAATAGGTTGTGCTCCTCCCCAGAAAAAAGGCTTAGCTAGGTAACAAGTTCTACCTGATGACAATTATTACAGCTCTGTTTACACTAACGAGTCCCAGATGCATAATTAGTAGGGGAGAGAAGCTAATGCACACAGATAGGAAGACTTTAAAAGGGGGAAAAGTAGAAAAAGGTCACGTCTGTAGAGATTTTGGTAAGATAAGCTGTAGTGTTTAGGAAACTTGTACTTTTTTGTAGCTTTGAATTCCAGTCAGGTAAGTTGGTTTCAAAGGAGGGAGGGTTGTGCTTGTTTAAAAAAATTATTTTTGATGTGTTCAACTCTAATGCTCTGAGGTAGATACTGACTTATCTTTTCATCAATTTTCTACGTGGGAAAGCTGAAGACCTATTTTTTTGATAGGAAGGTAAGATAAGAGCTAAGGTAATGATCTACTAGGAAGCAAGACCTATGTCTGCTTTTATTGTAATGATTGTTCATTTATTTCTGATTAGATATTCCTTGGTAAATGCATAGTCAAAACCTAAACCCTGAGAGGAAACACTTACAAATTCATAATTCTTTCCTGTAATTCTGTGTTCCTGTATGACATGAGCACTACAGTGATGGCTCTCAATAGCTCCATTGTAGGAGTTATGTTAAAGATGAAAGGTATACTTGCTTAATGCAAGAGACTCCTTCAAATTTCTTGGGATCTAGGGCTCATTAGTGGCAAGAAACTGTTGTTTTGATGAGGAGCTCAGTATTAAGACAGTAACTGAATGGGAGGGATTTCTCTCCACTGAGTACTTCTGCTCTTCACGGCAAAATAGAACAGCTGTGTGGAAATAGTGTTTCAGTAATATTTCTAATGACCTCTGAATGTGGAATAGCGAATTAATGCTTATTAGTTTGGGACTTCTGCTCATATGTGACTAAATAATTTCTGTAATAGTCTGTCGAGTGAAGAGCAATAAGGCTTGCAGTCTTCCAGAAAAAACTGCTATATGGAATTTGTCTCCAGTAGTTACTTCATAGAACTAAGTATTTGCTTTCATATTTTTTTTTAAAAAAGGGAGTGGGTATGAAACCTAGATTAGGGGTGAGAATGACTATTTCTATTTCAAAAAGTGTCTCCTCTTTCACAAAAAGACTTAAACAATGGGTATAAAATCCAGGAATGGCTAGAGGTAAGGACTGTCTGAAATTCTGTCCTGAAGAATGTGTAGTACCTCTTGGGTTCCTCATCTGAAGTCTAGCTGATAAGCCTTTCCTAGGAATGAAACACCAGTGCTTGCTGTGCCTCAGTGGTTGCACTGTCACTGGAAATTGAGTCAGCCAGGTGGTGATATTCAGCTTTCAGCAGTGGTTGGTTGGTTTAGGCTTTTTTTTTCCCCTTCTCCTCCCTAGGGCCACTTTTTAATGAAAAACTCCTCTAGTACCAGCACATGAGTCATAAACATAATTTCCTCTAAATTTGCAGCAGCCTATGCAATACGAGATAATTAAATATTGAAAAGGTCTGTGATTCTTGTCTTTGCTCATTCTAGAAGCAATTGCAATAAAACTCTCCCTATTGCAGACAGGTATTGGAATGTCTCAAAAGTGACAGATGGATACAGTACAAATGTACTTAAAAATCTCAGAAATGATGCAATAGGTCAAGCTAATTCCTGATCCAATGGAAAGGAAGCACTTAATGTTTTGGCAATGACAAGCTTTGTGTGGACCCCAGCAGGAGACCTGTAAGGTTGTGGGCTCAGCAGGTCAGGTCAGCATAACTCTGCCTAAATCAAATTCACTGTCACCAGTCTGCAGCAGTTCAGGGTCTGAGCTATAGGATTACCAGAAAAATCTGTCAAAGCATAATAATATATCTTCTGGAGATCAAGCCACTGAAGCTATTATCTCTCTTTGGGGGTGGTGGGTGAGAGGAGAGAATATTTTTAAAAATGATCCAGTACAGATGCTGCAGACAACATAGCTGTTCCAGGAAGAACAACCCATATAAGAAGGCTGGGATTTTAAAAATAAAAATACTTTCTTGGGGAAAACATCTCCAGCTATGCTTATAGTATAGGACTTTGGCATAATAGTAGCAGGTGGCTGCAGCATTAAAATAACTGGTAATTATATTTTTCATATAATGTGCTTCAAAGGAAAAAGGAAGAAACCACATGAGGTTGTAGTTCGATCAGCTTTATTCTCATCCTTGGTCTGGTGTTTTGGCTAAGGCTGCAGAGCAGAGATAAGACTGGCTGATACTGCAAACCTGTAAGCCTCTCTTATCTGTCAGTAGTGCTTTCTTCCTGACAGGGACAGGCAGAGGCGTGTGATGGCAGTTTTTTTCCTTGTCCTTGGTTAAACATAGAACTGCTGTTGAATTTTCTGTTTTGTAGGTCTGTTTATACATCCATTACTCTGAAAATAAACTTGTCCTACATGGAAGATGTTCATTAAGTTCACAAGTCTGTTCGGAGCTTAGTGCAGATATATCTTTGTTAAGCTGCCCTAAACATAATTAGCTGTGTTCTGGTTTTGGTAGCCCTTGGTGATACAGATCAGTTGTAATCAATATAAGAGGTTCTGCACTAGATCCTTCATTTGGTGGTAAAGGCTGGGAGTGCAGTAACTACCCTTCTAGGTCCAAATATAAAAAACCTGAAATGCAGGTGCCCATTCTTCCATCCCCTTTGCTGCAGCTCTTCTCTTGGACAGGTGGGAATTTCTGTCTGGTATTCCAAGTCCCCTGGAAATTGCCAGGGAGCAGTCCTCTGGGAGGGCTGCTAATTCTCACACCACCATATTTGCTCCTGTTTGAAGGTGCCTTAAACAGAAGAAGAATGTCTTTTAGAGCCAGAAAATGAGTGAGCAATGTGCTGCCTCTCTGCATGCCCTGTGCTGTGAGGGTGATAGAGGACAGCAGAGTCCCTCTGCCATGTATCTGTTATTCCAAGAGCTCTGGAAATAGTTACTCTCAGGTTTATGTTGACTTTCTGCTAGTGACAGGCAACTTCATGACGTCCACTCTGTATTGAGGATGGCATTTCTTGTTGCTCTCATGGAAGCTGTGTGATGAGTTTGTGTGGGTTATGCTCATATTTCTGAGATTCAGTGCAGTCTTCTACATGGTTATGAAGTGTTCCCTTCATCGTGTGGGACTGCTGAACAGTCCTTGTTCTGAAGGAGGAGGGCTAAAATTTTCTTTTTGTTTAACAAGACAGTATTAATTTTGTTCCTGTATTATGTCAGACTTCAATGTAGCTAGCAGATATTAAATTAGACAAATTACTAAAAGATAAATAAGGACACAATAGACTAATTTTATTAGTTACTACACTATGCAGTTACATGCTGTTTTCTGCAGGGCATTTAGATGCTGCATGAGACATCTGAAAGTATTTTGCAATTAGAGAGAATTAATTGGTTGCCAATTTCCTCTCTCGAATGCTTCCATTAACAGACCCACTAACAGTTATAGTGAACCTTTAATGAATACAATAAGCCACATAACCCATATGAGCCTGCATGGCTTGGTACATGATAGGTTCTGTATACTATAATAGTACCTTGCAGTCATATTTTCTAAGTACTTAATCAACAACTTGATACGATTTTTATTTAAAAGTTGCCTCAGTGGAGAGAATGGACTATAATTGAGTTTACCTGCGTTATCTTTTTCATATCTGCTTCGTTCTATGTTAAACACATTTGGAGAATGGCAAAAATAGCAGTGTAGTAAGGATATAGTTGATTAATAATGTGCTGCTCTTAGTTTAACGCTCGATCCTTAGAACTTTTAGTATAATGCTGGGGTACCCTCTTAGGTAGGCTAATTTTGGTGGCTTGTGCAAGCCCTTAGCAATGCAGATGGGATCTGCTCCATGCCAATTCAAAGGTGTGTCTAAGGTGAGTGCTTGGATGTATATGCCTGTGCTGAGCAGCAGGACCTTCATCTAAGGGAGTCAGGATGAGGTAAGATAGGCCTTGCTTCTGCAGTAGCCTAGTCACTTCTTCTTCCAAGTCATCCTTCCCTGTTGTCTTCTAAACCACGTGTCTTGTTGCTATAAAGCAGAGAGCAGGGGTTTGAAGAAATGCTGGGAGTGAGCTTTATGCTTAACTGTATCCATCAGTTGGTCCTTGATGATAAAAATTGCTTCTGGATCAATCTTTGTTCCTCCCATGCAATAAAAGAGATGTATGGGTTTGAGACCCAGAGGTTTAAGGGAGTTGGCTTAAACTCTAGTTCCCACTTTGTAATTGAATGTCTTCTTGTAAAGATAGTTTCAGCTGTCCTGTATGGCATATAGGTATGCTCAGGGTATGCCCATATGGTCGTGTATTTAAATGTCTTCCTGAAAACTGGTGTTCTGCTAAGATCCTCTAGAGTGTGGACTTCTGGGTTTGAGGATGTAATGTTGCTGTTTTGGACAAATTTGGGTTTAAAAGATGAGACTTTTGGGGGATTTATTAAGTGTGAATTGTGAGTTGTCCTCAAGGGTGCTGGGGGAGCCCCACTGTTTCAAAGCTGGCTCTACTTTGCAGGGCCACTCTCTCACAATGCCTTACCTCAGATCAGCCTTCAGGATGTCTAAGCTGTCAGCAGCACTAGTGAGGAAGTGGTCCTCCCTGAGACATAGCTGGCTTGCTGCTGGCTGAGCCCTTCCCAGTGAGAGGAGAAGTTGGTGGTGAGATAAAGACATGGTGTTGGATTTGTTGGGCTTTTGCAGTAGGATCTGTCACAAACTGTAGAGGGGCCAGCATTGATTGGGTTGGTAGTAGAGCTGCAGTCTGCCATGTTTTGTTCTTAAGTGTTAAAATATGCCTTGATACTTTTATCAACCCATACCTGATCAAGGCAAAATATTCATCCTTGTGCCTGCATAAAAGAAGATGCTTTGAAGAAACAGGGCTTTCCTAATGTGTGTTTTCCTTCTGCTGAGCTCTTCCACGATAGCTGTACACACGTGCAGACATGAGAAAAAAACTGACTTCCTGAATAAATTGTTTTCACAGTGCTTTTACATTTTAGTAAAGCAGTGGGATGGTCTTTGTGGTCTGATTGCTATTGGCTGAAGAAAGTTTAGCAGCCCTACTCATCACTCACCTTACTCCATTAAGGGTAGGAGCAGCTCTGTCCATATGTAGCTGTTGTGAGGTGCTGCATAGCAAGTAAATGGCTTGTCTAAGCTGCCTCTGACAAATTCAGTTCATTATCTGCAGCCTAGTTCATTAACCATGCCTGAACAGTGAATACTGCAATATTAGCATTGCTAGTGGTGCATTTTGCATGCTGCCTTTCCTCTTCCTCCCCTGCTGCCTCTTGGTCAGCACTGAGGGTACCTGCTAATGTCCTGAGTGTAGCAGAGCTGCTGTGTAAATAATTCATAGGGCTTAAAAGTTTCAGGCAAGTCTAGTTAGAGTGGGTAACCTGAAGTTGAATGATGGCAGAAGATGCCCACTACGGGTTTTTCATCTGATGCAAATCTGGATTTGGGTAGAGCTGTTCTAGATCTCCCTGTGGTAGCTGAAGCCAGTTTTCCCCAAGTCTTGATCAGACTGCTTATCTGCAGTTGCTAGAACAGAGCTATCTCTACCCTATAGCCTGCTTGCCTGCTATAGGTTCCTTTGAGGTCTTTGTTGGTGGTGGTGGCTTTTTTTTTTTTAATAAAAGATTTTTATGTGTGATGAGGATTGCCCATAAGGGAGTTCCTATGGATCCAGTCATCATTAGAACATTTTTATGAGAAGCGTGTTGGGGCTGCATTAAACCTTGAGAACCTGTAGGGGAAAGACTGTGCTTGGTCTAAGTTACAAGCACAGAGATTCAGTGTGTTACCTCTGAATCTTTCATGTCTGTTAGACTTTGGCCAGTCACCAGAAGTTAGGCTGTAGGGCTTTGTTAAGCAAGAATTGGTAAGTGAGGCAGTTTGCTTTTGGATTTGTGCGTGTGTGGCCTTTCATTTTAAAAGGCATTTTGTACCGTACTGCCACAGGGTATGAAGAATGCATTTCTTTGCTTCATTTTGTCACTTCAGGAAGATATTGTTAAATGTATTTATTTTTCCCATTACAGATATTTAGCATTCTTGCCCCTAGAAAGAAAAAAAAAGGTAAATGAGCTCTATAGCATTTTTAATGCTGGCTTAATGTAAGTGCAAATAAATGCAAGAAGATGTAGTGGCTTCAGGCTACTTAGAGCAAGCTAGAGTTATCCTAACATAGTGAATATTTGGCTTTTCTTGGTGTTTACTTGAGAGGATATTAAAAGGATTAAATAAAAATACCTATTCTCTTTATTGATAGTATTACACTGTTTGCAAGTACTTAGTCTTCTTTATTGACATCAATATTTTAACTTTCTAAAGTAGAAGGCCTACTTAATGTGGAAGCAACTGCATTGATAAGAGTGAGACAAAAGCACTGTTAGCTGGATTGTAAGGACTATTTATTATAGGCATGCTGCTTTGGTTTTGTGGCCCAAGTTAGTAAAGCACAAGCTAGGTGAGAGGACATGAGTTCACAAAACTGAAAATAGTTCACTATGATGATTCAGTATTATCTTTAGAGAATAGATATATAATAGGCATTGCTCCTTTTTATTGAAAGGCTGGGTTTCTGTGCATTCTGTGAAGAGGTGATCCAGTTGGGATGAAGGTGAGTAAGAAGTTGGTTATCTTGCTAGTGAAATTTACGACCTAATTTGCTCCTGGTGCAAGGTTTTTTTATTTTTAAGAACAATGTTCTGTTAGTCCTGAATGTCTTCATGGAAGTCAGAGATGACTTCAGCTGACAGTGCTGCATTCCTACTATACATGGCAGGGATGGTCTGGCAGTCCAAGTGCAAGAGTGTCTTTGGAAGTGCAGTTGGCTCCTCTGCCTTGTCATAACACTGTGCTGGCAACACTGCAGCTGTGGGTGTGTTTACAGTGGGAATAGAGGTGATCTGGCATCTCCTGCATTTCAGTACTGGAAGACTGCTCTGGAGTGCTTTGAGATCAGAGACTCATCCTGTGATATCTGTTAATGTTTGCCTCTGAGTTTTTCTAGCCACTAGAACAGGCATATTAGTGATTATCTTTGCAGAAAATACAAAAGAGGATAACAAAGTTGGTTTGTCTTTGGTTTTGTCTCTGTGATTGCTTGGTGAATAATTGTTTATGGACACAAAAGCGCTTTGTACATGTGAAGTGCACTTTCTCTAGGTAGCACTAAGATAATCTAGAGAGAAAGGTAGCTTTATGGAATGCTTGTTTGCTCTTCCTTTGTATGCCAGGTATCTTAAAAATGCATTTTTTAAAAAGAGAAAAGCTGCACTTGAGTATGTATAGATGGGACAATGTTTAGAGCTGAACCATAAGAAGCCTCCAAGGAGGTATAATTATGGAGTGAGTGATAGGCAAGTAGTTCTGCTGGTGAAATGTGTATATAATTCTTATTTTCAGAGTGTGCTTAATTTTATGGTGCATTTCTGTTTATCTGTGAATAGTAGTGCAAGATCAAACTTCAAGATGCTTTTCTTTCAGTAAGTTGTGGGGGCTTCAGGCCACCATACTCTCTCTGTTGTGGGACTTAGTGTGCTTCTTTGCCATGAGCCTTGAGATAGATTGAGGCTTGAAGTCAAATTCTTGCAATGATTTAATGTTTTAGTATCTTGCTGGATTTCTGATGAGAAATGTCAACAACTTGGAGAACTAAGTTATGGAAAGTAGAAAACTTCTCCAAGCTGCATTTTTTTTTATTATTTTATAAATTTATATAAGTTTGGAAACTTGCTGGCTGCTGTAGGACGAAGACTGGTGGCAGATGGGACCCAGTACCTTCAGTGTTAATCAAAGGATGCCTTGCAAAACAGAAGGTAGCATAACCTGGCTGTACTTTCATGCTCCCTTTTGGCTCTGGAAAAGACAATTGGAATTTCCTTTCTTCCCTTCACCTTTTGGAAAGGAAATATTTGATATAATTTTTTTCAGAGAAAGGGAATATAGAAAGGCTTCCTTTAGCAGGTTACTGACTTGTGATAAATCTCATATTTATTGATTTTTAATATATATTTAAATAAACAGAATAGATATGTGAAAAGCTGAGTCGTCTGTAGATCTTATGGCAATATAGGCTTTTGTGTCCCATCATGAAATCAGAATTGTTTTACTTTTCTCCATTAAAATTCCATAAACATGAATTGGCTGACTCATTACTAATCTCATCAGGATTAAGAGACTTTAATCTTACTCAAACAACATAATAGCATAATGGAGTAAGACTGGGAACTGATTTTTCTTGTTTGTACTCCATGCATTTGCATGAAAGTCCTTACTATTTCCTAATTTAAAGCATCCAATCAACAGCTTGGAGATGATCTGGTAAAAATAAATTTAAAACTGAAAATTCTCTTACTAAATTATTTGAGGTTACACTCTTGAATACTAAGTTATTTGAGGTCTCCATAGATCTGAGCTGCTCTGAGAATTAATTCCCTTCCCAGTCTATGATAGGGAACATGAATCTTTGATTGTATAAGCTAGGGAATTACATTTAAAAGAGAAACTACAGCTACTCTTTCATTATTAACAAATGCCTGTTGGAAAGATGGTCTTTCTGACCTCGTAGGCAGTTCTATGCACATCTGTCAATGTTTGCCATATGAAAGCATAAAACTGGTGCTCAATGCAAGTGTTACTTTAGGACTCTTTTGAACAGATGCTTTATAAAAATCTTGAAGGGATAAATCCTGGAGGAGGGCAAAAAGCAGGTTTTTGAACTTGACAAGAATCCAGCAAAGGACAAAGGAATGTTAATTGGTTATACCTGAACTTTTGGCTGTAAAATACTCTCACATGCAAGTGGCAGTAGTAGTTATTACCCTGCTCATTACCTGCCTTTGAAAAGTTGGCTTCCTGACTGGGAAAATTGAGCTTGAACTAGTGGGGTTTGATACAACAGTATCATTATCTTAAGTCGCTTGACTCCACTGACAAACAGATGCTAAAAGAACTATTTTTCCAATGTTTCAGCCACTCTGTTCTCTAACCAGCAGCCTCAGGCAGAAGGGATTACATCTTGTAATTAGATGCTACCTCTACCAATCTGATCTGTTTTGAAGTCGGCATGCTAAAGATTTTTAACCTTTTAGAATGCAATAGAAGTTAAGCTAATAGTGGGTGGGATGGTGAAGTATAATGAATGGAAAACTTGTCAGTTCATCCCAACAAAAATCCTATAAATATTGGTGATACCAAATCTATTTTGAAATTATTGGAACGTGGGCTTTCTAATGTAATATTTAAACAAAATGTCATATTTCAGTTGCAAGATGCTGAGAATCCAATTTGTTACATAACAAATACAATTTGTCTAAAAATTACAGCAGAGAAGTACATTCTAGGCTTGAGAAATAATTAGCTGCTACAATACTTGAGTAATTGCTAATTAGTGTGGTTTGTGGCCAGTACTGATGAAGTCACCAGAATAGGAACAAATGCACTTAAGCCAGCTGTGGTATTTGGTTTCTTGCTTGTAATCCTTCTCATTGGCTTGCCAGGAACATGGCCAATGTATTGACTGTCTTTCTACTCTGAAGTACACAGAATGAAGAGATATTTGCTTTATTGCAAGTTATTAATTGGGTGAAACTTGGTTTTTAACAGCTTGCAGCATTCTGAGCTGTACTTGTGGCTGTGGGCGCTTTGTTGGCTTTGAGTGCTGGATACACACTCCAGTAGTCAGTTTGTGTGGAATGAAGGTACTGCAGGGGCTCAGCATATTGTGATCATATATTTGAGGCTATAGGCAGAGGAGAGGCTTGAAGTCTGAACTTCAATACTGTTAAGCAGTTTAAACTTGTCTACAGAGTATTCTTTTAAGGAGCACAGATCACTCACTCCCTGCAGAAGGAAAAGCTGGTTTTGCTAGGACTCCCAACAGTTAATGTGATGTTGAACTGTATCAAAAATATATTTCTGGCCTCCAAAAGTATTTGCATTTCACCAATAAAGATCAAACCATAAAGGAGTAGAAAACTTTTTTTATAAAGTTGACATCTTGATGCTCAGCCTGTGTCTTCAGATGTGTCTCTGAAGCCATCTTCTCTAGGATATGTTCAGCTTCTAGTCCTTAACTTTGCTAGCTTGATTAGTTACTAGGAAAGAAACTTAAACTTAATTGTAGCAAAACTGTATTATATTGAAAGTAGACTGCTAAAGGGAGTTTTTGGTGATTGGACAATATGCTCTGAAAGAGGCTTGCATAAAATTAACTTTAAAAATTCTGTTCAGCTCCGATCTGTGCTCTGGCTAGATATGTAGTGACCTGTCAGAACTTAAAAGATTTAGACCTCAACTTCATCTTTAAACTGAAGAACCTCCACAGCAAACCACTCAAAATCGTTTATCCACTACATTCCTGAGCAGTGTGTATACTGGGGAAGGGACAGGATTAACTGCTAGGGTGGGGTATTGTCTAGATGAGCTTCTATTCCAGGGTCTCCAACAAACACCCTCGGTTTTGCTCATAAGTGTTGTGACCAGCATTATTTCAGGCCACTATTTCACTGTGGGCTGGCATGTTTAGGTACCTTCCTAATATTCCATGCCCTTGGAGATGTTCCAGCATGGAGAGAATGTCCTGTAGTAGCCTTCACAAAAAAACTTAAATTGAGCAAGTAAGATAAAATTGCTTTCAAGGTTTTTTTTTTAGAAAAAAAACCCAAAAAAACCCAAAACTCCAAAAAAACAAAAAACCCCCAACCAAACAAGAAATAATAAAAACCCAAACCAAAACAAAAACACACAAAAAGACCCCCAAACAAGCAAACCCAAAAAAAACCAGTGTTAACTGGCTATATATGTATTTGCAGTTGGACTGAAATTCTGCTTTGCATTTCTTTAACAAATTTTTCTCCCTTAGAGATTTGGCAACTTTAGGAGGAAAGTAGATCTAGATTTGAAAATCTGGAATTTATGGAAGACTGATAGAAATTCTGTATTGATTTCTAATTATTTTATAATAAGGACAGCTTCAAAGCTTTGAAAATCATTGTTTAATACTGTTTGAAGATTTGATCACTGGTCATTTCCAGTTCTGTGCTCTTCTGTGAGGTTACAATTGCAACATAGAGTGACTGCAGTGACAGCAGGGGATGGCAGCAAGCCTACTGTGCTTCATGTTTGGATGCAGTCAGCTGTCAGTACAGCTGGTTGAGTTGAAGTCTGAATGCAGAAGTAGGGGCAGCAGTACTAATGGGGGCAGTGATGCCTGCTGCAGCAGGTGTGGGCCAAAAAGGAGCTGATGCAGGCTCTTGGAGGGGTGTAGGCTACCTATGTGATCAAAATGGGAGACAGAGAATGGGAAAGAAGCTTGTGTTCTGCCTGATTAGGGATGACCCTTCAAAAATTTGTTCTGGTCTATAATCTTGTGGTAAAACAGGGATTTTCAGAAATTAATGTGTTCCACAAGGGTATGGACTGATTATTAAACAAAGGACATGGTTGGATTTGTGAGGTACAAAAGCCAGGAAAAGGTTAAAACTTACGTAACTTTTTCAGGCTAGGTTTCTGGACCCAGAATGTTCAGTGCTTGTGGTGAACTCTGAAGGCTCCTTCAGTAATAAAATGCATAATGGTATCTGTGGGATGAAGAATAGCTCAGTAGGTCTTGGTACCTGTCTGTGATGCACTTGGATCTTGAAGACAGGGATACTGGAAACAAGTGGCAAGAGTCCAGTTCCTGTTGCATGAAGAAGTTCACTTGTGCTGCCCAAGTGCTGCACAGGTCTGACTCTTACCTTAGCCTGCTGTTCCTGGTGCCTTGGCTACAAACAGGAAACCTGTGGTGGGGATGCATGTGTTGAGACTGGGTCAACACTTGTGAATTAGAGATTTCATTTTCACGTGCTTATGTTGGTAGCTATCTAAAATATTTGCTGTTTGCTGGTGAATCATTCCTTAGTGAATCATTTTAGCTAGGCATTCCTGCCTTATCCCCTTGCATGTAGTTCTGATTGTCAGGATAAACAGCATGACAATCACAAGGTGACTTTAGGAGCAGATACAAGTGGATATGTAATAAACTGATCTGATATTTAGTCATTCACTGTGATTGTTAATAAGTTTGCTGAAGTGTGAACAGTTTCCCTGAGGGAGAAATGCATTAAGGAATTATCCAACTTTCTGTTCTGTTTGTAAGCTTCTGTTTTTAATCTAGTCCTTTCATATGCACGCTAGGTATACTAAACAAGCAAAACCCTGTTAGGGAAGTGCACACAAAAAAGAAACTTACATTCAAATCTGTTTTACTAGAATAATTGTTGGACCCAGCAAGATGCGAGCACATCTATTACATCAGAGATGAACTTTGTCTTCAGCATTAAAGCAAAATGCAAGTCCTTCCAGCTTTGATGATACTTCTGATCAGCATTATGTCAAGCTTCTAGCTCACGTTCAAGCAGTGTGTGGGGAGAGGAGCCTGCATTGCAGAACAATCAAGCTGTAATTGCAGGCAATCCTGAACATGTGATGTGTTTACTGTAAAGGGTCAGGGAAGTACTTATTTTTTTTTGAAGGACCAAAACCAAGCCTGAAACTCCAAAACTCTGAACATTATGATGTCTAAAAAAAGCTTTTGTCATGTTTTGATGTCTGACTCATTTTTGTCAATGCCTGGAGCTGCCAGCACTGAGTCAGTGGTACTCAGCATTATGCATGGAAGGGATTTCCAATAATAAAAAGCAGTACTGATGCAAGGCAGTGCACTTGATGGTAAATATGCCAACAGTACTGGCTTAAACTGCATTCTGATGGTTCTTGAGTATCCTGTATATGGCTTATGGATGTTCTACTTGCTCTGAGAGAAGCTCACAGAGCACACAAGCCGTTGAAGGATGTAAGGAGATCTAGAAAACTTTGAAAAAAGGTAGATTGAGTGTGGCTATGATGGCTGGGATGAGGCTGTAGGGTGCAAGTGGGAGCCCAGGACAGGAAGCAGTCAACACCCTACCTGGCTGACTTTGGGCCTGGCCCTTCTCGTGCTATTGCTGTACTCTTCTCTAGACGTGTTGGAGGTGCCTCTGCAGTCTGTCAGACCTCACCAGCCTGGAAAAGGTGAGATAAGAAGTTTGGGTTCAAGATAGCAGTTCCCTACAATGGGACCTTATCTTTGGTCCTTATATCTTATATAGGATATATATATATAGGGATATAGTTATATCTTAGGCAAGCTAGGCTGGTGTAGTCAGCTGGTGAGCTTCTACCGTATTTTTAGTAAGGAAATTAAAGCACAACTATATACAGAGGACAAACAGATACAACATTATCTGCTCATGGATGCGTCTGTGTAGGCAATAGATAATGTTCTCAAACATTGTTCTCTGATGTTTTCCTCATGCATTATGCAACATGCTTCCCTAATGAAAGCTGGATAAGAGCACCTAAAATTTTAGAGTTACCTTCCTCTCCTGAGGGAAAAGCACTTACTTGTAGCTAGCAGTGTCTTCCATGGTTTCCTGTCATTATGTTGCTCATAAATATTTGATTATCTCTTGCTAGCCTTTGTTGTGCCAGTTGTCAGGTGGTGCATGCAGCTTCCTCTTGGTGGAAAGAGATGGGCTTGATACATCCCTCATATCTGGAGCCTGGCTCTGCACAGATATGTTCAGTTCATAAGCAGAACTGAACCCCACAGCTGATGGTGTCACCAACATTTGTGTGCTGGTAGCTTTAGAAAGGCTGAACTGGCCAAGGTGCTGCTGTTGGCAATTAACAGCCAGTGCTGGTTCTTCACACCTCCCCTTGCTAATGTGGGCTGGCCTTCTTAGAGCACACAGCTGTCCTACCATAACTGTACTGCCTTGATAAAAATAGAATATGTATCACTCCAGTGGGCCTCATGGCCCCAGGGAAATCTACAGATGCAGTGCTTTGTTGGGATGGTCACTCCTGGTACAGTTCAAGAAGCCAAGTCCTTGCTTCCTCCTATAGCTGTCTTCTGAGGCTTTAAACAAGCTGCTGATGTTTTCTTTTCTATTCCCTATCCAGAAAGCAAGCAAGTAGTTTGGATGGAGTGATGGGGAGAAGGGAGAAGGACTGCCAGGGAGGAAGGACCCTGGAAAGCTGTTTTTAGTGCTTCATAGTTATATACATGACCCGCGAAAAAGGACTAATGATCATGGTTATCCAAGATGTATCCAACATAATTAGATATGACTTTAAGGAGAGGCACATAGTGATGAGTTTACTCTGGGTGAAAATAAAGTGAAAACTGCTCTTTCTTTTCTCAAGAGAGAGGGGTTTTTATTGCCTATATTGATAGCTGAAATAATTTCTAGCCTTTTCATTTGACAGCCAAAATACTTTTCTATTAACCTTGTTCTGAAGCAAAGAAAAGTAAGTTAAAAATAACCCTTTATACCTGTAGAGGTGAATGGGTCTCATGACCTGTAACATCACAGATAGCATCTCTGGTAGGAACAGAACATCTTTCTACTAGGATTTCACTTGAGAAATTGTGCTTTGAAACCTGGTAGAGGTGGGGAGGAGGGGTCAGAGTCCAGGAATTGGACAGGTCATTGTTTCAAGTGCTGAAATCCAGGATGATGTTGAATTTTCCCTTTTTTTTTTTCCTGGTTGAAATTATTAGACTGTTTCAGTGAAAGGCACAGCTGTCTCTTTGTGCATGGGTATACACAGGCACCTAGTGCACACTTGCCTTCTGTGAATCCAGTGCGGAGCAGTTTGAAAGTGCAAACATATATTTCACAGATTACCGTGGGGATCACTTTAATCAGCTTTGAGACCTGCTAATGCTGTAGAGATCTTTGGAGGACTACTGCTGTTTTCATCTCCATGCAGCCAGTGCAAGAAGGAATGAACATCATGTCTCTGTGCCGCTGCTGGAAGAGATTCTTCTCTCTAGGTAACTGTATACGATGGGCAGCTGCTTTTGTTGTGCATTACACTGACCGGGGGCGGGCAGAATTAAGACCAACAGCTTTGGGAGTGCTTTAGAGCAAAAGGTTACTATGTATGCAGTAAATCTTTGTAATCTACTGTTGGCTAGAAGCCAGTGTTATAGGCCTCTGGGCTTTTAGTAGAAGAAAACAGCTTTAAATCATGAGCATATAATGGAAACCCATTTATTTTTCTTGTTTAAATTGTTCTCTTAGAAATCAAGATCAGCTGTGCTTGCAGCTGATATGCTTAAAGCTGTTAATAAATTGTTATAGAACAGATGCAGTGTAGTAGAACAGAAAGGAAAAAGCACTTGGGTGTCAGAATGCTAACAGAATTATGATGCGCCAAAGATATTTTTAGCTTCAACCAATATTAATACAGGGAAACAAGCCTCAAAGGTGTGAGGCAAGAAGGCTGTAGCTGCTTTCTTCACAGGATTAGCTTTGGCTGTCAGTTGTGCTAAGCAGATTTCTGATGTCTGTTTTTTAAATATTCCACTAATCACACAACAGATATGCTGTACTTGATAGTTGTGTACATGGCCCACAAATGGGATTACTCGTCATGGTTATCCAAGGTGTGTCTGACAAAAGTTCTAGGACTACAGGATCCTCCTTGAGCAGTGGGATTATTCACAGGAGGGGGTTCTTATTCTTGTTTGAAGTATAAAAATGCAATGTAGCTGTAGCTTCTGCCACCTCATGTTCACTTTCTAGAAACTGTTTCAACAGCCACATGTCTGATCCAGTCTCATTATTATTGCAGTCCCTGTAAGTAAGGTGGGAGTAGAATTAGTGTTGTGCATTGTCAAATGCAATGGTTTGTGTTTAAAGGTTTTTCCTTTGTATTGAAAGATTTTTTTCTTTAGCAGAAAATTCAAAAGAAACACAAAGGATTTTATCTCAGAGGCTGGGAGTGCACGCAGAATGAGCACAATATGTTTTCATGTGTTTGCCCAATGAACCTGCATTTGCACTGTCACCTTGTATGTCAAAATTCTTAAGTTAAATGTAAATATAAATCTAATCAAATGCCCTCCACACTGTCTCAAGTGCTGTAGACTTGTTCATTGTTTTCTAATACATGCATGTGTTTTGAACTCAGCTGACAGTTGGTATGGTAGGCCATGCTATCCAGGAATTAAAAATAATAATAAATTCTGAAAAGAGCAGTGGAGTGGTGACACGTGGCATTATCAATAGCAGAAGCCTTGTTCCCCACAGTGTCAAAACCAGGTAACCCCAGAGAGAGAACAGTAGTGCCTGATATATATTGAGTTCTCACTGAACCAATGCCTCTGTGATCTCCTTTAAAGTTGCCTTAACTGGTATTTCTTATGGGACTTGTTCATGTACTGTTGGTTGGAAAAATAAATTGATGACTTTTTTTTTGGATGCCTTCATGCCTTTATAGTATCTGTGAAGTTGTTGGAAACCTGGAACATATGGAACTCAATTTTCAGAGTTGAATCTGAGTCTGAGAAGTGCAAATTGTCTGAACAGCTTTGAAAAAATCTATTTCACAGGAAGTGTTTGGATTTGAACTTGAGGGATTTTAGTGACAGCTTGGGAGGCTCCTTGAGCTTACTGGAACTGCAGTGTTTGCCTATTTAAAATTCTGGTGTTGAACAGTTTAAACTCTGCTGTAGCTGAGTATTCAACTTTGTGTCAGGCTATTAGATCTAATTTATATGCTGCCTGAAATTTATTTTTTCAGGCATCAGCTATGCTGTTGCTTCTTATAAATCAAACACATGTTGTATATACCAAAAACCCCTTCTTGAAGTCCAAGTTCTGGTGACAAACTGCTTGTAAATACACAAGTGAGTTTAGATAAGAGTGAAGCTTCTAGAAAGACCATTTTTGTTCAATGCAGTATGGGAACTCTTCAACTAACAACGAACCACTTGGTTGAACTGGTGTCAATTACCGGTCCCACTAATAATTTTGTAATGTTAGTTAGGAAGCTGGGGTGGGAAAAAAAGGGAATTAACTTCTCTACTCACTAGTGATACATCTTCATTCTTGGAGTTGAGCTGACAGTTGTGGCTATGAAGCTTGAGGCAGAATAAGAATAGATCATGTGCAGTGTTATTAGTTCAGCATTATCAGCAGAAACTACTTGGCTTTGACATTAAGTGAGAAGGTACAAAATTACTTGCGAGATGGAGAAGAGCTATTTTAGGCCGATATTCTTCTTGTGGTCTTGCCAAGGTTGCATATGAGGATTGTTGGAGGGAATAGAAACATTATGCCTTTATTTTGTCACTTCAAGAAGCAAAGAAAATGCACCAAGGAGACTTGAAACTATAAGTAACTCTAGGCACCTTTGCTTTCCCATACCTGAGTATTTAGCCAGTTGATTTTTTTGGTTTGAATAATGTCTGTTATTCATACAGAGATAGGTGAATTTTATTGTGTGGATCTGCTTCTTATCCCTTCCCTCAGTGAGAGTTCTGTTCTGTCTCTAGAAATATGCAGTATTTGTGTGTGAGTGCATCTGGATTCTCTTTGTATACAGTTTCTGCTGAACTCCTGAGGTAGCATATTCTGGTTGCTGCTGTTTAGTTCTCTGAAGTCTCTAATATTCTGCTAGGAATTAGTTTTGTTTGTTTGTGATAACATTTAGCTACTTCATTCAAGTGAATTTGAGCATATGCAAAAAAAATCCAGGCTCCAGCTGTCTCTGTGGCATGCAATTCCGTTTACAATTGGAGGCTGCTCTTCAAAAGCAGCAGTGTTTTCTGCCTTGAATTTCTTCGAACTAACAACTTCCTAGTTAGTAATTTAAAATTATTCAAAAAGATCTTTTTTTAGTGTTGTCAAATTTAGCTTAAATCTGGGATAAACACAAGAAAAGTGACTAAACTTCACAAGGAACATACTCTGTTCATGCTTAACATTAGCAGGGCCAAGCAAATGGAGTGCTGGTTCTTCTGGTTTCTTTAACCTCAGTGGTTGCTTTTGCATCAGCTGAAGCTACAAGAAGTCTTGCATATGTGTGTGCAGTTAAATGAAGTGAGAGCTACTGATGCTGTGTGTCTGTTAACACAATCATGTATGAGCTACTGATCCACCTATACTGAGATTATCTGTGCATTTATTAGAACACAGCAGTTCTTCTGCAGCTCCATCCCACAGGCAGACTGGTCCTCCTTGGATTGACCAGTGTATATCCAAGCTTATCTCCTGGCTTAGCTGAGTTCCCATGGCATAGCAGCATTCTTTGCATCCCTGAAGTTCACTGTGAGATGATAGAAGTCCATGAGCATTATCCCAGTGGCTAACTTTCCTGTCCAACAGTAGCCTTCTTAGTCTTGTTAATTTTGATAAACAACACATTGCGTAGCTGTGAAGAGGAGGAGGGAAGTTACAGACCTGTGTCTGTTTACTTTCCTGTGCAATATCTGTTAGCTTGATTGATGACAACTTCCTCCTTGCATCCTGGAATCCAGAGAATAATGTTCCTTTGGTCTTCTCTGGTGCTTCTGAAGCTTCATTTGCTTTTAATATCCTTTTGGAGCTACTGTCTCCATCCATTTGTTTATTGGTCTGTATTTCACATAGAAAAAAATTCTTATCTTCAAAACTGATTCACTGCTGTGCATAAAATAGCTGTTCTTTCTTGCTGTGCATCTCTAAAACATCTGCTGTAAAGACATGGATGTCTTTTTGTGTTCTGACTTGAACAGGGGAGTTATCCAAGAGCTTTAACTCCCACTGTCCTAAGTTTGACTCACAGTAGTCAAGTTGCTTGAGCTGAACACAAGGTTTTTTTGCTAAGTTTAGCTGTTGGCAGATACAAATTCAGGGTAACTTTAAAGAATAAAATCTTGTTTGAAGAACTCTAATCTGGTTTTTTGCTCACTTACTATGCTTTCAGGTTTTCTGCATGCAACTATTAAAAAAAACCCCAAAACAAAACCAAAAAGCAAAAATACCCCCAAACCCTTTGAACCCCTGAAAATCCAAACCAGTAATAAAGGCACTTGGAGAATGTACCTACCAGTTGAAAATCAGCTTTTCTGTTTCATATTGTCTTTAGTCTGTATGAAAAACAGAACCTTTCCTGAAAGTGCCCATAATGCTGTTTGTGCCTTGCTGCACAAGCTGGTAAGTGGAGGGGCTTGAACTGACTGAGTAGTCCCTTGGATATCTGCAGTAGCATTTCAGTCAGTAACTGCACTGATTTATTGTCCACTTCTGGTGTTGCATGATGGCAGCACTTGAGCCCATTAGTGTACAAGACCTGTTGTAGGGCTCCTAATGGCTGGAATGATGGAGATGGACAGAGAGCTCATGGTCCAGCCTGGGAGGCTTTGCCTGATGATAGTCTGAAGGTTGCTGTGCATGTGTTCTCATGTACTGTGTATGTTGAAGCTGACAACCATTTTCTGTCACTAGGAATTGTCATGGCCTCCTTGTGATCCTAGATGGAAGCACTCTTAACCCTCTAAGCTGATTAGGTGCTACTGGCTCAGAAGCTCAGTGCCAGTGAAGTTCTGGGTGAAAATGTACAGTACTTTGCTCCTTTTTGCTACTCAGCTTTTGTATTCCCATGGAAATCCTCCACTTGTTACTGTCATGTATAAAAGATTGTTTTTAGTAAAGGGAAGTTCTGGTTGGCCTCAAACTGCTAGGCACTCGCTTGGGAAAGATGAAGCAAGTTTTATAACTGCCTATTAAAATTGACAGCATTTGTTCATATTTTCATACTTCCATCTAAGTTAATTTGGTACCACACATGCTAACTGTACCTGCTGAAAGCTTTAAGTTCTTAAAAGATAAATATTAGTAATATCCATGGTGCTGTTTACAGAACTGAAACAGTTTGCAGTAAAACACTTCTAAAACCCCATCAACTAAATAAAACTTTTTAAAGAAAATAATAGCTTCATTTCTTGATGCAACTTGCTTTACTCCTAAGATTTAGGGTGTCATTTGGGCAGGAATCCTGTATCATATTTGCTTCTCCTTTAGAAAATGAAAGAGCCACATCATTTCCAGAAACTTAAAGCAGAACAGTTCTTGCTTGGTTCTTGAGAGAGCTGAGAGGTGTTTTGCAACTCTGTATTAACTTCAAGGCTGCTGCTATTATGAACTCTGGTACTTGCATGCAGGTGATCTAAAGACCTCTTAATTTGCAGGACATGGATCTGCAGTGAAGGAAGCATATTTAAAATTACTTCTGGTAATAGAAAAACTAGAAAATAAAAGTTCCACTGTGAAATTTGCCAGATCTTCCTTTGTTTGGACATGAGTATGTCAGAATGTTTACCTACAGTGTTATGCTGTTGAACACTGTGGCAGTTTTCTAAATTCTTAAAAATTAAAACCATAGTACTGTTCATCAGGAGTTTTTTTCACATGAACTGGTTATAACTCAAGGTCAAGATAGCCCAGTCCTGTGGAACAAAGCTCTCTCTGAGGACCTGGTAGCTGAAGTTCATGCCCTGTATCTCCTGTTGCCAGCATGCTGTGCTCTGCCTCTTTGAACTCCTACCTTATGTGTGTCTAGATTAACTTTCAGCTGCATTTCTGTTGAATGGTGAAAGCAGCTAGGGGAATAGTGCAAGAAATAAGATATTTCAGGTAAAACAAACTCATTTAGTCACACTTCAAAGTAATTGTGTATTAACTTGTTGACAATTCTGAAGTGCAGAACTCCTCATTTGGTGTCATTTTTGGTACTCAGTTTGTGATGGTGATGCTGTGAAAAAATGTTATCCCAAGAAAGTGAGCGTTACTGAATCTGGGTAGCTTGTTGAGAGCCAAATTTGCTTTTCAGTGCAAGGAAAAGTCTAATCTTGTCTGCCAGCTCTCTAAATACAGCTTTTGGCTGTTCAGGTGTTCGCTTTGATAACTTTCTTTGAGGCTTAACCAATAACAAAAATGCCAGGTTTTTTGTAAATGAGAAAGGTTGGAGTCTTTTGGTGAGGCTCTCTTTCACTCTGAGGAAAGCTGTCTTTCATTTGTCTCAATTCAAAACTGTCACTTAGTACAGTTGGGAGCATACAGGGAACATTGTATGGCTACTTCAAGTTTAACTTGTGAGGTGAGTGTCTGAGCTTAGAATCAGAGTGCTTGAGGTAAGAGGACCCCTGGAAATTGCAGTCCAACTCTGCTCTCAAATAGAGTGGCTTCTTTACCTCAGTGTACTTTAGCTCTTTCTTGTACTAGATCCTAGTCCTGCAAACAGTGTGCAGAATCAGAAGTATGATTCTTGGCTGTAAACACTCTTAACATTGCTTTAATACTAAATGGCATGAGGCCTTTGGTGAACTTCCTTTACAAACCAGCTGTTTCTCATACCTTGTAGTTCTGATGTTTTGGTGAAAGGCTTAACTGATCTAAAATAATTTGTTCTTAAAAATGGAACACCTGTTAGAGCAATCAAGCACTTCACTGAGCTAGAGGTAGTAACTAGCTGGCTGATCTACTTAAGTGAAAAGTGATAATTTTGGCATGAGTTCTCTTGTGACTTCTGACAGTTGACAAGCATCCCAAGTGACTCATCTTTCAAAACATTACGGAATTCACAACACTTTATTTACTCAATCATGCAGAAGCTATGACTGTTGGTGAGCAGGCATTAAGGAGGCAGATACATGCAGAAAAGTCATCTTTGCAGGGC
Organism: Molothrus ater; assembly: GCF_012460135.2. NCBI lineage: Eukaryota > Metazoa > Chordata > Aves > Passeriformes > Icteridae > Molothrus > Molothrus ater. The sequence goes on from NC_050479.2 coordinate 70,504,064, forward strand.
CGGTGATTTAAGAGTATTAAACCATACTTCATTGCTTTTCAAGTGATAATAAATGCCATATGAATTTGTCAGGGCATCAAGTCTGGTTTCTCTTAATGATGAGAGAAAGCTATAAAATCTCTTTATTTTTGTCAAGCTTTAATCCCATCTATTTTTAGAAGAAACCTTGTTAAATAGTGTGAAGTAAGAGCCTTGAAGAAATGAATGGGCTTTTTATAAGGGAGTTTATAACTCAAGTCTGACTCATTGAACTTGTCAAGTACAGTGGGAAGCAGTATGAAACTCTTGCAGAAAGTGTCTCAGAATTGAAGCAAGGTGTATTAGACAATGTTTAAATTCCACAAGGATCTAAGTAGTTGAATTGTCATCTTTGAAGATGTTTAACAGGTAGTTGTGTCTTTGGAACATGGTTTAGCAGCGGACTGGGAAGTGCTGGGTTCATGGTTGGACTTGAGGATCTTAAAGATCTTTTCCAACCTAAACAATTCTGTGATGCAGGCTTAAGATCAATGTGATTAGGGCATTCAAAATTTGATGTAGCTGAACACGTAAGCTAAATCAGATGTAGCTCTTCTCAATGAAGAGCCTATGAGACAGTGGTCTGGTATTAATATTGCTAATTGAAGCATGAGTAGTTTGATGCAAAATAAATTGCATGGCAGTGTTGCAAGTCCTAGGGTGAATAACAGGAAAGGTCCAAGTCTTGTGGAATAGAGTGACAAGTTGGCATGCCCTTAAGTGAAGCCAATGAATCTTATTCCTCTGGATACAGGGAAGCAAACGCTACTGTGAATAAGAGCTGCTGAGCCTTCAGTTTCAAGTTCCACAAGTGTTGGAGGTGGTCAAGTCTGCTGTGTTTTCCCACAGCCTTTCTGAAACAAAAAACAGGGGTGCAGTTACTTTTGCGTGGCTGAAGTGATGATCTGCATGTGGTCAGGTGTCCTTGAGGGGGATACTTCTACAGGGGGTGTAACCTCTGGGATTGTTACCTACCAGGAGGCCCTCAGAAGCTCAGGGCTCCTTAACTTTTTTGGAAATACAGGGAAAGGAGAGGATCTACAGCCAGTAGTAAAGGCCACTCTCTGCAGGCTTTTGGATGTGATCTGCTTCGTAACAGGGGAGGGAGGTGGAAGGCATTCCTGATGGGCAGGATTATTGGATAATCTCCAAAATGAGCATTATTCCACTAAGAGTTGAAGCAGCTGCCTTGAGCCACTTTCAAAACCCAAAGCCTTATTACAGCTGTTTCTACACACTTGTAAGTCTACTTTGAAAATAATTCAGTGCAATCTAAAGAATGAGACCAATTGTCCCTGAGGCACCTGTCCTGAAGAGAGCAGCCAAAAGGATAGTACGTTCATTAAACCTAAATACCTCTGAACTTCATCGGCTGTATTGACTCAGTTAATTCTTAAAGTTGTGGGACAGCTTCATAATACTTTGCAGCAAGGAGAACTAGTCAGCAGGAAGATTTCAATCATCAGAGAATGTTATGAAAAAAAAAAACCCAAATAAGTAAGGTCTCTGGAAAAAACCAACAATTTTTACAGCATGTTTGTTCTAGAATAATTGCACTTCTCTTCTGGCACTTGATTAGGAAAACCGATGAAAGCTGCTTCCTTGCACTTAATGCTCTTAAGAGTATTGTTGTTGGATCTCCTTTGCAGTTACACAACATGAAATCAATGGGAAAGGACAACAAATATCCAGTAGAGCATTTAGTTCTGTTTTTCTGAAGGGGAAAATATCCATTCAGCAAGGCTGAGTGGTCTTCTGTGTCATGGCAAGGTTCTTCAGGCTGAGTAACTTAATATAGTATCATAATGGCATAGCCTTGCATAGTCTACAGTCTTCCTATTTCACTTTCTGAATTTGTCTCTTTTCACAAAGTAAAAATGATCGAGCTGGCATATTTTTGCTGTCTGAATTGATATCAACTGTAATGAAAGAAAATCAATTATTTAGCCTCGAACTTGCAAGTCAGCTTAATGTCACCAAAGTATGATTTCACAGTGTGCAACACTTGCCTTGGGCAAGAGGCGGTGCTGTTGAAAGCACATCAGTCTGTTAATTACATCGGCCTTGTCGTCCCGGAAAGGTTGTGTGCATGACCGTGGTGTACGAGCAATGGGTAACGTTGCCCTCCAGTGGCTGACGCCTGGAGAATCCCGAGCCTGTTTGCACTGGCAATAACAGAGCCAAGGCTTGGGAAGGTCTGAGGTGAGTGGGATTTAAAAGGGCGAGTTAGTTTAAAAGGGTCTTCTGTTAAACAGGACAGGTTTTCACACTGTACAAATACCTACCTGTTCAATATGCTAAGGTTGTATAGGACTGATAATTTTCCCTTCAACTTTAGTTAAGGAGGATGTAATTTCATGGGCCTCTCCCATTCATTGCAGGAGTCCTTTGTAACCGCTATCTGATCAGATCAGCTTGTTGCAGTATCATCTTAGCTTCATACAGCAATCAGAAACAGATTTGGCTTTACAGTAGGTTTACTGCTTTACAGTTTCACAGGACAGTTTATTGCTTCTGTTACCCTTTGAATGAAGTTCTCAAATAATGCTAACATAACACCTGTACTAGATTTTTATGAAACAAGTTGTCATACACTTGTCTAGAGCTACCTGTGCTAGCTTGTAAGTCCATGGCTTATTAAATAAACTGATAAATTCTTACTTTCATTTAGTTGAGCTGTAAATATGTAAGATATCTCCATGGCTCAGGAGGGAAGGGGAAAGCAATAAATCTGTCTCCACAACTTCGGTAATGTTTTGAGGCTTGACAGAGGGAATAGCTAGCTCCTTTCCCTTATATTTTTGCGTTCTTTTAATGTAAAAGTAAACAATGCTTATGGAACTCAATTCACTCCAGACCCAGTGGGAAATGAAAATTACCTTCTGCTTCTGCCGCTTAAAGTCAAAGCTTTGAAGTTGCAGGTGTAAGGCAAGGCAGTATTTTTTTTTATCAATTCAGTCCGAGCCTTAGCTTTAGGGACGGACTCCCCAGATGCTCGGCCGTAGCCCCGTTCGGTGCCCGGGCCGGGGGAAGGCAGCTCGGTCCGCCCGTGTGGGTCTGGGAGGGCTCTGGCGGAGATGCTGCGCCGCTCCCTGAGCGCGGCTTGGGGCTCGGGACGCGCTGGCAGCGGGCGGGCAGCGCCAAGGAGCCGAGGGGCCGCGGAGCCCGCGGCGGTGCGCAGGATGCTGGCTGCCTCCCTCCCTCCCTCGCACGGAGCCTGGGAGGCTGGAGGCGGCGGATACGGGGCGCGGGGGGGCGGCCCGGCGCTTCCCGGCGGGAGCGGGGGCGGCGCTCCCGGGGCGGGGCCCGGCCCATCCCCGCGGGCGGGGGGCGCGGGCCCCGCGCTGTCCCCGCCGCCAGCTGGCTGCGGCCGCCCCGCCGCCCCCTCCCCGGACCGCGTTATTTACAGCCGCCGCCGCGGTAAACAGCGGGCAGGGCGCGCTCGCAGCCGCCGCCCACCGCGGCCCTTCCCCGCGGCGCGGCCCCGGAGCTGCCGGCCCGGCTCGGCTGGGCGCGGCCCCTCGCTGACCGCCTCCCCGCCGCGCTCTCCTTGCAGGACCTGTCTGTTCCACCTCGGGCTACAAGAAGGCGGATGATGAGATGTCCGGAGCCACGTCCGCGGCGGATCTGGACGAGGCACCAGCCCGCACCATTTACTTGAACCAGCCCCAGCAGAGCAAGTTCCGCGACAACTGGGTCAGGTACGGAGCAGTCCCCGCTTCTCTCTTTACAGGCGGCAGCCGCACACCCCGCAGCCGGGGGCTGGGAGGGCTCGGGTCCCTCTCCCTTGCCCCTCGGCCCTGCCCACGCCAGGTTTCAACACGGTAAAACGTGTGTCCGCCGGGGCGGCTGGTTTTGTTGTCTGTGCTGGGTACCAGGGTCTGGCCAGTGCACGGGCGAATCCAGCAGCAGCAAGTGATGAGCTGCTAACCTCGGCAGTAGTGAGAGTAGGGAGCTTGTAGAGCTGCGTGGGCAAGATGCATGAAAAGGTATTCACTTCAGTAGGGTGCCGAATTTTGGAATAACGGGACCTACTCGAGTATTTCTGGATGCAAGGGTTAACCCGTGAAAATTTAGTGGGAATTTTGAGTAGAATCCAGTAAACTCCATGAAGTGTCCCCTTAAAAAGTAGCACTTGGTTGAAGGAGCAGCTAGGCTAAGTATATTAAAAATGTATAGGAAGGAAGAACAGAGAAAGTGCATCCAACAGAATAAGAATGACTACAGAAACTACATGCTGGCATCCCTATGCATAAAAGCCTATGGTCCCCTTATGTCTTTTAATTGAAGACCAGAGGTAATTTTTTTAACTGTTTTAAACTAGGGGTGTGTGTGTTAGTACTTCTGGTGGTATGATTAATGCCACCAGTGTCATTGCAGTTTGGAAACACAAATAGCATGGACTGAAACATGGAGTACAAGGGTGCATAACGTGAGCAAGTTGTGGTGATGCTTGCCTGGCGTTAGCTGGATGAACAGATGGCTCCTGTCATGACTAAGGAGGGACATTGTTTAGCAGGCTTCTGTTCGTTAATGCAGATGTTTGGGTTATTGTTCAAAGAACAGTTTACACAATGAGTACCTTTATGAAAAGAGAGGAGTTTTATATCCTGCTGAAGTGATGATTTACATTTTCTGGTTTATTGTGTGCATTATCAAGGGCAGTTCTAAGAATATCTTCTGGAAGGGTGCTGATGTTCTGGGCACCACAGCAACTTATTTATAGGTGGTTTTCTCCTCAACTTTAACTTCTTATATATTTGTCTGGGAAGTGGCTTAGGAGGAGTTAAAATGACACATTTTCTCAGTATTTTCCTTACTCTATGTGGGTAGCAACAGTGAAGGTTTTCTTGCTTTATTTTTCCTTGACTAATTGAGGGATGAGTTTAACAGTTTCCTAGGCATAGACTATTTGTGCTTTCCATGCTTTAAGAAGGAAAAGCACAGAATAGAGGGTTGGCAGAATCTGTAGTTTAGGTTTTTCAGAAGGGATTCTGTTCTGATCTGGCTAAATATTATAGAAAAGTAGTGTGTTAATCTGCTACCAAGAACTTGTTCCTGACAGTGCTATTACTAAAGAGCAGCTGTGTCCAATTTGCTGTCTGGAAGCCATCCCCTTGTACATAGATGTACAAGTTTCTCAATACCTTTTCACGTCTTTGCCTTGTGACAGGTAAATTTTGAGTCATAAGAAATACTGGTGTGTGAGGGATAGACAAAGTGCAGGTAGTGTAATAACAAATTATCGTAGAGGTACTTTCATTACCTGATCAGGAACCTTAGCTCCTTAGTGTCACTTGGAAATTAAGTTGACTTTGTAATGATTTACTGCTGCTTAGTAAGAAAGCTTTGATCTCTTGACTTTTAAAGGCTGATAGACGTTGCCTGTACTCTTCCCATCCTCTGGATTAATTTTCTTCCCTTAGCCTGGTGGAACTGAAGGCAAAGGTGACCTGAGCTTGTAATGCCTGAGTAAGGAGGCCTCAGTTACTGAAGTGTATTGGAGTTTCTCCTGAGGAACTGAAGTTCTCTGTTGCCTTTGGACTTTCTTACTTAACTGTATTCAGCTTCAGAAATTCATTCAGCACTGGATTTCTCTGTACTGATGGATTTGCAGATGTTTTGTCTCCCTAGGAAGCATCAGTGTACCACAGAGCAAGGTGCTGGGTAAGCATGTGAACACCTGCATGTAAGGGCTTGTGGAAAATTAACTGAAAATGATAAACCAGCTTGTTTTAATTTGTGTGAGTTCAGACTGTCATATTTTTGGTAGTCATTAAAGATTCTCTGAATAACAGTGGGAATTTGTGAATGTTCATAGGAAGTTTTCTAAATTAAGGATAGTGTGGAAAGCTTGCTCAAAACTAAAATACAGCAAGAAATGGAAGTGCAGAGCATGGAGGAGGGTAGGTTAGTGGTATGGCTTTTTGTGTAAGATGTTCTAAACATCTTGAGCTGCTTGACGTTCTGTGGGTAGAGAAGCACTATTAAAAGTGAATTCCAATGTTTGTGGGAGCATAAAGACAGACTGATTTTGGATAAGTTAATAAAAATGGATAATTGTCTTGATCCCACTTCGAAGTAGTATGTAGTGCTATTGCAAAAGTTAAGTGGATGGCAAGATGGCACTAACACTTCCAGAAGTCTTGGAGTGTGAGGATGTAGAAAGAAGAAATGTTTCTTCTTTCCCCAGGCTCTCTGGTGTAATTCAGACTAGGAGAAGGTTTCTCTAATGGCAGACTTTTGTGTTCTTGGAACTTTGTAGCAAACTATTTCAAAACATAGTGCTGTTTGTTACAGACTAGATTTAGCTTGGCCCTTGGCATGCGCATAAATATGGATGTCACTGTTGTTTATTATACTGTAGCAGCAGTGATTCATCTGTAGAAACACCTCTTCTACCTGTCTTCAGTCCTGCTCTATTGTTTGAAAAACTTCGTTTGTCTTACATTTTGGGCTTTTTAATTGAAAGGTAAGTTATGTTCTATTTTCAGGTGAAACATTTTAAAAGCTGAAGCATTTTAGAAGCTCTGAAAAAAGGTAAAAAATGAATAAATGCTATTGCTTTGTCCAACACAGCTGTACTGCAGCATTAAATGTTTGTTTTTGTGAAAACCATCTAGTACCTGTTTTGATATATCCAGCATACAAAACTTAAACACTTGTCTGTTTGACCAGAACATTTCTGTACTTTTAAGTCCAGTAAGAAATGAAAGATGTATGTTGAGGAAATTTCCAGTCTCTCCACAGAGCTTTGTGCCACTTACTGTGACATTTGTGCTCTGGAACAACATTCAGTGTACTGAAGCCCTACTTCCTGGGAAGTGGCTGGGCATGTCTGCCAGTGGGAAGCAGGGAGTAGGTTTTTTGTTGTCCTTTGCTTCTCTACATGACCTTTGCTTTATTAAACTGCCTTTATCTTAACCCATGATTTTTTTTCCATGGTATTTTCTGTCTCTTGTCCTGCTGAGAAGAGAAATGATAGAACAGATCAGGGAGTATGAAGTGCCCAGCCAAGGTCAGCCCACAACAAGGTGGGAAATAAGCTTCCCTATTGCCTTGTAAGACCAAAGGAATACAGGTGGAGTATGGTGCTAGGGGCTTGAATGCTGTGTTAATACTTCTGACATGACCAAAATAATGGCATGAACAATTTTCCAAATGTATCCTCAATGAAGACTGGATATTGTACTTGAAGTTAGAATGTTCTATGCATTTTGTTTTCTTGGAAATACAGTTCCTCGATGTCTCATAGTAATACAAGAATCTACTCTGATATCAGTGGCTTGTTCTGAATGTATAATAGTACTGTAATAGGAATTTCTTGTAGTCCATTTTGTAAAAATCACCAGTAAAGTGATTTGAGCCCCTCACTTGTTGCATGTGTTAATGTTGATGCAAAAGAGTTGGACTTGTGGTTTATTAGTCCTGGAGGAACAAGTGTGCTGAGATAACTTCAAGTACATTAGAAATGGTCTCCAAATTTTTGAAGATGGTGGAGTTGCTTTGTAAATGTTGCTCTAGGTAATATTCTATGCCAGGCCTGGTAGTGCATCCTGGTGCAAATCTGACTTGCATCTGAATCAGGACCCCAAGTGCGGTCTCAGTTTGTGGCTTGAGTGGTAGGTTGGACAGTGCAGCAATCAGGAAGGACAAAATTCAGCTTGTTTTTTTTAATGGATCTTGATGCCAGAAGTCTTGTTCAGAAGTTGTCTTATCAAAGCGGACTTTGGTGGATTGATCTCTTAAGGAGGTCCCAAAATTTGCATTATAATATCCAGAAAATACTCAGTTCAGAAACTTGTCTTCCATACAGACAAAAATCAAGTTCTAATAGGCAATGAGCAAAAAGTCTTCAGTGTTTATTTTAAGTTGTACAGAGTCTTAAAACTCAAGTAAACAGGTGAGAATCAATTTCTTGTCTCATAAGGCAGAAGCACTTTGCATGGGGAATTTTGCCCTGTAGACTGTAGGTTTCTAGTGGAATGATAAGTCCTGTATTAAACAGACTACTGTTTATCTATGGTTCCAGACTGTCCTATCAGTGTTTGCATGATGCTTGCTGGTGACAAAACTGTACACACAATATTTAATCTTCCTTTTATTTCATATGTGTTGCATTAAATTAAGCCAAGTGCATTGCTTTATTGGCTTGTGTGTAGGTACTGTAGAAATCAATTGTGATTTAGAGGTGTTCATGCTTTTTGAATGTGTGGGCAGGTTCTCACTGGTGAAACAAGAGTTGCTGGTATCACTAACCAATTAGTATTGACCCTTGAAACCTGAGTAGTGTTCTCTATGATCTGTGGAAATGTGGATTGTAGTCTGCTATGTGCAGGTGAATTTCTCTGCACTTAGTGGTATAGCCCAGCATTCATCTTGCACCAAAATGTTTTACCATGTTCTTAGGTTAAAATGCCTCATTTTCTGTTCAGTTTTTTCTTAATAGAGTTCAGGCACTGGCCATTTGTTTTATTGTGTTTGTGTTAGATTTGAAATACTCTTCTGTTGTCATGTGAACAGATTGCTTGCCTGACTGCAGAACAAGATTTTGAAATCCTTCAAAGAAAGGATGTATTATTTTAATCTGAATGGTACAAGTCTAATCATGTGTTAAACTAATCCTCTAACTCTTTTTAGTTTTAGGTAGATAGTGTTTTTAAGTGAAGAAAAATACTTAGTGTAGCATACGTTTTTAAATAAACAAAAACTTGTTTCCTGTAGTGCAGCTGTTGATGGTACTGCAATCTGCCACAATGAAAAAGGCTTGGGTACAGCTATAGAATGATTCTTTTAGCCATTAAAATTCTGTTATTGTATGTCTGGTGTTGTGTGTAGAGATTATACCAGTGTATTTGAAGCTGCTGCATCTTTGGTCTTGGGCTATTCCTAGGGCAAGAACCCCTGGACAGTTAAATTGTTGAATTTTGCTCAGATGAAATATCTGGATAAAAAAACCACAGATGGGGAAGTTCTAGTGCCCTTTCACCTGCTGCATGCTGAGCTCTCTGGGATCCTGAAATTTTTCTGGTGGTTTGTGGCACAATGAATTTCATACATCAGCAGCAACACAGCAGGTGAATTAAACTGGGTCCCTTTTTTTCTTTTTAGATCTCCCTGACTGCTAGTGGTCTGTAGAAAAAGGTAGAAGAGAATAATTTATCTTAAGTGGACCAAAGTAGAGTTTAAGATGTGCAATAACTGCATTCCACATAGTTTCTGTGGGTTGTAAAGATAATTACATTTCTCTCAAGACTAAATATTAATTTCTTCTGCCAGCCCCCTGCCTGTCACTAAAATAAACACTGCTTTAGTTGTGGTGACATTTAGAGTTAAAAATTTGCTTTAAAACTGAAGCTAGCACATTGGCTTTTAGACAGCTAGCTAGCTTATGTGACTTGTTTGATTTTTATTCTTTTTTTGCCAGTTATCCTCATATCAGTGCTGTGCATTTAAGTGGAGGCTATCCTGTGTTTGCACAATAACTAAATGTGGTACTAAACTTACTTTATTAGACAGTGGAATTTTGAGGTTAACTGTGCTGGTCAGCTGTTTTTATTGAATTGTACTTGCCAGCAGGGTTACTGCAAACCAAGTATATATTACTGTAGTGATGACCTCCACTCATGCTGAAACAATATCATGCCTTCAGAGCTTCTAGTACTGTTTCTAAACAGTCTTTGTTTAAGGTATTTGTTACTGAAAAACAGCCAGGAATCTGTTCCCCTTTTTGTAGGGATTTAATGAATAGAGAACTCATGGAAAGGCCTTTTCTGTTTGCCTGCTTTAGGAAAAGCCTCCAGGGTACTGGATTTTGAAGGAGAGGTGCACTTGCTTCTATTAAATGTGACATGTGGTCTGGTTTTCAGGTTAAACTGAGTGTAAGCAGTTGTGGCAGTGCCCACTATAGGAGACTTTGCTAGTGGAAATAGTATTTGCTTTGGTAATTAACATCAATTACATTAGTTGTTGCAGTCTTTTAGTACTTACATATGGCAGTAGGGCTGCTGATAATGGGCAGTTTGGAATAAGATAATTCAGGTTAGAAGTTCTGAAAAAATCCTTACATGGTTAAGAGGTGATCCTAATGAACTAGAAAGTAATGGGATCGTTGTGATTCAGTGGACAGGAGTTCATAGTGCATTTTCATGTCCTTTTGTCTTAGCAGTGGTCTGTCTGTGTCAGGGTAGGAGCTGAATTGAAGCCCTTGAACATGAGCTTGTTGCTGATGCAGCTTTGGAGGAAGTGCAGGTAGCTCAGCCAGGCTGGGTTTGTCTGCCTGATCATCTTGCTCCTGAAATGGAGTTTGTGCACAAGGGTAGATAACACTACTTGCCTGCTCAGGCACTGGTAACCACTGAGTATTTTATTTAACCCCCTACCTTTTTATTAGGTGTTGATGTAGGATGCAACACTCAGGATGTGCATGACTAGACAATAATGATGTAAGAATGATCTGAAATGTCTGTGCTAGATTTTTCCCTTGTGTAAAATACTTCTCAACATGAGTGGCTGGTTGTCTAGCTGAAAGCTGTCTGCTTTTTTTGCTTTCCCTTACGAGACCTTTACTTTAACTTGAATAAACTGTTTTTCTGAAGAGTTTTGTTTTCTTATTGCAGCAGACCCAAATCATGGTGGCCCCCATAAAGCAAGTTCTAATGGTACTTGACTTGCAGAGAAATTAGTGGGCTACGTTTGTATGTCCTGACTCTTTTAAACTTGTATGAAACAATAATTTTTCTCTAAATCATGTGATTTGAGGAAAGAGGGCTCAGGGATTTTGAGATGTGATCAGTTCCACCTGTAACAAACAAGGGGAAGTGGTGTTTTCCAAACAGTGGTACCTTTAGTTGCTTCTGGTGGGAGCCCATACTATAAATATATATAAATAAAGGAATAAGAAATATGGGGAAGTGGTGAGGTGCTTGAGATGAATCCTATCCCACTGATAAGTTTTCTTCAGCTGGAAGCTGCTAGAATTGTTTTCAGTCAAAGTTGAAATTGATTAATTCTAATACATTTGAATGCTCTCAATCAATTTCATTGTCTGTGTGGATAATTTCAGACAACAGATTCATCTTCTACAGCTTCACTGTGGCTTTTTTGGGAAATGTTTCAGGGTTTGATGTTTCAGTAGCTAAGCACAAGAATGTCTCTTACACCCATTTCCTCTTTTGTCAGCATACGAATTTGTATATATAAAATAGCTTTGGTATTATGGAGGAACTGTAGCAGAGTGCAGGGAAAGATTGAAACAAAATAGGCACTTAGACTGTGGACAGTGGTTGTTCCAGAGCTGAGTGACAGATACAATGTGGTAATTCTTGATTTTTTTTTTTTTTTTTTGTCTTGGTCTGGCAAGCTTTAAGCAATAATGTCTTGCAATATTCAAGTTGTTGCACTTTTTGCTATGCAAGAGCAAGTCCTACTCCTTTCATGCTCATCTGTTCTGCCCTGAGCTCAGGGGCTGTCTCAGGTATTTAAGCACCGCATATGCTTTTCTTGGCTGCTAGAAGTGTACAGCCATAAACAGGGCAGTGAAACCCTTTCTAGTTGAATCTTCCTGTGTAAGAACTGTAGTCTCAAGGATTCATCTGATAGGACAAGGCCCTTCAATTGAATAGGGAGCTGTATTTGTTCAGGTTCCCTATTATAAAACCAGGGTATCTAGGACCTAATTTTCAGTCAACCAGTAATCATTACATAGGGATATGAGTAATTTCTTCTTATAAGCCCTCATGATATATTTTTTGGGGACTTGTAAACATTGATTTTTGTCTCTAGCAAGTTTGAGGAAAGTACACCATCTTCCCTATGTGCAAGGAGGTAGATGACCTTTCACTGTCATATGCATGCAACTGCTGAAAACCTTGTTTGTGACACTTGGGTTTAGAACAACCTTCTCAGTATTCTACATGGCAGCAGCTTGTTGATGAGATGTACCTATAAATGTGCGTTCTCTGTACTCAATGTAATAGCTGAATGTTGTTTTTTTTCTGTTGATGTCTCTTGAAATATGTAAAGCTTGCTGCTGTGCCTCCTGCTGCAGTGGTGACTGCCTGGAGCTGGCTTGTCTGCTGCCTCTGTACATGAGAGCTTTAGCAGGACCTCAGATGCTGATGTCAGTCTTGCTTTTAAGTGTCGTGTGCCTGGCAGGACCTTAGCATGCAAACACCATCCCACTAAAGACAGTATTTGAGTTCTTTAGTCAAGCAGATCAGCTTGGGTTTTCTGGGGTGTTTCTTTTCCTTCTCTTTTACTGGGTGTCTTACCTTTTGTACGTGTTGATGGACACAAAGCTTGTTTGGTGAGAGAAGGGTTCAAGTCTGTAACATTCACTTTAATTACCCAGCCCTTTTGCTGTGGTTCAGATGTCTGTGCCTGGGCTTCTTAGTAATTGTTCCTGCAAATTGATGTGTGTTAAAACCACTGACATCAAGTGATACTCATTCTTCAGCTCTTGGAGAGTATTTCAAGTATGTGAACTGTGGCATGAGTAGGTTTGTGTGAATGCTGTCTAGGAAAGGACAGTTTGTTGTACTTGTGACCCCTGGAAATGGGGCCCACGTATTTCAAGGAGGTCCTGTTTTCTTAATCCTGATTATCCTGAAGGTGAAGTTCATCTCAGAGTTGCCATTCTAAAGGAAGGGGTGGAAGTGCTTTAGATGGCTGACTGGAAAAGTGCAGACTGTGTTCAGCTGCATATTGCCAGCACACATGTGTTTCAAGAGAGTAACTGCTCTGCCTCTGTTACTGACAGCCTTTGCCTCTTCAATCATTAGTCAGTAAAGTAAAACCTGACTTTATGAAATGTTTTTGGGAAACAGGAAAAAAGGCAACAATGGGAGTGGTTGTGCAAAAGTTACCTATGAGTAAATAGAGGAACCGTACTGAACTGCTACTGAGTTTCTCAGTGCACTGTTTGCTACTTTTGAGTTGACTGTTATAAACATTCCTAGGTAATCCTTGGTACTTTAGTAATATGGTAATGAGTTAAAGTATGTGAATGACAGTAATGTTTTGCAAATGATACAGCAATTGCTTTAAAAAAAAATCTCTGCACTGCCTTAGGAACAGTGGGGCCAGAGCCAGCTGTAGTCAGGTGTATCTAAATTCACTTGTTTAGTAGGGTTTGGTATTGTTCCTCCTGTCTTGCACAGTGGTGTAACTTGAAACATGACTTATGTGAATTAACTTGCAGGTGTGGAGGAGACAGCTCTTCTAATGTTTGCACACCTGTTCAACATTTGAACTTGTGTAGTTAAGCGAGATTTGCATAGGTGACAGCTGTTGCTTTAGGAGAAACCAGTTTGTTGTTTGTTTTCCCCCTTGTGCTTCCCTCCTCTACCTGCCTCAACCTGTTCTGTGAGCTGCAGGCCTTGTATTCTCTGAGTTAACATGGCTCTGACTGGGGCTGGTCAGAGAGCTAACCTTCCAGTTTTTTTTTATTTTTGGTGGCCAAAACTGTGCTATGAGTGAGCTGACTGAAGTTTCTACCTGTTCATTGGTAGATTTTAACTTTCCTGAGCTTTGGTTATCCCGAAGTTGTAACACATCTATCTCTTTTGAAGGAGCACAAGAGGTTTTTGTTATTTAAAAATAAGCATTGTATTTATCATTTCAAGAACTGCTCTTCAGAGTTAAGTCAATTGCATGCTCTTGCCCAGCTTAGACTGCTAGTTAGGTTTCCATAAGAAGTTTTCTTTTGGAATAATAACATGTATCTGCTATTTATTCATACTAGTGGTTGCTGTTCTGACCTGTGTGGTAACAGCTGACTGTGCCTGCCTCTAATTAGAGCTGTACCCGTTTTCTGTGGGCATCTGTCAAGTTACTTAAGCAACAGAATACATGGAGTGCCTTACTATGTACAAACCTCTTTCAAAAGAGCCTTATTGTGTTGGCATTAACATAATTGTTAGAGTAAGAATCATGTTTGAGCCAGCTAGCTGTGAAGTTGGTAGGTGGTAGAATGGTGTTAATAAATGTTTCAGCTTGGTTGCAGTCAAATTCTTGTGTTCTTATAATCATAGCAATGTGATACCTAGAGGAATACTATTCTCATATAAAATATGCCATTGCTTGATGTCTAATTAGTGCTGCTTGGAGATATTGCTTCTGGGTCTGAACTGTGAACTTGATTAACCCATACTTTTAAGTCACAATGTAATTCTGAGATGTGTGTTTAATTATGTTCTGTATTAAAGGAAAGTTATTACACGTGAGACCAAGCAAATGTGGCTTAAAACAAAAGAAATACTTAGAGCTGGAAGGATTTAACAGCCTTTGAAGGAAGTAACTTTATATAAATAAAGACTGGACTTGCTTTAAGCCTGGATATATGATTTCACTCATGATTTGGCTTGGTAGATATGAGCCATGATTAAGTACAACCATTTGAAATTTCTGTAAAATATTGAGTATTTAAGTACTTGATTCTGGTGAGCAGTAGTAGCAATAGAAATGGATTTTGTAGTTGCTTGAAGAGGAAACAAGGCAAGTTCCTAAGATAAGATTCATCTTAATTGTTTTTTATTTGGTCTTTTTTTTTTATTTGCCCCACTAATTTTTCTTACTGTTCAAAATAGAGCCTTTTAAAATAGGATGTGCCTTGTTACTTCTAGTTACTCTTTCATTTTGAAAGATGCAGCAGTGTCTGGTAGATGGCTTGGAGTTGAGGATGGGGCAGATAAGAAGGAAAAGAAGGTGTTTAAAGGAATAAGCCAGAAAATAGACATAATGGAGAGGTGGTCTTGGCACTGCTAGGAAGTGTCAGTAAAACAGGAATTGGGAAACAATTTTTCCTTTTTTCTTGAGAGCCAAGTATCTTAGCGTTCTCAGTCCTTGGAAATACCAGACTTGTTAAAAAAATACCCAATAAACATCCAAAACAACCCAAACTGGAACGAAGCACAAACAAAAAACCTCAAAATGAAACTGGAATCACAACACCCAAACAAAAATGATGCCTCAAAATTTCTGGTTTTGCTTGTTGGGCCTTTCCAAGGCATACTGAGCTGCAGGTGCTCAGTTGTTAAAACTCCAGCTCATGCTGATGGCCAGTAGTTCAGAAGGTGAAGGTTCTATGCTAATGGTTAAATTATCATGTCTACTTACTTTTTCCCTGAAGTTGTACTCATGCCCATTATAGATTTGATGTGAAGATGACAAGAAATTACATAAGGCTAGTTAGTGCAGTATGGTTTTGTTTTGAGGTGGAAGAAATAGTAGTTATAATTCAGTTGCATATATGTGTTACTTACAGTATTTATATATATAAAATAGGAGAAAAGCCAAGAGCCATTAATCTGAAAAAGTGTATATTGTTCTGGAGGGTTATTCATAGCTGAATGTAAGTTATCCTGAGGTAGGAAATGAAGCATTTTAAAAATGCCTTGCAAAATTTCTAATTTCTCTCATTCAACTCTGCCTCCCCCAACATTTAAATTGAGAGGTAAGCAATTGGAACTGAAATGAAAGCTTGCCTGTTCACAGTGCTGAAGTTTGGATGGTGGTAAATTGTCTGATAGTTCATCCAATAACAAAGGTTCCAGTGATAGAAGTGGGCCTGGCAGCCTTCTGGGTCTGTGTGATACCTTTATTGTTTGGTACAGCTCCTTATCATAACCAGAGCAACTACTTCCTCCATATTCTAAATATGTCTTTACTTTGTTATCTTTGAACTGCTTTCTAACACTGGCTCTTAGACTTTTTTGGTCATGATCCCCACCTGATATTCTGATGAAGTACTAAGATGAAAATCTTCTACCCTGCAGCACAGCCAAGTACAGCGTGGTGACATTTCTACCTCGATTCCTGTATGAGCAGATAAGAAAAGCTGCAAATGCATTCTTCCTCTTCATTGCCTTACTGCAGGTATTCTTTTATTGCTTTCCCTTGTTTTTAAAATGAAATGGTAATGTAGTAAAAGTTATTTCTGTTGTTATGCTTAACTGCAAAGCAATTATTAAATTTACTTTAATAGTAATTTTAATGGGGTATGTAGTTGCTAATTGAAATTGCAAGACAGCTTGGAGACTTCTTTCCATGTAGTTTGTAAAGTCGAACCTCTTTTATTCTTAATAAGTAAAAATAAATGGTGTCATAAAACATGGAGCTATTGACCATTGTGAGAAAAGAATGTGTGACTTTCTTGTGAAACTTCTGCTTAATTAGTTCAGATTATCTCTGCTTCCATGTGAAGCAGTATAATTTTCTTGTAAAGAGAAGAGAAATAGAATGAAAGGCATGTACAAAAACAGTCTTCTAACTTTGTTATTGTTTCTTCAAACCTACTTGGACTGTAGGCTAGTTTGCCCACAGAAATGGGATATCTGTGAGGTACAGGTCACACAGTAAATCAGAGAGCTTTGTGTTCTGTCTTCTGAGAGCTTTGCATAAAATTCTAAATGTACCAGAAATTAATTTTCAATACAAATACAAAAGGAGTCTCTTATATAGGGTCTCTTTTCCCTCTGTTCACAGCAAATTCCAGATGTCTCTCCAACAGGAAGATATACCACCTTGGTGCCATTGCTATTTATTTTAACAGTTGCTGGCATCAAAGAAATCATAGAAGACTATGTGAGTATGATTGATGAGGATGGGGATGAGTATGATGGGGAAGGCTGTGCTAAAGACCAAATGTCTCAAAAGCTATAAAATGCCACAAAGCCATGCATCTCTGAAGTCTCTTGAGTCATTGCTCAACAGCAGCAAAATATTGTTTTGACTTTCAAAGTGCTTGACTTGAATTTCTGTTATGAATACTGAAAATGCACTGAAATCAATAAGTATTTTCATTATAGTTGGTGAACAAGAAAACAGTAGAAGTTAGGACATTTGTTTCTTCCTCTTCAAGCTTGCTTATTAATGCTTTTATTGGAAAGACAGTGTAGAATCCTGGCAAATAGGTGACCTTTTCAGATGGTCTTGAATATGGGGGTTGGGGGGAGGCAAGAAGCTTAAGAACAGAGAAGAATGTTTTGGGGAAAATCTGCTCTAACTTGCTTGTATACTTTACATGAGAACAAGGTCCTTCTGCTCTGCAAAGTACTGATGAGAGAAATCATTTGGATATCAGTCTAAACAACAGCATGTGGAATTTATGCACGTGGATATTTATCTAAATATTGTGGTCCTTATTGTTCCTTTTGTTTTTCTTCAAAAAAACCCACCTTTGGAGACTTTTTTTTAACCTCTGATAAAGGTTTCAGCCTGACTTCCAACACAGTGACTTTGACTTTGAAGTTTATAATTATACTCTTTATACTTTTTACAAACCATTTGAATTTAGATGATCTGTGACTTTTTTAAAAAACAGAAAAAAAAAACCTGTAAAGGCAAAAAGAACCCAATGTATCATCTTGCAGTTTTTGTATTTTTAGCTCTAATCGTTCTCAAATTTGTGATGAAGTGTAATGAGGTGTAATGAAATGTTTTGTTTCCTTACAGAAAAGGCATAAGGCAGACAGTGCAGTGAATAAAAAGAAAACAGTAGGTAAGACTAAACAGTCTTTAAGTATTTAAACGCAAATAGTGAATGCTTACTTTTGTGCAATTCTGTTGCTTTAATGGTCGTGATGGTGAGGAATGCATATCTTGTGCACTAGGTACTTACCACTAATTTAGGATTTTACTTTGCTAAAGGTTTCAGACTGATGATTGGTGGCCTGACACTTAAGGGTGAGGCATTGGGAGGATTACTGGAATTTATAAGTTCATGTAATTTCAAGGTTATCCAAAGTCACATAGTTCTCAGCTCCTCCAAGAAAACCAAGCAATTTTTTTCCTTACCAAACTCCACCAAAACATCCTGAACTAAAAAAGCCAACAACCCCCTGAAACGTTAAAAGCTGCTGTCAGAAGAATTTAGTGTCATTTTTGGAATTGCTGCTGCCCTTTAAATATAGTAAGTATGTGGATTTTTTAGCTTTGCTTTCCTGAAGTGTCACTGAAAGAGAATCTAACACTGATATCCACTGAATGCCTACATCTATCCCTGAGGTATGGCCATACTTGTCACTGTATGCCTGAAGACATTGCTGTCATTTTCTTCACCTCCCTTAACTGAAAACCTGTGCAGAAAATAGGAAGAACTTGTCAAAGGCCACTCTGTGATTGTCCTGTGCTGTAGTCATGGCAGCTCGATGTTCCGGTGTTGGACAGCTCCACTTCTGCTCCTCTGTGCAAATGTAAAAGTGAAATGGGAACACAGGGACTTGAGCTCCAAGAAGAGCCCCTTCCTCCCAAGCACAAATACCTGAAGTGTCAAAAAGCTAGAGGAACACTTAAAGGAACATGGGGATGTGAGCAACCTGCTAGCTCCATGCTTCAGATAGTCCTGCAAAAACTATGCCAGGTTTTTTCACTGAGTTTGTGCTTGAAAATTTGGGTTGATCATTAAGATTGTTTATTAATACACATCAAAAGGCATTGCTTTATTGGTTCTCCTAGGTGATGTTTCTACATGAGTCTGGGAAGATATTTTGAGTGCAAGAACACTGTATTAGTCATAAGCAATTGGCAATTAAGTGGCTGTAGCACAACAGGCCTTGTTATTGGTGATATGAAGGATGGCCCTTTCAGAGGTCAGAGAGGCAGTTAGAATTCGTTTGTAGGTAGAGAAGGTGTGCCAACAAACACTTCAAGGGATGTTTGTCACAGTAATTGTGGAGAGACAACCTTAAAGAACACGAGGTGTTCTAATGGAGCTAAGGGAACGTAGCACTTGAAAAATTATTTGAGTTCAGATTTTATTTTTTACCTTTGAATACTCTTAATAAATTTTCAGTCTGATACTTAAAACTGTATCCTCCTACTTCTTAAGCGAAGGCTAAAGAGGCTTATTCTTGAGACACGTATTACCAGAGTGAAAAGATAACTTAGGTTCAGAGTGGGATTAAGATGAAATAAATTTAGGTTCTCTGTGTGCCTTTAGGTTGCTCTTATAGCTGAGTGGTGTCTAATCAATGCATTCAGTGTGGAGAGCATTCGAGCTCACTGCTGTCTACTTGGCTGTGTCCTGAACTCCACTGCCTGCAATGGCTGGTTGCTTACTGCAGCAGCAGTCATGTAGGCTTTGCATTTACCTTGTTTAGCTTTTTAGAGCAGTTGTGTATCTTCAAAGTGCTTTTCCTGTTTTAAATTTACCATAGAAAATACCAGTTTGCTTTGCAGAGTGGCTTTGGTATGTAGGAATTAAATTCCCTTTGGAGCAAACTAATAAGTCTGCCCCAGGTGAGCATTTGCATTAGGAGATGGAGTGTGTTGTTTAGGCTCTGAGCCAGTGTTTTTTGTCTTGCATGGCTTCACATGATGTCTGTGGTGATGACATTAAATCTAGGGACCAGACTCCATATAATTCTAAGTGAAGCCCCTTAGCAGTGTATTGCATAGGTACAGAGAGCTCAGTAATAATTTTTCTGATGTATTGATCCTCCCATTGTCATATAATAGAATAAGTAATGAGCATTTAATATTGCATGGGATGATCTCAAATATTAGACAAGCACAGGTCTAGCAAACTCTGGAACAAGACTGATGGGAGATGCTTCCCCTTCAGTAGCCTTACTTCAAATGGCCTTGCATGGCTGGATGTGAATGTCAGCATTAAGTCCTAGATATAGAACTGGGTTTTGGTCTTAGAAAGCCTTAGATAGAAGGTTTATATTGAAACTCTCTTTTTAAGTTGAAGCAGTCTTTCTAGGTACTTGTCCTTTGTTGCTTTAACCAAGTACCTTTTGACAACGAATAATTCATCAATTTTAACCTACTATAAATATTCTAGAGAAGACATGTCCTTTTCTGTCCTTTGGAGTACTCCTATAAAACTGGGTTGAGCAGAGTAGGAGGTGTGAAATTGCAACCCCAGAATTTCTGAACTGTTTTATGTCTAATGGCAGCTTTCTCTTTAGACTGTGGGATTATGAGTTTAAAAGGAAATAGTTGAGTAATAGAAAATAGCTTCAGTAATTTGCTTGGGTATTTAATTTTAATCACTAAATTGATTTCAGTAAGCATTGCAAGTGAAATTGTTCTCTGAAGTAAATTGCCTTCCAGACCAGGTCTGTAGCACTTGATGCTGCAAAATACCTTTGTGTGTGAGCATACAAATGTCAACAGAATGTTTGCTGAAACATCTCCGAAACTTTCTAGTGGAATAGAGAGCTGGCTAAACCAGGAGATTTTGAGTGTTGCAACTCCTCTCTGAAGGTTTGAGTTTTGAGTCAAGGCTGCAGGTATTTGGCTTTCCCCTTGAGATTCTGGATTCAAGCCTTCTGAGTTCTGAACTCAGCAGAGCTCTGTTCAGCAGCAGTGTATATGAGGGATGGAAGGGGTGCACCAAAACTGTTATTCCCCTAAACTGCTGTATTTGTTTGGTTGAAAGCTCAGCTGTTTTTTAACACATCACTGGCACTGCTTCTGTTGCTGCCTGCCCATTTTTTGTTAAATAGTTTAGTTCACTGCAGTCCATTCACTATAATAGTAAATATCAGGATTCAGTGCTTCAGTGTGTGTGGCCTGAGAACAGGAGTCAAGAAACTTCTGCTTCATCTATTCTGACAAGTCTTGCATTCCTGTTTGTGGAGTGACATATCCTAGGTAGGATGGTCAAGGCTGTATTCAGCAGAATTTTTTTCTGAGAGTGTGGTATTATTTTCAAATGAGCCACATGTATGAAATGCATAGAGCTGAGAAGATTGTTCATATTCAAAAGTAGGGGACTGACGTCTTCAACTCTGATATGTTGCACACTGCACTTTTTAAACACCTTTGAAAACTGGCTGCAGCTGCTTTCAGTGAAGGTGAACTTGCTGTGCTTGGACCTGGACTGGACTGGGTTACTCAGCAGTAATTGGGCATATTTGACCTTACTGTTTTGGCTGGAGTAGTCTTAAGTATGTGTAGAATCACCCAGAGGAGGTGCTTAGGTGGAAAGACATGCTGTGGGTTAAATGACTAATGAGTGTGTTAAGATGGCAGTGTAGAGCTGGAGCCCTACAGAAACTGAGGTCTGTTTTAGAGCCTTGTTTTCTTTTTCTTGTTTCACTCTGAATTTCAGAGGTAAGGATTCCCTGTCTGACAAAGCTGATGGTTGCTTTTCAGCAGGGCTTTGAGCCTGCTTGTCAGTTAAGGCTCAGATTTATATGGGCCATGGGTAATGGTAGTAAAGTTGGATGTGCCAGAGTCAGAACTTAATGAATAAAATGCAGGGAAAAAGATGAGAAGTGAAAATTCTGTGGTAAGTCATACACAGAGTAAAGGTGCTTCTTGGTACTGATTGACAGTGGGCAGTGATGCCTTTTGTTTTAAGGAAGGTCATTTCCCAAACAAGAAACAATGCTGCCTATCTGCATGTTAGTATGAAGTGATGCCATGAAGAAATCAGGCCACCAACTGTTGTCTGGCAGGAGATAAGAACTATATAACTATGAAGGGCAGATTCTTCCTCTTTCTTGGATTCACATGCCCACAGCTGTGCACAAAAGAAGTTCCAGCTTCTGAAAAATAAATTTCTGATTTTTGTGTTAGTTCCTATTGTGTTTGCTACTGCTGATACAGTTGTTCTGAAATTTGTCTGAATTATGGCTATTTTTTCTGTAATCTAATTTTAAGCTTTCTTTCCAGTTCTAAGAAATGGGATGTGGCAGAACATTATGTGGAAAGAGGTAAATAAAACCTGAGGATGGGAGGGAGGGAAAGCAAGTGTTCAAGAATTACTCTAGCCAGAATTAATTAGGAGGCTTAGAAATAATGTATACTATGTGAGACTTCTCTGTCACTTGGGTTGGGGGGGTGGGAGGGATCCTTTCAGTTCCAGTAGTCAAAATTGCCCTGAGCAAGGCACCTGACTACCCATTTTTAAATCCTAGTACTGTGTTACAGTCAAATGCTAATGGACTGTTTTGTTTTTCCTTGTGCAGTTAATAGGTAAACTGTAAACAGTATTTTGTTTGTAGTCTTCCTAGAAGAGTAATTTTCACTGCAATGCTGTACCTCCCCTGTAAGTCTAACAGAGACTCACTTTGCTGCCTGTGCTGGAAAGTCCCTGGGCTTTGAGACTAATTAGTAAGTTGCTTGCTCAAGTAAGAAACACAAGCCCTGCTGCTACCTGAGGCACTTGGGACCCATGTTCTATGAGGCCCTTGGCCAGGGTCTGGTGAGCTTTATTTCTAAGACCTGGGAGTTGCTGAAATGCCTTAGGAAGTATCGATCTAGTTGTGGCTCTTAGTGCCTTTTAAAGGATAAAATTAGCCCTCTTATCTAGTAATTGAGGAAAAAGTACACCCTTTTAAAACCTCTGAGGAATGAGATCAGTTTCAAGACACCTAAAAGCTATTCTGCTGAAGTGTTAGGCTATAGTAGAAGCTCAAGATTGCCAGGGATTCAGATGGCTAATGTTGGTTCCTGTTTATGCTGTTCCAAGTCCTATTTTTGTAGAAAGGACAGTGAATTCAAAGTTTAAGGTCAAGCCTGGAATCTGGGTTTTTTTATACCCTCAGGCATTTCGTGAATTGACTTGTGTCTGTAACTGCATGTTGTCCAGGTTTGCATTTATTTTTAAGGAATAACAGTTCTGTATTATCCACCTTGATCACTTGAAGGCAGACTTCTGACTTTTTCCGTTTGTTTTTTTGTGCTGTAAGTGGTAGGGAATTTATTTTTAGTGGTATCTGAGAAAACTAATGAATCTGCTTGTTCAAACATACCATCTGTTTCCATTTTCATAAATTAATATCTTGAAAGTATTTTAAGCCTATTTCAGACTCTCAGTGCTGCATTGGCATTAAGCAGCCTCATCTTTATTGGGCAAACCTGGTTTACTGTTTTGAGAGTGCTACTTGACTCTTTTGAGAATGAAAGTCCCATGCATGTGTGACTAACTCAAGGTGCTGGAAAGTCTTAGGCCTGTGTAGGAGGAGACACAGTATTCCAGAATTCAGAACTCTGCATATCTCAGTCAAGGAACGACAGGATTCATAGAGATGATACTATTTGCTAGTGACTAGTACAAGCAGTGCATCTAAGGAGAATTGAGGGAAAATGACAGTGATGATTGGGTAGGTAAGTAATACAGGTAAGGAATAGAAGAAAACTCTTGATACTTAATGAAGGGGAAGTGTAAAGATGAAAGGTAAATTTTAAATATTCTTACTAGAGGAAAAAATATGACTTAAGAAAACCCCTGAATTTGCATAATGGCAGAATTATAGAAAAAAAGTAATTTTTATTAAATGCAAGCCATAGAAGTTCACAACTTCTAATTGTGTGTATCTAATCTATCTAATGAGTGTACCTTTTTTCTCTATAGAATTTTATGCTTTGCATTCAGAAAAGAGAAGGCTTTGATATTTCCAAACTTGCAGTGAAAAGTACTCTGACTTTCAGAAAAACTATCTAGCTGTTCTGTGCATGATGCTGTTCTTCTGACTGGGTGAAAGAAAATAACAAACTAACATTCCAGACAAGCGAACTGTTTGTTTTTCTCTTCCATGCTACTGTACTCCTGGCCACCACAGGTAGCAGTAGGCGATATTGTGAAGGTCACCAATGGGCAGCATCTTCCAGCAGACATGATCATAATATCTACCAGGTATCCTGAATGGGTGTGGAAGTGATGTGTCTGATGAACTGAGGTGCAGAGGACTTGAATCTCTGTATTTGCTATTAGTAAAACCAGACATCAGATAGCACTAATTCTATTCCACATCTAAAATCAAATTTCAACAAGATTCAATGACAAAATATGGCTTTATTAGGCTTTGATTCATGTATCGTTGTAGATAGGCTCTTCTAAAGCAAGGCATTTCCAAGACTTCACTTTATGAATTGCAGGTACTTAATACTCTGTATTGATGAGTTTGTTGGAAGACTGAAGGGCCTTAACATGAGCTTCGTGCAGTCAGTGGTTCTTTGCCCTTCTGAGAATCCCTCCACTTAAATAAGGAAGCTTAAGTTTTCTTCCAGTTAATTCCCCTGAGTATTCAGCATATTTTCCTGTGCTCCCCCAGGAAGATTTCTCTGTCAAATACTAAGTCGTAAAGGCGAGCTCTGTTGGCATGAAACAAGAAAATAGCTTTTGGACTTCATTTGTTCACTACTTCTCTTGGATACAGCTCTTGTATGGCCCATCTCTAGCATAGGAGGGACAGTAACCTGTTGAGTCCTTCTTGGATTAGTTTCAAGAATGGGACAACTTCCTGATGCCCCCCAGGACACTTTTTGCCCTCTGGCTGCTAGGGTACTGTGGACTCATGTTGAACTTGCCGTTGACCAGGACCCTCAGGTCCCTTACCATGGGACTACTCTCCCTCATCCCATTCTCCAGTCTGTACACACATCCAGGGTTGCCCTGTCCCAGGTGAAGAATCCAGCACTTGCCTTTGTTAAACTTCGTATGGTTGGTAGTTGCCCAGCCCTCTCGTTTATCAAGGTCTCATAGTTCCTAAAAGCATTTGAGTGGTACTTCACTGCTAGTCTAGGTTCTGGATTGTGTAGAGCAACTTGAGGCTGAATCAAGACCACAGTTTGCTTAGACAGATGAGGTGTAAACAAGACACAACAGCACAGCTCCTGTTCATAAATATGCTTGTAATAGCCAGACCTTACAACACCTCCATAATTCCCTCCTCTGTGTGTGTGCTTTTCAACGGTGACTGCAGATTGCTCTGGTCTCAGGGATTCAGTTCTCTTACATGATCCAACTTTTAAGGGAACTTGGTTTTTTCAAGCTCCTGTATTTTCTGCTCCATCCTTCTTGTCTGTGCTGTTTCTGAGAGGTTTCAATTTTTTCTAAGCTATATGCTGAAGCTCAGTCTTTTTGAATTACTGCACAATGAAGGATAGAGGTACCTCCATTCCATGGTATACAGTACTGTATTTTTCAAAACAAGCCTCAAACCTTAAATAAGTAGTTGTCAACTTAATATGCAGTTAGGCTGAACTTGGACATCAATAATTTTGTTTCAGCATTGAAGAATTTTTTACTACTTCTCTAATGTATTATACTAAAAACCCCTTCTGACTTATTTCTTAACTGTGTGAGCCAGCTTTTTGTTCTACATTATTCTACTAACCTGCTGTCTTTGATAACCACATAATAAATAGAAAATTTAACCCAAAGCATGTTGATTTGGGAGAAGCTTTGCTTGAAATAAATAGCAATTTCTATGGCAATTCTGCTTTATAATTGGTATTATTCCCATGATTCCTTTAAATGTCAATACTGTGTGTCCTCAGTTCACCAGAAAGCTCTGCATGTTCTGAAGGGGATGGATTCTTTTGCTTGTATATGTTGATTTTTCTGTGTCTGAGGTGATTGTCAGAGGTAAAATCGACAGTTGTTTTTATCTGAACTCTCTTTTCCTGTACAGCAAGAAGGTGACATCAAATTTTACATAAAGAATGAATTAATATGAAGGAAAAATATTTTAATTCAAACACAACTTTGCATGGAAACATGTCCACATTTCTCATTTCCACAGTTCATGCCATTTCTGTGGAAATTAGAGGAATTGTATTGCAAAAGGTCTCCTTCCTGAGCTAACTACTTCAGTTGTAGTAGGTAAGGTGTTTGACAGAGGTAAAATTGGAATCAAGCTGGACTCTCATCAGTGTCTTTCTTGGGTTCAGATTCAAATTTACTGTGTAGGAGGGGACAAAGAATAGACTCAACCATGTTTTCTTTTCAAAGCAAAATTATTGGAGAGAATAATCTGGCTTCTTACTGTGTTATAAATGTACCTGTCCATTTCTTAATTATTGTTTTCTTAAGGGGCCTTTATTGCTGTCTGTTCTGTTGATTGAGTACATTTGCTGTTAGAACAATTGGTTACTTTGGAAAAAACCTAGCCATTTATCAAGAGTATGCAAAGTGATATGCTGAAGAAGCACTTGCTTGAGTCCAGGTGAGAAACTGATATTCCTTAGCAGCCTGAGAAGACAGTGGGCAGAAAAATTGTTTTGGTGGTGCTATACAGAGGTTTTGAATCTTGAGTGGCATGTCAGGAAAAGATCCAGTAAAAGTACCCTTCCTTATCACAGGTACCACCTATGCTGAGCTCCTCTGTTAGATATAGATAAGAGCTTGACTAATAGAAAGTTCAATTCTAGGAAGATGATTTTTGTCCCTATTGGTAAGGGCAGAAACACATCTGGAAGATGGTGGTAACAGCCTTCAATCCTAACAAACCCTTTTCTCATGCTTGAAAAAGAGCTGTTTAGCAGTGACTTCGGGTGTACTTCCCTTATTAAGGGGATCTTGCAGACATGATTTTGTGTGTACAGCTCACAGACAGAATTCAATAGCAGAGAGCATTGCTGTCTTCATCCAAACATATCCCCTTTTTATACTGTTCAATATTTGCTCTTTCATCCATAGCTCTTGCAATTGGAAGCAATTTAATGGTTTGTAATTCAAAATAATCCACTTTCGGCATCTGAGTTTATAATGACTTGTTAAATTCTTACTGTTTTTTGATTTAGACTTGTCTTTCTTTGTAGTTTGTTGTATGACTATATCCAAAGACATCTCTGTTAAATATGTACTTTGAGCTTTCATGCTGGTATACTACCACAGTATGGTTTTCTGTCTTCTGCAGTGCATTGAAGAAGTCTATGGTGGACTGTATTAGTGCAAAAAGTAGTGTACAAAAAAGTACTGAGTTTTAATATTGAAAATCTTACACTCCTTACAGTGAACCACAAGCCATGTGCTATATTGAAACAGCTAATCTCGATGGGGAGACGAATCTTAAAATACGACAGGTAAAAAAAAACTAATTTAATTTTTTTTCTTTTAGCTATTTAATATTAGTTATGAAGCAGCATCTAGCTTGCATGACAATACAAGTGCTTTTTTTTCATTGTTGTTTTTTAAAAAAGCATATTTCTCAAGTGGCTGTAATTTGCCTTTTCAACAGATACAAACCCAAGCAGTAATGCATCATGTGGAAGTGTAAGGAACTAACCTGGAGCAAGTATTTTAAGCCCAGAGAGACAAATCAAACAGACCTTGGATGTGTTTTGCTGAAGGTCTAGTTAGTGGAATTTAAGTGCTGTACATAAAAAAAAAAAATCAGCTATGCTTGTGATGAGAGTTGCAGTGTCTCCTGTCACAAGTACTATTTTATGAGCATTATGCAGAGGCAGAAGCTGAAAAGTATCTTTACATGTATAAGTTGATTTGTTATCTCTGTGGTAAGCAGAAGAATTTATTTGGATCTTTCTAGTTTTGTTAAAGAAGTACTGTTGCTTATAGTGTTTAGAAATAGGTAAGAAACTTTGGCTTCTTAATGAAAAAAAGTATTTAGACTAGGATTTTGAAACACAGATAATTTGTTTTTAAAAAGCTACACTTGCTTCTTCTTTGCTACATTTGTAGAAATGTGATTTACTGTTCCAGATCAGGCTACTAAGTGAGGTCTTGAGCTCTTGTAGGCTTTTATTTGCTTCAGGACATGCTTAAAATACAAAAATACGGCCTTGCTCTGGCTTGCAGTGCTGCAGTCAAATTCTGCCAAAAGAAACGTGAAATGGATTCCTCTTTTAATAGAAAGGCAGTGGGGTGCTCTGCATGTGCTCAGATGTAGAGTACCAATATTTTATGTTGCAGTTGTGTGACAGGCTAATCATTGACCTTGAGCTGGATCAGAGCATATTAGTTGCAGTGGCCCAAGAGAGACTACATTTAAGAATGACCATATTTGACAGCCATAACACATCAGGGCAGCTGTACTTTGAGAAAAAAGCCAAGTCTATTTGTACTGCTTTTCTCCTACTTCCTCCTACATGTATCCAACTTTGTGTTTTGTGGATGTTACTTTCCTTTTGGTTAAAGAGGGATCATGTAGGTAATGTGAATATCTGTGTAGAGAGTTTCAGTCTTGTTAGTAGTTTCCTTTGTGCCCATAATGAGTTTTCCTTGCAGGAAAGAGATATTCACTATCAAATAAAAAATTAAAACCCCAAAACATAATGAAAACCAACCCCCCCCCCCCCCCCCCAAAAAAAAAAATCCACCAAAGCAAAACAGGACCTGGACTAACAGACCTCCACAGATTTAATTATATTCTGGTTCATAGATGTAAAAAGGAAGCAACACTTTCCTAGGTTGCCTTCTAATAGCAGTTTTTGTCAAGAATTTCCTTTGAATTGTTCTGTGCAGGGTTTGTCTCAAACTGCTAGTCTCCAGTCCAGGGAAGAATTGATGAAAGTGTCTGGGAGGATAGAATGTGAAGGACCCAACCGCCATCTCTATGACTTCACTGGAAACTTGCGCTTAGATGGCCAAAGGTATTGACAACAAAGCCATGAATTCGTTTAGTCAGGATAAATGTTTCCTCTGTTCTTTTAGTCTGGGACTCTGAGCATGTGCATGTTTTTGCTGGAGAAGAGGAGGGTAATAATTAATGTTTATTAATCAGAGCATCTGCCAGTATAAGATAACACAGTTCTGTCTTTGCATGGATCCTTCTCCTTGTTATGGGAGTATTGATTTCTTTGTAATTAATGGTGATATTTTATTAAAAGGTACATCTAAAGAGAAGGACTCAAGAAAATGGTTGGGGTTTTTAGGGCCTTCTTGTTACACAAGATACACAGAGGAAATAGAGACCTTTCCCTTTCAACAAGAGCCAAAGGCTGCACCAAGGTCAGGTTTGTAGAGAAAAGTGATCCCAGAACCTGGAGGCTTTGTCAGTGTGACTTCGATTTCTAGAACTCTTGAAAGAAAAGTAGATAGTTTTAGTACTCAAATTCACAGATTGTGACAGGTTGGTAGGAACATACATGTTATATTTGGCTGTACCTGTTTTCCTTCACCAAATGTATATTACTTGGGCAGCTCAGTGCAAGAATAGCAGATGATCATTGCATCTCACATGGAAGTTATGTGGTTGATACAGGCTTTCTCAAATACTTGTTTAGTTGTGTATTTGATATAGTGTGCTTTAAATGGATGGTCTCTTTGCAAGTTCAGTGCTTCTCTGTCCTTGATGTGAGAGAGAATGTACTACCCAAGGTCAAGTGTAGAATAAGCTTATTTATGGCTGCCACATAATTTCTCAAGTTCTGGGTAACTGGAGCAGCTTTGCCCTACTGTGCTTTAGCAGGAATTAGACTTACAGAGGTTTCAGTGCTTTCTTAGTTGTGTGAACAATCTAAGCTCATTATATTGCTATTGTGTTCTTCTCCTCTTGGGTTGGGGTTGTTTTTATTATTAACTGGGGAGCGAGGCTGGGAGTAGAACTATCTTCTGTAAAGTGTTACCAAGAACTGCAAGATCCATGAACTTCTTCTTTTGCAGCCCAGTTCCTGTTGGTCCAGACCAGATCTTGCTGAGAGGTGCACAACTGAGAAACACTCAGTGGGTCTTGGGTATTGTTGTGTATACAGGACATGATACAAAACTCATGCAGGTAACGGTTTTAAGGGGATTAAAGCTATGTTTTGATAGAAGTTGGTCATATTTCCTGTATTCTCATTGTCATTGTCTTGATTTTATGAAATGGTTTGACTCATTATAGTTGTTTAAGGCTTGGAGGCCTTGAGGAATAGAACGGTCCATTGTACTCCAGTTTGCATGTGCACATGTGCAAGCGCACACTGAAGTGGAAGCAGTTCAGTATGTAAGGGGAACTAACTTTCATCTTAATTTATCTGGTAGCTGGATGGCATTTAAAACTGCGGCTTAACAGCTGAGGACATAACCTAATTATCTTCATGATTATTACTAAGACAACACTCCTGTATTTCCTTAATGTCGGGGAGTGCCTGGTGAGACTGGGAACGTGTATGTTGATCACTGCTGCTGAGCATCAATGGGATGGACAACAGGTGCTCTAAAGGATTCTGAAAGTAAAGACTGGGTTTGCTTCTGGATTTTTGTCTTGTAAAAGCCATTGCCAGGTTCTTTCTCTTTTTTTTTTTTTCCTGCTGCTGTTTAGAATTCAACCAAAGCACCTCTGAAGAGATCAAATGTGGAGAAAGTGACCAACATGCAGATCCTGGTTTTGTTCTGTATTCTCCTGGTAATGGCCCTTGTGAGTTCTGTAGGTGCCTTATTATGGAACAGAACACACGGCGAAGTTGTCTGGTACCTTGGCTCCAACAGTGAGTATGCAGGCACTGGGCCAGTGATGTATCAGACTGCAGGGGCAGCCAGGCTCTTAGCTTCACTGAATTAATACATGAAATAAGAAATAAATAAAAAAACCACAAAAAAACCCACATCTCGCTAGTTTTTTGATGACCTAATTTTTTTTTTTTTTTTGAGAATAGACTGAAATAAGTGAGCTTCCCTGTGAGGCTTCTAAAGATTAGGTAAATATCACTAGGCTAGCACCCAAGGAGCAGGGCAGAAACAGAAGAGGGGCAAGAGTTACTCTTGGATAACTGGTGTTCACTTTTTTCATCTCTGTGGAGATACCATACATTAATTTTTTCTCAAGGGGGGTCATGTACTGCAGCCTTATGTGTGTCTGACAGTATTTGACTGCAGGATGGGGAGCATCAATCTGATGCCTACTTGAGCTTTATGCTTATATAGAGATGCAAAGGATTTCTCTTTACTTCTTTCAGTTAGAAATGCTGATCTGCTCTTTTAGAGAAAATTGAAAGGTGAATGTCACAATTCTTATTTATTGGGTAAAATTTCTGTCTTTAGCTTCTATTACCTTGTTGTGAGAAAACTGATTTCTTAGCATAATTATTTGAAGGGTTTTAGTTCATTTTTCTTAGTCCTCAAATTTATTAGTTCATTATCAAAGAATGACATGAGCAATGAAGTACTCCTCAGCAGACTTTTGAGGAGGTTACATTAGCTATAAAATGTGGTGTTAAAAGCATTTTGAGATGCAGATCTTAAAGCAGTTATCACAAACTGCAAATGGCTTGCCTGCTGATGATGCAAAACAGATGGCAAGTGTATCTTCTGCAGTTTAAGAATTGCAGTTGTGGTAGTAATGAAAAAAAAATCACATAGGAATAGCATGGAAATGCCCCATATTTGACTCTGGGTTTTGTTAGTTGTAATGTATTCTTGTAGCAGTGTCAGCACTTTTCAGAATTTCTTGCCTGCTCTCCCCTTGTTTTTAATGAGGTAGTTTAAATTTGTGCCTTCCAATGACAGAAGCAGTACTGGAAAAGATGAATGGAATGAACTCTTGAACTTGCAATATAGAGCAGGTGCAACTTGCAGCAGACTTAAGATGACATTATAGTCTGTGTAGATGCCTTTTTGTAAATTGAATGCACAATTTCTATGCCTTCTGTAACTGCCATACACAGGAAAGACACTTTTTCAGGTTTGGCAGGTAGAGGTTAAATTTTGTTTAAATGTCTCATCTCTGTAAAAATTGTATTGGAAAATGTTCCAATACCAAGCATGCTTCTGTTTTCTGTAAACTTATCAAAGATATGGAATTAGGGTGTACTCACACTTCGAGGTGCCTTTGTCCAAACTCTGATCTTTATTAGGCTTCAGCAATTTTCTCTGGATTCTGTCTCCTCCTAGTTTGCTCCCCTGACTTCTAATTAACTTATGATGCTGAAAGCCCTTAGTTGTGGACTCTGACCCTGTTGTTCTGGGTGTTCTGTGTGCTGACTGAAGTGCCTCTCTAAGTTTCTAGGAAAGCGGAGAGCATACAAATGTGGAGACTTGATTGTAAAGAGAGGCTGTGGGCAGTACTGTGACCAGGAGCCTTCATCCTGTGTCTCTGCTGAGACTTGTACTTTCCTGCTGGCTGTCTATAAGTGCTTCCCCTTCCCTTTAGGACCACTTGTGATGGTAGACTTATTTGGGCAAGTTGCCCAGTGTTGTCGCCATTAGTAACAGCTTCTTTGATTAAGCAGGGTGCCTTAGTTCATATACTAGGTTGATTAAGCAGGGTGCCTTAGTTCATATACTAGGCAAGTGTTTAACAGTCGACTTGTTCTTGTTGATTTCTTTTATAAGAAAAAATTCTAAATTCTGACAATGATGTCAGATTTTATAACTAATTTCAGTGTTTATTTTTTGTTTCCTAACTCCACTGAAGCAAGTAGGCACTCTCTGAAAGATGGTTATATTACTAGTGACATTGGGAGCTCTTAATTGGGCAGTTGACACACTAGATAAATGTCTGAATTGGGTTATAGTGGGGAATACTGTACTTCTCACCATCTGTCTAGCAAAAATTGTTCATAAAGTGTTCTATTCTTTTATATATAGCCTCACCAACCTTGCCGTTCTTCACCTGGTATGGTGTGGGTGTTTTATCTATCTTCTGTTGAAATCAATATTAAAATGGCGCTTACACTAGACATCAACACAGTAGCTTATTATTTTGGCTTTGTTAAATCTGATTAGGTGAACTGCATAAAGATGATAACCCCTGTACCACTCAGACTTGTCTGCTAATGTCCTGTGTCTTTTGATCTACAGAAATGCTGTCTGTCAACTTTGGATACAATCTGCTGACGTTTATAATCTTGTACAACAACCTTATTCCAATCAGCCTTCTGGTGACATTGGAAGTTGTCAAGTTTACTCAGGCTCTTTTTATAAATTGGGTAAGTAGCAAGAATGAATGTATCTCAGTTCTGGATGTTGACATTTAATATAAAAACCCACTTAACATCTTAGTGAGATTTTCTAATTACTTTCTGATGCAACTTCTGGGAAAGGCAGGGGGAAACTCAGTTTTTATTCTATATCAGTTCTGTGCTTCACAGGAAATTAAAATATCTAGTCACAGGAAGGTCCCCTGTGCAAATCATCACTTGTATTTTAGGCTTTTAGGATGAGAAGGAAGCCTCAGCTCTTGGTTGAAGGAGGTCTCTCTCTTGGCTGACTCACATTCAGTAATTATCTTTTGAAACCTCTTTGGTATCTTACAGCTTCCCTGAGACACAGCAGAGGGCAAGACGAGACTTGTTTGAAGGTGTGGGGTTATTTTGTTGTTGTTCTTGTTGGGTTTTTTGGCTGTTTGTTTGTTTGGATTTTGGGTTTGTTTTGTTTTGTTTTTACATCTTGAGGCTGGCCTTAAGGTCACCTCTGGAATAGACCATAATGTTTTTATAAGGAGATGAGTTGATGTTGCCTCACGCAACCAAACAGTGATCCCTCTATTCAGGGAAGTTTTGACTTCAAAATATCTTTCTCAAGTTGTGGGCCAGAAATAATCTGGTAGTGGCTCTTAAGCTGGGCAAAACCAAGAGGGATACCTTTTGTTGGTATGCATTAATCCTTGGACTTTGAGTAATGTAGTAGGTTCCTGTAAAACACATGTAAGCAAAGTTTAACATGTCTGTTCCTTGAGATGCTTGTAATGTAGTAGATATGAATATCAGAGAAGTTGGTTTGGTTTGTGCAGCAGCTGTTTCTTTGTAGTAACAGATGAAGTTGATTTCATGTATCCACTAAAATTGTCTCTCATAGATGTGGCTAGAGCAACTGATTGTTCTAACTGACCACCTATGATTAGCATGGCTAATGCATGGACTTCTTTCTACTGTACTGAGTTTGGTTTTTTTTCCTGTTGCACCTGTAGTTTATTAAGTACCTATAGTTGAATCTGTCTTTTCTCATGTCCCTGTAGGATGGAGATATACTTTGGAAAGGAGGCGCCCATATTCATCTGGGGATGATGTTTGTCTCAAGCATTCAGAATGTGTGCTCATAGCATTAAGACAATCAAGCCAAGTTGGAGCTGAATAAAAGAAGAACAGAGACTTTAGTGCTTAATTTGCATAACATAAGTCTTAATTTTGCTCTCGTTTCAGGACATAGATATGTATTACCCTGAAACAGATACACCTGCAATGGCCAGAACCTCAAACCTTAATGAGGAACTTGGGCAGGTAAGATAACATTTTCTGAAGTGTCACGATTGTGATATACTCTCTCAAGAGCAAAGGTATGAGAGCAGCATGTGCAGGATTGTACAAGATGTACAAATCAGCTTTATTTTGTTGCTCTGTGGCTTGAGTTAATGGGACATTTTTATTTTCTCTAGTCTGAGTCTTACAAGTGAAATAATGAGATATCACAGGATTAAATGTAATGTCATGTAGGCAGTTTTATGTTCGGGAATTGAAACTATTTCTTATGTTCACTCTAAACTTTATTCTCAAAAGTCTTGGAGAGATGCTCTGTGATTTTGGCTGTCTATACCAGAACGGAACATCCAGGGCTAGACATAGTAGTTTTTGATGTTTCTGACTACTTCACTGGAGATGCAAGTAAAAAAAAATGCAGTTGTATTCCTGATTTAGATATTGTGATC
The DNA here is from genome assembly GCF_012460135.2 of Molothrus ater. Lineage (NCBI taxonomy): Eukaryota > Metazoa > Chordata > Aves > Passeriformes > Icteridae > Molothrus > Molothrus ater. Next base: position 70,538,350 of record NC_050479.2, read on the forward strand.
CTTCAAGCATTTCTATTTTCAATTCAGATAAGGATAACTGCATATTAACTTCTAATTGTTGTAGGTTTGTTTATTCTGCATATAACATTTCTTCAAACTGGAAGAGCTTCCCAGAACAAGCTTACTGGATAATATGGCTTTGCTATTGGAATTTTGTAATACTGTTGAGAAATGGCAGCTATTTCCTTGACCACCAAGGTTATAGGTCTGTGTGGAGGGATAGAATGTAAGAAAATAAAGATGGTGCAGAAGGTAGTCTCACCCCTGAGGAGCTGTAGCTGTACTAATCACCAAAGATTAAGAACAGACCTGAACTTAATAAGCCACAGCTCTGTCCAATAATGATGAGTGCTATAGAAGAGTGGGTTAGCTGGTTGAGGAGAGAGCTGGAGTTTGTTGGCTGTGCTGTGAAGAGAGCTGGAGTTTGTTGGTAGTGCTGTGAGGAAGAAGGAGTCAGTGCTGCGAGGAGCTGCCCATGAGAAATCACCGAGAAGGTATGGAACTTTTGCAATATGATGATAACAGTTGGTGAGCCTGACATGATCCCATGGTGATTTGGGTAGAGAACTGTAGAGAGAGTAGTAAGGATGTGACTGTGGTGGTTTGGGAAAAAGGACTTAAACATTAAGCAATGTCATCCCAAGGTGATTCAGGAAGATGACTGCAGACCTAAGAGAAATAAGACGGTGGAGTCAGGCAGACCAAGAGCCTAAGTGCCTAAAAATCCAGATGAGCTATAGCCGGGCAGACCTGGGAGCCTAAAAGTTGGGACAATGTATGAGATACCACCCCCAAGAAGAAGAGCTGGGTCTGAGGAGCGGACGCTACACACTTGGCTTATTTAGTGCATTGGAGCAAGCCCCATGCCCCTGCCAAGGTATGGCTGCAGTCCAGAGGGGACCCAGGACAGTGTCGGAATGGCAGTGTGTGCAGCAGGACACAAGAGTGGCGCGATAGAAGTGGCAAATGGAGAGCTGCGCAGACAATATATAAGAGAAGCCTTCTAAAACTGTATAGTGGCCATCTCCACAGTAACCCAATGTGATTTGGGATGGGCTGTAGGGCAAAGTGCAGCCAGAGATGGAGCCCAGCGTAGCACTGAGAGCAGCAGGGGATGCTGTCTGGTCTGGACCTGACAGATTTTGACACCTGGATGAGCTGCTGGGGACACAATGGGAAATAACATATCAAGTGAAGAACAGATTGCTTCATCTACATGGAAAACAGAGCAGGGCAAGAGAGGCTTACAGTGACCAACTAATACAATAAAACTTTAAAAGGAAGAAGAGAATTATTAAAACAGCAGTTGGAGTGGGGACAGAGTAGCTCTATCATTCAGTATGGTGTATTTGTTTGCTGATGAAACGTGCATTTTGTTTGTGAATTGCAGCTATTAATCCTTGATTAGGCATAAGTGTAAAAGTTTATATTTCATAAGCATAAGTACACTCAACAAATACTGGATCGATGTTGTTCAAGTTCTATAGCTATTGATAAAATTATGTAACTGTTGATTTGTTACTATCCTAATATATGGCCTTTAACTTACTCTTGTGAGTTGCCTTATAAAGTTGTACAGCTATTGATATTGTCAATGTTCTAGAAGTGTAAGAGTTTCTGATAATATGTAATGTAAATTTGGGTAGTGAATTAAGGTCAGCACACAGATGCATTCCAAAGTTAAATGGAAATTAGACAAAAGATGATTGTACTGGGTTTACTATCTTTTGCAAAGGGCCCTGCAAAAGACAGTAAACACAACATTAGTTTATGAAAAGCCTTAGGTTGATGTTCCTGCTGTGATGTGTTGCCTGAACATTTGTATACTGTTAATCCTAAGTGAGATATGTGAATGTTATAATATAAATTTACTCAAGCATATCTTTCCAGAGATGCTGCAACTTTGTAATTAAAAAAAAGGGGGAATTGTGGAGGGATAGAATGTAAGAAAATAGTGCAGAAGGTGGTCTCACCCCTGAGGAATTGCAGCTGTACTAATCCCCAAAGATTGAGAACAGGCCTGAACTTAATAAGCCACAGCTCTGTCCAGTAATGATGAGTGCTACAGAAGAGTGGGTTAGCTGGTTGAGGAGAGAGTTGCAGTTTGTTGGCTGTGCTGTGAAGAGAGAGATGGAGTTTGTTGGTAGTGCTGTGAGGAAGAAGGAGTCAGTGCTGCAAGGAGCTGCCCATGAGAAATCACCAAGAACATACGGGAGCTTCACAATAAGATGGCAACAGGTTTGTAGCTGAACTACGTGAACTTCATAACAGGCATGAGTTTAGTATTGGAGACAACATTATGTATTTAAACATACGTATTTTATTGAAGGATAATAATATCCTGCTCAGTAGGGGGTAGTCAATATTGTTCCTGCTTAATCTGATCATTTTTCTTATGAATGCTGAAATTTGGTTTCTGTTTAAATCACTTTGATGTGAAGTTATCAACCTCCAAATTATGGTGTTATTTTTCCCTGAAGTAAAGGATGTGTGGCATAATGTATGTTGGTGGCCCATATGTTATTTTCAGGAATGGCTTACTAGTGATTCTGTGTAACTTGACTGAATTTTTTGATTCTTTAATTGAATTACATGTTCACAGATGCCCTTGATGTTTTTGTTTTATGGTGAAATTATTAATGACTTAAAATTCCTCAGAAGTGTGGGTACCCACTTTGACTTCTGGCTTGCAAAGGCTCCATTTCCAATGCTGTATTCAGTAGCAGTACAGTGCACAACTAAGGGATTATGTTACAAGAGGTGTAGTACAGTGTCTTGAGCTGAATGGCAATGATTGAGGAAAAGCTTCTTCTAACTATAGTCAAATTATTTTTGTCTTTGAGTTGTCTAACTCTTTCATGCTATTGTCATCCCTTCTTGGTTGAAATTCTTACCTGGTGCAGAGGTACAACAGTGGTAGCATTAACTTGCAATTAGCTTTGGTCTGTTATGGCCCTTCAAAGGTGGGAATTTTGAATCTGCTAATGCTCCCAAGAAGTTGCTTTGATGGGCTTGCCTCCAAGTTCTACCTTAAAATCACTGTTTCCATTAAGGGACTATTACTTTGGGCAGTGCTTACTGTGGCTGTGTGTTGTGTGGGACTGCTCATGAGTGGACATGAGATAAAACAGATCTTGTTTGCCTGCAGAGTGCCAGTTGGATGTACTCTAGCATATTCTATGCTTATAGGTAGGGGGAAAAAATCCCCAAACATTCCTGGTGATCTTTGAAACACAGACTGTCTTCAGTGTGTAAAATTCCAGTGAGCCTTCAACAATCTCAAGAGTCTTTGTTTTCATTTCTAATCACTCTTTGAGATTAGTACAGTTGAAAGATTTGGTAAATGTCCAAGTAGTGCAACCAAGTACATCTGTAGTGATCACACTAAAGCCTTGGCAATTGATACTTACTATTTTGAGCCTTTCCACATTTAGAGATAAAGAATTAATGCAATTAAATAATTTGCCTGATTTTTGTTCTGTAGATCTGGTAGACAAATCAAGCTGTAATAAGCCTGCATTGGCCAATATTGTGACATTTGAGCAGTATGTCTCTGAGTATCTTCCTGTTTTTTGCTTTGAGTTTTATTCCTATGCAAGTTGAAAATCAGACTTGTTTTTTCCCTTCCAGGTAAAATACCTGTTTTCTGATAAAACAGGTACTCTAACATGCAATATCATGAACTTTAAGAAATGCAGTATTGCTGGAGTGACATATGGGTAGGTATGACTTTAAAAAAAACTCTGTAGCTTAATGTGTGCGTACTAATGGTACAAAATTTTATATTGTAAAAGGATTAGAACATTCTGTTCTTCTGTTTTTATTCTAGCATGTTTTGTGGTCTTTAATTAGCAGTTTTCATTTTCCTGTCCTGCAGCACAAATTATGAAAGTCAAACCTGGGGAGTACTTCATATGAAGCAAAGAAACTTGATTCCTAACTTACCTGATCATGATTAAACAAAACCAGAAGTGATAAATAAGCTCTGGCCTTTCAAGAGGGAAGAAGTTGCAGTCCAAGGGTAGCAATTATCAGTCATATTTCTGTGACTTGAGAAGAACCAGAATTTTTTTAGAACAGTGTAGTTGTAGTTATAGAGCTTAATATTCCTTGAACAAGAGGGATGGATACCTGCTTACTGGTTTTATTCTGTTCTGTCAAAAGGATCCCTTTGAGTCATCTACATCTTTGTATTTGCTTCATGTTAAATGGGTAGTCTTAAGATCTCAAGTTAACCTTTGAATTTCATGTTAGCTAAATTAGGTATCTCAAAGGCAGAAAATTTGATTCAAATGTATGAACAGCTGAACCCATGGTTCCAGCATATGTTTTTGTGGGATGACTCATTGATCTTCGCCTGCTACCTATTTTTTTTTTGTTACTAAAGTGGAATAAATGTTCTTTTTTCCTTTTTCTACTCCTCAGTCACTTTCCTGAGTTGGAAAGAGAACGTTCATCAGAAGACTTCAGGTAAATACATTCCAAGATGTTTATGTTCTGTATAGCAGAGTGGGTACAATCTATATAAAGACTGCTTTCCAAATTGGGACTGGAAGAAGCCCAAGGGAGGGATGCATTTGAGTAAAATGGTCTTCCAGTGGGAGACTAATGCAGAGCTGGTGGGTGGTGATGGATATATTCTTCTGCATATAGATTTCATATGTGAGGGGGGTGAGGAATAGGCAGTGGCTGGGATGCTAATGCAGTGCTTATTTATAATTGCAGACAGTCAAGTTAAAAGCTAAAATTAACCTGCTTTGCAAGAACCTTACCCCTAGCTAGAGACTGAATATTGCTCTTTATGATCACTGAGTTCAGGCCTGAAGAGAATGAGAAGAAAAGGACTTCTTTATTAAAATGCTGTGTTTTAGTAATTAAACTGGGAGAGAGCTTAATATGTAGGCCCGCCCTGTCCAGAGAATCCTTCTTGTTTTTATTGGGAACTTTAATGAATAAAGGTGTGATGGGTCTGTCCCATTCCACAGAAACTAGTGAAGACCCAGAGGTGTTACAAGGTATGAGTGAAACACATTTTGATTATTGGGAAGGAGGGGAAGAGCCAGGGAGGGCTGACATGGATTTGAATGGCAAATACAGGGAAGAAGTGAATTCCCACCCAAGAAACAGATGACACTAAATGCTGTTAGAAAAGCACTGGGTGATGAGCTAAGCTGGGCTTCTGCACTGGTCCAGCTCATTTCTGTGATCATATTTTAGGAAGGTGATAAAAGGATGTTTCGTCTGCTGAGAGGCAATTTTGATGGATCCCTCTTTTCTTCCAATATATTGCTATTTTCTTCATTGCTGTGTTTTCTTTCCTTGTACCTTTCTTTTCTATTCAGTTCTGTGAAAGTTTTTTCTAGGTATTTACTTGGAGACTTAAAATCCTCCAGGAGTCAGCTTGAAGCAGAATGCTCTGACTAGGGAGGGAACTTTGGGATATTGAGTGTCGATCTATTTTATGAGCAAGCCACTCTGAAATCCATTTAGCTTAAATATGCTTAAAAACTGCTGTTGCTACATCTGTCCCAGGAGCTGCATTGATACTTGAATCTTCTGAAATACACTGTCAGCCGTAACCATTTTGGGTTTCTTGCTGGTGTTCATTTTCAGCACTTGCTGCATTACTCATATGATCTTTTCACACTGCTTTCAAGGACACTGGAGTTTTACTTTGCTTTTTAAATTTGTTTCCCAAGAAACTAGATGAAGTACTAAGATTGGCAATGTTGCCACTTGTTTGAATATGCTTGTTTTGCTCTGTAGCCAGCTACCTCCTTCCACCAGTGAATCGTGTGAATTTGATGACCCAAGACTGCTGCAAAACATTGAAAATGATCATGTAAGTCTGCTCTTTGAATATCACGCCTCTTAAATGCCCTATTCTGGGCTTGTCTGGAATTGAATGCTGAACAAATCTATTTGTGTGATTAAGTCTGCTCTGTGAGTGTGTCATGCAAGCACAGAAGGGGTAAATTGGAATCAAAATAGCTCCCTCCAACGCCTTTCTGCCCACTTGTCTTACAATTGAATTAAAGAAGCAATGGCATTGATACAGATTCTAGCTACCTCTAAGGTAGCTTCATATATTCTGTTGTATATGGAAGATAATGCTTTGTAACAAGTTATGATAGAAATTAAAATTCTTTAAAAGAAAAACTACTTGGAGTGTTGAAACATCTATACCACTTTTAACTGTAATCTGTAGCATTACAAGGTGGTTCTGGAATGAGCCTTAAATATTGCAAGGGTTTGGAGTTCTAGTTGTGTAAAGGATGTAAGAGATGGGAGTTAATTGCAAATTCAAGTTTGGCATGAGCCTTAATGATTAGTAGTCTTAGCTAGCTGTTGAGTCCTAAAGGGACCTATTCTTTGCAGTGTCAGTTCGTTGTTTATTTGGAAATCATGTGGCTATCAAGCATCTGACTGGACACCAGACAATTAATTCACCTGCCAAAAAGCATGACCCTTGTTCTCTGCAGGCTGTCTCACGGTATGGGGTCTGAGCATTGGCACGCACAAACTCAATCAGGTGATTGCTTTCCTTAGTGTAGGTTCTGCAACTGGGCTGGTTTAGTATGAGCATCTAAAATGTACTTGCCATATACAGTTTGTGTGCGGGAAAGCTTTGCTTTCTGTTCTGCTGTGCAGTACTTAAGAACTGCAGCATGGTGTGAATGCTACAAGGGATTAATTACTTGGTGTGACACTATGTATTCTGCAGGGTGATAGAGCCTAAAGGTGCCTCCTGTGCCCTAACCTCCAGCAAGGTGACCCACTCAGGACAGTGCCCCAGGTTTCCCACGTGGCTTTTGTACTCATGTACTCTGGAAAAATTTCACACTGGACATGACTTGCAACCAAGATTTATGCATATCCTGTTCCTTTGTGTCCTGTTTGTTCATTTATGGCTACAGTTATGGTTTATGGCACTTGCTGACTCAAGGTATTCATTCTGGTTTAGGTGTAGACTGCAGGTAAAATGTCTTTGAGCTCTTTCTGGCTGCTGTTGCTTGACGTATGCATAGAGAAAAATGCTTTGGTGTATTTTAACAGACTCAGCAGAAGAGATGTATCTCAAATGAGCTGTGAGATGGAATTTCTCACCCCAGCCTTGAGATGGCCTCTTATTTTAGGGCTACCTAATAATTTGATCTCTGGGTGGCTTCTACTTTGAGGGATAGAAGAAACATATGCTGTTGTAGCAGGCAAATAAGGGATTTTGGTAGCTTCCCTAAGTGTCATTTAGTCTAGACAGCTCAGAAGCCTTCTATGCTGAGCCCTTTTCCAGTCTCCTTTTGCTGGTTACTTAAACAGACAAATATTGATGTCATTGTGCAGCTGGCTGTTGGGCTGAGCATATTGTGTGAACTCAGCCCTCAGACAATGAGTGGGGAAATTACTGGGCAAAGATACTTTTCAGAGCCTGACTGTACTAGAGGAATGGGTGCCACCCTCTGGCAAGTGGTGATTTAGCACAAGACATGAGATGCAAGGACTGCTTATGACAGTTTGCTGAGCATGTTTGGGTGTATTTTTCAGGCTGTGGGTGAGAGGAGGGGCTGAATTCCAGGATAGTGGTAGAGGGAAGGGTCATTCTGGCTTTTTTTGCATTTGGTCAGCTGCTGAGGTGCATAAACTGCTTCTTTCTATCTAGACATCTATTATCTTAATTTTTACAGCTGCACATGCTATTTGCAGATGTCTGTCAATTTCTATTCATTTAGTGAACTGTGGTGAAAAACTGAAGTGTTCTAGCATAAGCTACCTAGTGAAGTTAGATGGTGCTGTACTCGGGCAATTCCCTCTGAACATTTGCCCTTCTGCAGCTGAAGGTGTGTGATCTCTTACAGGCTGTCATTAAGTGTTCATTGCTCTGCTCTTCAAGATTTTGTTTTTTTTTCAGTTCAGTCACAAGTATTAGTTTAGAACTGTCTCAGTGCCAAGTAATTTTCTTTCCAGGTTGCAAATAAAAAATTATGCACTTGTACTCATGAGACTGTCTTCCATCTGCTAGGAAGATTTCTAGCATCCTGCATCACCTCTAAATTTCATAGCTTTTCTGGGGCACTGGTGTGTAAGGGCTGACTGATAGCCAAGTCCACTTTTGAGCAGCAGTTAAAGAATTATTGCCCTGTAGGAATTGTTCCAGGGAAAAATAACTTGCCTTGAAAACCTGTGGAGGTTTCTCTTGGCTGCTCTGCTATTTAAATGTGGGAGAAAGTACCAAGCTTTGTCTGCCTGTGCTTTTTCTTTGTATCGGCTTCTGTTGGATGAATTGTGCAGCTGTACCAAGTGTATGATGCTGTCTTGGTTCTTTTTCTAGAGAAAATGGCATCAACTCTTACTCTAATAAGGAAAGATCTGTTTTTTCCTAATACTGGAAGGAATTTTTGGTGAATATCCTAGATGGTCTTTATCTTGGTGCTTGCTAGTTGCATATGTCCTGTGAGTGAGCTCAGCGCAGAGATGCAAGCCTGTTTGATGTGGGGTGATGTTTTACACTGATGATAAGAAAGCAGGGAAGGAGGTCAAGAAGGAACTGACAGACTTGGTTCTCATCCTTGACTCCTGTATCTCCCAGGATTCTCTCTGAACCTCATCTGTGAATTTCAATTTGCATATGAACTTTCTTCTGTGTCCCCCAAATTATCTCTTGGCCGCGAAGCAGCAAACATGGTGTAGCTGCAGATGCATGAATTAGCTCAGTGAGTACATGTGATGAGTACTTTAGCAGCTGGCCAGGCAGAGCAGACAACTGTTGTGCTCACGTTGAGCCTTTACCACACTGAAAGTGTTTGTTTAGACCTCACCAACACGTCTGCTTATTCTTGTGTAGTGTGGGAACTGAGGCTATTATCCCATCAAGCTTTGTTGAAATGACAGCTATCATCAGCTGATTCTTAATTCCATAGGAAACCAGACCCAGAAAAACATATCACAGCTAACTGGGACGGAAAACTGAGATTTGAAATACAGTAGGGGGAAAAAACATATTCAGGTGATGAAAGCCTATGGGAGGCTTTAATTCAGCTTGCTGGAAAGTGTCCAAACACATCATTTTATAGCTCACAATTAAATTGTTAGAACTTGGTGAGATATATTTTTCTCTTATCTGCTTTTGTTCTTATTGTGCGTGGGACTTCAGTACTTTTGTTCAAGTACAAGGCAGTGTCTTTAATTATAGGTCATATCTCATTGGTTTTGGGCAAGATACACTTGAATTTCATTCTCTTGATTATTCAAAAGCTGGTTAATGTCTTCTCTCAGTCTGTGCCTGAAGTATCTTGGTCTCCTCCAGTCCTGCCAGCTTCACTGTTCTGGGGGTGCTCAGCATGGCTGGATCCTCACACTGTTGTCCAGATACTTTAGTGAACTAAATGGTAGGAAGTGAATATATTTTTAAGATGTTGAGAATTACCACGTAATTCTCCGTGGTAATTAAGTACATAAACATTTTCACAGTTTTCCTTGGCAGAATGTGCCACTTAAATGCAAAGTAGTAAGTTCAGGTTGTTAGACTGTGCTTTGGGTATCCCACTGGCCATTTCTAGACCATTTGCTCAAAAAGCTGTCAGTCCTGCTCACCTGGAAATACTGTGAATGAGGGCACTAATCTGATACTGCTACACCTAAAGGAAAGATGAAAGGTATCTTTAACTTCACATGCAGATGCCTTGTAATTTTATGAGACTCTTTAACAGTTGAGAAGAATAGTGTCTTCAGAGTGAAGAGTCCAGATAAGGACATGTGTAACATGTGCAGATAGGAAGCTCTGCACAGGGCAGTTTGCTCCCCAAAAGACTGAGGCTTGTCTCAGTGTTTTGTTTCTCTAAATATAGGAACCATGAAGGGATGAAAACTTGCTTTCTGCCCACTGGTTTGCTTGATAATGGATAGTGCTGTGCCTAGTAGATAGCTGAGCTTTGCTTTCCCTGAGGATAGTGCTTTGTAGATGATAATCCTGAATATGCTTCCAGAAGTAGGAGACCATTGCAATGTGTATGTGGTTCTCAGCTGGTAGGGACAGCAAATGAAATAATTCACCCAGTGGAGTGTATTTCTTGTATAGATGTTTGTAGACTAGTTTCTTCATGGATTTTTAGGGGGGAAAAAAGGGAAGAAGCAATGGCTTTCACCCAAAGTTGTTGGCACACTAGAAGAAAAATGAGGGAAGAAGGCACTTAAAATGAGAACTACCTGTGGACTGATGAATAAGAGACTAAAACATGCAAACTTTGTTCTAACTACAGATAAATAGAGAACTAAAAAGTGAGGCAGGAAGAAATAACACTGACCTTAACAGTGTTAAGTCATGGTTTGACACTGGCACAATGCCACTGCCCCCATGAGAATACCCTCTCCCTGGTTTCTGCTGTGAGATGTGACCAGGAATAAGCAAAGCAGGCTCCCACTTAGGAAAAAAAAAATTAACTGAACTACAAGGAGAAGGAAAAAAAAAAGAAACAGAAACACACAAGGAAAATGCAAACTTCACAAATACATCTCCATCTCCTCCCCACCAAATTCCCAATACAATACATCCCCCAAATCATTGACTCTCGGTCCGGCACCACCCTTCAGAATACTCAATCCTCAATTCATCGAGAGGAGGAGTCCTTCTTGTGCCAGTGGTGACCTCTTCCTATGTACTCCCATTCATAGGGATGTTAAGAGTAGTGTCTCTTCATGTCCAGCGCTCTCACCACTGAACATGGACCAGAGCTGCTTCTAGGGTCGACTTTTAAGGATGCTTCGTCCCACTCCAAAAAGGCACAGTCTCAACTTTGGGACATCTGTCCCCCCCCCGTATTTTTCACCCCCTGGGGCTGAGGGGTACCCACACTGAGCCCTCTTGGTCCTGAGGCATTGCCTCCCCCTAGAATGCAGTCTCTGTATCACAAGGAAACATGGCTCTGTCCACGGCTACACAAAAAGAGTCCAGCAAAAGCCACTCCATCATCTCTTCCACCCGAGTTCTTCTCTATTTCTCTCGTGGCCCTATTTCCTCTTATCTCATCTATATCTCTCTTCTCATTCAGCTCCAGGAGGATTAGCATTTGTAAGATTTCCATCATCCAAGAAAAGGGTTAAAAAATCTGAGGCTCTGTCTGTCCAGAACTCCCACAGCTGCCCAGGCGGGCACCTTCTTGCCACCCCCCCCTTCCCCTTCTCGGCCGGCCACTATTAAATTTCAAGGTGACACAGGCACAGGCTCTCTCTCTGTCTCTCCTGGGGCGGGGGGGTGGCTGCCCGATGCCTCTCAGTGCTCCTCCACCCTTCCATCCTGCAGGGGCCTTCCCCTCCCTTCTGTCCAGGCCCTGGCCTACCTCACCCGGCCCCATGGCTGCCCCTGCCCCGCCCAGCCCGCAGCCGGGCAGGGGAGCTCTGAACCTTTCCCTGACCGGAACCCAAGAGAGCCTCCCAGGGGAGAGCCCTGCTTTAACCCCGTGTGCTCAGAGGCGGACACAATGTCCCAATGGCCACATTAGGGGCCAGTATTAAAATCTGAGCACCAATTGGCCTGACCACAGCATCCCAGAATACATATTTCCTGTCAAACCACCACACATGAGCAGGCAAGAAACATCTCTCAGAGATCATCAGTAAGAATACTGTCAAAGACTTGATAGAGGAAAATAAGTAATAAAGAAGAATTGCTTAAGCTGTGGGACTTCTGTCCTGTGCTGGGATTCAGCTCAGCATCTTGGAAGGGATACATTGCCACAGAAGCCATTAACAGATTTTCTGTTCACAGGTCCAAAGCAGGTATTTAAATGCTCTACCCTGATTCATGTCTGTGCAACAAATATTGTCAGTGCTGGAACAATACAGAAAGGAAACAAATGACTGCTGTGTAGAGGAGCTGGTGTGATAAGCTGGGCCTCTGGTGATCTGTTGAAACAGATTTGGAAGATTGCCCTGTAATACATTGTGAGCTGTGAAAATACCAAGACAGCAGCAAATTATGTTGTTGGCTTGAAAACATAAATACATACTTAGGAAGGATTAAAATCCATGTCACTACCAGAGACAGGTTGTTTCCAGCTGATAGAACACATACTATAAAAGCTTGTTAAGGGGCTAGGTGATAAAAGTGAAAGACAGACATCAAAGGTCTGCAGCAACAGATACTGAAATATGAATCTGGCAGGCTGTGCCTTTTGACACAGAGATAAAACTTTCATTACTTTGACTGCAAATGATGGAACAGCAATAACCTCTTGACTGTAATTTGCTGTGGACTTTTTCAGATAGTAGTGTGTAAATATGTTTGTTTTCCTGAGCACAGCCTCTGCGCCCCAGCATGTCGAAAGCAACAACTCTTGTTATTTTAGTAGCATGTGACCATACAATTTGCAAGTTTCAGTATGCAAAGGTAAAGGTCCTGTGTGAAACAGTTACTTTGAAAATGTTTATGGCAAAGTACATGAAGTGCTTTGAATATAGGGCTAAGAATATAGGGCTTGGATTTTCAGTCTTTTTATTACGTTACTTTCTGATATGCTTACTTTGTTTACACACATTGCCACAGTGTTTGCCAGCTGCCATGGTTTTGTGGCTTTTATAGTAGTTTACTTTCTACTAATTAAACATTCATATTGCCAATGCATATGCTGTGCTAATGAAAGCTTTGGAACCTAGATGATATTTTTGTATGCAAAAATTCTTTGAGGGTTTGCAAAGTCAAGTAGGGCATTCTGCAAAGGTAGAACTACTAAGTTCATATCTGAGTCACTGAGCAAATGGCTGCTCTGCTCTTCCTGACTGCTGCAAGACTATAAATCCTGTGCCAGAGGCAGGGATAGAAAGGAGGGAAGAATGAGATGAGGGACTTAATTTCACATCAGTAAAGGTTGCAGTTGCCACAGTTGGCTGATCAGGGGCCTGTGATTTAAGTGCTAACTTTGCTGAGTTGCAGACCTGGTGTCTGTTTAAGCACTTTGAAACAGTGGTTTATGTTGCATGTTCTCTTGATGCTGAATGTGTAGGGACCATAGATTAATTTTATGCTTGACTGGATGCTGTATTCCTTTGGAAGGACATGTGACTTTGCCTTCTACTGGCTGTTCAGCTGCTCTTAGCTCTGGATGTTCATCACTAAAGGTGCAGTTGCTGCAAGTTTAATTCTGGTGTGGTTGCTGTCAATCTGTTGGAAGCTGCCATTAGTAGTATTTCCTGTTGCTGGATTGTCATCATCTTGTGGCAGGTGTCTTTGCCCATATGAAGCTTGGGGTGCTAAAGAAGTAATGCCTTTATGGGTGGGGGTGATGGAATGCTCAGCCTTCTGAGACCCTGGAGTGCTCTCAGAGCCTTCTCAGCTCTGCAGCTTGAACGGGGTCTTTATCAATAGCTCTGTAGTGCATCAGTGCTGACTCTGAACTGTGCTGTCTTGGTGTTCTGAGGTCAAAACAACTGCTATAAATAGAGAACAGAATATGTTTTGGGGTTTTTTTTTGTCTGTGGTATCTAAGAGATCATGTCAGTTTAGTGAGCAGGTTCCTCAGTCTGTGTGCAGTGCTAAACCTCACTCTCCTGGTGTCCTGTCTAGCCCACAGCTGTGCACATACAGGAGTTCCTCACACTGCTGGCCGTGTGTCATACTGTTGTTCCTGAGAGACAAGGAAATACAATAATCTACCAGGCCTCCTCTCCAGGTTGGTTGTTGCTTTCTTTTTTGGGAGGGAGGGGGCAATGAGTTGAAGGAGTGGAGGTAGGTGGAAGGAAGGTCCATGAACCTCTAGGTCATTTCAAAGGTCATTGATTTTGAAAGCAAAATGTTCCCCCATGATGCTAGCAGTAGATCTGGCATCTTCTGTAATCAGTACACACTGGTTTTGAATGCTTCCTACAGAACCACTTAGTCCGTGATGTTTCTTTAGAGATAGGTTGGGCTTAGGATCCCTTCTGTGCTTATGAGACCGTGTACTCTTTCTGCAGGGGTGAAAGTAAAAGATGTGGGTGTGTAGGAAGAAATTATTTGTTTCTGCATGAGCAGTTACTTTATTGGCCTGACTACAAACTGTCTTTCTTGATCTAGTATCTGCTTAGATTAAGATAGGAAGCTATCAAGTGCTGATACATGACACAATACAACCAAAACTTTCAGAGTCTTGGCATTATTCAGGCCTGTCCTTCACCCACATTTTTATCCATTTCAGTTAGCACAGACAGAGCTAGGTGGGGCTCGATTGGGGAATGTTGCTCTCCCTTGAATTTATCTCTGTCAGTGAAGATATTTCTAGAATTGCTGTAGTGGTGTACTGAGTGATGAAGCTGCCTCATTTCTTATTTATGTCTTAATAGGGTGTCTGAAAAGTAGGATAAAGAGCTCATATAAGGAAGTTCTGGTCAACATGATGAGCTGTGAGGAGAGTAAGGGAGCTGTAGAGACATGAGGGTTGCTTGAATTAGGCAGTAAATCCACCTATATAATGGTTGTGCTTAATGATGCTTGCTCCTTAAGGAGGCTCTGTAATTATCTACAGGCGTCACAGGTGTTGGCTCTGATTGCAGCTCTGTTATTTGAGCTCTTAATAACACTGTCCCGTTGAGTCTCTGGAAAACAGTGCTGTATTTCTATAGTACCTGAACTTAGTGCCTTCCCAGCAGAAAATGGATCAAACACATACTGTAGGAATTTAAAATAACAGAGCTTTGATCTTGCTTTCAGAACAGGTATTTCACCTTTTTCATGTGGAAAAGTATGACACCTCCACAAGAATAGAGCTCAATGCTTCAATAGTTACAGGATATCTTACACAGATTAAGTACTAGGTTTGTGTAGTTGATATTGCATGGCCTTTGTAAGACTAAAGTGTTGAGGTTTTTTTTGTGGAGGGCTGTGCAGAACTACTCTTAACATCCCTATGAATGGGAGTACATGGGAAAAGGGATTCTGTTTTGGCAATCTTCCATATTGAAGTATGGGTTTTGGAGGTCTCTAATATACCAGGTTAAGTTCAAGCTTTTTGTGTTTTATTTTGGCAGATGAAGGCGCATTAGTAAAAGGAGCAAAAAAACTTGGTTATGTCTTCACAGGACGGACTCCCCACTCTGTTATCATTGATGCGGTAAGTGGTGGGTGTGCACGGCACTGGCTGCCAAGCTCTTGCAGAGCATACAGGTGTCCTCTCTGGTCCCTGTGAGAGCCCTTTTCCAGGGCCTTTAGGATCCTACATGCAAAGGGCTTATGCACGCTGAGAAAAGTTGCTTTAATCTATTTTAAGATGCAGAGTCCTTTGCCCCTCTATGTGGCATGGGTGATAGGAAGTTGCAACCTTACATGGGAAATGACAGCAGCTGTGCCTGAAAAATCTTTCCTTTGTCTAGGAAGCACAGATGGGAACACTCACATTAGAGGGAAATTAATGTGTCTGGGAGGTTTTCTGACTGTTATGTTTAATGCTGTTCTTCTAACTGTTTCATTTTTTTCTTGAGTAAAATCTGCAATAGAAGATGTAGCTGTGTACACAGGGGTGCATAGTTACTGGATTGCAGTTGGCACAGGCAGCCTCAGACTCATGGGGCCACATTCATACTCAAGTTTCAGTCTAAGCTGAAGTGGCTCCAGATTTACACAGATGCAGCTAGTAGGGTGCTTATTAAGAATAATGAATCTTTTTTGTCCTTCCCTTCAGGTATGTTCCCTTTCAAATTTCTTGGTACACTGCCAAGCTAAGCACTTGAAACATATCTTCTAGGACTTTGTGAAAAACTTCTTACAAATTCTCAAACTGCTTCTTAGTTGAAGGGGAAGAGCTTAGGATGAATAGTGTCATCTAGAGCCACCTAAATGCTTCTCTCCTCTGCAGGAGCAGCCAGTTATATACTCATAGTTGTATACTCATAATGCCAAGCTGGGGGCATTGTTAATCTATAGCCAGCAATAAAAGCTGTCATTCCCAGAGATTCCCATCTCTCCTGATTGCCTACATTATTGGCAGCATTAGAAAGTGGTTTGGAGTTGCTTTTTAATCTTGGGGATGTTGCTGAATTGATATTTGCCTTGGACAAGTCTACACTGCAATTAGATTTTACTGCTGCACTTTATTTAACTGCATGCTACAAATGCCACCAGAGTTCTGTGACTGTAACTCCTACTGCTCCCTCTGTGCATTTTACAACAGCAATGACCCATGTTTTAAAATCTTTTTCCTGCTTCAGGTTGTTCCTGCTCAGCCCCAGCAGAGAGTGGCTGGTGATAACAGGAATTTATCCTCAGCTAATCTTTTTTTTGGCCGTGAAAAATCTAATGCATATTTTTGTGAATTAAAATAAAAGAAATACTAATGGAGGTCAGTCAAAAGTTATTGTGATACTAAACCAGGAGGGCATGCTTATTTTAACTTGGAAAAATGCCTACAGCCTGTAATACGTTTCTTAATGGATGGCTGTTGAGATAAATATGCAGCTTAACTTTCAGAGCATGCCTAATCAGCAAGGCCATTAGCTTCTTGTAATGGTATAGCAGTAGTGAATGAAGGATGCCACAATACAGGATGTTCAATTAAGTAATTAAATAGGGCTCTGCATCCTTTAACCAGCGGAGGGAGCCATTGTCACATTTATTTACACTGGGACGTGTGACAAAGGCATCTGAGCTCAGCTCGGGTGATTGCACGTGTAAGAATATAATGTAAATTGTACTTAGAATAGTACACTCTTTCTTTTGTTTTCTTTTGTAGCTGGGGAAAGAGAAAACCTTTGAAATTCTTAATGTGCTGGAGTTTTCCAGGTAAGTTTTCCTCTAATATGTCAAATTCAGGTTAATAAGAAAACTCTTCTTGTAAAAAATGTTGTTTAGAATAAAATGTTACAGCTGATACAGTAGAAAAGCAGGACTTCCTTAAGTTTTTGTCCTCCCCTTCATCTTATTTCTGATGTACTATGAATGAGTTATGAACTGGTGGCTGTTAAACTTTTTCCTGCCACTGCAGCTCTGTTCATTTATTGAGAAGTTGCTGGCCTGGAAGCATCTTGCTATGACTCATAGAAATCCTGATTTGTCCCTTGTCTACTTCAAGAACATACTTTGAGATTGCACTTTTATAGTGCTTCTGCAAATTACTTTTTGAGTATATGGAAACTGCACCTGCAAGTGCCTCTTCTTAAGAACCATGCCAGCTGTGAAAGTATAAACATTGCAAGCACTCCTAATTTGTCAGGCTCATTAGGATGGGCATTGCTTGGGTAGCAAGAAGCTTTGTTGAATCCCCTAAGTGATTGGAAATAACAAGGTGCTTTCTCTTTGTCAGTTGATAAAGTTATGTCAGTTTGGATGGTGCTAGTCAATATACTTTTTTTTCTGTTGCTGTTGTTTTTTTCTCTTGCTGGGGATTAAAACCTTGAACTCTTGTTCTCTGCTGTCTTTGAGTTGGCTGGTTGTGCTCAAGGACTGTGTAAAACTAAAGGTAGGGATGATTTGGTAGGGGGCTTTTCTTGTGTCCTGACTTGCTTTGAAGATTATTCCTAAGTACTTCCCTCTTTCCAGTCAGAATGTGGCTATTTAAGCTACTTGTGGGAAGTATCTGAAAAGGCACTGGAAGACTCTTGGAGGGTTTGGGACAAGTTGACCAGCACCTTGGTGTCTGTAGGCAGGAGTAGTTGCAGCTTGCATGCAGCAGAAAAAAAGCTGTCTTAGTTCTCCTCGGTGTAGCACCTTCCCTCCTAACCACTGAGGGAGTGCTCTGTGATTAGTTTTTGAAAAGCACACAGAAGCTTCCCAGTGTCATTAGGATGCTGCAGAAATTCTGAGCACAGGTAACTGCTGCCCTTCAAACCCCTCTTCAGAAAGCCTCAGAAAGGATTTGTTTTGTTTGATGATATGTGCCAAGAGCTTACTTTAGTACACATGGTTCTTAAGCTCTGAAAAGTGACTACATTTCTCAAAGCAACCTCAAGAGGAGAAGGAAGATTGCTCTACACTCTATTCATACACATTTGCAAAAATATAATGAGTAAGTAGGATGCTTCCAGGTTGGTCCTTTTGCTGAAGAAAAGATTTGCATGAAATCACACGTTCTTAGGGCTCCCTTAATGAGAGTGGATTCGTTTGCATTTGCCCCTTGGAAGTTGTGGTTTTATTCTGGTGGCTCTTTTGAAGGAGAGATTAATAAGTAAAACATCAACATTTCTTAAAAAAATTATCCTTGTCTGCCTTCCTTTGTCAAATGTTGGTGTACACTATGCTACTGTCTGCATTTTTTTAAGATATATGACAAATTTGACTGTCCTGTCCTTGTGCAGGGGGCCTGACTTCCTTCTACTTAGTTCCAACTGTGTGAGTCTGATTAGACCAATATAAAGAATTGATAGAGGCCAAGAACTGATCTATACCATGATTGTTTTCTATTACGTTTTTACTTTCTTTTAAGTTAGTAAGTTAACTGCTCTTGTAAGTGGATGGTTGTTTCAATGTCTGTTATGCCTGTACTAAAGATGTAATCAGCCTTAACGATTCCATTTCTAGAGTCCCCAAAGCAATTTTGCTTGAGGAATAAGGAAAAACTGCCACAGAATAATGAGAATAAATGTGGATCCCCTTCTTTCAATATGATTTTATACTATCTTGCTCTTTTTCAAATTCTTGCTTGCATATGGGTCTAAATCTGGAGTGCTTGCTAATGGGAGGCACAGGGCTGAAGCTGGAAGTAGGCAATTTAATATATCTCCTTGTGGCCAAGGGTTGTGGGATCTTAAGTTACTGCTGCTATATCCCATTTAATCTCAGATGCACGAAGCACATCTGAGAAAATCCTCTGGCTAGAACAGGAATTAGTCTTTACCACTTTAACTAATGAAAGCAAATATTTTTATTTCAATAGCAACAGGAAGAGAATGTCAGTGATTGTTCGAACTCCGGCAGGACAGCTACGTCTCTACTGCAAAGGGGCTGTAAGTAATTATGCTGCCTAATGGAGAACACTGCCAGTTATTGTTTCAACAGCTGTGGCTGATGCTGACATTTCATGTCTCATACATAATACCTGTTGGCTTTCTGTTTAGGGCCAAGTGATTTAAGAGAGCTGTCATTCCTCCTCTGACTCCTTTTGTAGGCTGGAAGACTGCTAGGCTTTATACTGCCCAGTTGAAATCCTGAAACTCATGGGAGCAGTCCCCTTACTGCAAAGCCAGGGCTTCACCCAGCTGTGTAGCAGAAGTTCAGGAGCTGGAGTAAATGCTGTTGTCTGAATTTATAACACTAAAATTTGTTCTCAAGTGGTTGGCTCTTGATCTGACTTTCTTGCATCTCTGCACCTGCTGTTATTTGTCATCATGACTTGCACCATGTTGTGCTTCTGTCTTCACTGACAAGAGCAATAACTTAGCACAGTACAAAGGCTCCAAAACTAGCATTGTCCACAGCAAGAGAGTGGTTCTAATTTCAGTGGAAAACTATGGAGCTGGCTTTTTGCAACAGGGAAAAAACTCTTTCTGACCTCTGTGGGGATCCTGTTTGCTTGAATTTGTCATGACATATAGGTTAGTGTTCACTGCTCTGTTGCTTCCATTTAGCTCCCCTGATTTGATAAAGATGTGCTGGCTTCACTCTGGTGTGGTGGAAGTGAATGAAGCCTGCTGCCATTGTGCGGTAGTTCACAGTCCTATGCCTGATGGGACCACACAGACTTGAAACTTGCTTGTTCATGCCATGCCTGAGTTCACACTGTTCTTTGGAGCATGGCACTGAAAGGGATGGAGAACAGGAAAGTTTGTGGTACAAATTGTTGCTATTTTCCATATGAGCAGACCTAGATGTACTAATGTGCTGCATCTGCCACTCATGTAACTGTAAGTTAACTGATTATTCTGCATTAACTCTTCCACATTCTGGTAGTCATCCTCTGCCTCTTGCTTCCATAACAATTAGGTTTGTATGCCTGTCTCTAATCTGCTCTAGATGTAGGTCTGCTTACTTAGCTTAAGAGCAGATGTCTGAGTAGGGTTTCTGTATTACATGTGTTTGTAAACTTGTTCTGGTAGTTACAAATAAAATCCAGAGACTCTAGATACGTAGGTGATGCTATATTTTGATTTCAGCTGTTAATGGGGCCTTTTCAATTGTCCTTTAATTTACTGATAAAGAAAGCTGCTGCAGGAGGAAGGTTGTTTCTGAGAGGATGTTGTGGTAGAACATGATTAGTGTTTCTGCCTTTTTTTTCAAACATGAAAAGGAATCTTTTCTGGAAAGGATTGCAGCAAAGTCTACTGCACCAGGACTGTTTTATATACACTGAATAAGATCAGATATTTGTGTTGTCTGAAAGTCAATATATTGGCTTGGTAATTTATAGAGAAGCGTTCTGTACTGCCCAGTAATGGGGACCTCATTATGGAAAGAGGGGAGGAGGGCAGAGTGTGCTTCTCTCCCCACTATTTGTAGTGGATGCAGTACCTCTGCCATTGGGCACAATCCAGATGACTCAAATCAGTCTCTAAACCCCAAATATATTGTAAATAGAGTTTTGTTTTTCATATTAGCAAGTCCATTCAGGTTGCTTCTCTTGAGCTTGTAAATACACAAATGGCAACTTCATATGTAGACTTACTCTGTTGTCATGAATTTGGTTTTACTAGGATAATGTAATTTTTGAGAGGCTTTCAAAAGATTCCCAGTATATGGAACAAACACTGTGCCATCTTGAATACTTCGCAACGGAAGGTAAGAGTAACAGCATGTCATGAGAATTCAGTTCATTAAATGATTTGCAGCATCTTCTGCATTGTCTAAGCTCTGTGGTGTCAACTAAGATGATTGTGGAGATAAAGATGGGGTGTGTTATCAGCAAATTAACAACTGTAGGTTGACTTCAGCTGTAAAGAGGTTTTTGTCCAACTTCTGTGTGATTTCAGTAGGGAAGTGGAATTTGGAAGGAAAAGACAGTGTTCTGTGTGTCCATGATGAAGGGAAAGGGCATGAGCTGTATTGCCCAGAATAACTCAATGACATTAGAGTTGGAGGTGTTTTTACCAGGGTAGAAGTTGGATACCAGCATCTTTTTATGAAGCAGAGTGATAACCTCAATGTGCTGGGAAGCCTGGTAGACTGAGACATCAAAGATGATCTGAAATGTTCTGTAAGGCCTTTGACTGATGTAACACCTCTGTTCACTGGGAAGCTGGCTTTGTTCCCTCTTCTGTGAGAGCCTAAGATACCTGAGTTATAGTAAAACCATGAACCAGTGCTTGTCTTCCAAAATCTGAAAATACCAGTCAGCTTTTTAAAACACTATGTTTTTGCAGACTCTCAAAAATTCCCAGTACTGGAACTTTTGTATTTTATGGCACACACTCCTTTTTGATTGATTTGTGACAGAAAAAGGAATCGTTACTTCTCTATATTAATTTTTGCCAGCAGTCTAATAAATTGATTTTCATATTTCATGGACCCTCTTCCCTCTATTGTGCATGTGTAACTCCCATTATTTGTGTGAGTTACATTGGTACACTGAAGGAGAACACAGTCTTGCTAAAAGGAAGCACAAGCTGTGGAGGATGTTTGACTAAGTAATATCACCAATCACAGCATGTCGCCTGTTCTTTAATACGATGTTTTTAAAAGTACATGAAAGGCAAGGTTGCTTTCATACTTAGCAAGAAGTTTTTGTTCAATGCTCTCTTGATCTGCACCAACATTAGTAGCCAGAATGAACCAGATTTGTGGTTTACATTTGTGGAAATCCAAGTGCTTAAAAAAATGTAGAGGGAGATTTTTGAACAATGTGTGTTAGAAGCTTTTGTTGTTCCAGCATGAGGGTTAGAATTTAGCATTCATTACATGTGAATGATTTGATGATATTCAATGTAATTTTACTGTGGGTAATGGCTGTCTTCTGTTTGGCAGGTCTGAGGACATTGTGCATTGCTTATGCTGATTTGTCAGAGAAGTCTTACAGAGAGTGGTTGAATGTCTACAATGAATCCAGTACGGTTCTGAAAGACAGAACTCAGAAGCTGGAGGAGTGCTATGAGATCATTGAAAAGGTAAAATTTACTTTCTTGATGATCAGATGCAGATTACCTTACATGTGTATTTTCCAGTGGAATTTGGGCTTTACACAATGAAATAAACTGTTAATTTCATAGATGAGAAACTGGAAAGGTAAGTAGTTGGTAACATGTTCAGTCCACAGTTTTAATCTGTAAATGTGAGATAAATTTACAGATAAAAAAAATTTCTACTTAAAACCCCTTTTTTCACACTTTTTAAATCTTCCTGTTTTGTGTAAGGTTGTTGTAACTTGATGAAGATAATATATGTAGACTGTTGTGTCGCACCAAGTTCCCATGTACTAGGGTATGAAGGGATGTGTTCCTTTTCATACAGCAGTCAAATTCAAGGTTTTTGAAGGCTGTTGCAGGCACAATGTAGGGCTCACCAAAACCTTATAGGTGTGTGAGCTAAAAAAAGGATGAAAACCTGCATTCCATGCAAATTGCAGAACTCTTAATTTTAGAAGGGGAAAGTAGGTATTGGAGAACCCATTTGAAACGCTAATCCTACGAAGTGAACGAAATGTTAAAATGCCAACGCTAGGGGCCAGTGTTTCTCTGAGCCTTGTTGGTCTTGCTGCTTTCAGAAGTGCTGGTAGTTGCATTCCTCACCTGCACAGGTTCATGGTCTTCCCTCTTGCCCCAGGTATTTAATTTTATATAGTGGTTTCTTTAAAACATATTTTGAACTCCAATATCTTTTAAAATTAATATTAATATACTGCTTAGGTTCTGGAGCACTGTTGTTTATTTAAGTTAGTTTGGGTAAATTGTAGAATTATAGAATGGCCTGGTTTGGAAGGAACCATTAAAATCATTGACTTCCAATCCCCCTGCTGTGGCCGGGACACCTTTCACTAGGCCAGGTTTCTAGAGCTCCATGCAACCTTGCCTTGAATACTTCCAGGGATGGGGCATCCACAAAGAGGTTGGGACTAGGATAGCAGCTAACTTTCAGGGGGTAAGAGAAAAGCTCCAGGAACTCTTTCAGTAAGAGCTAAAGATTAGGTCTTTGTTTTCCAAGTAATGCCTGAAGTGGTCCTTTGTGTTTATCGTGTATCAGTAACAGTGTGGTTATCTCATCCTTGGTTCTGTGGGTTTGGGTAGCTCCTTCAGCTTTCTGCTTCTTTCACTGTGCTCTCACACTCATCTGTTTTCACCGAGGTGAAAAATGAACGTGGCTTTTGCTGTACTTCAAAATGTGTTTTCAAACTTTAGGTCATTTTTGGTCATGTACTTTCTGCTTTTTTTACAATTTAGGATCTTGTTTAAGAAAAAAGGAGGAATCCAGGAGTGGCTTGTAGAATTGGAGTTAGGAGCTATCCACTGTATGCCGTGCTGTTAATGTTTGCTGGTCATGCCAAGAAGCAGGCCTTACAGATAAACTGGCATTTGACTGTAACACAAAATATCATGTATTTCTGCAGACTGTTTTTTTTTTTCATCTAAGAGCTCAAATGAGACCAAGAGAACTACTTTTTCAGTCTGAATGCTGAGATTGCGTAGAGGTGCACCTGTGGAGACAAAGTTGAACTGACTTCCTTCTGCAGCCATATGCTGGCTCAGAGGGCTTCAGCAGGTGCAGTGGTAGCTCCCCTGCTCAGGTAGCTCAGCCATGCTGATCCCTGTGCTGTCATGTGTAACTTCTTAACAAGTGATTTTGGGGAAGAAAGACCATCTGCAATTGTGCACTTGGATTATGTTTGTAACCTTCAAATGTTGCTAGCATTGAGAGAGCTGATGAGTCATTGAGAGGCTTAGTGACTTGCATGAGTCACTTCTGCCACCTTTGCCAACTGACTCTCTCATAGCAAAAAGGAAACTCTGTCA
This sequence comes from Molothrus ater, assembly GCF_012460135.2. Lineage (NCBI taxonomy): Eukaryota > Metazoa > Chordata > Aves > Passeriformes > Icteridae > Molothrus > Molothrus ater. The sequence goes on from NC_050479.2 coordinate 70,562,176, forward strand.
AGGCCTGTAACTAATGTCAGCTTACACACTCTATGGAATTCCACTTAGATTCATTCAAGTGGGAGCTGCTTTGAATGCCCTCTCCATGGAATCATGGAAAGGTTTGGGTTGGAAGAGGCCATTCAAGATCACATCCTTGTACCCCTGCCTCCCAACCAAGGATGGGGATGCCTTTCACTAGATCATGATACTCAAATCTCAATCCAGCCTGGCCTGGAACACTTCCAGGGATGGGTCCACCACTTCTGTGGGCAAACCTGTTCCGATGTCTCACCACTCCCATCATAAGCAAGTCACTCCTTTATGCCTGGACTAAATACACCCTCTGTCAGTTTAAAACCATCACCCCTTGTCCTGCCACTGCTGGCCTTGGTAAACAGTCTTTATTAATTTTTCTTATAAGTCCACTTTTTATATAGAAAGGTCTTTATGGGAAGATGACACTGAAGCCCCATCATTCCCAGGCTGAACAACAGCAACTTGTACTCCTGTTCCTTTGTCTTCATTTCTGTTGAATGATTTTAGTCCCTACAAAGAATAGAAAATGCTACCTCTTTCTGTGCAATCTCTAAAATTATATGGTATGCCTAAAGTTATTATCAGTTTGTTTTAAGTTGAGCATCTTTGCATATGTAAAGAATCATTAAAATGCTTTTAGAGGTAAAATCTGAGTAGGCTGTACCTTTTGACAAGGTTTATTTCTTAGGTATTTTTTGCCTGTCCTTTTTTTTTTTTTACTGTAATGTAGCCAAATCTCCTCAAGCAATTGTTTGAGAATTGCCTGAGAATACAGATAACTCTGTAGTATTAAATGCACTGTATGAGATATGTATTTCTGGCAGACATCTGTATGTTGATTAGAGATACTTGGATTGATTAATGTTCATACCACTTGTATTACACAAATGTAATGATTAGATCCATAAATAGTTGCAATAATTTTTGTTTTGAGTGATTGTATCCAGTCTGTATGTACATTTTATAGGCGGAAATTAGTTTAAATGATGTAATGCCAAATTTTTGTTTTGTGAGCTTAAATATATAAACTGACTACTCATCATGTTGCTATGGTGATTAGTGAATGGTCTAGTATACATGGTCATCTATAGGCTAACTTTGGTTTTTATAACTTCAATCAATTATTCTTGAAATGTTGCCATCTTTCTGATTAAAAACACTCTGTTCCATTCTGTACCTCTTGAAATGTGAATTGTATGCAGAGGAAGTAGAATAGCCACACTACAAACTTACTGTGGTGTATATTGCTTGTCAAAGTGCAATATTAGCAGTGAGATGCAACATGCTGTCTTAATTCATTTTTTGAGTATATGCCAAACAGAGATTTATCTTAAAAGAATTTGAGGGTTTGTTTTCCTTTTTTTTCTCCAGGATTTGCTGCTTCTTGGAGCTACGGCCATTGAAGACCGCCTGCAAGCAGGGGTTCCAGAAACAATAGCCACACTAATAAAAGCAGAAATTAAGATATGGATTCTGACAGGTGACAAACAGGAAACGGCTCTCAATATAGGTATCCATCATTCTGGTTACTCTGAATTTGTCTGGTATGTAGCAGGTCATATGCAAGATGTGCTGAGTGTTTTTAAGTAGAATTGGGCTTGCTGTTATAGAATGGTTCCTTGGCATCAGGGCACAGTGTTGGAGAAGAGATTTTGTAGTGAAGTCTTTGCTATTTGTGTCAGGCTTATATATATTTTTTTAATATTGTTTTGAGGCAGAATGGACCCATCTGCCCTTGGTTAAATGCAGTTCTAATTGAATGAGTGTATGTAACTCTGCTTTCTGGTGGTAACAGGAGAACTCTACCAGACTAATGTTTCAGAAACGGTTTTAGAGATGGTTTTTTTTCTTTTCTTTTCTTACTGACTGCCTTCGAATCAAGTTTGGGATACAATGGGAAATATGATAATGCAAAGCATGTATAGTTTACAGCATCTTCCAAACCATGTCTGTGAGTGTAGGTGGATTATTCAAGCTTAAATAACTGACCCTGCTGTCCCCTTAGAGCACATCTATTAGTATATAGTAAGGACTTGGTCAAGGGACATATCCTGATATAGGCATACCCCTTGTCATGCCACCCCTCCCAAATGTCCCATCTTTGGCAATAGAATGCCATGATGCTCTCGTGTTCTTTTTCTCCCTATCACTTGTAGATCTGCCCAGAGAGGGGAAGAGATGGAGTTGCGGTCCTGTGATCTGACATCTCACCTAAGAAAGTTCAATGAAAGAGAATTTTAGTTCTCCCAGGAATAGCCTGAAATACACCCAGACCTTCTGTGTGCAGTTCTAAACATAAAATTGGTTGCCTTATTCATGTAATTAGGGAGTCTTAAAGTCAATATGAACTCAAAAACACTGAATAAATAGCTCCTTTAGCAGAAGGCAACATATGCTGTTAGGGTATCATAACTGCATTTACATGTGCAGATTAGTCTGTTTAGATGTACAGATGTAGGTTAAAGGGAACTTTAACAAGATAGGTTGCTTTCTCAAACTCATTCAGCATTCTCTATCAATGATGCTCTGTAAATGAACTTAAATTATTTTCAGGGAAGTTTTGGGCATTTCCACTTTTTTTTGGTCTGGTTTGTCTTGTGTTTTTTTAAACTTCTATTTTGGTTGACTCAGTGAAATTTCATTATGCAATCTACTTGACTGACTAGAATTTTTGTGTGCTTCAAATTAAATTTCATGTATCTTCATATGTTGAAGGTGGTACCAAGAGGTGGAATAATTTGCTGAACTGATACAGCTGTAGTAGAAATACAGTGGATGGCCTAGGTAGACAACTTGTTTAAAGGGTAGTTATCTGGTTTGAATCACAATCTGCAGATTTTCCTTACTTTACCAGTAGTAGATAACTTCAGAAGGGAAACACCATCTTTTGACTAGTTAAAAAAATGTAGCTACACATTTTGATGTAAGTACCTGAATTAAGTTGATCTATTAACCAACAGCAGCTACTTGAACACCAGTAAATAAGCTTATTCTGAAGACTGTGAAAGAGACTAACTTCCAGCTTTCTCTAAAACTGTTGGTTTGTTTCTTTTATTATAGCAACTTGAGAAGAATAATCTCGCTTAAAACTTCTAAATTATCCCTTAGTTTAAGGTACAGTTTGGTAGTAAAACTCTAACTTAATTAGCTTCATGTTTAAGTTGGCTTGAAAGTATAAACATGTGGCACTCTTCCCGTTTTTGTGTGTAATCCAATAAAACTGTAATAAACCTTCAACTTAAAACCCAATCCATGTGTGCACTAGATGTTTCAGGTATGATTATGCTATCTGGGGAGTAAAAAGTGTTTTTACTTTCTCATTGTGTTTGGAGGTTATGCTTATTGACTCTTGCTTACTATATGGAGGTGCATGTGTATTGAGGGATATTTCAGCTCTTGGCAGCTCTGTCAAGGAGCTGGAGTACTTTGTTCTTCCATTTTCCTCTTGATTCTTTAGTTTTCAGAATTTGCATAAGTCTTTGTTTCTGGATTGCATTTTTGAACTTCTCTGGAGAGTAATGGTTGACCTTCTGTGGGGTGGCTGTATGCCTTTCACTCAGACAGGTGCTAGTCAGTAGTTCTGCAAGTGAGGAGAGTGTTCATGATAAGCTTTAATACTGATCAGTCATTTGAATTCTAGCTCTTGAAAATGGGACTTCCAGGTACAGAAGCATCTTTAAGCATGACCTGCAAACAACTTTAGAAGGCTTAACTGTGTTCTTGCAGCTTCATCCTTTTCATCAGTCTACAGACTCTGGATCATCTTTGCCTTTCAGTGAGACAAAACCACCCATAATAGATTTCTATTTGCCATCATCCTTGTGCTCAACGGAACACCAGAGCTGCTGTATTTCCAGCCAGTAACTTCCCTAGGAAGAGATTTGTTTTCTGGGAATGGGAGTATATTGTTAACTCAAGTGTGTCCCTCCAAAGCATGAATCAGTCCCTATAGTTGAGCTGAATGCTCTTACCTAGGACATTGATAACTGCCTGCAAGCACTGCCTTACAGTTGTTTGGATTTGAGGTTGAAAATGACCTTTTGAAGATACAGTCCTCCTGCTCCCTTCGTGACAGGGACGTTGTTTATAAATCAGGTTGCTTAAAGCTCCATCCAGCCTGGCCTTGAACAATTCCAGGGACGGAGCATCCGTAACTTCTCTGGGCAGCCCGTTCCAGTCTTGTTACCCCCCATCATAATAAATGTCTTCCTTATGTCCAGTCTAAACCTACTTTCTTCCAGTTTGAAATGACTGCTCTTGACCTGCCACTACAGGCCTTGGTAAAAAGTCTTTCTCATTCTTTATTGTAATTCCCCCTTGTATATTGAAAGATCTCTCCAGAACCTTCTTTTCTCCCAGTTAAACAGTCCCAACACTCGGGCTGTTTTCAGATGAGAGATGTTCAGCCCTCTGATGGCTTTTGTGGCCCTCTTTTGTACTCACTCTAACAGGTTCACATCTATCTTGTGCTGGGGGCCCCAGGGCTGGATACGATATTCCAGGTGGAGTCATTCAACCTTTTATCACTTAGGTGCTTCTCAGTAGGGCTGCTTTCAGTCTGTCCTGATGGATATTTTTGATTGTTGCAGTACAGGTGGAGGACCTTGCACTTGGCCCTGCGGAACTTGATTAGATTCTCACAGGCCTGCTCCTCAAGCAGATAGAAGTCCCTCTGGCTGGCATCACTTCTCTCCAATGTTATTTAGGTGCACTATTCAGCTTCATGTTCTCTCAAGGCTTGCTGAGGGTGTACTTGATCCCCATCTGTCCCTGGTGTAGATAGCAAAGGACCAGTCTCAGGACTGGTCTGAGGGCCACTGCTCATTACTGGTTTTCATGTGAGTGTGGAACATTGACTGTAACTCTCTGGATGCAGGCATCCAGCTGGTTCCCTGCCCATCTAACAGTACATCCATGAGACCCCTGTCATTCCAGCTCAGATAAGAACACTTCTTGGTGAGCTGTGCTTTGTTTCAGTTCAGGAGACAAGCCATGCCAGCACACTTGCCTGTATCACTATGCAAAGTTTGAACAGGGCATTTGTGCCCTCTCTAAACACAGAGGATAATCGTTCTTCCATCAGATGCTGGATTCTATATGCCTGCAGTATGAATGTGCCTGTGGGCTATGATCTTGAACTCTAGTTCAAGTAATCTTTCTCCCAGGACACTTAAAGGAAAATAAGTCCCAGAAGCACCTGATTCATCTGCTTCATGGACTTTTAGTCAGACTTTTAAATTAAAGAGCTAGATATCAACTTACAGATGTGGGTTGACATTTTATATCTGGCTTTGAACCAGCAGTTGATCTTCTTTTACTCAGAAGCATTGACAAAAATACTTATCTTCAAGACCATTTTTGCTTGCCATGTTATTATTGCCAGTAATAACTATTACAAAGCCATTATAAAACTTTAGACATTTCTAGTAATACTTTAAAGTTACTACTTGGACTCCTACAGTTGCCAGCTACTTTGCTAGATTTTAATATCATCTTAGTCCTGAAATTGTACATAATATATAGATCCCCTATAAACTCTTGTTAGGGTTGACTTACATTCTCATATTCCAATCTTGATCTTTCTGTTTGATGTGATGGTGATGCAAAATAGTTTCAGTTGCAGGATAACATGTTCTAAGTCCCTGATTTCCTAGATGCACAGCAGAGCAACTGTTTTCCACAGTATTTTTTTTCTTCCAGCTTGACTTCTAGAATGGCATCTTGCTCATTTTGGAAGAGCTAAAGTGAAGCAGTGAGCAGTGGTTTAGAAATTACAGGTCACTGTTGCAGCTGCTGTTCTAATCAAATGTTACTAGAAAATCCTTTTGAGTTAGTTATGCTGAATTTGTAACAGCCTCCTGCACAAGACTGCTTTAGCCTAGGGAAAGAACAACCTTGTTACGGAGGGAAGTACTTAAATTTGTAATATTCTCTTTTTCTCAGTAAAAATAAGGAAGCATTTTTTAGCTTGAAACTAACTTTTAAAAATGGCAAGCAACTGACTTGAGAAAAAAGTCAGTGTTTTTCCTGTAACTGTTGGAGGTTTTCTACTACCATCTAAGATTTGATCACAGGCAGAATCAGAGTTTGTCTGCAAAGCTTTCATGTTGTAGGCTGTCACATCATTAGAATATATTTCAACCTTTTCCCAACAGGTGTGAGTTCAGTGTTGTACTGTTTTGTTCTCTGAAGCAGAATTAAACCTAGGCTTGTTAACACGTATTAGTAAGACTGTACTTGATATTCATAGTCCACACAGCTGAAAAAATGGAGGAGAGACTGAACTTCTGCAGGTAATCCGACCTGCTGCCTAAGAGTTGCTGTATATGACACAAGCATGTCTTCCTCAAAGGAAGGAGAGGGATTTACTTTCTTTACAGAAGTCACACATGCAGACATGTTAACCCTGGATTATACCTACAAAACTAGCCCAATTATAAAAACTCTGTAGCCTGAGGAAATTATTTGCATTGCAATTGATGACCCAGTATGGCCTTTCTAAGGAGCCAAGAATCCCAGAGACGATTCATGCCTCAGCTGTTCTCTTGGTGTTGTAAGATATGGAAAGAGGCACTTCATCTTTTTATGGTGACTGTGGTGTTCAGCTTTTGAATCTGTCAGCCTTGCAGTGGTTCTTTACTTGGACATTTTTGTTATACTGCAATACCCTCCAGTCTCCATTTAACAAAAGTAAGAGACTTCCCAAGACTCCATTTTATTTGATAGCAATTTTTTAAACTGCTGTAATTCATTTCTAGTAAAAAAAATAGAAATAAAAAATATTTGTATTGAATTTCCTTTTCCCATGTAGCTTAGATGAGCAATAAAAGGTGTGTGCTTCAAATAAATTAATTCTCTGCTATTTTATGAAGCTGACATCACTATGCTAGTCCCAAGTGAACTTGCATGAGTTTTTAGGATAATGTAGTGGGGTCAGTCTGATGCAAGTTTGCATTTGTCTCTTGCTGTTAATATGAGTGGAATTAATCTGTTTATTTTGTAAATGATTAAACTTTTATAAAAATAAGAGATTTTCTTCTGTCTTGAGAGTTTTTGTTTTAATTTTGGTGTGCTGGGAAATGTACAGAATTGCCTTCTGTGTGCTCTTGTTCTTTGATGTCCCAGTCCCGCAGTAAGAATAATGTAGTCCATTACCTTGTGTCTATAGGAGTTGGTAGGGGTTCTGTGAGTATGATTGATCTATACTTCTTGATGAAGGAGCTCAGAACCTTCCACACTGAACACTCAGGAGTAAAAAATGCTCAGTAAGCTTTGTGTGGGCTAAGGAAACTGAGTAGCATCAACTGAAAACATGTGTGCACTTCCAGTCATCTGGCATAGATGCAACTGTGCGTTCGGATCTGTTCCTGTAATGTGCTTAAGGCAAACCTGCCTTCTTGTAGACATTAAAAAAAAAAATAAATTGATGTAGGGCTATAGGCTATATTTACTGCATCCAGTTCATACAGTGTTTTCTTTAATTAAAACATCTCAAGTGATGTATTTGAAAATGCAGATAGAATGCAGCCCATTCTAGTAAATCTGTCATGTTGGAGTGTGTCCTATACACCAAAGTTTCCAGCAGAGTGCCTGATAGGAGTACCTGCTCGAAAAATAAATTGTCATTTGACCTTATAAATGCTTATCTTAGGGCTGAACTTGAACCTTAAATAGCCTTCCAAAAAGTAAGTATTTGTGTTTTATTGTGGTTTTTTTTCCCTCTTGCAGGGTATTCTTGCAGACTCATTTCACAGAGTATGTCTCTCATCCTGGTCAATGAAGACTCACTAGATGTAAGTAAGCAAATTCTGATGTAATTCTTGACAGAGGGAGGTGTTGCTAACAAGATGGCAAGTTGTCAGGCTTTCACATTAAGTTTCTCTTGCTTACCCTTAGGGGTAGCAGGAAAACAGCTCATGACAAAACACAGCTGTATTGTGTAAAGTGTACTCCAGAGGTCTTCAGTCACAAACTGTGCAAATCAAACTGAAGTCTCAGAATGAGCAAATTCTTAGGTGAATGGGTTTGGTTCTGCTGCAAACTGGAAAAATCTACAGCATGCCATCAGGAATATAGTTAAGTTTTGAGGTATAAATATAGGAGTAATGTTTGAAGAAAACTTGTTTTTTGGTTTTTTTCTGTCTTCATTATTCCATGGAACAGCTCTAACCACACCTGCATTGTGAGCTTGTCTATGTACAGTAGCTTTTGAGATGTAAAATCAAAAATGTTCTGCAAATGGTTGCTATGCTCTGCATCTATATGCCAAAATTAAATACAAAAATCATATATTTGTACGTGAATCTTCCCAGGAGGTATCTTTCCATTTTGTGTGTTTCAATGTCTATATCAGTATTGGATATCACTTCAATATCTGATTTCTATTAGAGAAATTTGTAGGACAGTATACAGTATATATACATATATATACAGTATATATATATAGTATATACAGTATATATTTGTAGGAAAGTATACAGATGCTGTAACACACAGCATCTGAAATTTGCATTTAGAATTGGCAGGTTGGGATTGGGTGGGAAATGCAAAACCTTGGAGTACCAGAGGAGTTACTGGATATCTGCAAATCTGGTTGAAGAGGGTATTACTGCTGTGCCAAAATTATCACCAGCTAAGTGTTATTTTCCAGTTGCCTTGATGTGATTCCAACAACTTTGTGTGTAGAAAACTTTGGTTACAGAATCCAGCTATAGACAGTATTGGAAATCTGTTAGTAAACACAAAAACTAATGGAAGCTTTCAGAGCATGAACTTGCACCCCCAGCTTGTTTGCCTGGGACACCAAGCTGTCTGTGGTGCAGTCAGCACACTGGAAGGAAGAGATGCCATCCAGAGGGATCTGGACAGGCTTGAGAGATGGGACTGTGTGAACTTCATGAAGTTCAACAAGGCCAAATGCAAAGTGCTAAACTTTGGTTGGGCCAGTTGGGGCAGTCTCAAGCACAAATCCAGGCTGGGAGAAGAATGGATTGAGAGCAGCCCTGAGAAAAAAGACTTCTGGCTGTTCAGACAAAAAGCTCCATTTGACCCAGCAATATGCACCCACAGCTAAGAAAGCCAAAGGCATCCTGGGCTGCATCCAAAGCATCACAGCTAGCAGGTTGAGGGAGATGGTTTTCCCCCTCTACTCTGCTCTCATGAGACCTGACCTGGAGTGCTGTGTTCAGTTCTGGTGCTCCCAACGCAAGAAACATGTGGACCTCTTGGAATGAGTCCAGAGTAGTGCCCCTAAGTTGACCAGAGGTCTGAAGCACCTCGGCTAAGAAGACAGGCTGAGAGATTTGGGGCTGTTCAGCCTGGAGAAGAGAAGGATTTGGAGAGACCTTATAGCACCTCGCAGAGTATCCAAAGGAGACCTACAAGGAGGCTAGAGGGGGAGAGTTTACAAGGGCATGTAGTGATAGGACAAGGGGGAGTGGCCTTAAGGTGCAAGAGGGCAGGTTTAGATTAGATATTAGCAATGAATTCTTTGCTGTGAGGGGGGTGAGACACTGGAACAGGTTGCCCAGAGAGGCTGTGGACTCCCTATCCCTGGAGGTGTTCAGGACTGGGCTGGATGGGGCTTTAAGCAAGCTCGTCAAGTGGAAGGTGTCCCTGCCCATGGCAGGGGGGTTGAAGTGACATTATCTTTAAGGTCCATTTCAACTCTTAACTTTTCTGTGGTTCTATGGAAGAAAAAAAGGAAATGGAGAACCATGGCATGTCAGATGAGAAAAGAAACCCCTTATGTAGTTGCTGGCCTTTCAAGTGAAGAAAATGTTATCATATGATACCTCATGAATATTGAAGGTGACTGATACTTTAGCTCAGATAACCTACATTTTTTCTAAAGCATGAGTACAAACTTGTGGAGCTTCTGAACTGGTACATCAGAAATGCTTTGTATTAATCTTGCTTTCCATCTAAATTAAGTCTATGGGTTTTCTCTAAAGTACTCTTACTGCCATTTTTAATGTAGAATTTGATTTTATAGACGTTTGAATACAAAACTTATGTTTTGTTAATAATTGCCTCTAGTTGTTTCACTCTAAGGTGTCTTTAAGTACTTTTATTGCCAATTTTTCAGTATGGGATCTCCACAGTAATATTTATTTTGTGTTGCACTTCTAACAGAAATTTTGACTTCTGTTCAACTGAGCCTAAAATTGAAGATTCTCACACTGAAATTCTGTAGCATTATATTTAATATATTCCACCTTTGAAATCTATTAATACTAAAAATGAGTTTTTACAGGATCCAAGTTGAGCTTAGAGCTTTGAAATATTGATATACTTCCCCCTTTGTGCAGTCCCTGTGTGACTTTTCCCTCCCACTTCTGCTCCTTGGCATGCAGCAGTAGGTGAGATGTGATCGAACAACTGTCTTTGCTTGGTTTTCAGAGATAAGTTTTTTTCTAAATCATGCACTTCAGGGGAAAAATCAATCATTTCTGTTCTCTTCAGGGAACTCCTGGGAATAGGAAAGACTAATCTCTAGCTTGATTCAGCTGAATTCTTGAAACTTAGCATAATAACCTGCAAATGTCTATCCCTTATAGACTTTACCACATGCGTACAACATATACTTACTTGTTTTTTCTTTTCCTAATAAAGCTTTTTGAAATGAGAATATTTTGAGCATGAGATTTCCTTTGAGTGTAATTCTTGGACTCAGTTTCTGTTTAATTAAATTGGAACACCATAAAGTCTTATTGTGCAGCTCTTAACCTGGAAAAATTTCTTTCATTGGCATCTAGGAGAATTTTGAGTTGTGGGAGCAGTAAATAGGGTACCTGAAGAAGGGAGGTTGGATGACCAGAGAGGCCCTGGCAGAAAAACATCTAATGAGAGAGTGGATATTACAGCCAAGAAATGTTGTGTGTGTTCCTACCCATAAATCCTGTAAAAAGAAAAGGTGGGAATTGTATCAGTTGTTTATCACATGGGATTGTATTTAACAGTAGTGGAGGGACAACATTGGAGGCAACCAGTTCTGAAGCTGTGGATAGTACTTATTGCTGTAATGCAATCCTGTTGATGTAAAGGGAGTTGTGAGTGTGTTCTACAGAGCTTATATGCTAGGAGTGACAGTCCTGGGTTATACACAGATGTGTGAGTAAAAGCAAATGGATATTCCTGTGTAAGAACCCTCAATGCTCGTGTGTCTTGATAAGGTGTGTCTTGATAAGATATGCCTGAAAGTGTAAGCAGAAGCTGGCCCTCCTTGCTTTTCCACTTCTTCAGGTATACCTTTTGCATGTTTCCCTGTTGGGATGTACCTGTTTGTGCCAGCATGGTGTTTGTAGTATTCTTAAAAAACAAGCATAGTTTCACAGTGGAATTTGTCATCTGTTGTCAATGTCTAGACTTCCCAAATAGTATCTGCAGGGAAGCTTTACGTATGGTTATGTTTTATATTCTGGCAGTGAAGAGTGATGACCTGGAAAACTTGCTTATTTTGTTGTTAGTTTATTTTAGCTATTCTGTAGGGTAACATTGCTGACAAGGTTCTAGAAGGATCTGTTAACCTTGAGAATATTAGATTTATCCAATGTCTTTCATGGTCTTCGTTCTTAATTGGCACATTTCCTTCCCACACTTCTTAAGAGTTAAAAAAATTAGGGAGATCTTTGACAGGCATCATTGTCCATTGTATTTAAATACTGATGCACCTGTAGATCTGATGTTATCTGGGAATCATGGATCTCTTAAGAAGTAAAGCTCTGACCTGGTCACTGGACTTAGCCATACGCTAGAAATTGCAGGTTTTGTTGGGTTATTGTCTAAAACTTTTTCTAATAACCATTGAGAATTCAGACTGTGTAAGGGAGAGCAACATGAGCAGAAGGCCATTAAAAGTAAATTGTTTATCAGCACATTTGTATTTGAGCAAAGAGTATGGTTCCAGTAGTGTCCTCTGTATTAAACTTCTCAGAAAGATTTGCATGCATTATGAATTACACAGAAAGGGTTACCTTCACCTACAGAATTTTCCTCAGCATATGCACTGTGTGAGTTTTTTATGTAAATCTGTGTTTCAAACTCTCAAGCACAATTACAGATTTTGAAGGTGTTGCTTTTTGGGATCCTGATTCTCTTGCAGAAGAAGGAATGTCTATACGTCGTCAGTCATGTCATGCTGATTACTCCCCAAAAATGGGCTAAAGGTACTGTCAGCTTTTCAGACTAAAACAAAAGTTACCTAAAACTCCAGATGCTCCAAAGCATTGGTATTGTGTATGCTTCAGCATACACATAAAAGATAACATACGTATAAAAGATAATAAGGTATGCAGGTACTGCTGGGAAGACAAGAACAAGCCTGGTACTGCTAATGCCATGTAGATGCTTTGATGGTTACATCTTGTGTGTTGCACTAGAGAGGAAGCTGGGGCTTTTATCTCCCCTGCTATCACCTGCCCACGTGCATTCAGACAAAGTTAATATTCTGGAAAACTGGTCAATGTGAGCAAACTCAGTTGGAGCCAGGGATCAGCTCCCTTCAGAGGGGCATCTGCAGCAGTTCTCTAGTGCCTTGTGGCTAGTAAGTTACTCCAGTCTCCACTCAGCCTGGAATTGTAATCAGCTCTTCTGTCTACCACTGGGGATTTGCAAAGGAAGCTAATTAGGAAAACTAGGGATAGAATACATTTTCTGTTGTGCAAAGCTTTTTACTATTGCTCAAATTTCTGTTTTTCTTAGTCTAGAAATACACATCGAGCTAATAAGTAGTTACATAAGGAACAGAGTCTAGTAATCAGATAAGTCTTCAAAAATGTTAGGTAGAAGGATTTTAGTGTTTTGTTTGTTTGTTTTTGAGGAACAAATTGGATCTTTCATAACTCCAGGTATTTGCTAATCTGCATAGAAAGTTAATTGTATGGATGTGGCGAATATACAGCTCTGTGTGTGAAAAGCTGCTTTGATTTGCATGTACTATGTAGAATTATAAGTGAAAGAATATAGGTGTTACCTAGACCTGTAGGTTTAAGTACACACAGGACTATGTAACTTAAGTATTAGATTACCACTTTTTCAGGAAGTAATACTAATAGGTTTGAGCTGTGAGTGGTGAATGAGTTGGGCTGGTATTTTTGTTTCATCCTGCTTTTCACTTTTAAGAATTCATTAATGGCTGTTCTTGCTTATCTGTGCCTCTGTTTTTTCTGTTAGTGTTTTCTGGCACTGTGATAGTTGGTTTGGATGAAGTGGGGGGTACTTGGACCTGAAGGAATGCAAGGACCCTTAGGAGTGCTAAGAAAAAGTTACTGAATAACTCTTCTTTCTATAATTAGAAACTGGGATGGGAAGGCTGGGGAATGCTTTAAAAAACACAAACACACTGTTTTCGAAGTTACTTTGCCTTTCATATTTTAAGTTGTAATAGTGGTCATTTCTGACAAGAGCTAATTTTAGGCAGCTGGTATTTAGGAGATGTGGACTAATGCCCTGTCCATGCTATAGGACAGAATAGATCATATTACATACAAATAGAAAGGAAGAGCGTGTTCCCTGAATTCCAGCTAAAATTTGCTGTCTCCTTTGTAAGAGTTCTCATATGTTAGAGGCAAATTACTGGAAACAAACACGATGTCTCTTAAAATTGCTAATGATCTTCACATATGTGAGGGCTTATATCAAGAGATGATCAAAGTATTATCCAGATTTATTTTCTGTTGTGTGTGTAACAATAGAAGCATGGCTTCAGATGGGTGGTGAAGGAAGTATCTGTTGGCTTTGAAGATGGATTCTCTGCAGCATACTCATGTGCTTATTTCTGTTAAGCACAAGAGACCATGGAAACATAAGGATGTGTAATCAAGTGTTAAACAAATTTTTTTTAATGAGACACTACCCATGAAATGCGGGTTTTTCTGGTATTAAAGCATGATGGTGTGTTTTTAGGGGAAAAAGATGAAGCTGGTGTCTGATGTATAGATGAGTTATGGATACTAATCCTCTTGATTGACATGGTTAATACTGCACATCTGTAGAAAGAATTCAGATTTGTCTTTTGTATTGAAGGGCAGGAACCTAAATAGTCCTTTCTTCTTCAAGATACTTTCCTATCTGATCTTCTGCTTCCATTGGAGGGGTTCCTTGCTCATGCAAGTTTGTCTGGGGGTTTTAAGAATAAGCAGTCTTCCTTTCTTGGTGTGGAGCCAGCCTAAAGCAATAGGATTTATTAATCTGCAGTGTTAACTTAATGAGGATAGTAGAGAACTAACTTCTTCAGGGTGACAGGGTATATCGTGATCATGTATTTGGCAAACAGAGAGATACAGATATCTGTGATCTTACTTCTGTGGTTCCCATAATACTCACTTACTACTACTTTGTTAAGCAATTTTTTTAAGATTCTTTCCTTTTTCATAATAGAGAATCATTCTGGCAACTGGAGCTTGATTGCTCCAAGCCTTCTCATCAGTCGCATAAAGGAATACATTTCCTTCACAGGGGAATTAAGGAGAAAAAAGATGTTTTACATCTGGTTGAAGCTAGAAAATGTCCCACAGAATTTCTGAGTTGATTGGTCTGTCAGAAGCTAGAATTAAGCAGTTCTGCAGCTGTATGAATTTAATACCTAAGTATGTGTTCCCTCTGCTTTTTAACCTTCTGCATAGAGTAGAACTAATCAGAGGATCCTTGTGGAAATCTCTAAGCTGTTTATGCAACTTTTTCACAATGTTGTAAGCCTTTTTTTTAATGGGAGAAGGTGTCAAAGTGCATTTTCTCGCTATCTCTGGTTGTTTAACTGACATAGTGATATTAGAGGATTAGTGTTGCTCTTTCATATTTACTAAGCATTTCTAATTAGCTTACCCTCTACACATCTTAAGTAGTGTTTGCAGTCTCTCCTCTCCATGTGTTCAAGACAACACTGATTTGCTTATCTTGAATTATCACTAATTCCCAAATCCTGAGTTATCATAACGCATGTTCTAACTGGGCCTAAAAATCATAGTGCTGAAGTGGTAGAATATAATGGTTTCTTGGAGAGCTTTGGGAATGAGTGTCAGTCCAAGCTGAGGTGATTCAGATGTCCTCTTGAAGCTTCCATCATGCTGAGTTTTGGTGGTATCTATGTATGCTTGTCGTGTGCTTCAGATTTTCAAGCTAGCCACAGTGAATCTTCCCTCTGGTTTGAAATGTTGAGAATTTGGTGTTTGTTACTAATTCAAATTCTTGTAGCTAGAGTATAGAATTCAATGAAACAAGAAGATTCAGCTATTTGTAAAAAGAAAAGGTATCAAATTCTGTGGTATAACCTGGCTCCTTTACTTGGCTACTGGTGACTGAAGTTGTCTGGCTTCAAGAATTCTGTGTCCTTGGAGTGCAGGGGGGGGAAAGTCAGCAGAGCGTGTGCTTTTGGATATGGAGTTTAGTAGCACTATGGGAAAATGTGGATGAATAAAGCCAATTAATTGTTAAGGGGCTTTGTAAGATCTAGACTGGTACAGTAATATTTGTCTGGATTATAGAATTAATATTTCACAACTTACCTGTCCATAATGTAAGGAAAAGGGGGATGGGTTCACAGCTGAACTGGGTGACTTTTTTGAAACCTTGTGCTTTCTTTTCAAGTTATTAAAACTTAATTTGTCTGTCTATAGTAGCTTTATTACTGTCAGGTTCTCAAGGGATTTCTAGTTCTGTCCAGGGCTTGAGAGACAAAATCTGCAGTTGAATAGACAGAGTTAATAGGTTTAGTAAATATTAATAAAAGAAATCTATTGTATAACTAAATCTTTAGGGAAATTACTATGGTGGTTTAATTTTAAAAAAGAAACATAATCTTGATGATTTTGTGGAGTTTTCTTACTACAATTATTTTTAGTAATTGAAGTGGGTATCATATTTATTAGATAAACTTTTTAAAAAACTTCAGATGTATTGAGTAAACTGATAGGAAACTAAGTGTGTTTTTAAAACTCAAGGAAAAAGAGGTCTTTGAAAAGTTACTGTTCACTTCAGGGAATGGTGTTTGTTTGACTAGAAAAGAGAAGCTTGCCTAGGGCTTTCTTTATATTTTGATCTTTTAAAAAAAAGTAAAAATGCCAGAAGCTGTCACGATGAAAGCAAATTGGGTCTTGTGTCCAGCTTCTCAGTTGAGTGGATACCAATATCTTTGCTGGGCAACAGTTAATGCCACAAAAGTAAGATTTGTTTCCAGTTCTTTCTAGAACTAGAAGCAGCAAGACATGAGTGGTGCAGCAGCAGAGGTACTCTTGCTTCCTGAGCTGCCTGTGGATGTCTAGGAAATGTCTGCACCAACTGTATATGAGAATAGAACATTTAAGTTGTAAGGACTAGGATCAACCAAATTAAAACTTTGTCAATTTTAACGTAGAGATGAATTGTAAATGATACGTATCTGAAATGGTGTTTACAGCCCTAGTTTCTAATACATTGTAGAGAATTTCAAGTCAAAACCAACCCATTTATGTATGGGCCGCCCTGTGGCCTCTAGATGCATTTTGCTATGCAGTCGTTCCTGACAGTGGCAATTGCCAACAAATACATGTCAATTTTAATCTTTTGTTCCTTTAAATCTGCAAGGAATAAGCAAGCCTCCTACTAGGGGAAGGGATAAAATGAGTTACCTCTGGGAGTCTGGAAAAGTATAGAGTAGCTGGAGGAAGCTTTACTTTCCTCTGTGGTTCACTACCTGATATTTGCAATTTTATTGAAACCTTTAATGCAGGTAGACAGTATTTTTGAAAAGTCGAGTAGGGACAGTGGAGAAATCCAGTGTGATGGTTTTGGAGGGAGAGAAAGCAGCAGGTTGTTTAGTTTGTTGAGTAGGATTTTTTTGTATGAGGGAAATATGTGACGCTACTTAAGAAATGGAAATTATTTAGTTACTTGAGATTACAAATAAAGTAGATCTTGTGACAGATCATTTGAGTCATGCTTGTCCAGCATCCAGGAGCCACATGAAACTTCAGTAAGGAAATCTGCAAATCAGAGAGATAATTCTTGCAGAAGGTGTTAGAAAATATGTTTGCCAATAAGGAATCATTGCTATTTGTCAATATACCGGGAGCTAATGTGCTGTGCCAAAGGCAATAAAAAGTTGTTGCTGTAGATGTTGTACAGGAGTGTAGTAGAGCTACCGCCCACGAGCATAGATCTTCAGTATAACTTCTTGTGGTGGTCACCTGGAAGAAATTCTCAAATTAAATATTATTCAAAACAATGATAGTCATGTAGGACCAAGCATGCTTCTAGTATGTCTTTTAATTTTGTAGGAGACAAAACATTCCTACTTAGACTGCCTTTATCTCTGCACTTGGAATTTGTTACCTTGCCTATCCACTGCCTTAACTGCTGTGCATTCTCTAAATCAGTGAACATAAAGTCCTGGAGAGCCTCTAGTTTTCATCACAGAAGCCTCTGCTAAATTGCCTGGTTTCTTGGGTTTTGAGTTTTGACTATTAATTGTCACACTGTCATTATTGCTGTCAGAGTGTTTTGGTTTTTTGTTTTGTTTTGCTTTTTGGTTTTTTTTAATGCAGCAAAGCTTGTTACATATGTGTGCTTAACAGAAGCCTGATGTTAATATGAAGTACAGTAAACTGCATATTTTAAGGACTAAACAGGCTAAATAACATGGACTAAACTAGCAAGAGAAATGTTTGATGTGGGGTTTTCTCTTTTTTTTTGTTTGGTTGGTAGTTTGTGGGTGTGGGGTTTTTTTTATTCTTATATGACATTGAATACAGTCTGCTGTAAAAATGACCAGTGTGGTTTTAAGACCATGTCTGCTGCCTCGTTATGCACTTTCAGTAGTCTCGAGTTTGGGTTCACATGTGCAGTTGGCTGGTTACAATATTCTTTTCCATTAAGCATTTTAGGAACATATCTTGCTTTATGAGCAAAGGTTAACTAGGGCCTGAAGGAAGCTTGGAGCAGCAAAATACAGATGTGTTTGTAACAAAGAAGACCACTGGCCAAGCCCAGGATAATTACTGCCACATATTATTTAAAGATATGCCCTTTGTGTTCAACTCTCCTAGCATCTTCCAAAAGATGGTGTTCTGCCCTAACTGATTTCAATGTCCAAAGTCATTGTGGCTAAATCCCTATTTCCCGTGTGGAATTTCAGTTCACATAGTCAGAAAGGCAGCCTGTGGGATATAAGAATGAATATTTTGGTCTGGGAGTTGTGAATATTGTTACCTTAACTGTGTGTTTCTCTGCAATGGCATTGGAGCTCTGAAAATCTTTATGGTGCTATCTTTTGAAATAGTGTATTTGTATAGAATTTTTTTAGTAGGTTAGCATGAGCATCTTGTCAGCTAATGGAATAAGCTTTGGGAGGAATGCAGCATCTGGGTACTTGAGAGGCTGGGATAAATAGGGCTCAGCATCTCTCAGTTTCAGGGGTCTTGTATACAGTCTGAAAAACGACTTCTTTTTGGTATTTCTGATTCTTGTTAGAATTCATTGCCCCAAGT
Organism: Molothrus ater; assembly: GCF_012460135.2. Classification (NCBI taxonomy): domain Eukaryota; kingdom Metazoa; phylum Chordata; class Aves; order Passeriformes; family Icteridae; genus Molothrus; species Molothrus ater. Next base: position 70,580,655 of record NC_050479.2, read on the forward strand.
AAAGCATTTGTTGCCTTGGCTGGGAGAGGGCTTTTATGGAATTTGTTTTATATCTAAAGTGCTAAATTGCCAAAACCAGTTGTTACATGACCTTAAGATGATATAACATTAATACTGTTTCAATGAGTAATTCTTTGTTTGGTAACTCTCCCATAGATTACATACAATATTGGAACTTCAAGATTATTAAAACAGTTGTATGAAGTTACTTGAAAGCTGTCCTTAGTGTCCAGCATCAGGACAGTTCTTAGAGATTGTCCTTGGATGTAACCCATCAGTCACTGAGCCAAGTGAATACATCTCACCTCCATTTCTCTCAAAAGCTCTACCTGGGATTGTTGTCTCCTGTGGAGCTTTGAAAGTATGAAGGCACTAAACTGTCCACTGAACACATGTAATCTTTCAGATTTGCAGGGTGTCTGGAATTTCAGTTCTGTCTGAACTATGGCTGGTGAAGAAACTGCCTTAAACTTGTGATGTGATGGCAAGGGCAAGTAGCCTTTTAATGTCACCTTGTGTAGTATTAAATAGGACTGTGTTTAGCAAAGGCCATTTTTCTACTCCTGTGCAGCTTGGAAGTGCTTTAAATGCTCAAAACTTTTTTTTTCCAAATAATCTTAGCTAAGAAAATGACTAGGGAACAGCTGAGTGGCGGCTTTTGCGTCCTTTGATCTTCAAGGAGGCCAGTGGCAAAGCTGCCCTTGTTCCTGCTTGTTTCCTTTTCCACCACTACCTAAGAGTGATGCAAGGCCAGAGCATGACCAAGCAGTGCCTCTCTGAAGCTGCTGTCAGGAGATGTGTGCTTGTTCATGTATATCACCCTTCCATAAGGGTACAGCCTGTGCTGAGAAGGTAATGCTACTTACAGGAGAAAAGTAGCCTAAAATAATCTTGGGCTGTTGGCTGATATTTAGAAAGATCTCGATGCCATGTACCATCATCTCATATAAACCCTTAGCTTTTCACGTTTTATCATGTTTTCGTGTTTCCTTGCTATCACGTTATAGCCCTGTTTTTAAAACCCTCTAGATAGGCTTCAGGCTCTTTAGGAGCCTCCAGCCATTCCATTTTATCATTGAACCTGGTCTCTTCTGAGTAGTTGAAGCTGTGGTGTAGGAACAAACCTTTTTTATAAGATAGGTGCAAAAATTAATTTGGCTTTAGAATTGAAGTAAAATTCAGTATAAAAAGTGACAGTTGTATGGCAACTTCTGGACTGCCTGTGGGGAGCTGGTCCATTGACCCAGGTCCCACTTCTCCAGATACTTGAGGAGGTGAGGGGAGGCTGTATCCTGCTGCTGGCTCTTCATGTGCCATGTGGTGAAGGATGGGCTGGAGGAACAGCCTGCCCTGTGTCATTTCAAGGGTGGAACTGAGGGCAGGAGGGAGGATTTGGGTCTGTGCCACATCTAGTTTGTCATTGCTCACATATCTGCTGCCAGTTAAGTTAAAATTAATTGTTCAAAGAAAGCTTATTTATATTTGCTTTTTCAGACCTTTTTATTTTTCATATAACTGTAGAGTGGTGTGAATTGGAAGGGACCTTAAAGATCTAGTTTCAACCCCTTCTGCCATGGGCAGGGGTTCCATTCCCTAGATCAGGTTGCTCAGGGGCCCCATCCAACCTGGCCTTTATTGAACATGCCTGGGGATGGGGTTTCCACAAGCTCTCTGGGCAGCAATTTTTGTCCTTTTGTCACTGTAATCTGCTGTGCTCAAATTGCAAGACAGAAGGATTGTGTTCCTTTTGGTGTTTTGAAGGTAAGTAGCATTGAGCATGAATTGATCTTGGTAGAGTTCAATTAGCAAATATAATCTTCAGACTTCCTCTGACAAAAGTGTTCAAGCTGGACAATTGTGAGGCATTTACCTGATGTTACTGTTGTGAAGTACTAATTTTGTAATCAAAGTGCAGCAGAAGAATTTACATCATGACAAATCTTACTTGAGCAAAACTAGTAAGTAGATTCAACAGGCTGGCAGGCATAAAATCATTTTGATAGTTTTGTCATGCTTTTCTCATTTCATGATCTAATGCTTTGTAGATAGTTTGGTTATGGGTCATGTATCAGCTGAACAAATACACAGCTATCTGGATTTCTGGTATTCCGATACTAAAACACTAAATTCTTTAGTTTTCATAATTTATGTGTGGTGCCAGTGCTTGCACTTTGGATAGCGCTTCTGTTACTTTTCTCCAGTTGTTAAATGAGAGCTATTTGATCCTACAGATCTAGAAGTGTTCAGATAATGAAGATCTCTGTGATCCAGCTTGAATGTTTCCTAGCATCTTGCTTTGTAACCCAATAGTGTTTCTCCCTTTCCCTGATAACGTACCTGTATTTTAGCACTGTGATTTATGGATTTAAAAACCTGTGGTCTAAGTTTAGCGATTTTAGTTCTGCTACTGTCCTCTGCTTGGATGCAGAGTTATAGAGCTCTTACTTTTAGTTTTGGGACACAAGGGAAAATCCAGTTTCCCTGTATCCTTGCTGTTCCAGCTTTTTGATCTCTGCTTCTTTCTCCGACAGTCTGTGTTTCCCAGGTGTGGGAGTGTCCACGCCCTTGTCCTTCAGGGCACATGTAGTGGTTTCCTTGCACAGTGTTCCATATCCTTCATCTGCCCTTGTGGGGCAATTTAGGTGCTGTCTTAAACAGAAGCTTTAAAACTTTAGGTTTAAACGGCAGGTTTTGTCTTAAACAGAAGTGTGGTCAGGTTTGAGCACCCCTTTCCAGTAGCTTGCCAAAGGGGCCAACCCAAGCAGGAGAATGCAGCCTTGCTTTCTGCTTTCTAGGCTCTGCTTCATTAGAAGTCCTGAGAGGGCACAGATGGGACTGAAGCCAGCAATGAAGTGTCCAGGATGGACTGTTGCACCCTGCTTACCACTGAGCAGTTGCCAAAGGGCAGGAAGCCTGACCTAACTCTTTAAGGAGTCAAAGTGATCCTGGTTGGATGGAAACAATTGATGAATGTACTTGTTCTTCATTTTTGAGAGGCTGTTGGGGAATAGGTAAGGTCATGGGAGTACAGCTTATATCAGATCCTTCTGGAAACCCCTTTGTGTGTTGCTTTATTGCCTAGTCAGCCTGGGTAAAAGGGAAAAATACATATTCCAAGGAGTATGAGTAACTTCTGATGCTTGTCATGCTGTCAGTGTGGAATTAAAATCTCAAAGGGTATTTCAGGAACTGTGAGTTCTCTCATATTTCTGCTCAATACATCTATTGTTTCTAAATCAAAACCAGGGCTTTAAGCAAACAACATGGGTTAAAAGCAATCTGCTTCTTAAAAGTCACTTTTATTACGGAGCTTGCTTGTCCTAATCAGTGGCTCTGGAACTTTCTTGAGAAACAGATTTGATAGTACACAAACACTTGAAAGGGAGACTAATGTGACAGGTTGGGTTGTTGTATGTTGGGACTGTCTTGAGTAGCTTAGAGTTTGCTGTTTGGCTTTATTCTCAAAGCAGTTTCCTTTTACTGAAGTGCAGAAATAACTTTGGCTATGAACTCTGACAGCGGTATGGCCTCTGTTACTTACACTACCATTCCACTGAGCTATTAACTGCACAGATGCTAACAGCAGTTGGGGTCTTTTTTTAAAGGGGGATTTTGGAGAGGAAATTAAGAGTGGAAGAGTACAAATAATTGAAGGTATAGTTTTCTCTAGCCCCATTTAAATTTTATTAGTCTTTAGAGAGGGAAATTCTGTCCTTCCAGCTTTATTTTGATGTCTTACAAATTGATGTTACCTTACATCAAAGGATAAAACCAAAACTTTCTCTTTTCCAGACTACACATGTAATGTGACTTGAAAATATGAAATAATTTTGTCATTGTAAACAGTAGTTTTGACACATACATATGTCTGTGCTGGAAAGGTAACTGCATAATGAGAAAATCATCTTGAGTCAGTCCTGTTTTGTACAAGTCAATCTACTCAATATTATGCGTTGCTTATGTTTAGCATTTGTCTGGAGGAGAGATGAGCTCTGTCATCTCATCTGTATTTGATTGTGACTAGTGTTCAGTCTTTTATCCATTAATAAACATGGATTCCTTACTTGCTAGCAGTGGTAGAACTCCTTCAGTGTAGTCCTGGCTGCACTGGGGGCTGCTCTTTGTCTCAGCAAAGTTCTAATCTCACTGAGTCAGGATGGCTGAATTTTATTTATATTGAGCAAAGTGGTCAATAATAATAATAATAATAATAGTGATAATTTATAATTTACACTTTGTGTATATAAAGAAAACCCATACACAGATAGAGGTATAAATATATGAAAAAGCCAGTATCTGTAGCAGAGATCTGAATCTTTAAAGCATTCTACCTGAAGGCTTAGGGGTGACCTAATTGCCTTCCTGTACCTGAAGGGAGGAGCCTGAAACAAAGTTGGAGAGGGACTTTTTACAGGAACATATAGTGACAGGATAAGGGGGAATGGCTTTGAGCTGTAAAATAGTAGGTTTAGATTACACGTTAAGAAAAAATTCCTTACTCTGAGGGTGGTGAGACACTGAAACAGGTTGCTCAGAGAAGTTGCGGGTGCCCCGTGCCTGGAAGTGTTCAAAGCCAGGCTGGATGGAGCTCTGTGCAACCTAGTCTAGGGATGGGGCTGGAACTAGATGATCTTTAAGGTCCCTCCAACCCAAAACATCCAGTGATTTCATATAAGGAGAAAATACCCTCTTTTTTGGAGGCAGTGGGGCATAAATTATAGACTGACTTGTATGTCTGCTTACAAGTGTTATTTTCTTGGTGAATTCTCCTCAGTTGTTTGGGGGCATTGATATGTACTAACAGCTTAAAACAGAGCAACACAGAAGCCTGTGGTTCAGACAGTGTAACAGAGAATCCTGTATCTTCATGATCTAAAGCAGAAGGTTGTAGTGTCTCCTTGATCTGAAGGTTAATCCATCAGGTTGAGAAGTGGGCTGTTACCTCTGAGAAATTACTTGGCAGCATCAGTAACTTCCTGAAGGAGTGTCTTCATGAGTCGGCTTCTGTTTTGTTTGCTTCCAGGAAAAGCTGGATTATGTTCCAAAGAGAAAAAGTCCATTCTTTTGAATGAATTTAATAAAGCTAAAATATCATAATATAAAGACTGAATCATTCTAGCTTACTAGCAAAACTAACAGGCTGCTTCCTCTTGGCAGAGTACAGTTGATTTTAGTAATCGTACAGATGTTTTAGGGTCCAGAACAAGCATTTCTTCTTTGAGCTTTCTGTGGTATGAGATATAAACTTTCTTAATGTGCACCATAAACTGTTCTGTGGTCAAATATCTACTATATATTGAAAGCAATAAAAAGAGTCACCTACATAGAGCAGTTCTGGAGTAAATGAAAATTGTGTAATAAGCCTAATGCTGTTCTGAGTGTGAAGAGACCAGGGTTGTGTTGTCCCAGGATACACATGCTTCTTGCTAAAGTTAGAAATATAAAAAAATGTCAAACTGAACAAATGCGGTATTGTCTTCCATAGCATTTGAAGAACCTTTGATGAATTGCCCTTTTGACTGGAGTTGTTTCTACAATTGTTTCTTATGCTGCCAGCTTTGCCCTCGTGGAACTGAAAGGAGGATTGCAAAAGACTCATGGCTTTCAAGATGGTGCCTTTGGGGCAACAGTGTTGCACTGGATAACTACTTAGGATGCCAGTTCTTTTGTCTGAGAATGCTGAGACTTTTGTCACTTTTCTTGATTTTTTTTTTTCTTTAGTTAATCAGTATTTTAGTCAAGATTACAGTAAAGAGTGGCACTTTTAAGATGCCACTGCTATAATCAGCATTTCTCTCTTTAATGTGAGGAAGAAGTAATGCTGCAGAAAACTTAAGGTTTTATTTCAAAAGGCTGAGATATCAGGATCTCCACTTCTGGCAGCATGCACTGCCATGTTATTTATTCTGCAGGGTGGGAGATGACTAGTTAGTGAGGTCTTGAACAAATTGGTTTTACTTCTTAATTTGGCAGAAGCCTTTCTTTGCTCCTAATTCTTCCCTCCTTCTCCCCCCACCCCAAAGCCTCTCCAGCTCTGGAGTTGCTGGGGAGACTTCATATATGTTCCACATTAAAGATGCTGATTTTCTTCACTGAGAGCCTGAAGTTTGGTGTGCAACCACCTGATGTGCTAAGTTTTCTTGAGTACTTCACTTTGAATAGTCAGCTCTTTGTTCTTCCTTGCCATGACCTTGAACTGATCTTGCAGGTACTGGAAATACCTGCAGCCCTTTTCGCAGCATATGTGTTTGAAATGGTATATCTGACTGACACTTCTGGAGATTATTTTTCTGTGATCAGATGAAGTTTGTTTCTTTTTTTTTTTTAAACTATGTAGAACATGCTTGGAGATAAATGTACCGATGACAGGACAGATGTTCCTTCAGGGTGTATTTTTTTTCCTATTTAATAAGTTTCTTGGTTCCTGCATAATAAGTTTGTTGCAGAACGGGAAACATCCTTGAATCATTCTCCACAGCACTTGCTACAGCTCTTGATGGGCAAATTCATCGGGGCTTTCAGCTGCCCCTGGATAGAAGAATTCTGGTATGATCTATTTATCTTATATCTGAATGCAAGATCTGGTCTTGAATATGTGATAACCTGAGACTTGCTATGCAGATTAAGGACTCTTTGTATTGAGTCATTTTAAATTACTTGGCTAACTGAAGGAATTTCAGGTTCAAGTTAAATTCAAAGCTATGAAAATTATTTGAGTGATTGACCCATCTAATTTCTCTGGGTCCTCCATATGATGTTTTTCTTAGCGTGGTAGGAGATCATATTCATCAAGCAGAATCATAGTGCTGTTAGCGTTTGGAAACATATAATCACGAAAATGACCATATGTCGGTGCTTTTATTAAGAGCTCTGGGTGTCGGGTATTCAACGCAAATCTGACTCCGACCATACATTCGAGATGAACATGTTTTTATATTCTATCGTGATATAACTATCATGTTTATTATTAAACTTATATTGTTCTATTGTATACATAGATTTCAGCCAAGCATGGCTTCTCATGGCCCCCCCCTTAAATTTCTAACATAGTTTCTCATGATTATTTTTATGAGTATACAGTAATTATATTTAATTACTAAACAATCATCACATCTAACAATTATATCATTTATCATACTGCTTACGCAGATGCAGTGATCTGGCAGAACACAAAGCCTAACATTTTCAGAGTCTATCTTTAACATTTTCCAGGGCCCCACTATCAGTGTTATTAAATAATAAACTTCTGTGTCAGATCTGTAACAGTCATTTGATTGACATGTTTTAAGAATGGCTGTAAGGTGATATTGGAGTAGTCACACACTGTGTGCTTGTATGTATCTAAATCCAGTATGTGATGCAGGCTGAGTACTGCACTAATACTGAGCAAACAGCTTTTGATGGGCCTGTTTGTTAGTTTTTCCTCTTAGTTTTGATCTTACTTAAAAGAGTAAATTGAAGGTATGCAGCTGGGATCTGATCTTCCATGATCCTTTTGCTAAATAGTTTTGTGTGTACAGGTTGAATTTGAAGTGAATCCTGTATTGTAGAAGTATTCAGACTTCCTCTGAACTGGGAAATGTTGGTAGTATTTCTTTTTAAATGTGAAGTAGTGAAGTATTCACAGTTAGTCTTTGGCTCTAAAGGGTTTTCCTGGCTCTCAACTAGAGTGTCCTTATATCCTCTTCTTCTGTAAAGCTAGGGAAGGGATGAACTCTTAAAATTTGGCTTCAGAAATGTGTAATTCTCAGGGTCATCTGTCCATAGTGCTGTTTTCAGTAAACAGAACAACCTCCCTGCTAATATTTCTATTTCTGGTTTTACAAGAACCTTACAGGTGATGTATTTTCAGGAATGCAGCCTGCTCTGTTCCCCATGCACTGCCTCATCTGTTGCACATCTAGCAAGATGAATGCCCATACTGCTGTCAAGTTTGATTTTATTTTTTTTAGCATTGTTATATGGTTTTAAGAGTAGAAGAAAGCCAGAGTGGTTTTGTGGCTACTCTTAAGAATTTCCTTATTGTTGAGAAAGTGTGCAAAATGAAATTTTTTCTGAGTTGAATGGGGAGGTCCATGCTGTTTTAGAGTTGATTATATTACACCATATATATTCCAATATTAGTAACTAAGTATTTTCAATTCTCTTGATGTTTTGAGTATTTTATGGGCCATGGATTTTGTATCAGTTTGTATAAGCAAGTGACACATTGCACCTAGAAAACAATTGTGTTTGAATTGGTATTTCCATCCCCAGCTAAATTATGAGAGTACACGGAAGCAGTTAAATAACCAACTGTTTGAAGCCTGATCAGTTATAGGAATCACAAAAGACAAGGAACAGAGGAACTGACAAGTCCTGTAGCTGGACTACTGCCATAAACATGAAGTAATCTTCACTAGGGTTTGTGGCTTTATGCTTGCACCCTTCCTTATAACTAGGTCTTTGGAAGTTCCCTGTTTGCTTTTGGAAGCTGAAGTAGTTTGCTGACCTAGTCAAGTTTGGTACCAAACTTGGAAGATTGGCAAAAGTGAGGATCTGTTCTGAAAGTGGTATTTCTTTCTAGGTTCCAGGACAGGTTTCAAGGTTAGCTCCTGCATATGTGCTATTTATTGTGCTAAGCACTTTCAGTGACTCTTCTGCCCAAGGGGTGTTGCTTTAAATAGTTATAATAGCTTTGCCAGCTTTGGTTTAAGCATTGGTTTTTCTTGCTTTTATGTTGGTTATTCCTATTTTCCTGTAAATTTGCTTCTGCCAGAAGTCTTTACAGATCTCTTTGGCACAGCAGCCAGGCAGATTGAAGTCAAAGATTTCACTTAACATGGTGAAACTTATAGGTTGCAATGAAGATTGGAAAATTTCCCATGAAGTAGGGTTGGCCAGTGTTATCTTGATAGGGATTATGCAATGGATTCCTTGCTTAATTGTTAAGTTCTCCTTGGAATAATTTTCACTTAACACTGGGGGAAGGGGATATGGCTGGTATTTTGATTGAAACCACTTTTTTCAGCACAGTGAAGGAGTTGTTACATCTGATGATTCAGATTATCTGTGGATGGGAAGGAAAACAGCAGCTGTAAAAAGTAAATTCGTGGACTGGTAAAACAAATTGAGCTGGCACTTCAGTGCACTCTAGTGAGTTAGCAGATTGTGTAATTTATTTAACCTCATTTATACCAGAACTAGTGGTTTGGAAATTTTTTATAGGGTGATGGAAGAAGTTAACTTGGAAAACCCTTCAGGCTGCTGTAGCTAGCAGTACTTTCTAGATAACTACAGAAGCAAATGGTATGTGTGATTGACTTAGCTTATAGTTAAACTGCTGGACTTAGTTTATAGTTAAACCAATGTGTAAGTTTAACATCTCTTATTGCAGGAGCTTGTTTTGTTAGGGTCATTTTAGGTCTTCTGAGATGGAGGAAAGGCTGTTCAAGAAAGCTGAAAGACTGAATATTCTGAGTTGGAAGGGACCCAGAAGGACCACTGAGTCCAGCTCTACAGTGAATGGCCCATATGAAGGCCATACCCATGATCATGGCACAATTAGCACCATGCTCCAGCCAAGAGGGCATGAAATGTGGGCAGCCAGAATGTAAGGCTGATTTTGGCTGTATCGGGGTATGTCTATCAGAGGTCACAGATCCAGGGCTGAGTGGCTCTCTTCAGCTAAAGATGCCTTCTGGCCTACCTGATGCTACAAGCCACTGACTTCTCTTCCTGAGATGTCTTTCCTTATGGGCCATGGATGGCTGTGTGCTTAAAATGAACCATGAGTGTAGTGCTTGCAAAAAATTTTGTCCTTTCTATCTCCTGCTGTAGCTTCAGTGAGTTTGTGAGCCTTTCCAGGGAAATGCAGGGCAGGAAAAAGGAGATTTGGAACAGATTGTCTTATAATAATTGTCCAGTTCTTCTCTGGGTATCAGTGGTTTTGTAAGATAAGCTTAGGGAATAGCTATTATCCTGCTGGAGTCTTCTGCACTCAATTTTTGCAAGTCCTTCTGAGGTTTTTTTCCTTGGCGAGTATCTGATACTGTCATTCTGTGTTGGATACTGCACTGCCTCAAACACCAAAATTTCTTGCTGTGGTGTCCAAAGCTCTGGTGGGAGGGAATGGGCGGTATGGTGCACTGCTTCTAGAAAAACCCAACCAAAACAAAGCAAAAAATCCCCCAAGAGCAACAACAACAACAAACGCCACCCAAAGGCACATGGTGTACACAAAAAAAAAATGTTTAACTTCTAATTAAATAACCTATACAACATTCATAATGTTTCTTATTACAACATGAGGAGACTGCTCTTGTTTTTAGTGAAATCAGAGAGTTTCTGATTACATTAACTCTGATTGCATTGACTTTCCAGTTGACTTCAAGCATCATGTAAAAAGTATTAATATGTGCTCTGTTAACCTACAAAATAATAGCCTGGTAAATCCCAGAATGTTTGTTAGTATTGTAATTCATAAAGCTGGGCACAGCAGGGATTTTCCTTAGGTTTTAGGAAGTGAGAATATGCAGGCATGCTATCACAAGGTTTGTTAAAGATCCTGAGCATACAGTCCAGAGAAGATCACACAAACTCTTCTTCAGGATGTTTTTGTTTTCTGCCTGTCAACAAATTTGGTCTGCTATGAAGATTTATAATAGTGAACTAATGATGTTACTTCATGTTCTGTATGGAAACTATGCACACAGAGAACAGTAAAATCTGAAAGTTTATTTTAAGGCAGTAATGCAAGTAAATGCTCTGCTGAGGGTTTGTATTTGTGGTTGCAACTTGTTAAAATAGAAATGGAAAAACAAACAGGAAAAGCAGGTGGGATAGGTTTATTATGGAATGTAGCACTATGTCTTAAATTTAACTCAAGCACAGAGACCGTAACAGCTTTAACCCTTAAATGCATTTATGTCAGAATTGTTCATGTTTTTAGAAACAAATCCCCTCATCATGTCAAAGGTCTAAAAGTAGAATAAAAATAAATTGAAACCTCATTTCCTTAGCTTTTTCAGTTTGAGCTCTGTAGTTGACTTTTTACAATCTTTTTTTTTTTTTTTCATATTTGTTCTCTGACACTTGGTGGTCTTATGAATGAGTTTTTAAGCCCTTGTAAAGCTCTAAACTGATAATGTTACTCTGATTCAACTGACCGCTTAAGCATGTGCACATGTCCTCTACTGGCTTACTAAATGTCTATATTTATTAGAAAAACACACTGAATCAAGGCTACTAAGAAGATGGACTTTTCAGTTTTTGCACCTTCTGACTTTCAAGTAAAGCTGTAGATTTTTAATATTTGATGGAAATCAATATGCCACTACCATTAGGTTTGATTGGCAGGTGCCTCTCTGGTTTTCCCAGAGCAGCTGGATGCTCTGTGCCTGGGAAGGAAAACCAAGTTTATTATGGCTAAGTGAAAGGCTTGCTTTATTTGTTTTTAATACTCTATTTCTGTCAGATGCCCTGACAAACTTAGCATTTAGGCTTTATGGATACTCAGTAAAAAAGGCAGGGGTATTCCACAGATGTGGGATACCTTCTTAGGATTATTATTGATTTCTGCTCCATCATGCTTGTTCTAGTAAAGGATTGACTTAGTCTTGCTTGATGTGACTCAAAGAAACTTAGCCCTTAATAAAAATCAAGTATCCCTTAATAAAAATCAAGCACAGCGTAAAAGCTGGGGATCAAAGTAGGGATTTTTACTCTAGTTGCCCACAGAAGGATATAGTTCCCCATGGTTTCCAAATGTTTGTTCCCCTGCTTGCTTAGAAGGTCTGCATTATATACCCAGTGAGAATGGGGTCTGGTTTATGTGGCTCATTTGCACTGGCCTATCAGAGCAATAGTTGGTTTTCTTTTTTAAAACACAGCAATTTTAAGTAGTTGGAAGAAACACAAATAATAATTCACGGTTTTTTACTGTATAAAGCTGTTAGGTTGTAAGTTAGCCCTGCATATGGAGGAGTGAGAGTTGTACAAAGCGTCTGCATATTGAGAGTTGTACAAAGTGCTGATAAAATAAAGTGTCTCATTTGTAATCCTTGATTTATAGTGTTTTGGGGTATTATTAACAGTGTTACTAATTCTGTCTCACCTTACATGTAAGATGAGTAAGTTCCATGACCAGGACATGAATTGGATGAGGCTTATCCGTACCCATGATAATAAGCAATGGAGGGACTAGTATCCTCAACTGATGAGAAATATGACCTTTTATAAGTTTTCTTGTGGCTTTGTCTTTTGAGCAATAGATGATGGATATTCAGTAATCCTCCTGAACTTGGCCTCAGATTCTCCTTTGTCTCTGTAGGGGGGAGTGATTGGGCCCTGGCCTTCACCTTCCTCTGGGTCAGGTGAAAAGCGAGGGTGTTCCCTCTGAAGTGTCCTAAGTGCTGGACAGGGAGTAAGGGGCAGGGAGTTCTCCCTTGGTTTCAAATAGGCAGAGAAGCTGTGTGCATTCAGAAGGACAGGGGTTAATTCTGCTCTTGAGAGCAAGAAAAATGTTTGAGCAAGACTGAGAGGAAGCAGTAAAGAAAAAGAAATGACACTCAAAGATCCCAGGGGCAGAGGCTCTTGGGATAAAATTTTATTATTGATAACATTACCCAAACTGTATCCATTATACCATCCTTGGAGTTTCTGTGAATGTTGTCACTGCACAGTAGTGTTGAACTAGATAAAACAGCTTTCTTCCCACAAGACTTACCCTTGTTTTCCCAGCACTGGTCTCTAATGGTTTAAGCACAGTCATCTACTTTGTGTTAGATTTTCAGGTACAGTGTAGATAAAGCATGCCATGAAGTCATAAATCTAATCCCTCACATTTTAATGGGGAAACAGGGAATTATGCAGTCATTCTTTTAAAGAAGAAGGTGCAAAAGGTAATCTGTGTCTGAAGTGGCTGCACTGTGTTCTCTGCCCCACTCATTAACTTAATCTGTAAATTTGCCTCCAGTTTGGGGCTAGTTTTCTAGTGGATCAGAGTGAGTTTGTCTCGATTACCATACTAATGAGGTAATTAGTATGTAGTGAGATGAGAGAAAATGAGAAAATGAATTGCAAAGGAAATTTTCCTCTTTCCTCCCACACTTCACCTTTTTGTGAAAGTGGCCTGATTCTTTTCCTACCTGTTTGCAAAGTTGATGTATTTGGGCTACAGTTGGGAAGGCTGTATCGCAACTGCTTTGGGCACATCCATCATACAGGAGTATGTAGTAAAGATGCTGGAGTCTGCTCTGAAACAAGACGAGTTCCTTGGCAAGCAGAGGCAGCTTTTGCCAATTTGTGACACCGGTCACTATGTCTGCACAAGGTGCTGATAACACACTAGCTCATGTCAGTGCCAATTTGAGTGCATGTGTACTGTGCTCTGCTGTGTGGTCTGGAGATAACTTGCTCTAGTTTGAATGCACTTTCCTTGTATTAGGAAGAAACATTTTCTTTCTGTTTTTTCCTTCAGGCAACAAGAGCTTCTCTGACTCAACATTGTACCAGTCTGGGGGAGTCACTGGGCAAGGAAAATGATATTGCCCTGATTATTGATGGCCACACACTGAAGTATGCCCTTTCATTTGAAGTCAGGCAGAGCTTTCTGGACTTGGCACTCTCCTGTAAAGCGGTCATTTGTTGCAGGTAAGGAATTCTGTGTTTCTTTTGGGTAACAAAATCGGCATGAAGCCTGTGAAATTCAACCTCATATGCACACAGCCACACTTAAGTATGCTGGAGAGCAGCTTGCTTAGTAGTGTCTTTCTTCCTCCTATGGCGTAGGAGGTGTGTCCCTTCATTAAAATTGTGTCATCAAATAGTACAATTCCTTCTGCCAGTGTCAGTCCCAGCTGAGTCTGATCTCTTCTATAAAGTGATGAAAGATCATGAGAAAACATTGTGCCTGATTGCTTGATTATAGTAGACACTGATGAGAAGCAGTGGTATGGATGTCATTTGTAATCAAAATGTTGTGTGACTGTTCAGCTCAGGTCTAGAGAAAGTCACTGCAAGAATTTAAGTTGGTCTTGACTTCTGGTTGTGTATTATGTGAGCCTGTGATAAGTGTGATTTGCCCTGTTAAAATGTTAGACTACTGCTGGCTTTGCTAAGTCACTGCAGGGTTTGTTGCTGTTTGTGGATAGAGCCATACACAGATAGGGTCCTATGTCATGACTACTTCAGAAGGAGGAAATAAGAGCCCCAAGAAAATAAAAACCAAAAGCTGGCTTACTTTACTTTTTGTGTAGCAGGAAGGCTGCATCATTTTTAACTTTGAAAGATTATGTGGTTTTGAGGATTGTGTGTGTTTGTGCTCGTTGCTGGTATTTGGGGAGAACTGTGACCTAGTGGAGATTGTTGATTTAGGCAGGCAGGAAGTTTTATTTGCATTCTAGAAGCAAGACCTGCTTTGTGGGAAGTGACTGTATGGAGACCTTGTACTACTTTTTTTGCAGTCTTACTTACTTTTATGTGTGCACTTTTGTACAAGTATTACATGGCAAAAGGAGTGCTGTCCGTGTACCTGAAATAGCTGAACCCTTGGGCTTTTTATCTGACTAGTTTCTTTCCATTTGTTTTCTGGACTGCTATCCTGCATGTTAGTGGGGCTAAAACGTTCAAAGTGTTCGTTAATTACCTGATGATTAGGTGGAGTATGAGCTCAGCAAGTTTACAAATGATACAAGACTGAGGAGTGAGTGGTAACACTGAGGGCTTGGCTGTCCTGAGGGACTTAAATAGGCTGAAGAATTGAGCAGCGAAATCTCATGAAGCTCAAGAAGAGGAAATGCTAAGTCCTATGCCTAAGGAGTTACAACCCCTTACACCAGTAAGCTGTGGGGGTTGCTGAACTAGAAAGCACCTTTGTCCAGAAGGACCTTTGGATTCTTGGTGGACAAGCTGACCATGAGCCAGCAATGAATCCTAGTGGCAAAGCAAAGACTGGTGTTATCCTGGGCTGAGGTGTAAGGAGCATTGGTAAAGGTTGAAGGAGGTGATCCTTCTTCTCCACACTGGTGAGGTAACTTCTGGAATGTTATGTCCAGTTCTGGGATCCTTAATATAACAGGTTTAATGGAGAGAATCCAGTGCAGGACCATGAAGATGATAAAGGGGCTGGAGCGTCTGTCATACAGTGAGAATCTGAGAGCTGCAAGTGTTCAGCCTAGAGAAGAGGAGGCTCAGAGGGGTTTGTATCAATTTGTATGAACATGCAATAGAAGGGAGTGAAAGATGAGGGAGACAGGCTCTTCCCTGTCATGTTCAGTGACAGCAGTTTTTCTTCTGTTGCTATAAATTTTTTTAAAAGTTGGGCAGGGGGCTAGAGGAACAAGGCACAAAGCCTTAGAGTAGAAGTCTCATTTCTGCAGCTGTTTCGTGGAGTGGGAAATGTTTTACAAGAGGGAACTAACACAAGTGTAGCCATCTTTGGAATGCAGCAGGCCCCAGTGTAGGGCCAGAGTGAAGGTACCTTGGGCATCGAGAGCACCAAGTGCCAAGGAAGGGCACTTGGAACTGACCCTGTCTTGTGCTCTGTTTGAGGGGGAGTTAAAAAACAGAGCAGATGGAAAGCTCCTGCTTTCCTACTCTATCACAGTGCTTTGGAGAGATCCTTCCAAGGCACTGTTAGTTTATTGCTTGAAGATTTGACAAGTTAAGCCAAAGACCTGCGTAGCTGAAACAAATAATAAATTGCAAATTATTAAAATTACACATAAAATATAAATAATAAGCTAAATATAATGAATGGTCCAGTTTTGCCAGGAGACGTGCAATACTGGACATTTCCTCTTTCATTATTTCATGAGGGGAGCCAACAGGAGTTTTATTTATTAGTGAATTAGCAAATTGAGGAACAATGCAGGAAAAATACTTTAAAGTATAAATCAAAGAGGAAGAGATGATGTAATTTCATAGCTTAAAAGGAGGAATGAAAATAATTGAGTTTTAAGTCCCCAGGGAAAAAGAGGAATGCTTTTAATAACCTTTAAGGCTTTTCAAGAACCTTCAGTCACTTGCCAGGTGCTTGATACTGAAGCAAGAAAAACATTTTTTTTTTAATGCTCTGAGTTGTTTTCGATAGTACTTTGTGTGTCAAATTAGGCAGTGCACTTACACTTCAGAGGAAGAAGTTTTCAAATGGAATTGAGAAAGAGGACATTTCAAATTAGAATTAGTCTTCAAACGAAAATGTTAATTGAGAGGGGGATGTGGCTCTTGAACTTAGTGGTATGATGTTTAACCACAGTAGGAGTTGCCTTGCTATTCTCAACATTGCAGAAATTCATGGGGCTTAATATTTCATAAATTTACTAAAACATTTTCATCTCCTCTGGGGAATTTCAGCTGCATTTGCCATTCAAAATTTTTTAGAATATAGTTAAGACATACTGTATATTCATTTTCTGGGCTTTAGGCATAAACTGTAGTTGAACTTGATTCTCAGGGGTAATCTCTTAAAATGAAACTGTAGTAAACCTGGCTCCTTTTTGCATTAAGAGGGAGAGATGGTATCTTCTGATGGGGTTAAGTCTTCCACTGTTACAGTGTCTCTAGCAGGCCACTGGCACAGTGGAGAAAAATATACGCCTCGGGAGACTTGGTAAAGCTAGCAAAATCAAATCAAACAATTCCTGAAGAAAAAGCCTTGTTTGTTAAAAGTTTTCTAGGGACTGACAGATCTTATTATCTTTCTTCACACTGACTGGGATGTCAGGATGTCAAAAGCAAGCAAAACATACTTTTCAGTGGAAGTAAATGTTGTTTGGAAGGCAGTTGAACTCGTGACTTCATTTATGAGATCTGAGCTGATGATTGGCTGTCTCTGGTTTTCAAATGTTCCTTTAACAGACCTGTTTTTAGTGATGTTTTGTGAGACACAAAATGTTAAGGTTTGGGTAGAAGTGAGGTTATTCTTTTAATAACAAAATAGAGTGTTTTCATTCATCTAGTGTTTATACTCTAGCTGATAGGTACAGCATATTGCTGCATTTGGCTCTGAATATAAAAGTAGCTGAGAATTATATAACTTGGGTGTTATGGCATTTAATATTTAATTATTTAATATTTTTAAAATTCAGTGTAATTTTAAATTCATATTTAATTCTCTACTGAAAAGCCTGCCTTGAAGTGGAAGTATTTGTAGTTGAATTAATGCAATGTTTCAGAAACACATTTTTATGACCTTGCTTTGGGAACTTTTTGTTTTTGTTGTTGAATAGAACTTCTTTGCAGGTGGCAGTGACTCTGCCTTTGTATGGGTTTAATGCCATATTAACAAGATGTCCATCAGGAAGAAGCAATCCATCAGCATTTAAGAGATTAAAGAATTCTAAGCAGTTTGTAAGTACTTCAGTACTTAAAATTAATTGCTGGACAGCAGAAATAGTCCTTTGTATAATTTCTTTCACAGATGTAAGCACAACAAAACAAGCATCTCCAGAGAGATGTGTAGCATAAGGCTGGGAACCCATCCCACACTGGGCTGCCTCAGTGTGATTCTTTTCTCTTTTGCTTGTATTATTGACCATTTCTGCCATACTTCCTGAGGTGATGATGCTGGGATGTCGTTTCTTTTCCTTACACGTACTTAGATCCTGCAGCTTTTTAGCTGAGTGAACAGTGAGTTGATGCCCATGTAGGAGGGGTTTCAGGTAATAGGAAAATAAGTAAAATGTTTCAATTGCTGTACAGTCCATCAACTTTTCTGCCATACTTTTGATCCTATGTCCTGTTCTGGAGAGGTGTCTATAAAGTGGTGCAGCATGAACAAAAATTGAGAAAATCCAGCAACAGCAATTTCTATGGACTATCTGCTATTTTCACAAGAGCACTTGCCATGTCATGGCTACTACATCAGGATGTTTTTGCTTGCTTTTAGGTGTGGAAGGTGTGTGCAGTTGTTGCTTAGCATCTGAACACTGACTTTTGGAGGGCTTCTGCCCAACCTCACCAGCTAACTTTAGGTGATAGTGGCACAAACTGTTGCTTTCACTACCTTGAGCAATATTGGAGGTGTAGTGATAATGGTTAGGAGCTAAGTAAAAAAAGAAACAAGAGGAGAAAATGTATGTTTTTTAAACAAGCAACAGGAAAACCCTGTTCTGTGTTTCTACTGCAGGTAGTATGCAGGGAGGCTGGGGTAAAGACAGGAGCCCACACGTATCACTCTGAGAGCAGACACCAAATGTTCTGAAATGAACATGCCCTTTGACTAGAGTGTGTCTGCTAGGGTGTGGAAAGGGAAGGGGTTTAATGAATTGAAAGCAGAAGGTTGGAGAAGGGAAGGCAAAAAGCAGCTTGTGAAGAGTACATGTTGCTAACTGTTAGAGTCACTTCATCAGCTAAGGAGAGAAGAGAGATGAGGAGACAAGAGAAAAGTTGTCTCAGCACTCCAGGTTGTAAGGCCATAGCTGGGCTGCTTCTGGTCTTCCATCATGATTTGGAGGAGACATTAATAACATAGCTGACAAAATGAACATCTGGAATACTTCTTAAATATTTATTCCCCCAACTCGCATATTGTTGCTGGTGCTAGTATTTGACAAAATGATTCTTCTGTCCCGTAGTTCAGTGTGTATTTACTTATTGAATCAAAAAAGTGTCTTGCTGGCTTTCATTAGATAAGACCCCCATTTTCATGACAAAAAATTGCAACTCAATTCTGATTAAGAGTATGATAGCCAATTCTAATATTAATTGGTCCCAAAGAAAATTGTGGATGTGTTACATTTTCCTGTATGTACATCTTGTGTTTCCCCTCATCTGTCACCTACTAAATAATCAATGCTCATTCTCATATTCTATTTCTGCCAACTGATGACAGCAACATTCATCTTATGACTTTGAAAACCATGAGGGAAGAACCATTCTGACAGCTTTAGTGTTTGTAGATAATTGAAGTGGGAGGAAGATTTGGAGTTGCAGCATTACATGGTGCTCTCTGCACTCTTGAATAAAGAATACTCACAGATGATTAGAAATGATCACCTAAACTGTTCAGTGTGTATGTAAGGATGTATAAAACAATCCTGGGACTTAGGATTATTTTTCTTAAAAGCCTGTTGGCTGCTTTGCAAGAGCTAAGTAAACTTGGAAAATGTCACCAGTTCTGTGCTGGAAAGCTAATATGGGAAAACTTTAGGAGAGCTTGGTCTTACAAATTTTGGTAATTATGTTGTCCTCTGAATGGCAAAGTGAGTTGCTGCAGCATGTTTTGACTTCCGTTCTTTTTAATAGGTGTTCTGAGCTATGACAGTTCCTGAACCTCACTTTAATAGTTCAAATCATTCAAATGCTTAGCTAATGTTTAAAGGGGGAAAAAAAGTACTGTTTACACTTAAACAGTACTTAAAGATACTGTTTTAACTGGCATTGTTTGTTTTTTAAATGACACAGGTGAAGCATGTTTCCCTTGGGTAACTATTAACTGCCTGACAGCCTGAATTTAAATGATTCATGCTATGTAGCCAAACATTTCTTACTGCTTAACTTCATCCCATTATTGTGACTGTTCCTATTCTTAGCAATTATTTTACTTTATTTGTTCAAATGAGGAAATAATTCAAATGAAATAATCCCTAAGTTGAATCAGTGTTCCAGTTTCCACTGCTATTCACAATTTCACAAAATGTTTGCCTTTTTGAATTTATTAAAGAAAAATACTTAGCTCATAGACTAAGTTTGTATTGTGCTTTAAACTTGTGTATGTCTGTTCAGATCTGGTATCTGTTTTAGTGTTCAATTTCTGTTTCTACTGGATGACTAGCTGAGTGAGTTCTCATGCTTATAACTGATTAGGAATAAAAACCTTTTCCTGAAATATTCTGCTTCACCTCTATTTCCTGTTTCTGTTACTATTCTTAGTAGCAAATTTACTTACCACTAAGTTATTGAAAAAGGTTGGAGGAAAGGCAGGAATACAGCTAAAATCAACCTTTTTCATTGGAAACAATTTTGTAGGAAAAATACTGCATGTCCTGACAAAAAACTTAGTAAGTTTCTCCTTCAAGTAGTGTTTATGCTAGTTCTTTTTTTTAAAATTAACTTGTTACCATTTTTCATTGTGAGCCTAATATTTAGGTGACTAAAAGCTTAGCAGTTCGGTTGATCCATCTCGTCAAATGTAAGTGAAATTTTTCTCTTGAGCAATGGGGTGATAATACTCACAAACACTTCCAAATGGTATCAGTGCCTGTTTCTTCACCACACTGCAGTATCTTGTCCAAATTGCTCCTGGTCTCTTCAGCTTCTGAGCAGGAGCAGCCAGCAGTGCTATGTTTAGCGCTACACTTCCCAAACTGGAAAATAAACATTCCACAGATACTGCACATGAGAAAAAAACTATGCTGCTGGAATGTATGCTATTTTAGAAGAAAGATAAAACTGTGGTTTGGAATACCTTCTGTTCCATGAGAAATTCATAGTACTGGTATATTTTTCTTTCCACTAGTGTTAGTGTGTTAACCCCTGTCTTCTGGTTGAGTTCCAAATGGAACAATTACTCTCTTCTCACTGAAATTCCCCTGCTACCTTTATTGAATATAATCTTCTTCACTTCCTATGCAAAGCTGTTGAGGGTGATGGTGTGAATGCTAAAGGTCACCAGGTTTTAATTCAAAGGTCCTACAGCAAAGTTCTGCTTGTGAACCCACCTCTAACTATTTCCATCCCTTCATTTTAAGCGTCTGTTTTGTAGGAATGGTATTGGAAGTAAAAGTGTTACCCCTAATCTCTTTAAGCAAAATATGTAGGGTCTTATTTTGGGAGGGGAGGTGTTGATTTGGTGTTTTTCTTATGTCTTTTTTATGGTTAGGGGGTGGTGCATGTTTTACTCTGGGTTTACCCAGGTTCCTCCAGTTTTCCAGTGCAAGTGTAAAGTAACTTTCTGTCTTAGCTGACAGCAGAATGTTTGAACTCTTTCAAGGTGGCTTGTGTGGCATGTGTAATACATGGTCTCTGACACACTGCACAGAAACATTCATTGGTGTATGCACTTGTGTCTGGTAAGAACAGGTTCTCAGTATGATGAGGTGTGTAGGCTAACTGCAGCTCACTGTCCTGTCTCAAATAAAGCTTCTTCCCAAGCCAATGATGTCAGACACTCTGCTTCTCCATTAGGCTTCAGTACTGCCAGTTTTTTCCTGTTTAGGCAAGGCTTCAGTACTGCCAGTTTTTTCCTGTTTCAGCATTCTGGCACAACTGAACTCTTGAGACAGTTGTCCTTATTTCCTACCACTTGTCTGTTGTGCCAAATACCCTTTTCCTGAGTTCCTGGAGCATTGCTGAGTGTTGTCTGCTAGGGAGTGACTGAATGTTTCCTCTTACAGAATTCCCTGCTGGTCCATAAGGCTGAATGGAGGCCAAGGGTCTGGTGCCTTTCTGGAACCTTGTGACTGGTTTGTAAAGGTTTCTGGCTGTGCAGAAAAGTTCCTTAATTCCTTGCTCACCAGGTTGCAATTGCAAGGAAATAGTTTACATTTTCTGTTTCTTTTAATGGTTTGAAGATGTTACGAAGGAGTAGGTAGCCTCATCTTGATCATTCCTTGCTATGCTGTACTTTCTTCTCTAAATATTGGGTAGTTTTAAAGATCTCAAAACTTTTCCTAGGAGAGGATTTGAGCATTCTCTTTGCTTTTATTGAAATATTTATTTTTGTCTTGCAAGTTTAATATTTGAATTTCAGTAAAACCCTGATGCATGAAGGTGCAGAAGACAAAGGCCTCTAAAGAATATGTGGTGCTGCACTGCATTCAGAAACAAGACTCAAACCAACTGTAATCTTACTCCTTTCATAAGTTCCAACAGAGTCTCGTGCTCTATCCCACAGGACCAGCTCAAATATTGTATTTTCCATTGTTAAAAGTACAGATATAAAATTACAGAGGCAGGAACACTCTGTTCTGCAAGCTTCTTAGTACTGCAGGGAATTACCTTCATGAGGGCTCTGGGCTTTAGGGCACTGTAGTAATATGTGGGACACTGAACTGGTAAAACAGCTCTGGTCAGAGTTTCCAAAAGTGCTTAGTGTTGGTGGAAGCTGACTCTAGAGTGTGTCTAAGTTGAGTAGGTGCACAGCTGAATCCATACTAGATATTTGGAAAAATTTGACCTTACACTGAAAAGAATGGCTAGGCTTAAATGTATTTCTCTGCTATTCATATCCTTGAAGTCATGATAATAAAGCCAAAATTATGCTTGAGGGAAACAGAGTAAACCTGATTTGATTCAACAGGCTAGACTAGGAAGCAACCTCTTTAAGTTTGTTCACATGAGTAGGAAAATGAAGAGGCTCTCGCTCCAGTGGGCTATGCAGTTTTTGGCCTGCTTATGTGCTTGAAATGTGTAGATCAGTAGATCTTTAACTGTGTGAGTACCACCATATTCTGCAGGGCAAACAAGCATGCCCAGATGGAAGCCATTTAACAAAGTAGCCATGTTAGTGGTGTAATAGCTTTTTTGGGGCTTAGACTTTCCTTTGCACAGTTGCCCACAGACAGTGGAAAGAATTCTTTGCAGAATCCTCTGTGTTTTGCACTCTGTAAGGGATGCTCACCTGCTTATGCAGAGCAATACTAAACTCATCCTTTTAAAAAATAAAAATCTTATCTCTGTGCTAATAATTCTCCTTAGTACTTCTAAGAAAAGGCAAGTGAGAAAATGTGTGAGGAATACCTGTACTTGCAGAGATATACTCAAGAACTTGAAGAAAAACTGATTTTCTGCTTTATCATAACTACTATTCAGCTTAAGGGCTCTGCATTCTGAACACCACTGGCAGGATTAAAATGGTAGAGACTTTGATTCTGTATTCACCAGTAGGCCATTCTTACGCTTTTTCTGAAAAAGGAGGTTTAAAAACTTCTTCCTATTCTGGGAAGGCTGCTTTGATATCTTGTTTTGGCATGTGTGTTGAATGCATTTTGCTTCTACTCTTTCAAACTTGCTTCGTCAATAGTGTCTAGAATAGATAAGTGGTAGACATTGAAAATTATGATCTCTTTTAAATCTTGCTCTTTCATATCTCCCTTCTCTTACTGTTTTCCATACCATGGCACACTTATACTTTTAAATTGCTCTTTCTCACAGGTCTTCTGTCTCATCTCACTTTGTATAATATGTGGTCTTTGTGCATTCCTAGGATTGTTTTATTTATGCTCTACATAAACACACAAATTCAAGTTCCTACAGGGAGCACTTTGATCAGAGCTTCTAAACCTGTGTAGGGTGTTACCTGTGGCTGTTTGCCAGCATGTGGTCTTGAAGGAACTGTTACTTGTGGGCCCTCATAGGGAGAACCAAGGAGTCCTAAAAGGAGCCCAAAACATGAAATAATGTGTTGAGGTGCTGAAATGAAGATGAGCTATGAACTCGATAAAGCTGGGCTGAAGACATCTGTTTGAGAAGCCAAGTGCTTGTCATCTTTCTGCAAAAGAGCTTCTTGTTTGAAAGTGTGTGCTGAGCATTCAGAGGTTGCTGGCTGAACTGATCCTTATGAGTGGGGAGGCAGGATTTCATAGTCTCTGTGGAGGTTGAAAAGTCTTAAGAACTTCTCTGCACTCAAGAATGGCTGCTATGTTTGTCAAATCCTTTGGTGTGGTTCACTCTTCTGAAATCTTTCCCTTGGCTTTAGTCTTTCTTCTGGTGAAAAGTTAAGCTCAGAACTGTCTGTATGCAGAAGGTGAAAGGTCATTTTTGCATATGGTATATTCAGTGTCCAAGTCAGTGCCCCAGTTTCTCCAAAACTTTCTATCTCTACATTCCTTGTCCCCCAAGTGAGGTGCTTCCATACGCCTTGGTACTGGGTTGTACAGATAGGTCATCATTTAAATATAGTTTTCATGGTGTGATGGGTCTCTTGGAACAGTGGGTCAGTGATTTTGTCAGGAGATGGAATGGCTCTGTACACTGCCATAGTGGTATCAGTGTGTCCAGGACTAGGTGATGTTGAGATCTCTGCCCATGGGTGTGTGTGTGCATCTCTTGGCTCTGTTGAGGGTTGTTTGAGGGACTTTTGTGTGTTATTCTACAATCCTCCAACAAGTGTCCTTAAAACTGTCAAAACTAGCAACTAAATCATAATACCATCAGAGTTAATATAGCCATATTTTGAGACCTGATTTAGCCCTATTTTTTATAAATAGAAAGTAGCTGCACTGTGGGATTTTCTGCTGCTCAGATTGGGTCTTTGTAACCCTCTGAGTACTGGTTGGTAATAGCAGGAGCAAGAACTGTGACTGAGTTAAACTTAGAATTGGGGATGACCTCCAGAGCAACAAGGAACTGCAGGATTGTTTTGCAGCTTTGCAAGATGTTTTTTGCGGCCGCATTACTCTTGGTTAAGAAGTTCCAACTTCATCTTGGAAGGATAAAATCAAGCAACACTTGTAAACAGTTCCCTTCAGGGTATCAGGCACGATTGCTTTTAACCCCTGGTGCTAGGTGGTTGACTTAGCTTTATTTTTTCAGTACAGCTGGTTTTAGGAATCTAAGGAAGAAATGTGTGCAAGCTTTCTTCTTCATTGTTTCTCATGTCTGTTTCTTTTGATAACCAACATGTGTGGGCTGGAAATCTAAGCTGTTTGGGGATGTTTTGTTAGGGTAGACTTCTAAAGGCAACATAGAGCTGTGTTTTATTCTGCCCAAGTGTAAAAATCTAATGAATATTTTTACTTTAATTGCTGAGCTCAGGCGTTCTTAGCACATTAATGGGATTTGCTGGTTTTGTCTGACTAGTTGAATGGGTGTAGTAACTGGTGGGGTTTTAAGAAAAAAGGTCTGAGGAGCCCACTTCATGCTTGTTTACAATAATAGTTACTCTGGGAGACTGTTCTGCTGTACCTGGTGAGCTAAAACCCTTTTCAACTGTTCTAATGGCAGGATTGCATCCAGATGGCTCTTGAAGATGTATTTCAATGAGGGAGACTCCGCAGCTTCTCTGGGCAGCCTCTTCCAGTGCTCTGTCTCTTGCAGAATGATGGTACCTGTGGTACCTGCTGTCCTTTTATTGTGTGGTACTGCCACTAGTACTTTTTTCATTTTGATAAGCCAAAATTGTGGTGAAGTAATCTTAAACTACTGAATAGCTACTCTGAAAACTGCACACTGCCTTTGTGAAGGGTTCAATACCTTGCTGTATGGCAGGCAACGCTTCATTGAGAGATTTTCTCCACCACAAGGTGACTTTTACTCACATTTGGAACTTAAGAGTTTGAAAATATCAAGTGCCTTCACATTAAGAGAGTAAATATTGTATGGCTATTTTAAAAACAATGACCACACATGGTTCTCTGGTCTATAAGCTGATATATCTATACAAGTATATGCAAGGTTCTTGCAGGTTGTGTGAACAGGAAACTGCAGGTATCTTTTGTTCTTGTGATTTTTCTTTTTGGGCTTTTTTTAGTGGTGTGCTTAACCAGAAGATCAATATGGACAGAACACAGGCATCCCATTAGGGCTGGCATACTCACAGAAGCAGGGCATGTCCCAGTGGGGGCTGTTGGACCCAGCAGCTGCTGTGCAGTGGACTGCTGTGAGTGTGCTGTGCTTGTGGAGCTCCTGGGCTGTGAGAAAATGTGTGCTTGGAGAAGCTGAATCCCATCTCTGCCTCTCTGCACAGTTCTGAATGTGCAATGAGTTGTTTTGAGGAAGTATATGAATCTTCAATGTTGTGGATTCTGATCAGCCATCAGAGTACTCCCTGCAGAGAAGAGGCTGCTTAATCCAGTTCATGTCCATGGCTGGAGAGGAATTGACCTTCAGGTACTGTATGTACTGCTTGGGCATCAGTGCCCACTGTCACCTAATGGCTCTTTACCTCAGCTTTTTTTTTAGGTAACATGATGTCCTGGTGGGACTGGAGAGTGTGGACTATTTCTGCCTGAGGTGATAATCTAAAGTAAAATAAAGGGTGGAGGTGGAGGTTGATTTTGTTAGTAACAGGCATTGTTTGGCGGCCCTTTAAGCATGTCATAGTTGTTGTAGCCCTCCCCAAAGCAAGCTCTGCACCTGATTCTATCTGAAAATAGAAAAGTAAAGAACTGCTTAAACATTACTTGATTTTTAAAGAGTAAACCTGATGTAATTACTGCTCGTATTATTGAGGGTTTTTTTGCTTATCAAAAAAGCCTGATGTTTTATATGATGTAGGCAAAAAGTGCTCTGAACCTAATCTATGGTATGGTTAGTGGGGTCTCTGCCTGCCTCAACTGTAAAGATCTTTGGATCAAAGGAGAGCTGGTACTTAACTATATTTTCTTCCTCAACTACTGCTTTCACGTTGTTGGTTTAAAACAAATATGTTTACCTCAAATTGCAGATAATAAAAATATTCACATTAAACTCCAAAGAACTACATGCAAAATAAAATTGAGTCTGATTTAAATGTAAGAAATAAAGAAATGGTGAGTTAAAGCTTCAGCTCTGCCCATGATGCAAACTTTTGGAGATCCTTTCACTGCTCAAGAGGAGGGTTGTGATTCAATAATGCAGTCCTAGTGTTAGTTTTTCTTGTTATAGTTTCTTCTTTTATCTCCAAATAACAATTGGTGGGAAGAGGGAGAGGATAATATAGGAATGTCTAAGTCCAAAAAACAGATGGCAACAGCTTCTTTAGAGGTTTTGTGCTTTATTAAATGAATAAGCATTTAGGGACCTTTTAAAAGCATGTGTCCTGGACCCAGTACCATATCCTTAGTCCTTGGAGCTTAATATTAATGTTTTGTTACAGTTGGGATCTATTATAGGATATAAAAAGCTCCACTGATTTAGAGCTCTGTTTTAATGGTATTTGTGCCTCTTATCGAAGGTTGGCTCCTCACGTGCAGTTCATGGCTCTAGTGAGAGGGGAAGAGGTGTTCCAGGAGTTCTGGCTTTTTTTGCAGGCATCTCTTGGGGTAAAGCCAGTGCTTGGTCTCTGCAGTTGTTTGCTTAGAGATGGGTTGTGTGAAGGACCCCAAGTGGTACAAAGGGGTCAGACTTGTTGCTCTTTTGGGGACTGGCAGCTTGGAAGAGGCATATTTTAAAGTATGTAAAGCATAGTAACAATTTCTGTACTTTGGCACACTAGGATCAAGATGCAGTTTGTGAAAACAGGAAAGAATTGAGCATTTTGTCTCAGTCCCAGGTGTGCCATGGTGTAATGGGGGCAGGTCTGACATTTCTCCACAGCAGTGCAATTTTTTCTGAGCCCTCTTAACTTACAGAGAGTTGCAGAGAGCCTGGAGAGCTTTGCTGAAGAAATACAAATTGCTACGAGAGTGGACACTGCAAGGGGTGGGGGGGAAGGGATTCCTTCAGCCTGCCTAGGAGACTTTACTCAGTTTTGTTGCTGTTCTAAATCCATTTCATTAATGTGTCACACAGGATGCCTCTGTACAGTTTTGCCTGTGTTTTTGTGTTCAAAGAACAGAGGTGTTTTTATTGTGGGATTCTGGCATGGGTTCTCAAGCTGTGCTGATATTTTAATTTCTGCAGCCATTTTATACAAACACAGCAGTGTAATAGGATGACAGCATCCAGATGTTACAAACTGCATCTTTCACAATAATAATATCCTTTTTTAATCTGATTTTCCTCTTCGAAAATCACTGCTTGCATTCTTTTTTCCTCATATGCCTTCCACCTTCTTCACATTGGGCCTTCCATTCATTTTTGGATTTTAGTCTTGAAAACCAGGCTAACAGGCTGATCTGTGATGATGTTGCCAGTTGGTTATGTCTAGGGGAAAATTTTTTTTCTTTTATTGGATATGTGCAGTAAAACCCAATATTTTGCAAGATGGTAGAGAGCAGGAACAGTGGTGGCAGCAGCAATTTAGCTGAAGGTGCAGCAAGCAAGCCCAGCTCATGCTCAGTATTCACACTCCCAAGTCCAGAATGGGAGGGTTGGAAAGAATTTTGGTTTTGGCCTGAGAACAAGAAAAGGATTAAAACCGCTAAACTTAGAATAAGTTGTTGATTTTTTTTTTTTCTGAGAAGAAGAAGGAACTGAGTGGAGAATGGAGTATAGTGTGGTGTCTTATGTGGTGATGACTGAAAAGCATAAAAAGACTTTCTTCTATTGTCAATTCTAATTGGAGGCTAGTAATTAGCAAGAGGAAAGAAGCCTAGGAAAGGAAAGACAAATGGGGAATTTTATTGAGTGGGAAGCTGCTGAACAAAAGAGGATTTTTATTCATCTGTATTCTGGTGGTCTTAAAGAAACCTACAAACTGCATACAAACTATTGATAATTCTTTTCTCAACTCTTTTAAGTGTAAGGAGGGGGAAAATAAGAGATATGAGTGCTAAGTAATTCTTTTTAGTAAAGATGGTCTGTAGGATGGTTTGTTAGGAATTCCTATACTGTGAGCTTTTGTCTTACTGTTCATGCAGTAGGGACAGTGATGTGAATAAATATTTTACCTGGGGCTCTTTAGCAATGAAACCAGAGCTCTGGGACCACATCTTCTGGTGAAGATATCTCATTCCTGGTTATGAGAAGATCCTGTTGGAATGTTAAACATGAAGTGCCAACAGCAAAAAGGCTGTTATATGCATTATATAGTGTAATGTGTTATAGGCACATGAATCATATGGATTTCACTCTTTAGGTCAATGGAATTGTCATGTCTCTTCCAATTTAACACAAACATGCAAAGGTGGAGTCTGCAAGTGGCTTAGTCACACCTCAATTAGAAAAAGCATCTCAGCAAAGTTATGGAAGTCAAGTTGTAATGCTGAAGTTGCAGAAACTCAGATACAGAGGCAGAAATGCTGTCTCTGGCTAAAGATAGCTGAGAATCTATTTCAGCTTCTTGCCTTTCCCATTCCAAAGACTTTACAAGGAGCAGTAAAAGTAACTGGATGGCTCTGTGTCTGTGGTGCTTGTCTCAGAAGACTGAATACCTGATTTGTGCTACCAATTTGCTATGGCGACTTGAGACACCTGGCCTTCCTCAGCTCAGTGCAAAATCAGGGGGTGTGATGATGCCTGTTCCTGCAGGCTGTGCACAGTGAGAGGCTGTATGAATATCTTGTTTGTTCCAGAACAGCTTCAAGAAATAGAGTGGTTCTGCAGATATGTGGGTGGGAATCTGTTTCACAATAATGGTGAAAGGACATCTGTAAATGAAGAGTAGCTTTGTTTTTAAATATAAAGGGATTAGCAACCTAATTTACAAAATTAGCAAGAGGGTTTTGAAAGGCTGATGATGGCAACAGATAGGATAAAGAAATGCAGCAATAACTTAAAGTACAAGAGCAAGCTGTTGTTTGGCTCTGAAATTAGTAAGATATCTAGCTGGCTTAGGTGCTGAAAGCGGTTGAGCTGCAGCTGCCACCACCTTCTTCAACAGGATGAACTGCATAGTGTGAAGTCTAGGCTTCTCCAGCCAGGCTGTGAGTATGTGCTTGCCAGCATCTGCTGCAAAGAAATTGGCTCTCTGTATGTATGTTGACAGTAAGAGTCCTCAGTGTTAATTCTGCATCCTTCCTTACATTTTATTAACACCAGCACTGGAAGGTACATCTTGAGTAGACTTGAAACTAATAGAGCTGTGACAGATGAACTGCTGGTATGAGTAAATGAAAAAGCATACTCCTTCTAAAAAATTCAAATTACAATATTTTGCCGGTTGAGAAGTATACTGCATGTGGCAAATACTTCAGGCAAGCCATTTGGAAGCATTTCCTCGTAAAACTTGGGGAAAAAACCCCCAACTTTATTGGCCTAAATATTGCATGGACTAGAAATTTGCTGAAGGACTGAAAGCAAAAATAGGAAATGTGGCAGTAATTTGAGCTACAGGGCAGAGAACTGTGCTTGCAGGATAAATACCAAGCTCAGATTAAGTGTCTAACTAATGATTTAAAGGAGGACGTGAAACAGCTCATCAGTTAAATTCAGAATTTGATACTAAATGGGGATTTTTTTGCAAGCTCAGATAGAATGAAAAGAAGTACTAAGTATGGAGTGGTTGAATCTTAGAAGACAGTATAAAAACAAGCTTTTGAAAAAGTGTGTTTTAGTGAAGAGAGAGAGCTGGCATCTTTTATATGGGAGAAGTTTGTTCAGCATGTTTTACCTGGCTGTATGTCTGCCTTGGCTGTACTGGTTCAGAGACGTGCTTTGGCAGCTGTAATTAGTGTTGAATTTTTATTCCTGTTGAAGGCTATGTCTGAGAATTAAAATTGGGTCATAAATACTGCAACAAATCCAAGGCTATTGTTAATAAGACTGTGCTACTCCAAACAGCAGTCTGATTCTGCAAAGACGCTGAGGGGCCATATCCCTTAGGACTTAAAACAAATGAGGACATTTAATACTTCAGAAACCCAACTCATTTTTAAGTTTCTTTCAGAAAGAGGTAGTTATCACATTTTATGCCCTGAGCTAAGCTGCAGTTCAGCCTATTGTTACTTGGTGTTTATGCAAACTACTGTTTCAAAATATTTCTTGGTGAGTGGCTCATGTCTCAAGTTTTTTTTCCTCTCCTATTCTCTTTACAGGGCACTCACTGGAGAAGAGGGGAGACACCAATTGTTCTCCCCTCCCCAGTCTGTGTGGGTGTGTGCACAGTGCCTGTGGGGTATTTCAGAGAAGCCAGCAAATGATCTCCAGTGTATTTTTACATTATAACACCCTTTCGTTGTGTAGGCAAGAAGCGGTGACTTCGCTTTCTGTGCTCTGCTGTGTGGAGTCAAGAGCACTGATACACTTTCATTGGGTCCCAATTCAGAACTTCATTAGCTTTCAGGGAACAGAACACTTCTGGATCTGCTGGTGCTATACTCGTCAGTCTTGCCAAAAACATTTTACTAGTTGCTGTTTCAACTGATGCTTGATGTTATTACAACTAGGGGAATGCATTGTTTTATAAATGACATTAATAAAACATGTAATACTGAGGAAATCCAATGTTAGCAATTTTAAAATTGATCATGCACATTGTAAAGGTAAGTTTAAACACTCTAATAGAAAACATTTGATGGTTTTCTCCAAAATGTCTGTTTGGAGAACTGTTATATTCTGCCTGATTTAACGTAGGTAATCAAGACAGACAAACCTGACACAAAGTATTTAATGTTTACTTTTAATCTTTTGAAAAATGACTCTCTATAGATTTTTTTCAAAGCCTTCCACTTTTCCTGTCAAATAATTCAAGTATTTTGAGGATTTATTACTATTAAACCTTTCAAATTTCTGGTTCGAGTTAAGTCCTAATGCCATCAAGTATGCCTTACATTAACTCAAAATATCTCTTCATGTCTTCATTTGACAAACTATGCAATAATTTCAGAAGTGCTGTAATACTGAGTTGTGCCAGTACTGAAAAAAGGAGTAAACTGTCGACCAACAAAGGATGGAACTTGGGTGGGCTCCAGCAGGAAATTTTGCATCAGGCAGTTCATAAACTTCTGCCAAGAAGCCAGTCATACGAAAGACAGCCGGTGAATGTGATGGAGTTTGTGCTGCTTACAGTTGTTACAGGATGACTCTGAATGTCACTGTGAGCCCCAGTTACTGCATGCTTAATCATTAATAATTTCTGTGTGTTTTATCACAGAGGGGTTGTTGTACTGAAGAAGAGAATCTGGTGAATGAAGTCCCTACAGAGATAATTATGGGAAGTATAGAGAGCAGAAAGGGAATAAGCTTGGGAAAAGTGGTATTTGGGGAGCTTGAGAGATGAGTGATGAACTGCTGAAGTGTAAAGGATGGGCCACTTGGTCTGTAAGGTTTAATAGTCAAGCCAGGAAGAATATTGAAAATCAAGACTTAAATGAGGTCAGAGTTTGATGGTGAATGCTGCTCTCTTGGAAGCAGCATTTTATTTTGTTGTGTGAAAAAGGAGCATTGGCGGAAGTAAAAAGAATTGCAGTAGCTGTTGGAAGATTATTAGGATGGAAGCAGAGATTCCAGTTTTGTTTTCAGACTTGCAGGTATGAAGTATGGCTCCATCTTGAGAATCCAGAGTAGATTTGTACTGAAGAATCCCAGGTTACAGTTTAGTAACCTCTTTATGATGAACAAACAAGTTGTTCTTCAAAAGGCTTCCACAGTTCTGCACATAGCTTATATACTCATAGAGTGGGCAGGGATTTAAAAAGGAAATTGAACAATCTCATACAGTGGTGTGGAGTATTTCTTGTGCCTGTGATCTGCTAGGGAGATCCAGTTTCTGTAGTCTGGGCTCTGTCATAGTTGTACTGGAACTTCCTGTGCTGGAAGCAACAGGGGAAACATCAAGTGTGAATTGTACAGCAGACAGCTTCTCTCTGGTCAGATGTGGAGAACAGACAACACCATTTTCTTGACTTGTAGAATAAGACTTGTGCCCAATAAAAACGCTTTTAGGTTGGAAGTGCAAAAAAAGCGAGGTTTAAACATTAATTTATTGCCAAAATCTTGATAATTTTATTTATGCACAATATTGAGGTGGTGAGTAATTACTGAGTCTGCTAACTGAGTTGGAAAGCTTATTGGAGAAAATACAGTTTGAAAAAATGGATCTACCACAACTTTAAACAAGTCTTTCTAGTAGGTTCTTGTTTTACTGTTCTTAGAAAGAAAACATCTTACCCAGCTTTACCAGCCAATGACTCTTCTGTGACATTTGCCTGGCAAGATAAAAAAGCGGTGACCTTATACAGTAGCAAAGAGAACTTGTCCTGTTATATAAAGACTGGAACTGAATGAACCTTGATGCATTTAACTGAGCTCCTTAAGTATCTTAGTGTAAGGAAACCTCTCTACAGATTTTCCTCTGCTATGACTTGTGCATTTTTCACTGAGTCATTAATTCCTTTTAGCACAATAACATATGCCTTTTGAAAATACTTTGTCTGCAGTTAATGGATTATCAGTTTTATGATTGCATTCAGATCTGTTGGCTGGGTTTCGCTAGCTAGTAAAATCACAAGTTGTAAATTGGGGTGGGTTTGTTTGTTTTGGTGATGACTGGAGTTTAGGTGCATCAATAGACAATTCTGAGTATCAATTGCTTCAGAGCTTAGCACAGGTGGGAAAACTTTTTTTTTTTGTAGTAACCTTTCTCTTAGATACTCTGAATTAACTTACATATTTATTTAACCCAGACCTATCTCTGATTAAACTGGTTATGTTCTGATGGGCATCTGGGCAGCAATCCAGTGTTGAATGCCTTTTTAAGCTTGATTTCACTAATCATTTCTCTCTAACAAATGGTATCATTATCTGGAATTCAGAATGTTGAATGCTTCTGAACAGACTGTAAACTGCTACTGTGCACAAACACGCATTTTTTTCTTTTAAACAGTTTATTTTAGGGGTTCTGCTTTTTTCATGTGTTTTTCAGAGTCTTCGTGCTACTTGTACAGCATGGAAGAAAAGTAGCATAACAGAATTTTTAAATCAAGTTTGTGGGATTTTCTGACTTCCCTCTCCTTCACCACACGGAGCAATAGTTTAAGTGGCATGGAAGCTATCCCTGTATTCTTAAACTAAAAACCATGAAAGTTCAACTGAAAATCAAAAGTGTGGTAATGATTCTATTTCTTGTGGCCCTGTCTCCCAGTTTATATGTAACATTTTAACCCTGATAGGATTAAATTATTCTAGTCCTCTTTGTGGTAGTTGAAAGGGAAATAATTAGGTATTCCTTTAAAAGTTAAAAAGCTTCCATTTCTTTCTTTTGGTTGTACTGCTAGTTGAGTTGTGTGCATAATTGTCAGACAGCATGTTAAAGAAGCCTTTTGTTCTGAAATGTACTGGAGAATTTTCTGAACAGCACTCGGGGTAGGAGACTTGAATGACCCTGTAATACAGTTTTAGTCTAACATTTGGGAATGTCTGGGATTATGGAAGATAACATTGAAGACAATTTTAGGTATTCCAATATTTGTCTTATTAGCAGATTCTTGAGGAATTAATTTACATGAGTTATTCTCTGGAGGTCCAGGGATAAATCCTCTCTGGAAGTCAGCTGCAATACCTCACCGATTCCCTGAGGATGGCAGCCTCATCATGTACACTGAATTATCAGGCATACTATTTACTGAAAGTGATTTTACAGGTGAGAATTAGCCTCTCCCTTTCTGCGGCCACATCTTTGCTTTTGTTTGTTTTTTAATTAGGATCTCTTGAGCTGTACCAATAATATTTTTTCCCTATGTGCTGTGTCTTTCAGAATAATTGTGTTAAATATCTTCTTTATAGGAGAAACAAATGCAAATCTACCTTGTCATTAACCCTGATGAATAATGACTTAAAAGATGAGGTTGCATATCTGTCTTCTTGTTTAATGCTAACAGTCTAGTTCTATTTCCCAAATATATTTCAACAGTAGCAGCTATTCAGTTTTAGAAGTTGTATAAAGCTCTGATAGGTTTGATACCAGAATGCTGTGATTTAACAAAGTGGTTTGAAAGGCTGTGAAGGAAGTGTTGCTTTATTAAGTTTTGTCTTGCCTCAAATTTTAAAATAAGGTAGAGATGGGGCAGTTTTTTATGAACTCAAGAGAGTCTGCACTCCAATGTGAATGCAGCCACTGATCCCTAACCACAGACATGGATTTGCAGCTACAATCGACAGCTACTAGGGTCTAGAGGATCCTGGACCCTTGATCAAGGTGATTCCCTTAAGGTAACTGATACCACATAAATATGAGGAGTAAGTGAACATTTGTTTTTTCTTCTGCTCAACGACTACAAATCAGAGTAAAATGCCTGCTCAGGAAAGGGCTGTGGTGTCCTCTTTGGGAATGTTTCAAATTTCCTTGATCTTTGCAATAATAAAGCTCTTAGAAACAGCCAAGCCTCTGCCCCTCACTTGATTTCACTTGATGACATGGGGGTAGTGCTCAATTTGTGTGGTAATGCGTTGGGGAAAGGGCTACGTGAGTGCTAGTCTGACAGGGGACTTGGGCTGTTATAGAGCAGTAAAAGCCCTTCCTGTTCTGAGCCATGTCAAAAGAAGGAGGAAGGAACTAGCAGATTGCCAGGCAGGCACCACTGTGCCTTTGCCCTTTCCAGCTCTCCCCGGTATTTTTTAGTGTTTTCCCCTTCATTCTCCGTTCTTTACCAGGTGTCAAATTGTGTCATCTGGGGTTATAAGTTTGGTTGTGGAGTTTAAAGACTCAATAATAAAATTCTCATTGCAGCTTGAATCTGTGAGTTGTTAAGTATCTCCTATTAGATGCTGAGTGCTTGATGCAATGTGGGATTAGAATTTTAAATCAAGTTTGTGCAGTCATGCTGTTATTTATAACAGCTAATGGTGACAGGATGTGTAGAATGTCTGAAATGGCAAAGTGGTGCTTATCTCCAGGTTTGAACCTGTTTCTCTGTTTAAGATTGGGCACAGCTGAAGTCTTTCTAATGGTCTTTTGACTTATTTAACCATCTTGAACAGTCTTAGAAACTTTTTTCTAAAGCTCATCCATTTGAAAGCTGATAGTGTAATAGCTTTCAAAAGTGAAAACTCCGAGAAAGTCTTTGAGAATACTTGCTGTTTACATGGTATTTATTTGCAAAATTACTTGCATTGTGTGTTTTCTGGACTTAACTATACTGCTGTTCCTTTAGGGCTAGGAATTAAAATAAATGGATCTCAGGCATTTTTGTTGTGTGAATGGACCTTCAGGACTTCATG
Source organism: Molothrus ater (assembly GCF_012460135.2). Taxonomy (NCBI): domain Eukaryota; kingdom Metazoa; phylum Chordata; class Aves; order Passeriformes; family Icteridae; genus Molothrus; species Molothrus ater. The sequence goes on from NC_050479.2 coordinate 70,616,256, forward strand.
CTTTACTCTTCTAATGAATTATGATAAATTCATCATATTGTGTTGTAATATTGGCTGAGTTCCTGAAATTATTTGTGTACAAGTGCTTTGAGAGCTGTTGAAGATGATTTTACTTTCTGGGTTCTAATAATGGAATGATTTTTCATTGGTGCAGCTTTATTCATAGCAAATCAATAATTAATAAGGTAGAATATGACATAAAATTTCTGCCTTTCTGCTGTTAGTTACCTTTTACTGAACTTGGCTATTGTATTGAGTTACAGGGGCATTACAGAAGATTTTGTTACAACTTACTCCGTTCTGTGTAAGCACAAAAACATTGTGCTTTTGCCTGTTCCTTCAGGATGAAGGTGAAAATATCTTTGCTTACAGGATAATGAAAAAGCATATAGCTCTTCTCATACCCACAAGGAGAAAGACTCATGAAGTCTGCATGGATTTTTTGGGAAGGAAGGCACTGAACTCCCTTTACATGTAGTATGGGCAGGTATGCATTGCAGGATGAAATGCAGAGCACTTGCCTGGAAATTTATTGCAGCAGCGAGAAGGAATAGCAGGGGGGTGGTTTTCTTTCACCTGGAAGTTGCAGTGCACAGTGTAAAGCAGTGAAAGCACAAGGTACAATTCCAGTCTCCCTTTCTTCCACTGCCCTCCATCACCCAAAACTTCATCCCCCAAGAGGCTCCCCCTCCAAGCATTGCTGTCTGAGTTAGTAAAACAAAACAGTGTCTGTACTCCAGAGATGACCAAGATGGAAATGAATTATTACTAGTGAGTAAACAACGCTCTCTTATCTGGAGGGAAATAGCCCTCAGCAGAAATGTTTTATTTCCTAATTTGACTAATTTACACAAATCAATTTATCTATCTTTTGCCCTTGCTTTGACACTTGCATTCTCAGACACAGAAGATCCCACCAGCAAGGGGAGAGGAGGCAGCTGGGCAAGGGGAGAGATGCTCAGTGCTATCTTCAAGTACTGAGAAATGTGAGAACTGACATCTGTCTCAGACACTTCTTCCCAAAGTGTGACACACAGAGCAGTCCTCTGTGGGACTCAGCAGGGGAATGTGTTGTGGTACAGGAACAGCTGGCTACAAATATGGCTTGAAAACACAAGCGAAAGAAAGCCTGTGCTAAGCTGGATACTGTTTTCTTCCTAACACTTTTCTAATCAACTCTGTGGATCAAACCAAGTTCTTTGGTTATTCTATTGGTTCTTCCAGTATTTATTTAATTTATATAGGTTTTGCTCTTGGTATATTACAGGTATCTGGCCCATCCCCCACCATTACTTCCCCTTCCAGCCAAAATATTTACCAGCTTTAGCAATAAGATTTTGTGTGGGGGTTTTTTGTTTGTTTGTTTTTCTGTTTTAAAAAAGCGCATGTTTCTATTTTGCTTCATGTTGTCATAGACTGAGTTAGTCAACCATGATCAAGACAGATCTATAACTGGTTAAAAGATAACATGCTTCTGAGCTGGGAAGGCATTAGAGATTAGGCTAAATATTTTGGTCATATGAATTTTCTCATAGGAAGTGGAAGGAAGCTTAGCAGAGGTCCGATGGACCCAGCCCTGGTCATAGTTTTATAGCATAGAACCAGAAATGGCTCTTGTAGAATGTGTTTACCACCACTTTCCCATTTAATTAAATTCTTCATATCATGTGTAACAGATGGGATCTGGGGGGCGGGTGTGTATGCCGGGAGTGGAGGGGCCTCAACCAAATTTTCACCACTTCTTGTTCCAGTCCAGCTTGGCTGGTTGTTAACATAGATGTGGCTTCACCAGATGATTGTGCAGTGCTCTTTGTAGTTTTGGGATAGTGTAGGATTGGACTGGGTAGCCATGCAACATGCTTCTTGTAAGACTCTTTCATGAAAGGCCCTGGAGCTGCAGGTGGATGCAATCTGATGGCTCTTCCAAATTGTACTGAAGGGTTAAATGGTGCTGGTAAGGGCTTATGCCGCTGGGTACAAGTGCTGCAAATCAGGAGATACATTTCAGATCACTGGGGAACTGTTCATATAACTGGTGCTTCCAAGCCTTGCACAAAGGTGGAGATCAAAAGTTGTGGAGCAGCCAAATCAATAAAAGAAATGAAAACAGAATAATTGCAGTAAAGCAGGGGGGAAAAAATGTATTTAGTGGGCCACAGTCCAAGGACGTTGGGCCTGATGAAACATCAGCCTTTGAACCAGGAAGTGTTTCAGTGGAGTAGGCTTTTGATTCCCAATTATATTTATGTCAAAAGGAAAGCTGGATGTACTGCTGGAAGATTACTTGCTTCAGGAAACTTGCATCACTTTGAAATTTGCCTAACTATAAAAGTATCAGAGATTTAATTTTTTGTTTCCAACAATACTCCTTTAGTCCAAAGAACAGAAGGCTTGGTTGAAATATTTAGAGATCCAAATACATTCATATGTGTGAAAAACACCTGCATGAGAACTGTAGAACAAAGAGAAGGTCTTTTATGAGTTGTAAGTAATTCTTATGAAAATGTAGGGAGGATACTTCAGTGGTGGAAGCAGGGATTGTGGGACTTTTAGTTTTAATTGGTTGTTTTTTGAATATTGCTGTTTTGTTGTGTGAGTTTTTTTTGTTAGGTTTTTTTTTTTTGTTTGCAGTTTGGTTTTGGTTGGGGTTTTTTGTGTTTTATTTTGGTTTTTTTAGTTTACTGGTTTGGTTTTGGTTTGTGGGTTTTTTGGGGAGTTTTTGTCTTGGATTTTGGTGGGTATTTGTTGGTTTGGGGTTTTTTTTTGTTTTTGTTTTTTTTTTTGGGTTGGTTTTTTTTTTTGTTTTTTTTTTTTTTAGTTTGGTTTTTCTTTTTTTTGTTAAGTAAGAACCATGAATTTAATCTTGCAAGGAACAAGCATTGCTTTACCAGAACTTGTTGCTTTCTAGTATGGAAAGTGTAGATGCGAAGACTGGAACCAAGGTATTTAAGGAATTGGAAACTTGCCCTTTTTACATGTCCAGTACCTGTAATCATTTTGTTCTAAAAGAACTTACGTGAGCGCAGGGAGATTTAAAGACAATGAAAGTGGCTTGTGTCTCGCCCGTGAGCTGCAGTGAATGGAAGACACTTCAGGCAGCTGCAAGGAGGGCTGTGAACACATTGGGGTAATTTGCCTCAAGGCCAGTGTTTTACACAGAGTAAATAACAGAAGGAGGACTTGTCTGAGGAGAGTTAACGGCTGTTGTGTATCAGACTGGAGACCATGCTAAAATATGGAAGTATTGTTTTGTTTTATTGTGTGGAATCACTAGCTATTGCTCAAACCTCTGACTACTTCGGGCCTTTTCAGTTTTTTGTTTCTGTAACTTTATTTTAACAGGCAGTGATCAAATTCTTTTTAAATTGATGAGGGGTAGTCATAATTGACAAAACCCATCTCTCTCTGTGTATGTGTGGAGTGATGTGGCAAATACATTGGGCTAAAAGGATGCAGTTGTTAAATGTGTGGTGGTAACTTGTGATTGAGGAAAGTCTTTACAAGTACAGTGCACTTAAGTCAGAGGAAATTATTTTTGCTGGAATAAATGGGCACTAGCATTGTTTCATGGAGAGGACTGGCAGAGGTGAAAGGTAGACAATAGGCACCACATTCTTTTAAAAAACTCCTAAGGAATGGAGAGAAAGCAAACAACCATATGAACTCAGCAATGAAAACAAGTGTTAAAAAAATTTCAATGCAAATTTATTTGTGTTTAATTCTTTCTTATTTTTCACATACCAATGCACCTAAATCAAAGAAAAAGGCCAAGTGTAACAAATAGAGCACTTCTTGCATGGAAAAGATGTGTGTTTAGGTTTGGGGGTTTTTTGCCATTTCACTGAAAACTATCTTTGTGCTCACTGTGATCCAAAAGTCTCAAACTATGTTTGCCACCAAGATCTCATTTTGCTCTTCAGGAAAAGAAAAACAGCCCTCACAACTGTTTTGTGCTACTCCATTAGTCTGTTATTTAGCTTTTACTGAGGAAACACCAAAAAACCAAAACCCCATCCTTTTCCAAAATCTAAGACATTCTTGACATTTAACTCTTGAAAAGTGTGATTTATGTTATCCGAAATCAGTCTCCTTGATACTAATCAATACTTTCTCTCAGTTTTAAAACAGGAAATAGCTTCAGTCTGTGTTTAAATCCTGCAACGTCTCATGTCATGACCTTTTAGTAGTTTGTTCCTTTTCTCCCCCTATCCCAGTTTTCCCTTATTTTCCTTCTCACGAAGGCCTCTCAGCTTGTCCTTGGGTTTTTACTGAGTAGTGGAAGCTATAGATATTTCAGTTCCTGCTTTTGGGTACATGTATCTTAGAGGCTTCCCGTGCCTACTTTCTCACCTTCTTTGGCCTTTCCCTTTGCCTTTCTTTTCATATCATGCTCTACTCTTCTGAACTACTCATTTTCTCACATCCACTTCAGCCCTGGGATACAGGTTTCTGGCAGTCTGAAATCCTGCTGCTCCGTCTCTGGGGATAATGAACTCCTTGACACCAGCTGCATAAATCTCTGTTGTAGGCAGTAGTGTCAAGTCAGTAGGAGCATATGGGAGATTTGTTCTGTGTCAGACAGGCAGGATGGGCATCCAGTGGTGCTGTGCATTAGGCAGTGGAAAGCCTGTATTTCCTTGTGGCATTCTGTTCAGTAATTCAGTGGTGTTAAATCCATTGCTGAAGGGACACTTGGTATCTCTCCATTGGTTTTCATTTCTTTCATTTGGAGTCCTGACAAACTAAAGTATTGGAGGACTGTTAGTCTTAGCTGAGTAGACACATATTGAGAAAACCCTGTACATAACTTTAACAGACCTTGGCATAATGAACAGGATCTTCTAGGAGGGGCCCAAGGGCTAAACTGGCCAGGATATCAGCCTTAGCTTTTCAGACATTGAGAATGGAGGCTCCTGGAGGGGCAGCTGTCTGACAGGATGCTGGTGCAGTGAGGAATGCTGGTGTTAATTTATTCCTTCATGTACCAGAATGAAAAGATGGCACTGCTGCACTTCTGCATATTTTTTTTTCTTTTTGGTACAGAAATTTACTATCTTTATGATCAGAAAATGTAAAAAAAAAAGTGCCAAGGAAATGTGTGCTAATTTACTGTCTGCTTTTTTCCTTTTTCTTTCCTTACAAGATACATTGTGGGGATTTTTTTTTAAGAGAGCTGAGTCTCATGAGTGCTGTCCTCAAGTTCAGTTTCCTGGTTGAAAATCTGCACACAGTAATGTAATATTCTTCTCCAGGAAAGACTTTTTTATGGCATATGTAAATGAAATAAGACCAGCCCCTGGTGGTATTGACAGGATGCTGAGAAGGAAGCAGAGTGTGTATTAACGTGCTTGCAGCTTAGGTCATTCTCACCGAACCCTGCAGCTCTGTGAGGTTCAGCTGCTTGCTGGAGATGACTTCTCATTCTTTCAGTGACCCTTTCTAAAATGCTGTTTCATTAATGAGAAATATTTTTTTTACAAACATCTCTTCCCTAAACTGTAGATGATACTGGATTAGATGTGTAATTGTTCTGTTTATACAGGCATAATTAAAGAAATGTGAGCAGGAATCCAGCCAATGTCTGGTGTAAACATTACAATGGAAATAATCACTTTGTTTTGTGATCATTCAATTCTGTGGATCAAACTGACTTCTCCATATTTTAATTCCTTTGTGACTAGTGTGGTTTCCTTTACTCAAACTTTCAAGAAACTTTGATTTCTATCAATTTCTTTGTTTTAAAAGTCAGGAGTTTTAGTGGGAATAGGATGCGATTTCAGTAGACAGCAAACATAACTGGAACATGGATGTGCTGAAGCACTTTCCAGGCTTGCTGTGGCATTAGATGTATTGCCCTTTTAAAAAGTTGTCTTTTGTGCTAACAACTTGGTTTAAATAAACTTTGTAGTTCTCTTTCCAGAACAGGAGAAAAATGATCTGGACAAAACTGATCCTCGACATTTTATGTTGTACTTGATGAAATGTGGTGTTAGTTGGTAGATTTCTTCCAGAACTCATCAAGCTCCCTTATTTCACAGCTGGAAGCTTCCTTGGGATTTTGGTGCACTGAGAAGAGTATTTGTTTCCTATATTCAGGAAGCAGTAAGCTTTTTGTCTGCTTTCCATAGTGCTGTGTTGAAAGCAAAGCTTCTCACAGGTTCCTTTCCCTTTTAACAAATATGCATAGCAGAAGGAAAAATATCCTGCAGTGGAGTAATTGGTTGTGTCCACCATGTATTCTTTTTTAGAAAGTTGGTAATAAAGCTGAGGAACTTCTGTCAAGCAAAACAATAGCAAAGGACACAAATAGGAAATTTTATGTAGCAGGAAAATCTAGTTGTTCTGATGTAAATTTTGTTGTACCAGGTGTAGATTGAAGAGCCCTTTGACATCTATTCAGATGGAGCAATGACCATTCAAACCAATGTAGCTACACTCACCTCGAAATCTTTCAGTTCTGTAGTGGTGCCCAACATTTTGTTACAGAATACTTCCAGAACAGTTTATAATGGGACACTTGCAGGCCACATGTCCTGAGTATCCTCTGCCTTTGTACCAAAACTGCTGCCCTCTCATTCTCCTCTCCTGTGAGTGGTGACTCTTACCCCTCATCTGATCAGGTGAAACCATGCATTTGAGCTACACAGTGTATTTGCTGTTAGCATTCACTTCAAGGAAGAATAAAGATATTATCTGGGATAATTGGTAAAATACTGTTTTAATGTTTTTGCTGATTTTAAGATTGCTTTTATGTTAAAGGATAAGTCAAGAATGGTTAAAGAGAAATATTTGGTCTCTTTTTGCATGTACATGATGTCTGACTGAGTCCTTGCAGGGGAAAATCTTGGTGTAATTAGATCTTTGTTATCTTCTCCTGTGAGAGCTCCTTGGGATTTTGCTCTCTGTCCCTTTGTGTTTCCTGTTTACTTTGCCTTCTGGAAGTGTGTTAGCTCAAATAGGTATTTAAGACAACTGCCACCCAAGAAGCAAAGGATCAAAAGTATCAGTAAATATCTAAGTACGTGGAAGAAGAATTTAATGCTCCTTGTTAGCTGTCTGAAGTTTCAGGAGTAGCGATAGCTGTGCTTTATTATTTTTCTCTTATGCTTTTCATTTCTCAAGAGGGTTTCTTTAGTACTAATGGCAGAAGTCTGTTAAAGGCTGAGTATTCTTTTTAAAATGTTCCATTGCTGTTGAATGACCACCTTGTTTCTCACTGTTGAATTAAAGCAGTACCTGTAGTATACATGCAGTGAAATGGAATTAGGTATTTTCATTTTCTTTGTAGCCGATTATTCAATTAGAGTTAGTTGTCTTGGGATATTTTTGTTAACATCTATATCATACTGTCATAAGATTGGATTCTTAAAAGTTGCTGCAGCCTTCAAGTGTCTTCTTTACAAGTGAGGAGTTGCTTAAACCTAGAACAGAACAGTAGCAAAAGGGACCCTGCAACACAGAAGTTTCATAACTGACCTGCTCTCTGCCAGATATGGAAGAGGCAAAATACGAGGTAAGGGGATGATAGATCAAGCATATGAATCTAGAAATTTTGTGAAAAGGCTGAGTTTTCTCCATTGTGAACTCCCCTTTTTTGAGGAAGACGTAGACAATGAGAGTACAAGAAGACACAGTGTTCAAAAATACTGCAACTTTTCAAAATTCCTTATAAGTTATTCTGTATTTTTTTCAAGTTGCTATATGCTGTCAGTGGTAACTGATTTCTTTTTGCCTAGGAGAAAAACATGTAGAAAAGTAGGTTTATCACTGTCAGGATTTCAGTTCAAAGTGGTAAGGGGTCATGACAGTGCATTATGTTTCACTCACAAACTGCTATCCAGTCCACTGCAGTTCTATAATTCACTGTACAAATTGCTATCACTGCAGTTCATTGCAGTTCTAGAAGTAGAAGGTGAGCTTTTCTCTTCCAAGAGGTTTTTAATAGGCTAACTCCAAACTCAATGGATGACATTGCAGCACAGCTGTTCTTTAACTAGTGGTAAATCCATATAGAAACTTACATTTGCTGTAGTTGTCAGCTAATGATCTTAAACCTGTTTTCCTATGCGAATGTCAGTGTTGGACCAGACCCAATTTAATCCAGTTCTTGGTTTTAAACAGTGACTAGTAGTGACTGTCTTGGGAATGTGTGTATAATTAGTAAATGAAACCTCTGTTGCCAGTAGCTGTATCTGCATCTTGTTTTCACAATCCTTCAGTGATCTTTTTTCATTCATAAATTTTCAGTCTCTTTCTCTGAATGTGTTTAAACTCTAATCTCAATTAGAGATTAGTCTGTAATCTCACCCTGGACAGAGGGTGTTATGTACAGTGTAGAGGAAGTATTTTCCTTTTAAGTCTCCCTGGTAATTTCATTGGATGCCACCAAGTTCTTGCATTTGAAGAAGTTAAGAATAATCATACTTTGACTGCTTTTCTTCCCCTTTTCCTCTCCAATGAATATATATATTCATTCAGTATATCAGCTTTTAGTTGACTTTTTCAGACAGAGGGTCCTTGTTTGGAAGGACTTTCACAATTTTGTTCTTCCCTGCCTCACTTTCTTTCTTCTTTTTGTTGGTTAGGGGTTTTGGTTTTTATCTTTTTTTTTACTTCTGGTTCATTTTATCTGATTGAGAGAAAGGGGCTGTCACTAAAGAGTAGGACACAGTGGATTTATACACTTGCATAATGGAGAGTTTTTTCATTTCTATTTTGTGGATTTATAAAGTTGCCTTTATGGACTTGGGTGAGCAATTTCCTTATAAAGAGCAGAGATTTCTAGATCAGAAATATGATTCATTCCAAAGCCTGCATAACAACTGATGTGCTGAAGGCCTGTAAGCATATGGCTTCTAGCTGGTCCCCTCCGAGGTGAGACTGGGACGGAGATATGAGTAGCTGTTACTCCTGAATTTGTCTGAGATGCGTGAAATAGGCCTCCACATGTGTAAATGCTTTTAAGGAATGGCTTTGCTCTGCATACTGAAGGCACCACATGAAGAAGGCTTAAGCTAAGTGCCCTCTTCAGACTGTGAGAGTTAAAAACTACAGCCCTTCGCCCCTTCTCCTGACTGCCTGGAATCAGGTTTAGGTAAGGTATGCTGTTCATCTCCCATTGTGCCACTTGAAGCAGACAGAACAGTGGATCTTGATTTCTAAATCCTATTCCCATTGTTGTGTATATCAGTCATCCAGAGAGAAAAATGTCTTCCTCTCCTCTAGCTTTATGCCTGTCCCCTGAAGTAGATTTAGTCATCTGTCTGCACCTAAAGAAACAATTCATTTATCCTTTTGTGTTTTATTAATTTGGGACACGGTCAGTTAAATATAACCAGAGTTTTGTTTTCCTAGCACTTAAATAACTTCCAATTAGAGCGTATGCATCAGGGAAGGAAAAAAAAAGAGAGATTGTGCTGAACCCTGGAAGGGTAGAACATAACATATTTCAGCCAGATTTTGTACTACTTCTGGCACACTTGAAAAAGTCATACACCTTTGGTTCAGGTTTATTTTTGTGTGTATGTCTTAGTGTTCTTCTGTGAACACTGTAGCAGCTGAGTAGAGAAACAGAGTACTAGAACTAGCGGTGGGAAGTTGAAAATGTCTTCCCTAAAGTAATGCCAGAGAAGTTTGTCACTGGAATCTCTCCAGTGAAAGGTTGTTGAAAGAAAGGTGGGTCAGTGAAATGGAAGAAAGAAGAAGGAATTTTAAGTAGCATAAAACAGGAAGTGGGAGGTCATGTTTGTTTTCTCTAATTATGATTTCAGGAGAGTAACTGGCTGCAAAATTAGTCAATTATCTTGTGTTTATTGTAAACTCTTATGCTTTTTCCGAAGACACTACAAGTGCTTTTGCTTCATAAATCAAGTTAAATCAAAGAGCTTTCATTATATGACAGAGCTCTATAAATTGATGTCACAACTTGAGAAAAACACTTTTATCTGCAAGCACTTAAAAACACTGCCACTTTCAGAACCATGCAAGACATTAGTAGCTGGCTTGTTCAGCTCCTTTCAGCTTTCATGCTGACACATACCATATTGAAGACATGGGTTGTTTGTATAATACTTGGTTTGATCTTTTTTCATGGTACTTTGAGTACTGTTGAATCAATCAGAGGAAGTTATTGCTCTGTTGGGCATTAGCATACGTTCAGATATTTCTGCATTAAGAGCTGTTCACAGAGGAAAAGGCTTTTATGTCAAAAGGAGAGTAAACAGTATGACTGCTGCTGCTTTGAGCTGTGCTGTTACTTCTGACCCACATGTATTTGAAAGCCAGCCTGTTTGTACTAGCAATTATTCCAGTTTTGGACCACATCGTGAAAGGGTCCCTCTTCTCCCCCCTCTTTTTGAATTTTCAATTCCTTTAGTCTTTAGCAACTGTATGAATGCTACAGATGGGGAAAGGACTCTCAGTTGCTCTTGTGGTGGTTTGCTTCATTCATTGATTAGCATGCACAACTGAGTTGACTTCTTTATCTCTTGCTGCACGATCTGCTGGGAATAATAATGTTAAGACAGTTGGTAATGCTGAATATTCATAATTTGTGCATGACATGTGGATGTGACTTCCCTTGGAAACTTTTTCACATGAACTTACTGGGAAAACCCAGTTCTACAGACGACTGACTAATCGTCTGGACCTTTTTCAAGCCTCATTAAATTCCATGAAGAATTAGTTTTTTGACTGGGTTTGTAGTGATTACTGTCAGCTACTAAATTGAGTAAAGAGCCACTTAAAATGCATTTGTACCTCTTCTAATGTCTCACTTAATGCTGTTTTTAAATGTCACAGATAAGTAGTGAAGCACAGGAAGGGATAGAAATGAATAAAAGTGTGTTTGAGATATAAGAGACTGAGAAATCTTACTGTAGAAGTTAGCATTGACTATGATAATTATGGCCCAATGTAATTAAAAAAGGTTTTGTTCTTCTTGAACCCTCGGTGTTTTGGTCAGCCTTACTTGTAAACATACGAGACATTGCATTTAGGAAGATTCCAACTCAAATATATATATGCTTAAGTTTTGTAGAAAAATAAGGCTAACAGTCAGTTTTCACTTCTCATACTTATTCATGCTAATTTTTCTTAAATTGCAAGAATTAGGTCTAGTTCTCATTTTCCTTTATCTAGCAAAGATAAGGGAAAGAAACTAGAAATACCTGTTACTACAAGGTCTTTCTTTGAGAAGTAGGTTATGATCAGACATCATGAACTTATGAGATTAAGATGTTAATTTTTGCTCAGTTTGGAAATAGTAATGTGAAGAGTGCTAAAAATGTCAGTGCTTGAGAGCTGACCATCTTGGAAACAATCTTTACCATGTGGAACTTCTTGCTGGATCAGAGCAGTTTCTGTTGAGTCTACACCGGCTGTTTAGCTTTCTCAAGAGATATGTTTATTTCTTCTGATGGATTGGCTTTTATGCCAGATGCTTTAGGTTTTTTTAAACTGAAAAGTCTATGGCATAAAAATAACCAAGAAATTTTGTAGTGTCTACCCAAAGAGCTGTTAACTTAAAAGTTGCCAAGTCTATTGGATGCACTGCTAAAACATAGAAATTTCAAGTTAAAGAACTTATGCACAAAGTTATTTATATTACTTCAATACCAGTGGGTTATTCAGGCAAGAGAAAGGGAGTGATGTGATGGTGCTGATGGATGAGGAAAGGGCAAGGCTTGAAGGAGAAGACTGTTTATCCTGGGAAGATGCTCCAATAGCATGGGATGATGACTACATACAGGGGAACGAGATGAGATCAGTTCTCTACTGCAGTGCCCAGTTATGCTGTGTCTCACTGGAGACCTTCAGCACACAAAGCACATGTGTGTTAAGGGAGTCTCTTTGGAACCCAGGCCTCACTGTGTGACAGAATCACATGGGAGCCCTCTTCAAGAACTGTTCTAGTCTTTTATAGGGAAGAGCCTCTATTGTCACTAAACTGAGATTTCAGGTGTAGGTCTAGCTCTTTTCAATCTGTGGCATTGGCCCATGTTTCATTGTTTGATGTGACAGGAAACTCTTGAGGTAACTCTGGGTTATACAGTAGTACAATGTTGTTAAACAGAAGCACAAGCCCAGGTGACACAACCTCCTCTTACATGTTATGTATTTTAGACCTCAGTCCATCTTAGTAATTCTCTGCTGGGCTCTTTACAGTTCTACAGATTTTACCTCACCTGTGGTGAGGAGAAGACTGATAATAACTTGTGTCTGTCGTCATCACACTTGTGTCCTGGTTCACTTCTAGTGCATGGTGGGCCTTGATCACACTAAAGGTGTTTTTCTGGCTCACACAGAACCCAATGCCCACCATAACCAGATCATGGGCTGACCATTTTCAAGCCTGCATTAGTACATGGGGTTATTATTTTCCAAGATATGGAGCTTAGTCCTTCTCTGTCTGAAATCTGTGAGGCTCGTTAGCTCAGTCCCTGATTTTCTGAATGTTCCTTTTACTAAAAGTCCTTTGATTCCTTGTAATCCAGTCTCCCTAGTTCAGCACCATCTTCAGACCTGTTGAGGGTATCCCTTTTGTCAGCATCTGTGTTACTGATGAAGTTGTGCAGGATGGAACCTCATGGTACTTCAGACCATTGCCACTTTGACACTGAATGTTTGTTCTTATCCTGTGAACTTTATCCTAGGATGAGGTATGATATATTAGTTATGTCTCTAATATGTTAAAATTGTTGGGTCCTCAGGCTAATTGCTCTGCCGTGCACCAATGTGTTGGTTTGTTATGTTTGGGGTGTTATTTTTACTGAACAAGGTGAACATGAGTAAAATCTGTATACCTAGAAATTAAATGGCAGGGCATCTACAGTACTATTATGCCCGAGTGCATGTAGAGAATAAGCAGATTTTCTGCTCTATGTAAATTATTTGTATTATTTTTACATTCAGAAAATTTAGGAATTTACTTTTTTTGGCATTCAATTTGTTTTTACAGGTTTTTTTAATCCAAATTGCTAACTTTGATTTTTAAGTCAAGTATGAGTTTAAAGGTAATTAGTAGTTTGTGATTTGATGGTTTTCCATTATGCTCATGGGAGAGTTGCTCATATAATCTGTCTCCATCTTCATAAAAAGAGTGTTTTGAACACTTTCATGTTAGATTAGAGTAGCTGTGACCTCCTGGAGTTTTGTGGTTTTGATTATACCTTGAACATCACTGCCAGCAAACTCCTGGCAAGGCTACTCTGACCCTGTTTGGAGAAATGGGGTATAGAAAATTGTATAGATGTGTACAAAATTTAATCACTTGAAAAATCTTAGTTTAAGAAAAGGTAGTGCCCTGAAGGTGTGAGCTAGTAGCCCAGCAAGACAGCAAAGCCTCTTTGGCTGTGCCAAGCAAACTCTTACAGTGGATTTTCATATACAGCTGTCATTACCAATACATTGGCACATCTGATTTTAGGAGACTTGAGATCAGCCCCTTGTGCATTGCCTCCATCCGTGCCTCTCTTCCCCCCAGGCTCTCAGGCATAGTTTGTTTAAAGGTATTATGTGCATACCTTCTATCCTGCAGTGTAGACCAGCTTGTAGAAGGCATTCATTATATGTCTGCTGGGTCTGTGAATTTGAGCACTTTTCACATTGTCACATCTGTGTTCCACTTCTGCAGTGTATCTTGAGATCTTGCTTTCCAGTTGCCAGGTCATATTTGAACATGAGGCTCTTTTTTTACCTCCATAGCTGTTTGGCTGTAAGATTTTTCAGTGTGTTGTATTTGAATTTTGCCAGTATGTGAAACATAAAACCTTATCAACTTCTGATATATCCTGAAGAGATTTTAGTGAACTTCGGCTTCCAAATCTTATCTTTAAACTAGACAATAAAACAAAATGTACTGTGTAAATTGACCGTTGACTGCATGCTGCTACAAAAGCCATATTATGAAGTCATGTGTGCATGCATAGGCTTAAAGCTGTTCTCTAGACAGAAGTTACTGTAAGCTGACCTGCTTTTCATGGCTGGATTTAAAAAAGAAAGCATCAGCTTAGCTGTACTGATATGCTCTGGTACACATGGAGAGTATCCTATCTAACTCACAAAAGCTGCTTTTCTGTTTCCTTTCGAGCTCATGAGTTTTTCAGCATGGGGAACTCATCATTTTTTCTCCCAGGTTTTTTGCTTTTAATCTTGCTTAAGTCATGAAGAGCGTCAGTGAGTACAGTTCGACTTCAAGCAATTCCTTTTTTGTCTCAAGTTTTATGGTGTCTTTTTAAAGAGATGTTTCATGTGCTCTGGCTTATTTAGCTCTTCAATTTGTAGCTGAGGCAATGGGTCACCTAGATGTTATATTAGCAATAAATAATAAGGTAGCTCTGTCTGATACTTTAATGCCATTGATGCTTGTGGCTTGGATGTGGTCAAATTCAGTACTGCTGTGGCACTAATGGTCTGAAGAAGCCCAGTGCTTAAAAATCATTGTAGCAGTGGGAGAACAACTCTCTTCTAAGGCTGATATGGTAAAGTAGTATATATAGAAGAAATGTGCTGTCCTCTGGACCCAGTAATGTGCTGCTACTTCACACTGCCTCTCAGTTGCCCAATGGTTCACCTTAAAAGACCACGAGTTAATAGGCAATGGTTCATTATAATGTCTGCTGAAATGCTTCAAAGCTGGTTTTCTGTCCAGCAAAGAAGGTCCTTCAGGCAAAGTCCTTCTGCCAGCTTTCAGGAGAAAGTTGACATAAATGCACCTATTTTCTCTATGCTCTTTCAAAGATCCTTATGTATGATTATTCCTGTGTCTATCTTTATTCCCTTAAGTAAAAAGAGTGGTGGAAGGCATGATTCCTCTTGGCAACTTAGTGCTAATTAAGCCTGTCCTGTGATAGGTTGACATGTATGTTACCAAACTGCAGCGCTTGGTGTTCTTTCTGTAAAGATGAAAATGTTTGACAATCTGAAGATCTGGCTCCTAGTTCTGTATTCTTAGCCTAACTCAGGAAGCAAAATAGTTGGCCTAGTTTCTTAAGCAAAACATTTGTGCTTTTTTAAACTGTTTGTACTCCATGGAGCACAGTCCTGTGTTAAGCTCTGTCTGTACTGGTATGGGTGATCCTGTGGTTAGGAATATGGATAAGAAACCTAAAGTCATATGTGGAAAAGAAGAGCAGATGAGACACATTCAGGAAATCAAAGCTGCAATTTCTTTGATGAATTTTTTGTCAAAACTCTTGAAGATCCCTTTCAATAACTGCAAGGTAGCCAGCTTGGAGATTTCAAGAGATATATTCTGAAGTCAACACAAGTTTGGGAAAAGAAGAGGGAATTGAGTTTTGTGAGGCTTTTCCTTGTGTGTTAAGCATTTCAGGCTGTGTATGTATACACTGTTAATAAGAGCTCTAAGGAGCAGGTATTTACACTGGACTGTGTGCGTTCATCCTGGGCTGTTGAAGTACTCCCTGACTGCACCAAAATGCCTGCAGAAGCTTCTGAGGACAGCCTGCTCAAGCAGTATGGCAGAGATGAGACTGGACTAGGTTGGCCTCCTCTTGCCCAGGAGTTGCCCCCATCATTACAGCAAGTGGTATGCTCATGCCTCCTGTGACAGCCTGTGATGCATGGCTTGGGTTTCATGTGCTCTTCTCTGCAGCAGAGTCCTCATCCTTGGAAGGTACTTGGCAGTCATGGGTGCAGGGACCAATATGTGTTGTGTTCACTCTGCCATCTGTTCTTCTGTTTTGCTCTTACAGAAGCAGCTGCTACGTATCAGTGTTGTTTTCACAAACCACAGGACACTTCTGTGTCTTAAACAAGATCTGTGTATATATTGAACCATGTGTTTGAGGCTAACAGATTGCCCTAGATTGTGGCTGTAAATTTGGTACTAAGAACTTAGAGTATAGGTTGTGGATGAAGACTGTAAAAATCACCTCCTTGCCCTGGATGCTGTATTTTAATGCTGTGATTTAACCATGGGCTTAGTAAATAAATGACCTTGCTAAGAAAAGAGTGAGGAGGGGAAGGAAGAAAAATAAAGGAATAATATTTTAAAACAGTGTTGCTTGTATTTAGTCTGAGGTTAGAGGTTAATGTCAAGTTCCTTCTTCAGGTTGTGTTTGGGCGTAGTGAGAATGCTGTGAATGTTCTGCTGTAAGTTAATGCCTAACCTGTCTTTGTACAGAGCACAGATTTAATAGTTGACCAAAAGTGAGCTAATCCTAGTCAGACTTTCAGTGGTCAATGGTGTTCCTATATCAAAGTGGTCTGATTTTTTTTTTTTTTTTTTTTTGTAAATGCCCTGCTCCAGATTGTATCTGTCTTGTCTGTTCCAGGAGCATATAATTCAGAGATGCTAGGCTTTTGAACTATAACATGTCATTGAAAGTTGATCATTTATATGCATTTTTATAGTGAATTCCAGGAAACATTTCATAGAGAGGGAGAAAAATCATGCAGAGTTACTAGAATTCAGAAGGAAGAAAAAAAATTGTCAGTGCTTGTAGAGCTACTGAAATAGCAAACTCACTCAAATCTACTGGCTACGTATCCCTTCATCTTCCTTCCATGTCAGTGTTTGTAGTTTGTTTCTTACGTATTTGATCCTGAAAGCAGCAGTAGTTTACAACAGTAATGATGTCCAAAGCTGCTTTATTTTATATTTCTGAGCTGTAGTTGAGTGGAGGAGCACAGCACCCATCAGGCTTCTGAGAGGAGGTTCCCAGGAGATGAAGCTCATTCTCTTCTCACAGGTGGTAAGTGACAGGACATGAGAAAGTGGCCTTGAGCTGCACAAGGAAGTTTAGATTGGACATTAGGAAAAAAAAAAATCACTGAAACTGTGGCCAGGCATTGGAAGAGGCTGCCCAGGGAAGTGGTTGAGTTACATCCCTCGAAGTATTTAGAAGATGTGCAGGTGTGGCACTTTGGGACATGGTTTAGTGGTGGACTTGGCAGTGTTGGGCTAATGGTTGGACTTGATCTTGGATGTCTTTTCCAACTTCAATGATTCTATGATTCCATGATGGCCATGTATGTGGTGTGACTGATGCTCTCACAGTATTGCTGCTTTGTTTCTAGAGGTGGGGGCTCACCCTGGCTCTTCCAAATAATCTTTTGGCTTCACCACAGGTAGAGGCTCACTAAATGGGCTGATGCGTTTATTGATTGATATAGTGTTAATCATCACTTAATTTCATCATGTGTTGCAAAATTTTGTAAACAGCTCTGCTATGTGAAATACATGGCTGCTGGCTCTGTGTGCATATCCTCAAGGTTATAAAAAGACTAATCTGTATGTTTTGCAGACTGAGATTTTTTTGCTCTGTCATTAGAAAAAGAATGGTTTCTGTGTTGCGTGAGAACTGCTCAGGCTGATTAGCATGGAAATGAATGTATGTGCCTTAATCAGCTTGGGGTGAGGGAAGCTCAAAATTAATTTAATATATTGGCTTAATTTTAAAAACATATAGCTGCTACCACTAGTGACCATTATAGTTTAAAATGCAAAATAGTCTTTCATTCGACACGGTGTTTATGCCAACTCATCACTTTTCAAATAATTTGTTTTCCAAACTAGATTTTCTGTATTTAATCTTTGTCCCATAAAGCAGACTGGGGGAAGGGCAATCAAGACAGAAACATGCAGGGAGGGATATCAAAGAGGAAGAAGATGCTGACTTGAAACTTAACCCTGTGTTCCCTGGAACACTGTGTTTATGTTACACTGCTTAATACCTCGAATCCAACTCATAAAGAGATTATTTCCTAGCCCTTATCCTCTGAAGATCATTTCAGTGGCAACTGTGAAAGGCAAATGAGTTATTGAAGTATGAAATGCAAGTGAGAAATTCTCTAGTGAAACATATGTTAAAAAAACCCCACCTCATATAATTAACAAAACCTTTTTTTTTTTTTGGTGGTAAAAAGATACTAAAATAATTTGTGTTTTTCCTGTTCAGAAGACTGTGTAGTTCAGGGCCTTTATAACTACAAAGAGAGCTTTACATTAAGGCATATCTAATCTATCTAGAGTGATGCAGAAGGAACTGCTTTGGTAACCATTAAATTTAAAAAATTGCCCCATGTCCTGTGAGCATGTAGAAGTGCACATGTATTTTGACTTACATCCCTGCTGGGCATCAAAAATACCCTCCTCTGGATAACCTGAAATTTAGAGGTAATATATGTTGCTCAGAAAGTCAAGTGTGCAACTGGCACACCAGTGGTACTGAAAAATTAAAGGAAGATTTTTTTTGTATTTATTTTAAGATGAAATGAGACTCCTGATGATAGGTTAAATAGGATGTTAAACTCTTTAAAATTAAAAAACCAGACTTTAACCAGTCTGATAAATTTGGATGAGTCAAGCAGTTTGAAGGACTGTCTGCTCAGGAAAAAACTTAAGTATGGACAAGTGAGACTGCAAATGAAGTGACAAAGGATGATGAAGCTGAGGTTGTTCTTACAGAAACCAGTAGAGGTTTGGTAATGCTTCTGGTTGCCTGTTCAAAAGGGGTGGGACTACAGACCAGTATTAGCAAGAGCTAATTAGAGCTGGGAGCAGAGTCAGGAAGTGAGGATTTTAGAAGAAGGGGAGGTGTGTCAGTTCAGCATGTCAGGAGGGAAGCAGGCAGTCTACCTTAGCAGAAAACAGGAGAGCAAAAGCCTGTGCACTTGATTAATTTAAAGGTATTTAGACCTGCTATAATGTAAAAGAAGGGCTTCATCCTGTGAAATTTTATGACTTTTTCATGTGAACCACTTACGTTCAGCTCCCTTTACCTTGATTGAAAGAAAGCAGCAGTTTTGAGAGGAGATGAACTACAACCTTAAAAGTACACGTCTAAAGCCAGATGAATTGCACTCTAGAAATGCCTGTTTCTCTCTGACTATAAAAGGAGTGTGGTGTGATTAGTGCAGATAGGGATGTCTCCATTGAAGACACTTGTGTGTAGTTGGATGAATTGGATGAATTCCTTTGGTGCTTTCTCGGAACATTAAATTATCCCATCAGTTCACTCAGTGCTGACTCCAAAAACGTAAGTACTGCACCACAGCCAGTCCTGTGAATGTTGTCAGCAGGGGAAGGAAGTTCAGAGAAATTGCAAAATGTAAAGCATTCAATGCAAAGCACATTTTGAGTCAACATGATGAGTGTTTTTCTTCACTTTATATATGAAAGATTATCCAAGATATCTCAGGGCATCATGGCTGCAACTTAGGCCTAATCCTTGTTTGGATGACACGTGCTTGAAATCTGGAGGCTGTTGTGTGTCAGGAGAAAATCAGCTGCATAATTAAGAACTCCTGAACATAATGTAATTGTAATGTTCCTTCTTTTCCGAGCATTACTTTTAGTGGTGTGTTAATTTATCTTGCTTTTTTGCTGGGAGCCAATGCATACACTTTTGACAATGTTATTCATAGCTCTCAGCTTTATGGGCTCTCTCATCTGCCTTTTCTGCAGATGAGGTCACTGAGCTTTTTTGAAGTACTAGTGTATTTTATGATAGAACAGGGTAAAATCATGTTCACTGCAGTAAAGGTAAACTCTTAAGGGCCTTTTGTGTTGCATTAACAAGGCATTTCAAGGAAGTAGGATATCAATTTCATGTTTCATGTTAAAGACATTAATGTCTTTGTGTTTATGCCTGTTATGGCATGGAAGCAGAAAAAGGTAATACTTGAAACAGCTTCCTTCCTTGCCTTACTCTTTTCACAAATGAAAATTAAAAAAATTAAAAGCATGGGTTAGAGTGTCTTCAGAGTATTTTGTATCAAATTGAGAGTGTGGAATGTATGCAACCCACAAGATAAATGCTCCAGTCTCCTTGTGTTTGTAGAAGGGACCCACAAAAAAAATCCCCAGAAAACCCAACATGTGGCAAAATACAGGAGATGGCTGATAATCGGTATCAAACTGTGCCTTGCACAGGTGTGGAAGAGCTTGTGGGACTGCCTCTTTTCATGGCCTTGTAAGATTGTCTGGACATAAACTGATCTCTTAAAAATTACCTAATCTTTTTCTCTCTATATATATATATCTTACAAATAAAAGGACTCCAGTAGGATTTACTTACTTTATTTTTATTGATCATCTATATTTTTATGAACAACTGATAATCTCATTTGTTAGTTCTGTAGCAGAACCCTGTCTTTATTTGGTCCTTTAGACTCAAATGCAATAAATAAAACTAATTATTTTCTGAAATACTGCACTTTTATTTCCCATCTGGGCTTATACTTTGAAGCATCTGCAGTGACACAGCTGTAGTTTAAGGGCCTTGTGTGAGAATTATTATTTACAGTTGCCAGCAGTTGCTGTCATACATCTGTAACTGCAATAAATGCAGGTATGCATAGGGTCAGAATTAAGAAAGCTGTTTATCACTTCCTACTGACAGGATCTTACAGAGTGTAGCTGACTGGTGTGACACAGGGATGCTTGTGCTGATTGTGTCCTTCCTGTTGTATTTGTGACTGCATCCATCTTGATATATTAGATGGACTCTAGGGATAGCCTTGTAGATTGCACAAAGTGTGTGGTAAAGGAATTGATTGTTTAAAATCAGTTGAAGTACATTAAAAATATAAGTTCTGTTGCATTGCTTTGCTTGGTTAAAATGGATGGTTTCGTGTTTCTACTTTTGACGTTTTAAAAAAAGTTTGGTACCAAAATGAGTTTCTAAATAAAATGTTTGATATTGATTTTAAAATATCACCACTTCACAATATCACTGTTGGTTTGGTTTTTTTATTTTTTTTTGTAGTGGTTGGCATTTATGTGGGGTTTTTTTGTGAAACTTTTCACCAAATTATGACAGAATTTGTTAAATGCTCTGGTTGGCCCATAAAGTATTCCTGGTGAAAAAATTTGAACTGAAAGTTCAAAGACTTTATTTTATCTTAAAGTCTCTTAAAAAAATGAAGTAAGCCTGAACAAACCTCCCAGTGAAATGATGTGTGTAATTGTAGAATATCTCAAGTTTGAAAGGGCCTGTAAGTCCATCTCCCTGCTCCTTGCACCTAAGACAAGATCATACAAGTAGAACTCTTCTGAACAGACAAAACATATCAGGCAAGAATTTTGCTTGTAAAAATGTATTCAGGCTAAAGAAGCAAATGCAAGCTAAATATTTAAAGCCATTGAGACTGATCTGCAGAAGTCAGTGGGAAGCCACTGATATCCTCGTTGGAAACCATCTGTGTTACTGCTCTTTGCTGTGCCCTGTGCTGCTTTTTCATGAGCCTCCTAAAGTTCAAGAGGGACCTTAAAGTATTTACTGATAAAACAATGCAGTATGTTGTTACCTGAAAAATACTCACCCCCTGCTTCCTTCCACTGTTTCTTTATGAATTTAAGTAACCTACAGGTAATTAGGTCTGTAATAATTTGTGGCCTGTCTTGCTTCTACCCATCCCATTAGAGAGGAAGCAACGTGGTATGATGGCAGCAGTCATCTTCTTCAGGATGAAAAGCCCTTTCTGCCCTAATCTGTTAAAGATACTGATAAGGACTATGCAGGTTTGAGACTGACAAGAACCTTCTGTTTTCCATATTAGCTTTTGTTTTCTCGAGAGCAAGGCTACCAGAAGGAAGTTCCAGAGGTGGGCAAGGAGCAGCTCTGCTGCATGACTGGCACTTAACTTCATATATCCCTGCCATCCTCCATGGACACTTTGTATTGCACAACCAGATACTGAATGATAGGCACTTGATAAAGGTGAAGTCTTGACCTTAGGCTCTCTTGTAGCCTGTGTAGGCTAAATTCAGATTGTCAGGGGAAGAGTTTGAGTAAGAATCTGAAGAGCTGATCTTATCAGATTGTAGCCATTGCTACAGTTTCGGTACTTGAAACCTGACTTCTTGTTTTCCTCAAGTATGTGTGAAGGAGCAAATCAATCTTTTGTCAGACATTTTTGAGCAGAGGCAATAAAAATAAATTCTGTAAAAATGAAAATGTTTTAGTGAACTCTTGAGTGGCACTCAAAGAACCTTTATAAGAAGCACTGCTGTCTGATCAGAGAATGAATACAAAAGTAAGCAGAAGATTTTTATGCAACTGATGCTTTATTCATATCTTAATTCTTATTTGGATGTATATCCGGGCAAGGCTTACATCCTGATACTGTTGCAGTGAGCTCTGCAGTGAAAGCCAGGATCTTCCATCAAATGATACATACCAATTCTGTTACTACAGATTTTTTTTTCAAAGAAGTTAGTTTTTTCCTTGTGCTTTTTCCTTTGAACTCATGCATTTATCCATAATCTTTGTGAACTTGGCCATACCTGGGGGAGCTGCAGTTTAATAGTATCCTGTGCTATAATCTTCATTTCTTCCTGTAGGCAGCTTATCAAATGTGCAGAATTGTACCAAAGCTCTGATATCTGGCTAAGGGGATTAATGTCACCCAATGCAGTATGTTGGTACCAAACAGATTACAAGGAGCAAAAGAGGTTTGGAGGCTGAGTCAGTGACTTGGAGGAGGAGAGGTGTAAAACCCCTCAGGAAATCAGTAATCATCTCAATTTGCAGTTTTTGTAGCTAATGTACTGTGTGCAACAAAATGTGTTCTCTGAGTTGTGGGCTGTACTTGCTGTTCAAGTGTCAGAGAGGATGCATGTTATAGAGCATGTTATCTTCTCTTAGATTTCATCTTCTTAAACCAAGTCCATAAATATTTGTGGTGTTTAAAATGAGTGTGTAGCATTTCTGGTAGTTCGTTTAACCTTAGTAAGCATATGGGGATGTTAAACATTAACTGAGTGCTACATAACTGTGGATATAATTAACCTCATTTGGTCAAGACAGTAAAAGCATGCTCTATGTACATTATGTAGCTGATAAATGCACTTTTATAGACACATTCCCTTGATTTGCCAAATAATGGGTCACTAATCTGAAACCACATCTACACTGTAGGCACAGAAGTGAACACAGGCTGCATTAGCTTGCTTGACATGTCCCAGCTAAACTGCACTAGAACAAGCTTGAGCATCTCTGCCACATTCTGGTCATGTCTGAAGTGTCTGTAGACAAGCTGCTAGTTTAAACTACAGAGTCAGAGATGCTGTTCACATTTTGTCTTTTTAGCTTCTCTTGCTCTTTTAAGCATATTTGAAAAGAGGGTGCTTCTTCAATATTTCTATCACTAGGTAACTGAAAAGTAATTGAACATAAGTTGAAATTATAAGACAAGTGTATGTCTGGGAAGGCTGTTAGAAGATATGTGCATGACTTTGCTGTGAAGAAATAATTGCATGAGAGGACTGCCGAAAGTATATGGTCCTGTGTACTGAAGGTGCCCCTGGGGCTGGTAATGAAGGTCTGTGCACTTATCAATCCAAACCTGCCACAGCTGGCCCCAAGTCCCTCTGGAGTTTCCATTTTATGGCTTGACATCCCTTTGACTCCTTGCTCTGTGCTTGAGTATTTTATTATGTGAGTACTGGGGCAGAGGGAGGACTGTGTGTGCATGTATGAGAGAAAAGTTAAAAATTGGTGTAGATGATTCTCAGAGCTGATTTATAATGAAAAACGCAATAGCTTTTGTGCTCCATAGGTGGTTGGTGTGTTGGGGTTTTGTGTTGGCACTGTAGAGGCCCAGTTAAATACCAAGTGCTGTTTTCACTGCCAGGTAGTGGAGTGCTTAATAGATCTATCCAATGGTATTAGTAAATTTTATGGTTTTGTCAACTTTTTCCTGTATTTGGCTTTTAGGAACAGGACAGCTGCTAGACTTCTCAGGTGGTTTACTTCACATATGAAGCTTGAGTTTAGCAAGTTTCTTTTTCCCCAAATTATTCATCAAGTTATTTTAAGAGTGATTTACTAATAAAACACCTATTTAGGTATTTACTAAACAAAACCAAGGCCATAAAGCATAATGGTGAACAAGATAACTCTGCCTTTTTTTTTTGATCAGCAGTGATCCAGATGGATGTATTAAATGGCCATTTAAGTTGCTCTCACAGGTTGTAAACTCTGGAAAAAAAAGCCAAGTAAAAATCCTCTGTCTCCCCTATTCCCAAAGCTCCCTCTTCTCCTCGTATTTTAATAGTAAAGCTTTTAGCTATCAATTACTTTTTTTTTGAGTGATATGTGGCTGACTTGAGATGTGGAAAAGTTTTGTCTAAAGCTTTATTTAAGGAAATACCAAATAATTTGGAACTTTAACTAAAACTGATGGGGAAAGGAATTAGGGTTGTTTGTACAGATGGGGTTAGAATGGAAATATTTAATCTACATGTAGGTATTTCCAAAATACCTCATATGATTTGGTAACCTGATCTACCTTTTCCACGATTTTCCATGACAAAAGGGCATTTTGGGTGTCTTATCCAATTTAGAAACCTAGTCCTGAGTATTTTTCTGGTCTTGCCTGATTTAGACTAGATCAACTCTGAATTCTGTGAATTTTTATTTACTTGAAACTGATATAAAATGAGAGAAGAATCAAGTTAAAGTAACTGCCAATAAATCTGATAAGGATATTAAGATATAATGGAGTCAGTCTTTTGTTTTGGAGTTGGAATTGAGTAACATCTTTTCTGAGGTCAGAGTTGCATACACAAGACGTATGTGAGATCAGGAAGCGGCCTTTGTGCTTTCTGATCTGGCCTGCATAGTCTGAGATTGGAAAGATGGCCTGGAAAATAGGGAGGTCAGCTGGAGGAGGGAAGAGCATCATTAAGGTTGGGAAAGTCCTTCAGGATAATTATAACTGACAAGTCCACCACTAAACTTCAGTGCTGCATCTACATGACTTTTAAATACCGCTGGGGATTGTGACTCCATCACTTCCCTGGGCAGCCTGTTTCAATACTGGTCAACCTTTTCTCTTAATTTTTTCCTCATATCCAATCTAAACCTCCCTTGGCACAACTTGAAGCCCTTTCCTCTTGTTCTTACCATCTTTTACCTGGGGCAAGACATCCCTCCTTCAGTACCATCTCCTTTGTGGTGGTTGTAGAGGGTCATTAGGTATGTACCCCTGCCTTCTTCTCCAGGCTGAGCAATCAGAGCTCCCCCAGCTGCTCCTCATAAGAGTTGTGCTCCAGACCCTTCTCCAGCTCCATTGCCCTTCCCTGGACATGCTCCAGCACCTCACTTGTTTTTTCCTGAATTGAGGGACCCAAAACTGAACTCAAGGTGTGGCCTCATCAGTACCAAGTACAGGGGGACGGTCACTGCCCTGCTCCTGCTGGCCACACCCTGGCTGATCCAGGCCAGGATGCCATCGGCCTTCTTGGCTGCCTGGGGACACACTGGATCGTGTTCAGCTGCCGTTGACCAGCACCCCCAGGTCCTTTTCTGCCAGGCAGTTTCTCTGCCAGTAATGCTGCCTGGAGTTTTTGTGACCTCAGTGCGGGATCCAACACTTGACCTTCCTGAACTTCATACAACTGCCCTTGGTCCATCAGTCCAGCCTGTCCAATCCCTCTGCAGGGCCTTCCTGCCTTTCAGCTGATCAATATTCTCACCCAACTTGGTGTCATCTGCAAACTGACTTAGACTATACCCAATCCTCTCATTGAGCTCATTGATAAAGATGTTAAACAGAGATGGTTTAATAATAAAGTAAGCCTGCAATATCTTTTGCAAACCATTGAAAGTGTCTCTGAATATATTTGTGGTCTTTCTCCTTCTGGATGGTGATGACAGGAGGCAGGGAAGCCTGCACTTCTAATCTGTAAACTGTCATAGTTGAAGAGAAAACTCACTTCAATGTTCCCAATATAACATCACCGGTGTTATGCCAGTTAGCAGGGGCTGGGTAAGGAAAGCAAAGCTTTGAAAGCTTTCATAGAGATTTGGTCTCTTTTGCATGAACTATCAGCAATTAGGTAAATGTGAAACTATTTTTAAAGCTACTTTTTTCTTCTGAAATAGTTTGGGACGGGTTCTGAAGCTCAGTTGTTGAATAAAGGAACTTTCCAGCAACTGCTTTTGATTACTTCTAAATGTAGGTTACAGCTGTCCTTTTGGAAAAGGCACACAGCTCAGCATGTGAGAAACTGACACCTTTTTCTCTCCTTTTCAGAGTATCTCCTCTACAGAAGTCCGAAATAGTAGACATGGTCAAGAAACACGTCAATGCCATAACACTTGCCATTGGGGATGGTGCCAATGACGTAGGAATGATCCAGACAGCTCACGTTGGAGTGGGGATCAGTGGCAATGAGGGCATGCAGGCAACCAATTGCTCGGATTATGCCATTGCACAGGTCAGATGCAAGAATGAACAACTGCCATATCATCTTTGGGAAATGTACTGTGCAGCCATGTAGTGTTTGATTGGCTTCTTCTAAGCTAGAAGCATCTCTGATTGTTTCTTTTTCCAGGCAGCTGTCTAGAACATATTTTGGATATATTTTTGGGTATTTGTTTTGATTTTGTATTCTTCAGGGCAAAGCCCCAATTCTCTTCAAACTTTTTGTTTCCTCCTGACAACTGTGCAATATCTTGGTTCTTCAGTAATCAGGGGGAAGCAATTTCTGGAATGCTTGTGTTAATATGCTTTAGTACTGACCTGTCTTGGTGCAAACTCTTCTCTTACTATGAGTAGGTACTATAACCAGGCATGTGAGAATTTGGCTGTTTGGCAGTTCTTAATTTGAGGTGTCTCCTCTATCTTTATTTCCCCTTGCCCCCTGTGTTGCATCCAAGATAACAGTTCTAGAGAGCTGGCCAGCATTTTCATTTTACACATGTTATTTTGAACATTATTTGAGTGCTCCTAAACTAGTTTATCAAATTCAGAACTGATTTCTGCAGCTAAAAAGAGGAGTTAAAAGCCTTTTTTGGTTTGTTTTGCTGAAAAAAAACACAATTTAGAATCAAGATTTTGAAAGAAAAATCAGAAAGGAAGAAGATGCTTCAGTTGCTGGATATCCTCTGAATACTCTTTAGACCTGAGATGCTCTATGTGTTTGAGGCTGATGCAGGGCAAAACCAGATCGAGCTGACAGGAAGAGGAGACAATCCCTCGTCTCCTCAGTGGCCAGATTGTCAGCTGATGTTCCCTTCTGACAGGGTGTAGTCAGATTTGTTCTACCAAATGACGTGAAATATTTCCATCTTTTGATAGCTCCCAGTAGGAGGTGAGGTTTTGAAAAGGCAGGGATAATGCTGCTGTATGCACAGATAACTGTTCATTGTGGTAACCCTGCTGAGAAGCTAAGTGTCAGTCTTGTTTGCTGCTCTGTTGTTACCTCTGATGAAGAACACTGAAGAACCTGAAGTTTCAGGTTTGAATAACTGAGACCTTTCACAAAATCTATCTTGAGAATTTTAGGCAGTTTTACCAAGTTTTTCTGTCATGAGCAGTAGCATATTCCAAATATATACCAGTATAGGAACTTCCATAGCCATTGTCTCTGGTATCTCGTAATGAGTTTTGCATTTTTAATTTCAGTGGATTATATACAGCTTCTGCTGTATAACTTAATGGAATACTCTTTACCTGGACTTCCTCAGATCATTTATTACTTCTGCTTTGCTAACTAAGCATAAGCAGCAAGGGTTTTGTCTGTAGAAGGCCCTATATATGTTATTTCTTTTGTGTCATAGTAATGCTAAATCTGTGGAAGTAATTCCATGTTCACATGTTGCTTTTGCACTAAAAGAACCCCTGTATTCCAGTTTAGTGTTAGAACACGGAAGCTGCTCTTCGTTTAAATTCCAGTCAGCAAGTTGCTGACAATAACGATGAATCTTTTTCATTCAATATGAAATAAAAGCTGGTGACACCAGCACAGAGTTGCAGCATTCAAAAATTAGTGAAACACCGTGGAACTGGTGTTTTTTTTTGGTGATTGTGTAGAAGAATCTGTACTGATTAAATCAGAAAACATATTAAAAAATCCCTGTAGTAGAGGAGACTAATACTGTGTGGTAGTATGTGCTTAAAAAAAAAAAAAGTAAATTAGTGTTCAAAAGAAAAACTTGATCTCCGTGGAGTATATTTCTTTCAGCAAAGACATGGAACTCCCACTAAAACATTACTGTATGTGCATGCCTTGAAGGCAGAGTATGTTCTTATTGAGTAATTTAAGACGACCACTGTAATGTAGCATCTCATGTTCAAATGCTATTTCAAATGCAGTGCTGCCAGAAGTAGGCACTTGGAGAAGAGAGAGTCTCTATATAGGCTCATTTGGGATTCCAGGGAGAATCAAAGCATAAACCAAACAAAAATAAAAACCAGCTTGTGTCTGACTCCACTTGAAATAGCTTCCACAGGTGCAAGGAGCATCTGTTTGAATCATCCTTTTCCCTTGAAATGATATTGCACCAGTGACCTCTATTTAGAGAATTCCCAAATCAAATGACCTAACTAGTTAGAGAGACAGTAGTAGACTTTAATAACTTTTTTTTTCTCAGTAAATAGCTTTATCATCTTAATCCAGAGAACATCTGGTGTCTAGGGACTATTTCCTTTTCTTAATTAAGGAAGCTTTTTTCTTCAACACATTTCTTGTTTTAGTTTTCTTCTTTGGAAAAATTAGCTTGTTTTGTGGATGCCTTTTCACTGTCTTAAAACTCCCAACATGCCATCACCTCATCCTTTAGTCAAGACAGATTCTAGAAGATAATCTCTGTATAAAAGAAGTTATGCTAGGGTTGATACAGAGACGACTGTAAAAACTCACACACTGTTTCACAGGTATGCTGACCAGATGGTGATAATGTTTCCTGCTGATTTAAAATGCTGTAAATACAGGAGCAGCCAAACAAGGACAATGTCTTGGTGGAGCCCCTGTCTGCACTGCTCTGTGCCAGTAGCTGTGCATCAAAGCAGATTTAGTTCTTTGCCATGTCTTAATGGGACTCTTCACTGGTGTGAGCAGGCTCTCTGTGTTCTTTAGGCTCTGAGTATCTTCCTTGCTATGCTCTGTAGTGCACTCATTTTCATGAGAGCACAGACAAGAGCAACCAATGGTTGAATTTTTTGTTGCCTTGAGCTTTCAAGAAGACCACATCCAACATGGTTGTTAGATTCAGCAGAGAGGTTCTCAGGCTGTTTCTGACTATTGTCCACAGGAGCTCTGGGATGGTTTGTAAGGACATTGTGGCAAGTTTCCCATCGCCTTGGTGGTGTTTTGTTAGTGATTTTGATGAGGAAAGTTGTAGCTCTCCTGCAAATTAACTTGAGGCATTTAGGGGTCTAACAGGTCAGCTACTCCCTTGGGAGTGTCCCAGTTATAGCTCTAGCTCAAGTTAAGCAGAGAACAGTAAAGCCTGGTTCACTTATGTTTTCTCTCCTTCTCTGCTGGCATATCCTAACAAATCTGAGTTGCTGATGCATGGGAGAGAGGCTGTCCTTACAGGATTTGTGGTTCAGTGATTTCATTGCTGGAAAGCATGGGAGCAGAGCTGCCTCACAACAGCCTTAACTCTTTACTGTAGCTTTCAATTTCAGATAAATTTTGGTTAAAATAAATGATCTGGAATCTAAATTTAGAAGTCAGGGTTTTTCTGTCAAGTCATTTGCAGAAAAGGAAGCAAAGCAAATAATTACCTTAGTGTCCAAGGTCCCTTCAGGTACATACATGCTAAACAGTAAACACAGTCATCCCTTTGAGCTGTGGGCAAAAGAGGAATGCTGCAGGTCATAAGAAGGTTCGCTAACAAAGCCAAGACAAGAAAATTATGTATTTCCCAGTAGTCTGGATTACAACACTGACTCCATAAAAGTCCATTTTCAGAAGTTAAGAATTTGAGCTCCATCTGGGAGCTCAAACTAGCATTAAAAGGTATGCAATCATACAAGATTAGTTTACTTACCCTTTTTGGCAAATGCACCTTGCTGTATACAATATTTTATATAACACAGAATCACATGTATTTTGGGGGCAGAAATGTTAATATCTATTCTCTATAAATGCATCTATTTTTCCACTTTCGTTCCCCTCTTGTGTATTTTGTATCAGCTCAAGACAATTTTGTTTATTAGGTTGTTCATTTTACAGAGGGAAAGGAGATACTGAACCTTGTAAGCCCTCAAACATTGATTTTACCATCAGAATGGTAATAACAATTGAAGACTTTTTGCCATTTAAAACCACTTTTTAGAACCTTCAGAAGTTTTGCTACAGAAAAGATTTTAGCTTTCAGTATTTTAAGAATTGGTTTTTGCGTATATCTTCAGTTTAGTTGTTTAAATACTGCACTTCAACTGCTTCCAGGGCTGATTTGAGGATTTTTCTTTTTCATTGAGGACATGTGTTTACTTTCAACCTTTTTTTTTTTTTAGCAATTCTTCATATATGTAAATACTTCTTTTCTGTCTTTCAGTTTTCCTACTTGGAGAAGCTATTGTTGGTCCACGGTGCTTGGAGTTACAATCGAGTTACCAAATGCATACTGTACTGCTTCTACAAAAATGTGGTTTTGTATATTATTGAGGTAAGAGAAACTAAATGGATGGGTCTTACTGGTGCTCATTCCTTATTCCTTATATCATCTCTTGTAACTAGAAAAGCTCACCCAAATGGATTGAGCAAGAAGGACTGCCATTTTTTTTTCCATGTTTAACCATTTAAAATTCTGTTTTCATCCTCAAATCACTTTGCTTTGAATGTTTATAAAGGAAGACCAAGGTTTTCAGTACTGCGAAGCTTTGAATATGAGATATCAGAGGCAAAGTTCATTCCTTCTGTGCAAACACTCTTATTGAAAGTATCTTTGTATTCATGGAAATATTTCAATTAGTGCTTGTATTTATAAAAACGGGAATTTGGTAGCTAAATTTAAATCAAAAATTCATTTAATAGGCAAATAATAAACTATTCAAAACTGTAGCCTTACCTTCCAATTTACCAAGACCACAGATTAGCTGGAACTAAAATTAGTTTGCTTTGTTTCTTGAAAAGAGATGACATAATTTTGCAAATGACATTCATTTACAAAATGAATCATGTTATTTGATTTGATAATTAAAATATAACTGTATTTTGAAAATAATTTGCTGGAAGGTATCAAGTACTGAAACTGGTTTATAGAGGGCTGAATACTGTTACTACCATTCCATTTCAGCATGCTTAAGATAGGAGTGTAGTTCTCATGCTGCAGAATATCATCTTGAATTCAGGATGTATCAGGAAGGGGTTTTTACGTGTTGTTGCCTAGCTAGAAATACTCAAGGAACTTGGAGTCAGTGGTTTGATCAGTTGAGTATCAAGTGATCACTTGCTACAGCAATTTCCACAGTGTTGATCAGTTTTATTATTATATGTGCATATAGGTTAGATTTTCTATTTCTTTGTACAGTTGAGCAGCCATGAATGAGGTTAACAGAAAATTGCAATATTTATAATTAGGCAGGTAATTATATCAATTAGAGCAGATAGTGGGTGAGTAATATTTTGCAATTCAGTAAGTCATATAATGATCAGTGTGGTCAGTATTCCTGACTCCATCAGGGTTTGATCATTTTCTTTGTATGATGTTTGAGAACAAATATTGTCCACTAACTTGTTATACTTCTCTAGTGCTATTTCTGAATTAGCTGTTATCTGTTAAAATTTCAACACTTAATAGTCTACTGCAAGGAGTTATCCTATACATCATGTTTTTAGTAAAGGTTTTTACATGCTGTTGGAGAGAATAACAATATTTGTGCAAAGAAAATATAAATAACTTTAAAAAGAGCTCTTCTATTTTATTTCTTACTGAGCATAGCTGGCTGTTGCTGGGGTTTTGCCTGAACTTTTCAGAAAATGCTTAGTAGCTTCATGATCTTCTGCTAGATTTTTTTCTCTATTTGAAAATTAGTTTTGGAAGTCCTGTTTCTAGCTTATTATAGCACCATGTGTCTTTTTTTTCTTTTAACATAGTCTGACAAGTAAATTAAGTTCTGCATCAAATGTTGTATGGCAAAACTGTGCCTTCCCTTATAAGCAACTGTGCAAGGAGTTGAATACAGGAGTTCTCTGGGACTTCCATCCTGAGGTAGCTCAATTATTTTACCCTAGGGTAGAATTTTATTCACCAGATATCTCTACATGATATATAAAATCCAAGTCTGCTCTGAGAATATGAGGTCAGAGGTTTTCTCCACTGTCTTAGGCCATGTTCAGTTCTTTCTGCATGCTGTCCTGAGCCAAATGAGCTTTTATGTCTCCTCATATCCATGACTTAGGAGGAGTCAGTTTCACCAACACCTGAGCACTGGAAAATGTCTTACAAGATGCAGCTCTGCACCTTGGTTACCTCTCTGTGCTTGTGCTGCATAGTAGTTGGGAGCAAGTTTAAGGCTTTAAGGGAGATGAAGTGACAGACATTGTTGTCCTGCAGCAATGGGAATAGTTCAATTTGGTTTTCCTTGGTGAGTTCCTTTTACTAGCAGCCTTAAGGAACTTCCCCTCCAAAACTGTGTAAACTAGCCAAATTGCCTGGAAACCCAAGAGACACCAAGAGTTTTGGTATCCTAGGGATACAGGGTAGAGAGAAGAGATCTTTAATTCCCTCCTTAGCTTTACACAAAGCAAGAGAGGTTGTTTTGTGTATGTACTGTGAGGCTTGGCAGTGTTGATCAGTTTGTGGTATGAAATGATGCTCATGAAAGAGATGCTCCACGAGGGAATAAATCCTTCAACTTGAGAGACTGGTAGTTAAATGCCTGGCACTTCTGCACTGTTGCTTATGTCTATGGTGTGTTCCTGATTGTTTCCTGGTGTTCTGGACAAGTTTAATATTTACCCATACTTTCTGCTTGGATATGTGGTGTATGGGGAATATCCTTTTAGCATTGTAATGAAACAGGGATTTGAACTTGAGCTACTTTGTAAGTATCTTCAGAAGGATTGTACTAAGTAAATATTTATACAGTTGAATGAAAAAGCACATCATGAATATGACTGCCAGTTCTACCTTTGTTACTGTATCTGTTTTATTTCAGTGGAGTTTTAACACCTGAGGAATAGATATAGTAAGCCTTATATAAATGGCTTTTGCAGCAGAGAGGCATTGAGGCTATCATAACTTTTATTCCCTGATACTTTGCAAATACCACGGGGAAGGAAAAGGTGGTAGTCCAGCTTGGCACACAGAACATCTGGACAGATCTTGGAGAGGCATGCAAGTTAAGCCATTAAGATTTAACTTAATTAAACAATGGTAAATGCTTGAGAAAAGCGTATTGCCATCTGTTTTTCTAGCATCCCAATGCTGGAATGCTAAAACTCCTCATACATTAGAAGTTCATCTTGATACCAGTTATGTACACTTAAGCCTGGAGGATCCAAAGTATTCATCCCTGAAACATTAAATTCACCAGCTTTTTCAGGTTCTAGGTTAAAATACGCAATTTGGGGTTTTGTGAAAAGTATACTTAGATAATTGTCATCATGGGCTTCACTCCTAGGAGGTGCTGTGGGGTTAAGGCTGGTGCTTACCTTTCTGCAATGGCTGATTCTTTGTGGAGAGACAGGGGCCCAGGAACTGTTTTCGGCTGCTTTGATGATTAAAATGTGTGCCTGTATTGAGATAGTTCCATGCAGCTAGAGAGGTGGTACAGCAGACAGGAGGCCTTGTGATTTAGTGATTGCAGGGGCAATGGAGCTGAGAGTGCATTTTCCCTCTCTTGAAAATGCCCTCCTAGTATTTTTCAAGAGGTGAATTTTAAGTCGTCAAAAGTTTAGTGAAATCTGAAAAGACTTTGTCTCGGCTTAACAACTGGAAACTCTTGTTCCTCTTCTTTCTCTAGCCTGGTCTCTCCTTTACCATTTCTTTATCACTGTCCTCCTGCCATTCTCTTGATTTCTCCCCTTAATTTTTGAAAATACAAAACTAAGTGAAGTATAACTAAAAAGCACAAAGAGAAGCAGATCCTGGAAATTCAAGTCCTTTTGGTGGGATTCTTAGCCCAATTCCTGAACCCCTGTATATCACTGTTGCCAAGGTGCTTCAGGGTATGAAGTTGAGATTCTCTTACTTATGGACTCACCTATCAAAAGAGGTGCAGAATCTAACCTTTCCATCCACAGAGCTGGTTGGCAGATTAATTGCTGCTTCTTGCCCATCCGTGACTATCCATGCTGGGTCTGTCCTAAGAGGAGCAGGGGAATCTGCTTGGAAAACTACCTAGATGACTGTAGGGATGAAATGCAAATATAAAGCCCTCTCTTTGATGCTCATTCCTGTATTTCCCATACCTGCATGTACTAGCAGTGTGCACTAAATCTGTTTCTAAGGAAAGCTAACCATTCAGCATCATCCTGAGGCAGAAGACCAGTGACAAGGTTTCAACTGTTAAAGATTTGACAAACAAGTAGCTAGGCATACTCAAAAAATACCATTTCATTCAATTACTTATGTAGCTGGCTTCAAACTGAGTAGTGAAACAGAAGATGTGTTTCACATCTGTTGAGCAGATACGTTTAACTGGAGATGATATAAAGTTGTCCTGTTGACATCAGAGCTTTGAAATATAGCTGATTTCAAATGTAAAAGAATACAGGAATGTTGCTTTCATGTCGTGCTTGGAGAAGTAGAAACACAGCAAGATCAAAGGTGGTATCAGAAATATCAGGTAAGAGTTCAAGGCCTTTGGGAATGGTTCTGTGGAAACAGTAGCATGGAAGATAGCTTTCAGGCCAACTCAGTGTGCAGGAAAAATGTGCTCAGTTCTTCACTGGAGAATGTGGTTTTTTGAAACATACTTAATATGAAGCACTTTTGTATTATATATTGCAGAATGAGTCAGGGGCGGGAATAGATGGCCCGGCCCCAGGGTCAAGTCTGGCAGTGTAGGGCCATGACAGAGAACTGAATGGCAATGGGGAAGGAGAGAGTATAATGTACATACCTTGGTTGCTGCATAATTTTAATTTCTACTTTAAGAATCCAGAGATAAATTGTAAGCCTAGATTAGAAAGCTGTTTCTTTGTTGCTGCTGAAAGGTAAGTCTAATATCTGAGCGGTGTTAAACAAACAAGATAAACATACTGAACAACAAACCACTAAGATCATAATTTTTATTCCAGAGCTGAATTTCCAAGTTTCAAAACCTCTGAGCAAACACAATACCTAGATAAACATGCTTTTAAACAAGAGGTGATTTTGTGAGTCAGCAAGGTCTGGTAATGAGAGCTGTTAAGTGCACTCTTAGTGGTCACCACTTCAGACGAGCTGATAGCTCAGGCTGCCAAAGCACACATGAAGTGTTGCAGCATGAGGCTTTGCATTTGTTTTTCCTGTTTTCTTGCTTTTCCATCAAACACAACAGGTATTTTAAAAAATATGGAAAGCAGGGATGGGAATTTCAACTCTTTTCTCCAAATGGTAGGCATAAATGAGTGTATATGTTATGGTACTAAAAATATACAGCTACAATGCTTCTGTGTGCTTATTCCTGATTTATATGATCTGACTTTTACCTATATCTCTGTGCTTTCTGTTTCCAATTGACTTTGCCGTTCTTAAGTTACAGCCAGGCAATAGAAAACCTTAAGCATAGGCATTTTTGCAGTGAGTTGAGGACTGAAGTGCTATAACTGTTGTCATATAAAGCAACTTCCTAAAAAATAAGAGCAGTCTTTTGCTGCAGTGTTAAATTAAGGATAAGAATATATGGTTGCAAAACTTTCTAACAAGGATAACAAGAATGAAGGTAGCTAGCTGTCTTGTCTTCTTATTCAAATTATTCAGTTGCCTGTTCAAATACTTCAAATGCCAGTAGGCATTTAATAATCATTACTTCTGTGCATATACTCAGTTGGTGTGGTAAGCTTAGCACAATGCTCCTATCATGATGAAGCAAAGGAGGAATGTGTGTGTGTGACTTTCATTTTGTATCATTTGGGAATCTAGATTTGGATTCTCATAAATGGATACATAGCCTGAATATGTAATTTACTCTTTGTAGATGGGTGCTTTCAGATGGACAAAAAGGTGGGATTCAGTGTCCTTAAGATTGGTATCAGGTTTAAATTCGGTGCCTGAGAGAAATGTCTGTAGTGTCCATGTAGATAACCTTTGTGGATGCTCTGAGCTCATGGAGAGCAGTATGGGACTGGCAGGTATGTCACAGGACCTGTGACAAACTTGTCTAAAGCAGCAGTACTGAGAGGTCTGCCTGAAGGTAACTGAATCCTATCCAGATGGAAATCTTTTTTGTTCTGTTATTATTTGTTTTTGAAACATGTAAAAGAAAAGAATTCCATACCTCCTAGCTTAGGTAATGTTAATCAGTTTAAAAAGTGCTGAATATTTATGGAGGGTATAGGACAGAACGTGGAAGACATGAAAAATGTAGGAATGAACACAGTGTGAGGAGCAAAGCATTTTATTTTGATAATTTGTGGAAAAAGAGGTCTTATATATGTGCTTATTTTTCTCTTGCACTGTCCGTCAGCCTTGTACACAGGTTTAACATGGAAAAGACCTAGGGCAACACAGAACACTATCCCCTTCCTGCCCACCAAAAAAGCTGATTGCAGGCTCCAATTCAAGAAAGTATTCTTTAGTAGCAATAGTTACAGGAAACAGATTCTACAAGGAGCCTGCCAAAGTTCCTACAATATTGTAAAATGCAGTTTTCCAACCTATCCATAATTTTCCAGATATCACTTTGCTTTTTGTTCCTAAAAATATATATGAATTCTTTACAGTACCTGGTTTATGTGCTGCTACTGACAATTTGTTCTGTTTTCACCCCTCTCTTGTCTGAAGAAATTCAGCATTGTGTATGGGTTGATCTCATCAACTTTAATCCATGATTGACTTCTTGTTTTTTGGCTTCCTAATTGAGCATGTTAATCCCAAAAGTTCCCAAGGAATTGGTCATGAAGATAAACCCATGCTAATTTTCCTTTCTTTTTGTAGTGTTATGCACTGCACAGTGAATCATTAGAGAGCAGTCCATCTTCCCAGAAAACCAAATTGGCCCAGCTACATAACCACTGGGTTTGATTTTTTCCCAAGAATGATGGAAACTATTAGCATTGCTCTGAATTTATGAGTACTGCCTTGATAACACCCTGCAGCTAACAGAACCTGTAATTTTTTAACATTCCAGATATTATAAATGATAAATCGGGTTCCTTTGCATGGTCTCAAAATCTCTAGATGAAATGCCTATGGGGTTCAGTACACATTGCAATAGAAGAGATCTACTCTGATATTTTATTGGACACAGAATATGTTGAGCGCCTGAATTAATTTGTTGTGTACATTTACATAAGAGGAATATGAATGGCACAGTGATTGTTCCCCCCCCTTGGTAAAATGTATGCTTAATTTGGTGTGAAAAATCTTAAATTCATAATCTGGTGGGTTTATACTAAAGCAATGATAATGTTGTTCTCTAAATTTGAGGCCATTCAATGTGAAACATTTAGCCAACTCCAGAACAGTGTGTTCTTCAAAGCCAGAATCCTTTAATCAGTAAACATTTTTTCACCTTAACTAACCAATAAAAATACAAGTTCATGTTTAGAAGAGAGATAGCCTAATATGAAGAAGCTTTTTCTAGGGAAGATAAACCTATATTGCAAGTTAGGAAAATCCAAGCCTAGGTTTTTTTCATCACAAAACCAGCTTTGAAATTCAAGAGTTCATTGTTGATCATTTCAGACCAACTTTCTTTCCAAAGGCTCAAAGTTCTCACATAAAATATAACTCCTCTTATGGCCTTGAGCATGGAATTGAAAAACATTGACTGCTCTGACTCAGTATTGGATAACTCATTGTTTTAATAAAAAATATTTTTCTATTAAAAAAAACTTTCATCTAGGCTAATTCAGTGCACATGACATTACTTGTTGATACAGAAAAGGCTAAATTTCAAATTTGTGTTGGTGTTGAAAGTGTAGATAAACCTTATAATGGAATTACTTGTGCTTAGCACTTGAATGCTGAGTTTAGCAATGCTGTTCTGCACTGAAGGCATGATTTTGAGGGAGTTTTTTTAAAAATCCAACACTACAGATGCATCAATGCATATATGGTAATACATCTATTCACAAGTATATCCTTTGGGTCTGTGCTGGTTTTCTTTCTGGCCTATACCCCATAAATGTACTTCCTTTTGTAGAGACATTCCTCATCAGCATGGGAGTAACTGAGAGCAAAGTAAGGTCCTGTGCATATTGTGCATGTGGAGCAGGGTTTTTTGTCTGTTTGTCTTCTTGCTAGATAAGCCATGGGTCTGTCATGCTGATGGTGTGAGACTTCTCCATTTCTACCTGTACCTCAGTGCTCTAAATAGCAATCTTCATACATTTCTACAGCAATTTACTTGCCTTTCATAGAATCATAGAATAAGCTGAGTTGGAAGGAACCCTCAGGGACCATCAAAGTCCAACTCCTGGCCCTGCATAGCACCATCCCCAGGAGAGTCACACCATGTGCCTGGGAGCATTGTCCAAACACTTTTTGAGCTCTGTCAGGCTGGTGCTGTGCTCACTTCGCTGGGGAGCCTGTGCTAGGGCCCAGCCGCCCTCTGGGTGAAGAATCTTTTCCTGATATCCAACCTACAAATCCCCTGGGACAGTTCCATGTCATTCCCTGGGGTCCCGTTGCTGGTCACCAGAGAGATCAGTGTTTTTGAGAATGCTAATACACAGAGCTTAGGAAGAAGGCTGAGGAGGACTTGCTCTGGTGCCAGTCCTCTGACTGACTGCTGACAGTTTGGAACAGTGAGTCTAAAACACTGAAACATTCTGTTTTGTGTTCAGTTTTATCATCTTGTAGCATTTTGCTCATACTTTGCCTCTTTGTTCTTGGCAAGTTAAGCAAAAAAGCTAATTTTACCTGTGCTCCAACAGCAGTCTCATTGGCAACTTTTCCTTTCTGATTGTTGATAAGGGCATTTTTCTGGCATCTTTGGAGGCACTGCTGGAGTATGTTTCTAAAGATCAGTTTTTCTAGGGAGTCCTTTTAGTACAGATGCATGCAACCAATGAATTAATAACTCCTGGTGTCTTAATACTACTTCATAGACAACTCCAAAATCCTTCTGAATGCTAGCTCAGGAGTGTAGGGTCACCAAATTTTTGGAATATAGAATTTCTTTCCAGTATATGTATCATGAACTGAGATGGTTCTGATTATTTTGAGGTTTCTTGGGTTTATATGCTCATGACCCAAAGAAGTTAGGGCAGAGAACAAATTTAACTGAATACAGATTCCATTTTTAAATGCTGCTAGCAAATAATTTTGCCATTTTACTTGGATGAGCACTAATGATAAAAATACCTCTATCCAGTTTCACTAATTAACCACTAGAGACTGTTTTATCTTGGGATGCATAAAAGGCATCTGTAACCTAGTTTAAACGCGTATGAAGGATTTAGAATAAAATAGATCTTAGTTTGTCAAAGAAAAAAAATCTAGAGTATGGCTTTGGAGTGTTTGTTTGCCCAAGTTCACGTTCTTGAATGAAGTTTTTTTTACTGTAGCAGGGTCAGAGGTAAAAGCTATACTATATCACCCATGATCAGTATGCAGAGTAAATCTGGAGCAGCACAGGTGGTGCTTTCAAATGTGCTTTTACAGCCTCTTCTCCTGTAAAACCAGTTCAGTGGTTTGGCTGTATTTTACCCAAGGGATATATGCCCAGTCAGGATAGAGAGCTCTGTCGCTAGGGACATTAAAAAAAGGTGTTGTCACTCAGTGCCCTTGGGAGTCTCCCTTCCAATGTGGGGATCCTGTGTCACTTAACTGAATAGGCATTAGGAGGCATTGGCCTATGTGACAGCCCACAGCAGGAGTGAAAGCTTTGAGTAACCTGCCCAAAACATGTTATCTTTCCCCTCTGTACTGAGATGTTGGGTCCTTAGCTGTGACTGTTGATATGCTTCTGGTTATTTCTGTGCTCTAGAGAGTAATTGCTTTTTGTAACTCCTTACACCTCCTCTATCTCTTTTCAACAAATTCATTTAGAACATGTTAAAATGCATTAGAAATAGCAAATTACACTATTTACTGATAATATTACTTTTGAGTTATCCACTTTTCTTTACCAAAGTGTCAAAAATTAGTCAGTTGTAGCTCCTGCCCCTGATACTCCATTGATAATTCATAATGTTGTTTTGTACTTCTCCTCTTCCTCACTATTTTGAACCTGATTCCTTTCGTGAGCTATTGCAATTTCAGTGTAACTGCTGTGAAATAAAGGCATCCTGGACCAGTGGGGTTTTTTGGGTTTTTTGAGCCAGGATTCACAGCCCACTGTAATGAGGTCCGTGTCAGACAAGGGAGAGAAGATTCAGAACTAATACTTGAAGACTGAGACAACCATCTTCTTAACACATGTTTGTGGGTATACTTAAATATGGAATATAAATGTCAGTAATCATGGGCTTAAGCTAAAACCCCAAAACTATACCCCAAAAGGCAGAGGGGCCCATTCTGTGGCAAAACAAGAGCTAAGCCTTCTTGATGCATGTTTGGGTGTATGTTACAATATTTCTGTTCCATCAAGACAAAGCTATGAAGAACCACTGGTGGCTTCCTGCTGTCAAAAGAGTAAAGAAGGTCAAAACTTGGTCTGCCAGCTTTTAAATGTGACAAGATTATTTTGCTTTCTTTCTTCTTGCTGGATTTCTTTCCTTAATTGCTTTTGCATGAATGCATTTGGAAAGGGGGGAGATGGAATATATTAGCCTTAGCTGTATCTAGCTTCTGCAGAGTTTCAGAAAAAGTATGTATTATGAACTGCATAAATACTGTATGTTAGAAAAAGAAATCCAATACTCATCCAACCCCAAATAATGCTATCTTTGTTAGTAATTGACAATGCAGATTGATTTTATTAGTGGTAACTGACTAAAATACATAGACAGCTCAATAGCAGCATAAGCTTAAACCTTCAGTAGGCAGTAACACCTGAACCTCTCAGCAGTATTTGTGATGATGGTTCCTGTCAAGTTCAATTTTGGTAGAAAAGTTAGTCTCCCTTTTCATTTTGCTAACAGTGTTTTGACCCTTTCTCCCTTTTGTTGCCAAGGAATGACAGGTGTCTGG
This sequence comes from Molothrus ater, assembly GCF_012460135.2. Classification (NCBI taxonomy): domain Eukaryota; kingdom Metazoa; phylum Chordata; class Aves; order Passeriformes; family Icteridae; genus Molothrus; species Molothrus ater. The sequence goes on from NC_050479.2 coordinate 70,657,193, forward strand.
AGCAGCAAAGCAATGTGACACTCAGCTTTGTGTCAACTCATATTCATTAGCTTTAAAAATGACATATGGGTTTGTACTACTTGGAAATGTGTTTATGCCCATTAGTATGTCCTGATTCATGGACAATATAGGGATAGACTGTTGAGTTGCTCCACTTTCTCCTGTTTTTCTTTTGTTTACTGTTGTTGTAAACAACCTGTGGCTTCTGTAGTGGCATTATTAGCCCTTGTTTGTCTGCTGCAGTCATTGTTGGTGGTGCCACACCGTGTTCTTGCAGTGGATCCAGCAGCTTTGTCCACTGGGAGCTTTGTGCAGTGCTCACCTCTTAAGGTGCCACTTCCCTTAGAAAGTCCCAGTCCCTCCTGCTGTGTCATGGATGTCGCTGTACCTGTCACAGGGCTCTGCTTTCACCATCACTTGAATCCACAACTGGGCTGTGCTTTAATCCAACATGAGCTCCACTGCCATTAAAAAGGGCAGTCTGGTCTTCATGTCTCCCTAGGGGCGTGTTCTTTCCTCTCTTCCTTGCCAAGGCATTGGTGTTTGCACAGCTGCAGGATGGGCTCTTTAAGGCTAGAATTCAGCCTATGACCTTCCTGATGTACACAGGAGCCCTTGGACAAGAGAGCTCAAAGGACCAGCTCTTCTGACAGAGGTATAGACTTTTGTCAAACTTTACATGTTATTTTAGTAAGCTGAGAGCCTTTGCTTATGTATAGATGCAGAAAACACAAAAAATTTGGAGAGGTGGTGCAAATGAAGGGCATGAATTGGTTTTCATTATATCCCTAGTAATCACCATGGTACAGCTGCTTGGGAACTTAAAATGTACCAATTTTCCCTTTTGTGCTGTCAGGGTATCTTTTACTCAAAGTCATTCCAAACACAGACCTGGGGAAGAGGAGGGAAGGAAGTTGAAAAATGGCAGTTGATCCCAAAGACATATCTGAACAAAAAAACCTTTCCCTATGTCAGTCACATGTTGTTCATGTCCATAAAGAAGCTGTGGTCTTTCAAAACAGAGAATGCATCAGAGACCGTCATTTTAGCAAAATGTATGCATGATAACTAGATTTCGTGGTGGGTGATTTGTGGGGTTGTATGTACATGGAAATCTTTAAGAATGTGTGTTAGGCCATCTGGACAACAAGGAGGAGCTGCTTTGTGCTGAAGTACAAGCTATTTCTGCCATGGAGGAGTGATAACATGATAGCAGAGAAAGTTCTGGCAGACTTCATTTCTCTGGAAGCAGTTACTGCTACTTTTTAAGCAGCCCCTGATTTATGCTGAGTTGAAATAAGAAGTTAGGAGCAGTAAATCTAGGGGAAGAAGCAGGAATGTTACCTAAAACCAGGACAGTGCTTTAAGGGATGTCAGACGAGAGTTGCTGTTCTCCTCAATCTGACTGATACTGCTGAGAAAGCATTGTAGGGAAGGCATGAGAATGAAAGTGGAACATTTTAAAATATGGGTTAGGATTGGAAATCCTTACATATTTGGCTTTGGGGAATGTAAAAAGTTACAAGTAAGCCTGGCAAACCTTCCTTTCTTGGACTTGGTGAAGGAAGGGGAGTGTGTGTTGGTGGTCTGTGAAGGGTCTCTGTGGGTTTGTAAAGCCCAGTTTGGTTGGGCGGAGGGGAGGTGGCATTTGGATAGGCACAAAGCTCTCCCATTTAACTTTCCTCCCTTCCTAAGGAGAACGACTGTTGTGTCTTGAGCAATGAAATCTTTACCTTATTCACATTTTAAAAAGGATAACATACAGAATAATGCAACTTTTAGCATGCTGATTTTGGCACCCAAATACACTGCTGGTACGTCCATTGTTTCTGGTGACTGAGACTCATTCCTGCTCACTATTAGGATAACCATGCTCACTGAGAACTACCCATGAGCATGCAAGTCTGTCTGCCCAAAAGCTTTATTTCAATTTTTTTTATTTTTTAGTATGACTGTTCCCTATAGAGCAGATTGCCAGATCAGTAAATTATGGTCTCCGGAGAGCTCTCCTCTTGAGAAACTCAGCAGAGTTCCCTGGTCATTTCCTGACTCTCTCCATGTAGCTGACTTCATCAGAATCTGAGTGTTGGTGACTGACTCTGGTTTCTTGGGTGGGTGTTTTGGTTGTGTTGACTGATTCTGTCTTCCTACTTGTTTTACTGATGTGTCAGTGGGGAATCACGTCATGAGACGTTTCAGGTGCTCCCTTTACCCACACTGGTATCTTGAGATTCATTAGTAAATTTGTTATTGCTTTCCATGAAAATGCAAATCTGCACATTTTTATTACAGCTCCAAAGCAGCAATAAATGATCCAAGTGCTGGGTACAATAAACTCCACTTGGGGTTGTGAGCCCATGGTTAAGTTTCTCATTTGTAAGGAAAGTTGCTGCTGCATATATTTCTATAATACAAAGTCTAGCAGTACTCCTACATCTGCTGTCATGTTAAAAAATAATGAAGATAGATAAAACTTTAATTATCATATTTCTCCATTTGGAGGTGTAGCTGGAAGCCACTCTGGTGGGCAGCAAATGTCTGCTCTCTTCTGTTTGAACAGAGGCAATTACTATTTAATTCTAATAAATTGGGACAAACAGAACTTCACCTGCCAGGCTTCATTTATTTCCCCCTCCCCCACTGGCATCAGTCACATATTCCTGTAGTGAGTATGTATCTCATTTCAAAAAGCAGCTTTGGCAGTTGACTGCCTGCTTAACAGTATATGAAGAATGATATCCTACAAAATGGCTGTTGTATTTCATTTAAATAGTTCCTGCTTCCATTGCAAATATTAAATTGTTCCCACCTTGTCTTGTGGAGTTTAGTACAGAGAGCAATCTTGTGAGATAAACACTGCAAAAATAAAATTTAAAAAGTCTTAGTATCTCTTGTTAACACTTGCAGGGCTGGTATAAATTTTGAGGGTTGTACACTTTCCCCACTGAGTGCCTGGCTCGTGCAGCAGTGTCCTCAAAATCATGAAGTACCTGAAGTTTTTGCCAGACTGTTCTAGGAAGTCCTGAAAAATAATTTGGGGTAATACCAGCACTGTTCAGGTGCACACTGCTCTATCCTCTGAGACTGATAGCAACTACATCAGAGAGTTGGAGGTTTAAAGCATTGTCATAGAAATATATGCCTTGTTCCGTTGCAGTCGTAGGTTTTTTTCCTTCCAAATCATAAAAGGCTTCCTTCTGAATTGAATATGCATGTTTGTGTGTGCACCACCTGAAGGTGTCTTGCTTTACCAGCCATACAAATGTTTAATGTCTGCTGTAAAGCAGAAAGGTACCTTTATAAAAGTTGTCAGTCACACCTGTTTACCTATGTTGTGGAAGAGGAGCAGGGGAAAAAAAAAAACAAGCAAGTTGTAGTCATAGTAGTACCAAAATTTAAGCAGACTTACAGGTCCTTGTTTGGTGCCTCAAACAGCTGGAAGTCCAGCACAGTTCCATCTGAGAATTAGTGGCTTAGCATATTCTATCAATGATTAGTGAATTTCAGCTATTTCCCGAAAAGCATTTTGAACTGAATCCCTTGGATGCACATGTCTCTTTGTGTCCTTGATGTATTTCTAAAGAGGAGCTATTTCTATGTTTGCATTACTCTTGCTTAAACCTGCTCCCAAACTATTTTGAAATCCCCATTGTATGTACAACAGGAGACTATAGTTGCAGTGTGTCAGACTTGGTAATTCCCAGTATTCCTCATCTTTAAAAGAAATTAGTTGCTAATGAAAATTTAAAAGGAATAGAGTGGAACAAGCATATTAGTATTAATATTTTCAGTATTTCAATATGTGGTAGTTATTTCCCAAAATATGAAACAAGAATTATTATATTAATAAAATCTTGTAAATTATATCTGTAGCCTAAGGAAAATTAATCTGATGCAGCTAAATAAATTGCCTCTGTGGTATGAGTATAAAATGTTCCAACTTGGTGTTGCTGAAAAGAAAGTTAAAAGATTCAGCCATCTCACTCTTTCCTTTTTTCCTAGAATGACATTTTTTGCAACAACAAGTCAATTATGGTCGCTTCCCTGTTGTACTGACACCTGCTTTACATAGTAATATAAAGTTTAAATAAATTACTGATATACAGGTGAAGAAGAGCTTGAAGATACTGCATTTTGGTTTTTATCTAGGAAATGTGCATGTTTTTGAGATGATATCGATTTGATGTTGGAAGACTGTTTTGTCGAAAGGCCGTCTTGTTGGTAGACAGCAGAAAACTGACTTTTAGTATGGTTTGTTTTCTGTAGTCACTTAAATTGGGAGGGCAGTTTCGTACGTTTTTTCAAATTTCTCTGCACTGGTGACAACTGTCTCTCAAGGCTCTTTGCCTGTCTTTCTACTCTGTTTTTGGATATGTGCTTGAACCCAGTCTCTTTCATAAAGAATACAAAAGCCTAATGCACCTGAATATAGAAAGATCTTATTCCATCGTTTTTCAGTGCGCTAAAGAATATAATCAATAATATCCAAAACTGGCATCTAGGGAATTCCTGAAGGATGACAGATTGTTATTAGGGTGACACAAGATGTACTGTGTGCGCATTTTTAGTAAGAATGATTCTCTCTAGAGCCCGGGGCAGGAGGTCTTAGGAAATGCAGGAAACTTAAAAGGTACCATTCCAGCTAAAGCCTACAAGAAGGTAGTGAACCCTACAGGCTCACTGTCATGCCTGTGATAGTCTCTATCATGTTACCACTGATCAGGATCAGGAGGATCTCTGAACTTCTGGAGGATGTTTTCTAGGGGGTCATGGCTTTTGTAATTATCGCACAGGTTATGAATACAACTCAGAAGTGTAGCTTATGCATCATTACTGTTGGTGTACAGTGTCAGTCTTTCCTAGATGAAGCAAAGGGAGCCTTGTGCTGCAGCTGTTTGTTCTCTGAGGTTATTCCTGCTGGCCTACCACAGGTGATCTTATTTCTTCACAATATTTATGTGTTTTCTAGTCAAGGCTTCCCTGAAGCAATTTCACTTGTGTTGCTTTCTCTTTCTCTCAGAACTTGTTGCAAAGTTAAGTATTTACATGGTGTCTTGTATCTTTTTTTCTATAAAATATGAGCACTGAAAATGTCAAAGTGAGTCTTCATATTCCGCTTTACTCTTCTGTTGCAATGTCACTGATGAATTGAGAGGTTAGAGTGAAGTCCTAATTCTTTATCAGATTTAATCTGTTCAGACCTGAAGGCAGATTTCCAACTGCCAGCTGACTGGGGCAAACCCTTGCTTTAGCAGCCAATTCATAAACTCAGAAAGGGGAAGATTAACACTCATGCTTAAAGAAAATAAAAGAAAATCAGAAAATCTGTATTTTCAGCTATTTGAAAAAGTGAGAATGCAGTAAAATTATTCTTACAGCTTATCAACAGCAATATAGCAAAAATATTTTATTAAATAGCTTGTAAATTATACATATGTATGGTTCTCTTTTTCCTTAATGTATGATTTACGTCATGGCTTTCCAATAGAGATGTGTGGTGTGTAATACAATATATATACTGAAGTTTTGATTTGAACCTGAATAACCTATATTAAGTTCGATCATGTGTGGGTATTAAAATGGTTTACAATAAGTAGTAATCAATCATAATAAATCACATATGTTGATACAAAGTTGTAACTCTTGCTCAGTGCCCACAGCATTGTTCTGATTTGAAGTAACCTATCGCCATTAAATTGAGCACAGTGACACACTGGGCTAAATTTAATTGCCTGACAGTTTGCTCTTTGGTTTCATGGTACCACACAAGGCCAGAATACTGAAGTCTTCAAAAAAATGAGGTGTCCAAAGTTTCAGCTCTTTATCTGTCAGACATGGTGAGGTAAAGGGTAGAAGACCTTTAGAGAAAAGACTGAGAGGAAAAAACACCTTTAAATCACTCCAGGGAGAGCTTCAGAAGAGCACAACCCAAACCAGTGCTTCTCTATTTTCAAAGCAACATATGCAGGCATAGCTGCATGAGTCTCATTAAGTTTGTCTGAATCGTGCAGCTAAAGCCCCATGCAATGTTTTGAAAATGCAGGAAATAAAAATGGTCTTAAACCAGACATCTGGGCTTCTATCCAGTTTTCCGGTGATAATGTCTGAAGCATGCCATTAATCAAGCATCATCCATGGGCTAAATTATTCAACTATAGCATTCTTTGCAGAAGGCTTATGAGTCAGCTTTACTTAAAAAACAAAGAAAAAAAAAGCCAAAAGCTTCTCTTCACACTTCACTCTCAGCAGCAACCACTGCTAAGCACAAGGCCCTTTTCCTTTTAAAGTATTTTAACATTTTTTCCCCTTGAAAACTTTTCAAATTTTTTTTTACTTTTTCTCAGAAATTCTCACAGGGTACCCATCTGAATGTTCGAATCCTAATTTTTGTGGAATAGAGGAAGTGCTTTCTCTTTGCTGGTTCCTTTATCTCAGGTGAATTTCTATAGAGTCCAGGTGCCAGGACTGGAAAAAAACACATCTTTTCTGACGTGCAAACCCTGCTGTTTCCCTGTCTTTTGTATTTTGATGCTGACAGGAAGATAGTGAGCTTAGTAACACTTTTTAGAACCTTCAAACCTTAATATTAAAAAATATTCTTAATAGTGAGGAAGATGATCTAATTAACTACTTCTTAGATGACGGTCTTCATGAGCAAGGTTTGGTTTTGCCTTCAAATGCCAACAAGTAAGCTGTGTGTAGCAAAGAGGTTACTTTAAGATTTCCATAAAAATAAGTAACTTGATCACATTACTATACTGTAGTGTCAACTAGGTAAGTGTTATCAGTTTATCAAAGGTTTTGTTTTGTCTTAATTTGGTATAAGGTATGGAAGGAATTGCTAAAAATGTACTTGTGAAAAGCTGAGTTACTTGCTTTGCTATGATACAACTGTCTTTGGTGGCTTTTTGGAACACTGGAATCTTTATAATTTGCTTGTAACCTCTCTGTCATGTTGATGGTAAAGCACACAGAGCAGGCTAAGTAAAGTATGTCTGTAATGGCTATGGCAAGAAGGAGATCTTTCAGTTGTGAGAAATAGCTTGCAGTATGCTTTTGTGATGTACTTTTGTGTGTTGGTTTTTGTGGTTTTTTTGAATTAGCCAAAGTACAAATTCCTTTGCGGCAGTGGACTTATTCACAATATGTGGTTCTGCTTTATAAAACATTGAAGTTGTTGGTTATAATTCTAAATCTAGTACTGTGTTGAGAAAAATAATTTTGCTGTATTAGAAGTAAACTTGAAAGGTTTTAAAATGTCCATACAAATGAAAAAGAACTTTTCTGAGGTTTGTGTGCTACATCTTATGTGAGAGACCTTAACACTGAGTGCAGTTAAAATCTATAACTACCAATATTCTCTTTCCTCTTTTGTTGTTCTTTGGGGGAAATCGGACACAGCAGTTTTGAGTACAGTATCTTGTTTTAAATATTATTTAAGCTGCAGGTCTATCCAAGAGAATGAATGTGAGTTGATGTTACATGTGCCATACTGTGAACTTGCCACATCAAATGAATGCTCTTTATTTGCTGAACATGTGCTTTCTTCTTCCTTTTTATAATCATGGGACCCTCAGAGTTGCCAGTACTCAAAAGGAGTCATATAAACGGATTTTTTCAGAGAAGCACCGTGTTCTATGAAAAATTGCCCAAAAGTAGACCTGGCAGTTCCTCACTTCTGGTTGCATCTTCCCTTACATCTCTGGTTGTATCTCTGACAGTGGACAAAAGGGAAAAAGCTTGTATGAGATTCCATGGAATCCAACTACGTGTTTTCTTGCTGGTGGTCTCTTTCTTGGTATCTGAACTTGAAGTCTGGAAACATGTAAAATGATTGCACTGTACTTCTGGGGGCAGCCCCGAACTTTTGACTATGAGTTTTAGGTGGGTTTAAAACACTGGGCTGAAGTGCAAGCCTTTACATGAAGCAGAAGGTAGAGCAGCAGTTGACAGTGAAGTGGTTTATTACTAACTGGCTAAGAAGGGAAAAGAACATTATGAACAGGACACCAGTGAATCAAAGTTGAGGGATTGCCTCTCCACAAATTTCAACATGTCAAAAAGCTGATTAGTTGGCAATATGAAATACTTCGGTGTAACAAAAGATTTTTGTCAACTCTACCTAGAAAATAGGGCTGGTAACCAATATATATGAAATAGAGTGGTATCCCAGATCTTTTGGGGCCAGGATCGGGGAACAATATTTTTGCTAAACAGTGGTGCTAAGAGGTAAGAGAAGTAGTCTTTTAATCTAAACATAAGAAAGATTATCCAGAGGCAAAAGCATTTAAGGTATGAAATGTTTCTCACTGCATATGGCCCACAGCTAGCCTGAGAACTGTCACCCTCAATATGTGTAGGCCTTTAAATCATGTTGGTAGGCTTAGTACCCTTAAATACCCTCTTATCTTGCACTCTTTCCACAACACGAGACCTCACTAATGCTATAAACATAAACCTCATTCTTTCCAGCCCTTTTAAGTTTTGTAAAAAAACTCCGCACTGTTGGCCTACTCAGCACAAGCACAAAGGACCACAAGACAGTCAACATGCTGTTCCTCCAGGTGCTGACACTGGGCACTGTGGACACAAGCTTGTTGGTGTCTATGAGACTGGCAGTCAGCTCTCTGAAGAACTGAAAAACACAGCATAGCTATTGCTTCCTCAAAAGACACCAGAGACCCACCTAGAACTGAACAAAGTAAGCCAGCCTTGTATTGCATAGGACTCTCCAGCTTCCAGTCTCTCAGGAGCATTTTCTCAGAGTCATTTCAACTCTAAATAGAGTATCACAACAGACTTGATGTTTCATTTAAGTTTGTCTTCCATACTGCAGCACAAAAATCAATTCAATTTTAAATGCAGGTTTTAAATCTGTGAAACAAACTATCTGGGCTATCATTTCAGTTTAAATCAGGCTTAGAGCTTTCACAGAACATTTGGAACCAATTTAAGTGGATTTACAATCACATCACAGTTAAACCACTGTAACTTCCTTGTGTAGACAAGCCTCTATGGCAGGCAAAGGAACATTTGTTTATAGTTTGGATGACTATATGAGGGGAAAGAGGATGTCAGAAATAGCCTTCACTTCACTGTTTGGGGATTTTAGCTCTGAAAGTTGAAAGGTAGGGGGAAAAGCTTGTTATTATACTTGCACTGCTCAAATATTAGAAGAAACTTTAAACCACTTTACATTGGGTTGTGTCTCAGTCACTCAATTTTAACAATAGAGAATGTACCACTTCATGCAACCACATCCAACCACTTGTGGAGAGATACATCGAGAATTCACATGTCAGACTCTCTTCCCTTAGTAAACTATGTGTTTTTCAGGTAAATTATAAATACAATTAATGTCTTTTACCCAAAACTTTCTTTCATCTTGCTTAATCCCCAGAAATAGTAGCCAATCCATTTTCACTGCTGTAATGTTAGGTCTTCAGATCATTTTAAGATGGCAAGTGGTTACTTGCATTAGTGATCTTGTCATTCAGAAGTTGCCGTTCAAAGTTGAGGTTTTATTCCCCTGAAAATAACTCATTGAGGAAAAGCCCCAACCTTAGAGGCACCGTGTGTATGACACTGCTAATTCCTGGCTGCGTGAGGCTGGAAGACCTTTGCAAGGTGCTGACATACAAATGTTTCGCCCTTGGTGCCTTCCATCATTCCTGGGGAGTTATCTTCTGTCTTGTTTGTCTTACTAGTATCAGGTTCTAATATGAACACATGTTCCTTTTATTCAGATACAACAGTGTCCTAATTGAATACTACTCAATATTTTCCTCTTGAGGGAAAGAGGATTTGACAGGTTAGGAAATATTTCCTAATGTAAAGGCTACAGCAGCTCGGGTTTAATCATCTAAATTACCTCACAGTCAACATGCCCTCTTTAGAGTCAAAATATTTTTATGCTTCTGAAACAGAGCAAAAGTTATTTCAACTTCCAGCTGAAATCACCCCCTGCCCCCAGAAGTACAATGCAATCATTTCACATGTTTCCAGACTTCAAGTTCAGGTACCAAGAAAGAGACCACCAGCAAGAAAACCTGTACTTGGATTCTATGGAATCTCATACAAGCTTTTCCCTTCTGTCCACTGTTAGAGATGAAACCAGAGATGTAAGGGGGATCCAACCAGAAGTGAGGAACTGCCAGGTCTACTTTTGGGCAATTTTTCATAGAACACGGTGCTGAGGAAATCAGTTTATATGACTCCTTTTGAGTACTGGCAACTCTTGAGCATCCCATGATTATAAAAAGGAAGAAGAAAGCACATGTTCAGCAAATAAAGAGCATTCATTTGATGTGGCAAGTTCACAGTATGGCACATGTAACATCAACTCACATTCATTCTCTTGGATAAACCTGCAGCTTAAATAATATTTAAAACAAGGAACTATTGCAGGACACTTACAGGGGCTTAAGAGGAAACAAGAAAATCACAAAGGAATAGAACTGTGAAGGTTACTGCATAGGCAAGGCACAGGAGACTTGGAAAATCTACAGAGCTGGATATTTGCAGATCCTGAGTACCTGGAGACTGTGTGGTTCATTCTCTTTCCTAGGGCTTGGAGTGTATATATGTGCTTTTAAAAATAGGCACGTGGGTGGGATCAGCTCATATGTTTGAATGGCTGTGACTTTCTTGATGCTCTTATGCCAAGTTAGCATTTGCAGTTCTTGGTGGAACTGAGATGCTCCTTCAGGGAGCTGAGCCCTTTCCCCAGTCACCGAGATCTTAGGAACACTGATAGATGCTTCCAAGGAGAAAAGATTCTGTATCGCGTATGACATAAACAGGACTTTCCCCATCCAGCTGATTGCTCCTATTGTCTGGTTACCTTCAGTTTACATTAAGTGCTGTGAGGGTGTTTTTATTGTTGGGGTTCCTTTGGGGTTTTTTTAATGGTCTTAATGCATCTTCATTCAGTTGTTGAATGGCTACATTCTGCACCTGGGAGAGCTACTTTTCTAGAGATGTATTCTGCCCCTACCTAGAGTGAAGGGAGAAGGCAAGAAGGGGGAAACCGTAACCATGATTTAGTTGGACAAGTTTTTGCATGATACACAGTTTCCATACAGAAGAATGTCTTTTAGAGCCTCTGCTGTGCTCTGAAGAATTCACTGTCCCAATAATTTGTTAAGAGGGAATAAATATATATCTCCCCTGCATTTAATTCATCTGGCTTGGAAATTGATCACATCTGTTTATTCCTTTTTGTACTCTTCAGGTGCTTTTATGCACCTGATTCTAGTTCTGAAGCGCAGCTGCTGTTGGAGCAGTAGAAGGGGATGTGTACTGCAGCTAGACCACGGGAATCATGGTATGAGTGCTTCCTGTACACATGTCCCTGTCTCCCATTTTCTGCTCTATTAGAAGCTAGCAGCACTTGTTGTCTTTACGCTAGGTAGCTTGTGGAAATTCTACTTGGATTATAAATTCATTTGGTGTCCAAAATAGCTTTGGGGTCTTGTACAAATAGTGTTTTATGGTTTATATGTATTTGCTAATTTTAAAATAAGCTTGTAGTTAGTCTTTCATTGTATTTCTTTTTTGTGTTGTGTAAAAGATGACAAATGCATCTTCATTCTCAGAGTTGCTCCTTAGAGCATTGCCAAAGCTCAAACCTCATTTATGGGCTTCATTCCTGTGAGTGTCATCTCAGATTTTCATTGTGTGTAATCTTCCTGTGGTTTTGAGGCACTCGTTAAAAAGAGAAAGCAGATGTATATCTCTGGCCCATGTTTGGGGGCAATTTGGTGGTCATTTGTCTTGTCACCTAGCAAGAGGGTGCAAGTTAATTCTCTCTGGTTAAAAATCTGCAGAATACTGTGAAACTAAGAACTAGTGTGTACCAAACATCATTAGTCTGCCATAGTCTCTCCTGTATTACCCAGCCTTTGAAGGAGAGACATTTATAAAAATAAGTAGTCTTTTCTGTGTGCTTGATGTTATGAGTGAATATGCAATGCCTTCCTAAAGCCACGTCATTAAATCTTAGACTGAATTTGGGAATCACATGAATGCTTTGCTCCTGTGTTTGAGCTTATAGGTTTTTCTTCTCTAAAGTATTTTTTCCAGCAAAGAAAGTTTTGGTTTTCTTTGTACATCGCTCTTTCAGAAGATACAGCAAATGCTTTAAAGACACCGCAAGAATTTCTTTGTACATTGTGCAGGGAGAGCAAGCTAGTTGCTTTCCCGAAGAAGTTCAAACATTATTTCTGTAGTGAGAAGTACATCAATAGGTAATTTACTAGTGAAGTGATTGCACATGTTTACAATGTGCTGTGTATTTTGGCAAAAGATGTTTAGGACCCAATTCTTTTAGCTTTTGCCAGCACATAAAGCAATAAATGTAGACTTTAGTTACCAATATTGTATGTATTTTCTACATGAGAGGAGACACAAGGAGACCAGGGGATAGATTTTTTGTTGTACTAGTTTTGAAGTTTAAGGGAAGGGGTAGCATGTTTAAAAGCAGCTGTGTACAAAACAAAATGCTAGGTCCTGTCTGTTATTAGATTGTCCCATTGACATCCAAGAAAATGGATGTATTAATAAAAATGGAACAAATGCAATGAAAGTACTGGGAAGCTTTTCAGATTGCATCATGTGTCAAGGTGGTTTTGGGTTAGAATATTGTCTCTGTGCTGAAATGCTAATAGGGTTGTGGGTAATGAGAAACATGGGCTGCTCCTGGGATTACCCTGTAAAGGTTTTACTCTTGTCAATATGACAGAAGATGAGCTACAGTTTCTATAGTGGTCTGGCTTTTCTGTTGCCAATTTTGCTATTTTTCTTGGGTTCCAAGCTGTCAGGAAACTTCATATAAACTTCCTGGATAAAAGTAGCTTAATTCAAGGTCTTACAGAGACTGAATTTAATTTCATAGGGAGTAATGGGGGAAAAACCGACTTGCAAGGGAAACCTGGCCCTTCACGTAACCATAACAGGGAATCCTAGGGGGACTGCAGTCGCAGACCTAAAATGACCTTGCTACAGAACTGCTCCTATTACATTTAATTCAGCAGCTCTGCAGAAGGATTCCTTTATGTGGTGACAAGAAAAGCAAAGGCTGTGAACCTGCATTTATAACTGTAACATAAGGGACTTCTGCAAATAAAAGTAACAAGGGAAAGAATTGAAGTGAAATGTCCTATAAAATAGGAGCTGAATAATAACAGTCAGGGTCTTGGTCACTCTCAGTTTTATTCAGTCAGTGCAGATTGCATCTCTTCCTTGGAAATCTTAAAATAATTTTGATTACCTAACACATTGCATAGGTTGATATCTAGGAAATAAGCATGCACAACTATATTTTAACTACAATAAATTAATATTAATTTCCTTATTACTTTTTATCCTGTTGCTCATTGTGTCATATGCAGGTATAAATGAATGCATTTGAGTGTGGGTTGGTAACTCTATTAAGTTACATATAGGTTAATGGAAACTGCCAGCTACACAATGCTATGAAATGAAAGAAACCAAGAGCAAAAGTAGTACCATTTTCTTAATGAATTATACCATTCTATACGTTTCTTTCTCTAATTCAGTACCTATCCTGCTCCATCCTGATACCCTTTACCCCTAAGGGGTTAATGCTTCTACATTCATAAAAATCTTTACTCCATTTCCTCTCTCCCCTTCCCAAATACACAGAATGTTTGATAGTAGGTGCATGTGCTGCATTTTCTGTGCTTATTTCTGGAGTTAGATCATGTCATAGCTCCTGGCCTCAGTCTGTTTTTGCTTTGGGATGAGAGTTGTGGAAATATTTGTTGCTGCATTCTGTGATGATGTGTTTTATTCAGATTGCAGTGAGCCCTAGTGCATATCCCAGGTGTGACGAGCATTGGTGTATTCAGCCTCACTTTTGACTCATGGTATTACCAGGCTTCACTCATGGAGTGCTGTGTGTTTTGTTGGCTTTCTTTCTGCTTCTACATCGGTACCAGACTGGTTGATGGTTTTTGTAGCTGTTTCTGTGCTTTCTTTCCATTGCCCTTACTTGGGTTATAGTTTTAGCATCTTTTCTTCCACAATTCCCTAATCTTCTATTTCCAATACTGCTTTTCTTGCTATTTGACATGTATTTTCTTAGTGGACTCCAAGTGCTTAGCAGAATTTCAGCTGGATAAGTTACCTGAAAATGCTGATATTTTCTCACCTATCAATGTAAACAGTTAAACTTCTTTCTTTCATTTGTTTATTTCAGCACTAGAGAACAAATTAGGAATAACAAATCCAAGGCACTTCTGTTATGTTATCAGTGGTTAAAGATACCACATAGCTTCAGAAAAGCCAGCAGATAATTTAAAACCATATAGTAGCATGTCCTTATCTTGTGTGTGTGATATGGGTCAATTACACAGTTGTGAGACTTGTATCAAGACCAGTCTGTCATGATTATGTGCTGAGGATATACCATAAGCTATTAATAGTCATATTGTACTTCTCAGTTCCACAGTGATGTGCTAGTACTCAAGGGCAGTTAAAGAAGTTGATTAGGTAACTCCAAGAGGCAAAAAACCCCCAAAATAAGCCCCCCCCAAAGACATGTTAACGTGCCTGATTTGACTGCAGCCCTGTAGTCACTGCTGCTGTGTGCATAAGGATGATGTCCATGTCCGTGGAAACCTGTCTTTACAGTTGTTTGCTTTGTAAAGGAAGGGTGATGGCACTGGGAGTCCATAGCAGAGTTTCCATTGCTCAGCAGCAGACAGTGTGGCCTGGTGGGATGTTCCCAGCTTGCCAACCAAGCAGCTGAGCCCTCCTCAGTCCCCAGGCTGGGAGTGGGAGGAGGACGTGGACAACAAGCTCTTGCCTTGTTTCCTCTCAGCCTGACTCCCAGCCAGAGCATGACACCCTGGTTGCTTTGTAGAATAATGATGCAAATTCCCAGCATCATCAGTCCTGGCAGCTTTGCTTTAGCTATGGGTTTAGACCCCGTTGGCCATGCAGATAGACTGAAACTCTGCATCATGGTAGGGCTTGACTGAACCATGCTGGGTATTAATTTTTTTTTTGACAAGCTACTATGTGAGTCCTGTGACTTCAAGGGTGTCCCATATATATGTACGAAAATCCTAGTGTAGCAGTGTCAGCTTTCTTCAGAAAACTTAAGGAAGGATGAAAAATAGAGCTGCCTATATTTGTAAAAGGGAAATGTTATGAAGAGTTGCTAAATTTAACTACATCTTTTGACAAGTACATCTGCCTTTTGGCAGGGCAGGCCATTTATAATCACATTATCATAGGCATGCTTCTGCAGCAATTAGTGTGCTAGACAAATAGTAAGTCCCTGTAATACTTCACGCCAAGAGAGGTGGAGAAATAGCCTGCCTTTTCTCTATGTGATTTCATAAGGTCTTAAAACAAAGTTGTATTAGAGCTCTGAACAATGTGCTCTAATGGACTGTGCCTTCATTTAACCAGTGACATAAACATGGATAGGATAATTTAGCACACTGATCAGATGTTCATGTAACTCCAGGAACAAAAAAAAAGTAAACCATTACCCAAAAAAAAGGGATTGGCAGGGCATGCTATGTTTTTTCATGTTTTTAAATGCAGTTATTAGTGTATTTGGGGCCAAATGTTGCTGGAAGAGGCAATCTTTTAGGTCTTCGTGGCAAGGTCTTTTGATGTATGCTGCATTGTCATTTGCAGGTGTGGTATCTTATCACAATGTTCAAAACTCCTGGGATAAGCAGCATAATTGTTCTCAAGTGGAAACCACTGAAGAAAAAACCCAGATCTTTGCTAATTCTTACTTTATTTTCAAGTCTTCAGAATTATTCTGAGGACTAAAATGGAAAGAATTGTGAGTCCAAGTGTGGGGTAAGGCTCCTCTTGTCCTCTACCCCTTCCATTCTGCTCTGTGTTTGCCTCTCTCCTATTGAATGTTACTTGTGCTTTGCAGGAAGGATGTTAGCAGCTGATCAGTTAGAGAGGAGGAGCACAAAAACTGTTTTTATAAGGAAGGAGTAAGATTTTCTGCATATGCCTCTTCTGTAAACAGTGAAAAACGAAGCTGATAAAATCTGTGCTCTTTAGTATGCTGAAATATGAACTATATGAAGTCAGGAATAGAAAAAATACAATAGGAAAAATAATAAATGTTCAAGATTATTTTTCAAGCTTATTTAATAAATCAGTGCTTAAAGCCAGAGAATCTCTGTTGTAGTGGTTGCTCTAGTATCTATCTGACAAAGCATTGCAGTCAGTGCATAGGGTGTTTTTAATGAGACAAAAGCAGCGTGAAACTTTGAAAATAATTGTTAAGACTGGAGATGATTTTTAACCTTGAATAGGCACTTGTTTGGAGTGCACAGGCCTAGAGCAAATTCTTTTCAGTTGTAAAATATCGATCTGTTTTCAGCAAAGAATTATTAAGCACTGGGGGGAATAAAAGGAGCAAGGGAAATATTCCTCAGCAAATGAAGTGAGTCTCAGACAGCCATGCCTACCCTGTCAAATCTTATTACTAACACACTTTGCCTACATTATAAAATTGGTGCTGTACATTCTCTAATGAAGGGATTATTTTAAGGCTGTGAGCATTTGGGTAGGAATAAGAGGCTGGTGTTGAGAGAGACGTCTGTAATGAGAGATCTTAAATCAGGATACATTATTAATGAACTGCACGGGAGACACACAAACCTGCTTTATTGGGCAAACTGTAAATGAGCCTGTTTGGTAAGAACATGCAAAATGTGTGTGTGCTGAGAGAGGGTATTTTGAGAATTTAACTGATTTCTGAGTAGTAAAGGCATCCAGTCTGGCTATAATTGGTGCCTGTGGCAATTGTTGGTACCCTGCCTACATTAGCTTTCTGTGCCCTTTAGCAGAATTGGAAAAACATTTCTAGTACTCGTTAAGCGGTCTATTATCAAGCCTTCATAAATATACACATTTAGAATAGAGATGATTTGCTATCCCAGTGCCTTACAGCGCTTAAATAAATTAGTTCCTACTATTTCAGGCATTAATTTTGCAGTAATTATGCATGAAGCAATAATGCAATTAAAATTGCCTTCCAACTTCCTCAAGTGGGAATACTTTCTGAAAATAATACTTGATCTTTTCTCAAAATACACTCTAGAGCAGGTGGATGTGCTGTGTAGCTCCAAACAGCAGTGTGGGACTGTTCTACCTTGAGATCCTCAGTTTGCCTGCAGCTGAAGTCAATATTAACCAAGTATTACCATCTGTTGGCTTTTGCTGACCTCTGGTTTATTCCATTCTCCCCTTTCTCTAGTGGCAAAGTGCCCACATCACAGCTGTCAAGTGCCCACATCGAGTGCTTCAGCAGTGGGGTTTCTTATTTAAAGAATGCAACTTCTTATTTAAAGAATGCAATTCCTTCAAGGCAGGAAACATGGGCTAGCTTTCAGTTTGCAATGTTCTAGTTTCTTTTTGCACAGTACCTACTAGTTTCACATCTTTGCAATATCTGTTATAATAAAGCACAGCAATGTATCAGCCCAGATTTCAGCCTTAGGTCTGAATCTCTTTACATTTAAATTGGACCTCTCGTTTCTTGGGAGAAAGGTATATATTTTGTAGCTGAGTTACAAATAAGCTTTTCCAGCTTTTTGGCAGCTAGGTAATAGTTAAAGTGAAAAGATTTCTTTTTTCCAGCCAGAAAAGAGGTTTAATAACTGTTGGTCCATTTGTTCATAGCAGTGCTGGAGCTGAGCCCTACAAACCCCTGGAGCTTGGCAAGCCAGGCAGACTTGGCAAGTTTTCCTACCAGCTTACTGAGTCTGAGTCAAGCGTGGCTTGTTGCAACTTCAAATATATTTAGTACATTTTGTTAACATGAACATTAAGGTGGAGAGTTTGGGCTTGTTTTTTTCCTTTGTTTACCTTAAGGTGCATTATGCTCTCTCTACAAGCAGTTGGTCCTTAAACCATGCATGGCAGTTTATGGCTTGTGTTAAATTCAAAATGAAGGTGCATTTTATTTAGAGTATCTGATTTACTCTTGACATGAAGATATTGAGGAAGTATGAGACAGTATCCCACAGTCTTTCTGTCAGTCAGCTTTTGGTAGTGTGAATCTGTGGAGAAAACAAGCAGAGCTGTTACTTTCCAGTGCATTGTGACAGCGATAACTTTTCCCCTCTGTTTGGAGCCTGTTGTGCATGAAGACTTGTAAGTGTTGGAAATGCTCTCACCTCTAATTTTTACCTGTGTGGATACTGCTGAAAGAAAAAGAGTTTAACTTGGACTTTTGGATTGGCCAGACACTGAACTTTCTAAATGTTAGTTCTTGCCTATCCAAATTATATCAGCCTTTGAAATAGGGGGAAAATTTTTCTGTAGAAAAAAAATTCTTTCAATGTTGAAAGATGCCGCAGAGGACTCAAGACAGTATTTACTGCAGTCAGACATCTCAGTATTCTTTTATATTGACTCATTCATCTCAATGTGGTGTTAGCACATTGGGTCTTTAGTGGATTCTGCACCATGCAGTTCTGGTACATCCTGAGTAGAAGGAATTGGTCTATTGAGTGGGTGTTTCTCACTTGTGCTTTGACAACCTGTCTGCTGCTTTGTAAGGCATCCTAACAGCTCTGCTCTTCCCAAATTTTATGTGATTCTCTTATCATTATTGCTAATGTTTTTGTTGAGAAATGTAAATCTAAGAATCCAAGATGTTAAATTTGCCTGGTTTAGGGCTTTTCTTCTAGCCACGGGCTAGCTACAGATATTCTGGCTGCTTTGTTTTACCCTCTTGATGGATAATCAGCTATGTCTGTTGCTGGAGGACTGGTTGTGGGAAGCTATGGTTTCAGAAAGCAGTTGTTTCCTAAGCAGCACGAGCCAATGTTATAAAAGGCCTCATCATTTGCTACCAAACCTTTGAAGTTTGCTTTGCCCAGTGGGATCTAGAAAACTGAGCAGAGCACAGTCAGGTTGCCAACTAAGCCAGACAGGCTTCTGATTTGTGAGCTATTTATTGTTTCTAGAATTGCTGCCCTCATTCATCGTTGCAATTAATTGCGACAAGCCTGGAGATGATAAATGCTTAGATCGTTATTGCTAAATATCTGGGAGCATGCTATTTTAGAGCTCAGATTCCTCCTAGAATAAACACTCAAGTTCCTAACTTGAGCACCCCAAATAAATTGTGGTTTCTTTTTTGGACCTCAGGCTTTATACCAAAGAGGTTTCATATGTTTCTTTTGAAGAGCTGATGTGTAGAAGTGGCTGGAACACTGAGAGTGTGACTGGCCAATGTGCTGCTTTGGGCCATTAACTGTGTCATTAGAGTGAGGTTTGGAGAGTATTCCTTCAAGGTAGCAATGCAACAGAACTGATGATAAAAAGTTGGGATGTAGAGTGTGTCTTCTGTCCTTCTTCTGTCCTTCTTCTGGATAGAGCTGGTGAGGTGAATCTTGAAAGGCTCTTTTAATTGAATGCATGTTTGGCAATGGGAAAGAAAGGGGCGCTTTTTTTAGCAAATCCAAGAAATATTTTGCACTTTATACTAGGCTGGTGCATTTCAGTCAAGTGGCAGAGGAATGAACCTGTTGGCCCTTAAGAAAATTTACAAGGACACTTCGTAAACTACAAGCTGCAAGAGGGGCAGCAGGTATTGAAAAGTGCAAGCTTCAGAGTAATATAGTGAGAAATAAATAGAAACTCGCTACTTGAAAGAGCAGCTGATGGTTTAAAAAATTACAGGAAGTAATTTTAAACAGATTACCAACTGTGAAAAACATAGGTATAAACAGATGAGTTGGAATCAGTGTCATTGTTTCTTACTTGAACAATGAGAGTTCATTAGAACCGATGATTAATTTCAAACAAGAATGGTGATATAATAGCTGTAAGAATTAGAGAAATAAGAGCTCAACTAACCTGGTCTGTGGTTGTGAACAGTGGTAGTTCTCTGGCAGGCTCATCTGGTCTCCAGCTTTCCTTCTGTGATTTTTTTTTTCAAATTGCCTTTTGCATCTACAGCATCATCTGGGAGACATTTCCATAGACCAGCCATATATTGTGTGAAAAAGTTTCACTTTCACCTTTTGTGTAGCATGTGAATTTCATGTTGTGCAGCAGTGCCTATTTGGACAGCTATTTGTTATTCTTTCCAACCTTGTAAATACTTTAATATTGCATGAAGTTGCCTCTGTCCCGTGTTAGAGTCCTGGTCTGTTTTGATATTGCATCTATGAAAACAGTGATAGGTCTTGATGCAGTCTCATTTTCTACTTGGTTTTTTTTTTGGGGGGGGGTGGGTTTTCCCTGATTATTCTGTATTCGTTTTGGGTGGGAGCAAGGAGAGATCAGATGATGTACAGCTAACTGCTTGTTATCTGAAATATTCTGCTAGGCCACTAATACTGCACAAGTGAGCCAGAGAATAAATGATGCTGATAGGAGAGTGCTGCACAATGAGTGACAGAATGGTGTCAGAAAAGGTACCTGGCACTAAGTGCCACAGGTTCACAGGGAGCAGGAAGGGAATGGACATGGTTAGCACTTGACTGATCTGCAGTACATAGTGCATCCAGTGCAACATGGACTTGTGAGTAAATGCAACACAAAATATGTTGAAACAAGGTGGTTAGAGGGAGTATTCTCACACACAATATTGAAATCATTTTGAACAAAGTAATATGGTGTACTTTGGATTTTGAAAGGGACTGTTGCCAGAAATTCTCAGAAATCTTTTGTTATCTAATAAGTGTAATGATTTCACATGCAGACTGTTTCAGGCTGCTCTTAAACTGCTATTGTTCTTTCAGTTTCCAATTTACTTGGAAAATAATAATTCTTCCCCTTCTTTATGTTGTTTCCCTAAGCTTCTTTCAATGTCCACTTAGAAACTTTGTTCCAACCCAGTACAGCAGTTTGTGCTTCAAAAAGGTGCTTAAGCAAGATTAATAGGCTCAAAGAAGCTGCATCCATGGAAATGCTGAAAAGAGTTTACCTTTGCACTGAAGCTTAAAGCTGTTTCCTGGGATTGTGTCATTACAGAATCCCCTCAGTTGGAAAACAGCTTGAAGTCCATCTAGTCCAATCTTCTTTTTAAAGCAGGATGAACATTAAATGCAAATTGGTTGCTCAGGGCTTGCCCAGTTGCATTTGTAAACTTGATACAGGATGAAGACCCTGCAGCCTGTTTTGCAACCTCTTCCAATTTTAATGATTAAATAGGTAGTTTAATAAATAATAATGTTTGCATAATTTAAACAATAAAATTACAATATAATCATGATCATGTAACTGACAAGTAGATATCATTGTAATTCTGGGACTGTAAAAGTCAACACAAGTTAAGCAGAACATCCATCAAAGCAGTTATCTTGAAAATTCTGGTCTTTAGCAAACATGATGGAAATGAGGCTGGCTTCTGGCTGCAAGCATATTAATTTGCCAGTGATAAGGATTTTGTAATAGTTTGATGCCATCTATTTTTTAGAGCAATGATGTAAATACAGCTAATTGCTCCTTAGCCTGAGTACTTTATTTTATACAAGGAGTACTTGGCCAGTATTTAAAATGTAAGACTTGAAAGTAACTGCCTGGCACTGCTGATAATTATTTTTAGAGCATGACAAGCATCTGTCTCCAGATGGTGGTCTGTATTCCACATCCTTCTCCTCTACTGTGAATGGAAGGATGGACTGCAGGAGTAATCTAAAGCTTTTTGCAACTTGTCTCTTTTTCAGCTTTGGTTTGCTTTCGTTAATGGATTTTCCGGGCAGATCTTATTTGAGCGATGGTGCATTGGTCTGTATAACGTGGTAAGTGCTGCATGTTTTGACTTGATAGTGCTTGGGACTACTGTGTTATTTTGTTGTGTCCCATTTTTCACAGGTAACTGTCCGAGGTGTATGTCAGGAAAGGTGAGTTCATTTGTAAATGCCACTTTGAATCCACTCTGAGGTAGGGAAAATAAAATTTAAAAATTACATTTTTATTGCAAAATGAAAATTTGGGAGAACACCTTGAAAATAAATGTTTAACCTAATATAACCTGCATAAAGCTCTGCAGATTTTACATAGAATTTCATTTCCTCTTTGAAAGCATTCAGTGTTTTGTACTGAATATATTTGTGACAGATCATGCTCAAAATACTCCTAATCTCTGAGTTTTGATGATTTTTTTTTCCCTTCAGACCCTGTAGAGTTAGATGCTGAGAGGAGTTACTTTGGGTTGACTTGTGCTCCCTTAGGTACAGAAAGAGAAGCTGCATCACTGTGTCATCAGCAGTCTGGGAGTGGCCTGCAGGGTGCCACACTGTGTCATATGACTTTATTACTTAAATCAGTAATCTTATTTAATCAGTCACATAGATGAAAGCCAGAAGGATCTCTGGAACCAAGTTCTGTAGCATACCATAGACCTGTGTTGGTGTTTTTGAGAGTGTTACCTTTGCAATGTTACGAGTGGCCCAGTGCCTGGATTTATAAACTGCTAGGACACTGTTAGTGTTAAAGAGTCTCTTCACAGGGAGAGAATTTAAATTTTTTCGTTAAAAAACTCATTCCAAATATATGCTAATACAGAAAAAGCCAGCAAATTATCACTGAATAGTATTAATGGAACCACTTAACTTCTGTCACATTAATTTTAAAAATGATGGCACAAGCCCCCATATTCCATAAGATTTCATACTCTTAGTTGAAGATACTTATTCAGGGATTTATGATTCCCTTGATTCCCTTCACCCTAATTTCCTGACTGTTATGCAGTCGCTGTCATTCATGTTTAGATATTTGCATCTATTATCTTTAAACCTCATTTGATGAATCTATCTACTCTGACTAAAGCTTCTGGATAAAACTCATCTTCTGTAATCAGAAACTAAACCTTGTTTTTTGAGGTCAGTATTTTCTAAAATTAGAACTGGTTGTGTGGACTTGTGGAGAATCAAGTGCTTGTAAGATATTGGGGACTTCCACAATTTGTTGGGCTGAGATTTTGAAGTACTTTTAGCTAAGTCATTCTCTTCTTTGCGGATTAACCCTTTCTTTCATTAGTAGTCTCATTAAAATATGAAGTGTAGGAAATCATAATGGCTTTGTAATTCCTGATTTTGCACTAGTTCACACTGGAAGTTTGCCTTGGTGATCAAAACCACTGGAAGATTTACTTCGAGTGAGAATGTAAATGCCCCAATAAACACAGGAAACTAGGGGAAGTACGTTAAAGCTGTATGAGAGCATGGTCTTCTTTGGAATATATTGGACCAGTGCTCTCAGTTTCAGTTCTCTACCCTCAGCCTGCTGCCATTTTAGCCATCTGGTTTATCACTTCATGGGTGAAGACACACAATTCCCACTGGACTGAGGGCTGTAATTATTGATTCTCACTCATCTCTGTTCCTCCCCATTGTTCTTTGTCTGCTCCCCTGCTGCCAGCGTGCTGCTGGTGGGAATCACATCCTGCCTTCTCCAAATGTGCACACACCCTAGAAACAGTTCATAACTCCAACCTGCTTCTTAACTTCAAGAGCACTTCTCAAACTGGTAAAAATATATGTACGTATAGGATTTAAAGGGATGTTTCTGATATAAACTGTTGATGTAAAAGGAAGTGAATGAAGTTTAGTGTTCAGACTTGCACCCTGGTGTAACTTTCCCTCTGTTCCTGCACTGTGGACCACAAGAGACATGGATACCCAAGCTGGCTTTAAATGAGCTGCCTCAGATCCTGGAAACACTTCAAGAGCAGCAATGTTAAAGTCAGTGGAGGCTAATTTACTCTGCTTCTGGCAGAGTGTCCTGCTGCCTGTCTTGGAAGGCTTCCGAGGCTTGGTCATCCAAGCGTCTGCCCGTAGCACAGACACACACTGCAGTTAATTTGTTCCTATCAGTTCATGCCTGCCAGGGGAATCCCCAAAGTACCATAATGCAGAATGGCCTTTGTTGCTCAGTAGATTTTTTTTTTTAATGTGATTTCCACATTTACTCTGTCTGTAAACTTAGCAGTGGTTAAACACATTGCATATCTAATTATGGCTACAACTGCCGCTATATTGGAACCTATTCCCACAAGGCTATTTTTTAAAAATTCATACTGTCTTTCCATTGCAGTACAATGTGTCTGACCCTTGCTGGATTAGCTGGTACCTCAGAAACTTAACTTCTTGCTTAACTTCTTGGGTTTAAATTATTGGTTAATAGTACTAATTTTCTTTCATGTTTCTATTGTTCACAAGTCAATATTTGACAGTTACAAATGAATGTTTGGACCATTGAAAATGATACTAAATAACATGCTAGGTAGTAGTAAGTCTTCACTGAAGTCTATGAGAATTTTGCTTTTGTCTAGATAAGGAAACATTATATGAGATACACTTAAAACTAAGAGCTGCTTTCAATTAGTATTTGCTTTCCTTGCAGATTTTCACAGCACTGCCACCCTTTACTCTGGGAATTTTTGAACGGTCGTGTACTCAAGATAGCATGCTTAGATTTCCACAGCTATACAAAATCACTCAAAATGCAGATGGTTTCAACACAAGGGTAAGGAAAACCCTGTTACTCTAAGAAAAAACATAGGCATTCTGATATTCCAGATTTTTCATGTCAGAAAATAACCTATTTCCTGATGTTACTTCTGCTTTATGCTAACCACTGAGAGTGATTGTTCAGCCTTCCAGTTCTTTTCAAGGGATTATTTTTTATTTAAGTAAAGAACATCCTTGTTTATAAATAAGGATTTTCTGCTGTGACTTCACCTGAAACTGCTCCTGAAATATCCATAAACTTTGATTCAATGTTAGATTGGTATCCAAGTATGATTTTTCAATTCACGGCTACTGAAAAGCCACAATGACATTGCCTGGATTTATTTAACATATGTCTTGTCACAGCACTCTCTGCTAGGATGCTTTTTCATAGTTAGCATAGCTCTGTTCCAGTAGTTCTTTTGGAAAATAGAATTCGAATTGGCTTATTTGGACTTCTGAGTTTTGAAGAACACATTTTACTTCATTTTGCTATTTAAATGCTGGAAAATGCCAGCGTTTGATATTTTATCTTTTCCATAATGAGCACATCTAAATGTACTTCTGAATCAAGGAAGCTGTATGATTGCTTTGTTTGGAGAGGAAATTGTAGAGTACATAAAGCGTTAGTTTGTGCAAAATTATATTATCTGCTAGTAAAAACTGTGGGGCACAAAGTATTTATCCATTTAAAGAAAATAGAACATTTCATAATACTGAATCACTCTTTTAAAATTATTCTTTGAGGTAATTAAACAAAGTTGACTCAAGCTGTCTGCCTTATTCCAATAAAGACCTTAAGCTGAAGCAGGCTTGCCTATTATGCTTCAAGTTGGTAGAATAAAATGATCGAATTGGACCAGTGTTTTCTTGTGAAAGAGCAGAAATTGTAGGAGAAAATAGATCCTGCAGAAGTTTGAGTATTTCACTTCAGGACAAACATTTTTTGACTCTAAACTACACAATGAAGTGTTTGTTAGGAGTTAGAGAGAGGTCAAGAGTTTTTGACTTTACTGATGGCTTGGTTTGTTTTCCCTCAGGTTTTCTGGGGTCACTGCATCAATGCCCTCATCCATTCCATCATTCTTTTCTGGTTTCCACTGAAAGTGCTGGAGCATGGTAAGGGCTTCATTATTTCTTATGTGAGTAACTGATGTTCAGTCTTACAGAACCAGTGTGTTTGCAGAAGGGAGGTCGTGATAAGTCCCAAGAAGTAATGCTGCCAGACAGTTCAATAGTCTTTAGCTGCTGAGCTTGGCAGGTTGTCTAGTGGCTTTCAGAAATTATTCTAATCTAACATAATTATTGTTCATATAGTGACTTTAATAGGTGAAAAATGAAACTACTGCTTTGCTAAGAAGTCTTACCCAAATACTGAGTGATGTTTTATGAAATGTCTTTTCTTTTTTTTTTTTTATGGTAGTGTGTTGAGATCTCAGCATTTGATTGAATAATGTTCTTACAGCAGCTGCCTTAGAACCATTTGCTTTGTATCTTGTTGGAACTCCCCCATTCCATAAGGCAGTACTGTGAAAAAGAACTGGCTGGAATGGAAGTAAACCAGATCAAGAGTCAGAGATACTGGGGAAATGAGACTCTTTGGTGTACAAATTAGGGTTATTATTAAGTCTTGCTTTTCAGGGTAATGCAACTTTTCAGGGTAATGCAGCTCCATGGTATTTCAGGGACCAGTAAATCCCACATGGTTCCTACCTAGCTTTCCAGTATAGCTGTGTGGGTAGGAAAAACCACTGGAAATCTGTTCTTTGATTGTGGTAAGAAATAGCATTAGATCAAATGAGGAATTCAGGGCTGGTGAAGAGAATATTTATCTAAAATCATTAATTTTTCACAAGTGAAACTGCTTCCTGGAAGACACTGATTTTAAGAAAACCTTCTCAGCTCCAGAATGGATTAATTGGGGAGGAGGTGAAAGAAATAAAAAGGGAGGGAAGATGAATGCTCATGTCAGAGGCATGATAGCAAAGATACTTGTGGGGATTAGGTTCATGCTACTCTACTTGGCTGATCAAAATGTCAGTATCATATCCTCAGTCAGAACTTCAATGGCTGATGGACCATATAAAAAAGGGACTTGCCTTTCATCTGTACATGGGCTAAAAGAAGGTTCCATTTCATGGGAGAGGGGCTTTTATGGTTGGTTGGTTTTTGTTTTGATTTGAGGAGTTTTGTTGTTCTGTTACACTGTTTTTATGACAAATGTTAATCTTGAATAGCTCTTTTTAAAATTCAACTGCAGAAATTTTAGGTTAAAATCTGTAGTGTTTATAGTTAAAATTACATAGTCTTCCATAGAGGTTTTTGTAGTTCCCAAATAGATAATGTGCTTTTCATTTCAACAATTAGAATTATAAGACAGAAATACCAGCTCAGAGGCTAACTTTCTGACTTCCTTTGAATAAGTTGCTCAGGTTTTTTTTCCAGAGAGGAATGAATATTGAATTTTCAAGTTTCTTTGCATTTCCAAGTGCAGGAAGGATTTCAGTGCCAGAGACAAAAATGTGCCATTCACACTGGGATGGTTCTTAACCTTTTGAGTTCCTTAGGATGTGAACTGCATGTAGTCCAGGAATGGGCACTTGTATAGCTTCAGAAATGAATGTTCATTGAGCATCCTGCTGTTCTCATTAGCACAAATATCATTCCTTTCAGGACTGTATAGCCTCCCAAAGTGAAAGGTCATGGAAAATACTGAAAAATAAAGACATTAATTTACTGCATTAAAATAAATAACTCTAAAGTAGTTGAGTCTCACAGGAAATGTATTCAATTACTTAAATGTTCACTATGATGTTACACTAGAGCATGGCTCTGTCATGTCAGCTTATTCTAGCAAAACTGATGAGTTTAGGCATGCCTTTTTCTCAATAAACTGAGCCTTTTGGCACCAACAGGATTCAATTGGCATGGGAGACTAAGTTCCCTAGTGCTCTCCACCTATTTCATGGGCACCAGGGGAAAGAGCAGGGTGACTGTAAAATCTTGGTGTGTCCCTGAATGATGTGGTAAATGCCTGAAGCCACTGCAGAGGAGCTGGGCTGAGGAGGATGCCAGTGGCTAGAAACCATGCCAGCTCCTAACCTAGCTGTCTCAGGCTTTAGCTCCAGTTGCAGTGTTAGTCACTCTGCTGCTGTTTCTTAGTAGTTAATATTGAAAAGAAAGCAGAGATACAGAGCCAGAAACTTTTGGGAAATATTCAGAGCCTGTCAGCTCTTTGGAGACAGCCACGTGCAGCATGGTAGAAGGAAAACAAAACAAGTAAGCTTGGGTTAATTGTACTGTATAAATATATAGGGGTTTTTTAGGTGTAAGCTAGACAGGGTCTTCATCACAGAGATCAGGGGCCCAGGAACTCTTCTCTATAGGCTTAAATATTTACTGATCCTGGAGCACACAGCCTTTGTTTAAGAATGGCAGATCCAGTTTTCCAAATAAATCTCACAAAATGTTACTGTTACTGATGCCTTGAGAGGCTACCTAGAATGGAGGCTAGACAGTGTTAAAGGAATGAAGTAGGTATTTATTGAAAGACCTTCAAGGGATGCATCTTGGGCACTACAAGAGCCTGGCTGAGACTACACCCAAGCTGGACAATGGGTCACAAGTTTTCACACTGGTATAAGTTTTGGTCCATTTACATATTGGGGTTCATTGTCCAATTACAGCTTCAGGTTATGAAGTCCCATCCTCCCAGACTGCTCTCCTCAATTTGCTGTTTATACTTTTTGAGCCTGAAGCTGCAACAGTGTTCTTGGTTCTTGGGCTGGAAAAGGATTGTTTTGTCTGACTAAACTGTGAGGAGAACTTGCTAACACTTTATTTGAAGTTCAGAG
Organism: Molothrus ater; assembly: GCF_012460135.2. Lineage (NCBI taxonomy): Eukaryota > Metazoa > Chordata > Aves > Passeriformes > Icteridae > Molothrus > Molothrus ater. Next base: position 70,685,529 of record NC_050479.2, read on the forward strand.
TTATATACTAATGCAGTACAGAATCTGGATGATATGAAAGCTAAAACTTAGGGCATCATCATGGTAGAACTGCTCACTGTGCTAGGCAGTATGTGTTTAGGAATGAATCCAAGCTTTTATCTTAAGCCTTTTTGTCCCTGCTGTTCATGTATTTCCCTAGCAGTTGTCTTAAAACATGTGAAAATAGCAATACTTATCATGCTTGAGTAGTGCTTGAAAACTCCTGTGAGTACAAGTTCAATTGGCATTCATGTGGTGGTTGAATGCATTTTCATGGTGTTCCAGTTTGATTCAGCAAGGGCTGAGAGACTAAATGACATTTGAAGTATTGCCAAGCTTGGCACTTCCAAATGATAGATTAGCCTGTATGTACTCACCCTTGTGCACAGCTGATAGAGAACGGGTGGCCAGAGACTGAATACTGCTCAGTTATGGAACTAACCTCCAGTGAGATATTGTACATGTTGATATGTGTCCTTTACAAATTAAACTCTCCCTGCTCTTAGCTCAGCTCTCTTTCACCACAAGTCAGCTGGTGTTTTGCTGCTTTTTCATCACAGGCATGCAAATAATAAATATTGTTAGAGGTGACAGTACAGGACAGATAGCAGCAGAAAAAGTGGCAGGGGCATACCTCAGCTCTTACAGGCAAATTACATGTTAGGGTCTGGTGAACACTGCCCCTTTCCTAGGCCAGCTTCAGGCAACTGGAGCTATGGATGGATGAATGCTCTATCCATACACCATGTCTGAGGCCCAGCTGAACACAACTTCTGCATTACCATTACCTCATGGTCTCTAGGCAGTGCTTTTGGATGTTCAAAAAGGAAAGGTTGGGACCAGTTATTCTCTCCTGAAAATCTCCTTGTTCTTTTGTCCATTCTGTTGATAAAGTGACAACAAAGGTGATCTTCTTTATCTTCTTCTTTCAGATGCAGTATTCACAAATGGACAGGGAGTTGACTATTTATTTGTTGGAAACATAGTTTACACTGTAAGTTTCTGTATCCTAACAATCTTTGAATGGTAGAATTTCTTTCCAGCCTTTTTTTCACCACAAGAAAATGGTGTAAACCTGACGAAAATATGTAAGTTTAAAAAAAAAAATCAACCTGATGCTGTGTGCATGATTTTCCCTCTTCCTTTTAATTTTTTTTTCCCAGACATGCACCAACAATAGTTTCTGCTCTGTCCTTTCCACATCCCCTACCAAGTTCCTGGGTTGCTGCCTAAATGGTGGTAGCTTTTTAGGTGTAAAGGGGAGATTGGGATTTGAGAGTGTTAGTAATGAAGTTGTCTTCTTTCTTATTTTTCCTTGCAGTATGTTGTAGTCACTGTTTGTCTGAAAGCTGGCTTGGAAACAACTGCATGGACTAGAGTAAGTACTTTCCAGTATCTTTTATTTTATTAGCACACCTTCCTCCCTAATGAGTATTGATACAGATAAGAAGTACTAAAAATCATTTTTTAGGGACTTCAGAGTTCTAATTAGGTCTTTCATGTAAGGATAGGCTGCTAAGCTCTCTAAGTACAGAATGTGAGAGGAATGAACTCGTAAATCACATGATATCTGTGATGAAAAAGGGCAGCCTGGCAGAAGAGGAAAGAGTACACTAAAAGCGTATTGTCAACATCTCTACTTAAAAATGAGGAAAATTTTGCATGAAATCAACATACTACTGAAATTGCTTAAGAAAATGCATCAAGAAAATTATCCTTTGTAGTCTGTAGCTCCTTCAAAATTAATGCAATAGGGAATGAAAGGTGTCTGCCCACAGATAAACAACTGGACTTTGAAAACATCTTTGGCCCAGGTAAAAAGAACTAGTGGTGACTCCACATTGGTTGAATTGTTTTGGTTTTTTGTTTTCTTTTTGAAACCTAGTGTAATTAGGATGAATAGTTATGTTGAATAACTATAATAATTAGTTGAATAGTTATGTTGTTTCCTTGATTTGAGTTACTGGCTTGAAATGCCAGTAACCTGTAACAGGGCGAATGCTCTGTTACAGGTAGATGACAGAATCCAGCAGGGCAGTCAGCTCCAAAGAGTGTGAGAGACAGGGAGGGAAGGGCTCCTGTGTTGATGAACCTTCAACACCTTTCTCCCTTCCTTTCCCCTAGCCCCTCTGAAACACTAATTTTTTAAATTTTGATGGAGTCTCCTTTTCTCCATACCAGTAAGATACTTTATGGGAATCCAGTTGTCATGACATACAAAGAAACTCTGCCCTCAAGGCTAAGATGTTTTCAGGACACACATTCTTATTCTACCAATTTCTTCAATGGTTTGGCTTAGGTCTTGTTAACCTCATTGCTTCTGTTAGTTGTAAAATGTTTTATTTCATTCCTCCCAGAGGAATTGTGAAGATCAATGAGCTGACATCTGTTCTGAATTTTAAAGATGAAATGCTGTCTGTATGGGTTATTTAATTGTTAGGGCGATGTTAATATTTTCTGCCCCGTTCTCTCATCTGAAAATAAAATCTGAGTATTTTTACTGTTGCTTATGCATCAGTTCTGTGTTGTGTATCAGCATTTTAAAATGCAAAAATCCTTAAATTAATCCCTTGTGAACCAGAAAGCATATAACCAAATCAGCATTGAATGCATGTGAGCTTGTTTAGATCCTGTTTTGTTGTGAATTTTTTGATGGTTTCTGTTCTCTCCTTTTCCCTGGATAGGTAATGGGTGTCTTTTCAGCCACTTGAGGATAATCGTGGGCCCCTCATTTCTAAACTTCTTTTTTAAAAGATACCATAATGTTTAGTAGATATTGGAGTTCTGTAACTCTGGCATTTTACAGATAAATTATTGTTATTCACACAGCAGTTGTGTTTAGAATCCATTTTTTCTATATATACTTCTAAATCCTGCCCCATTGCTTGGAACAATGACACTCATAGCAAAATCTGATGTTGGTTATAGTTTCAGCTGTGAGTGAATCAACACACAGAGAATCTTCAGGTTACTTGAAGAGTATTAAATTTACAACACTGAGTTAAGCCTCTTCTCCATCATCAAGTGGATTGGTTACAGGCAATTTGTTCTAGAGAGTGAGAGGGACACTGCCACTTGGGAGAACAAGGTGGTTTCAGCAGAAAACTTTAAGAAAAAACACAGTCAAAGTTTTGGGAGCTTGGTATATCCAGTAGGTAGTGTGGAAAGAAAGGCTCTGATAAAAGTGGCAACATAATGCATAATAAAATCCACACATTGAAGTTGAGTGGAATAGCTTCATGTTACATGAGGCCTATGTGGAACACTGCAGTAGGCTTTTTCCCAAACACACAGAGCTTTTTTCATCACTGCTTTACCACACTGTAGGAACTGTTTCAGATAAGCAGGGTACACGGGAGAGCCACACACTCTGTCTTGTTCTTATGCAGTAATCTTGATTTCTTGTTTTCTGTCATTCATTTAACACACCTGATGGGCTCACTTCTGGTTTTGCACATCAAGTCTCCGGGGGTAAATGCAGATTATCAGTGGAGAATCACCAGTGCAAAGGTTTGTGGGGTGACTTGTGTAAGGAACATTTTCCTTGTGTAAGGAACATTTTCAAGCAGGCCAAGGAGGGCTCTTCCAGAATGCAGGAGCTCTTTCAAAGGCAAAGAAGGAGTTTGGGCAGATGTAAGTCTGAGATAATGAGATGATTAGGACAACCATGAGAAGAAGGTAAAGACAACATAAAATGAGCAGAAGTCTGCTCAGCTGAAAAGGGTGAAGATCTGCCAAAGTTGAACAGTGTCCTAGCAGCAGAATGGAAAGAAAAACTTGAGTGAGACAAAAAAACCTGATGTCATTTCACTAGCCTAAATACACTTCCTACAAAATAAGTCTATATCTGAGATTGGGTTCTCTGCTTGCTTTTATTTTTACTGGTTTTAGTCATAAAGTACAGGAGCTAGGGAAGCACCAGTCCCAGCTATCCTGAGCCTTCTGTCCACTTGTCTGAGAGGAAGGCTGTGGCTCAAAAGAAGGTATCACATCCTTTTCTGAAAACAGTGATGGTGCTATTCTGCCATTGCATGGGGCTGACTTTTCATAAGGATGAGTTCTTGCAGCAGTCTTGCAATACTTGATCTTTGGGGAGCTGGGCATTACAGTTGCTCACTAGGGCAGGGCTTCTAGTCAGAATCTTGACATGAGTTGTGCTCAGTTTTCAGAAGAGCAAGTAGACTGAAAGGATAAAATCCTCTTGTCCTCCAAGTGTTTTAAAAAATGCTTCAATTTCCTTCTTTTCTTCACATTTAAATGGAATTGAGCACATATTGTCGGTATTTTGGAGGGTTTTTTGGTTATGTGGGGGTTTGGGGCTGGGGTTTTTTGGTTAGTCTGTTTCTTGTTTGTTTGTTTTACATAAGGAGTTGTTTATTTACTGAGGTCAGATCTCCTGGGTCAAACAGAATAAATAGCAAAGTTTGAAAACAAATCTTCTTACCCACTGTGTCTCTCCAGGAAGGGGCCTATCCCATGTCTTGCTTATTATTAGCCTAGCAACTTTCAGAGTTACACAAAATTCCAGCGTTCTGAGAGTGCCTAGAAGAGTGTTCTTTCCATTGCCTCTGACATTTTGTATGAATGCTTCTAGTGTAAGGTAGTCTCTAGTTGATCCCAACTATATGCCAGTCTGCACTGGTGCTGCAGGCTCCTTGCTTGTTTGTTTTCACTGCCTGTGCTGGAGAAAGCTGTCCTTTCTGAGCATGTCCAACGGTTGCAGATTAGGAGCAATCTTCTTCCAGAGTTTTTTATCTCACAGGTAGCAGAACACAATATCAGACACTTCTTTGATTCTCAGACATACTGTTCAAACAGTCAACAGACACAGTCATCCAGTAGGAAATATAAAGCTGAGAGCTGAACAAACACGCTGTGTCCACCAGCACCCAGTATGTGAATACATTCCCGTGTTCCTGAACTCATATGTAATTAGTAATTAAGATTTATGCAGGTACTTCTCTGAATTGGAGCCAAAGTCATCAGCCACAGGAGTTGTTGGCATCCAGAAAAGTTGGAGCCAATAATGAGCTCAGTTGCTTGTTACAACTGAAATTGCTGGTTCTATCCACTGTGGTGTAAAAGTAAAACAACTTAAATCATCTGAGCAGAAAAACAGTTTGGCTGTGTAGGAAAAATGACTTTAATGCCACTGAGAAGAAGTTTTTGCTGGATGTGCTCTTGGTCATTTAGTAGTTCTTATTTTCTCTTAGTGAGTCTACAGACTAAAGAACCAGTAAAGATGTAAACTGCATTGCATGTGTGTAAATCAGTTAGAACACCTTTAAAACAAAAAAAAAAGGCATAGTTGACCAGTAGATGTTGATTTTGGTAGTACACAAAACTGAATCTTCCTCCAGAGAAGGTGATATATATGGCTAGTATGTGTACACGGCCATAGGGGATTTGTCCATGTGAACTTTAACCTGTGCCTTTGAAAATTCCTACCTTGATTTACATGTTGAATCTGGAATGTGCGTGACAGGATACAGGAACTAGATGAGAGAAATTATGGTTCCAAGGAAAATCTGACCAGTTTCTGGAGATCCAAATAAGACAGATTGGCTGAGAAGAGTATCTGTCTGCCCTGCTATGAAGCAAAGATTAAAGAGAAGTGGTTTGTGCTGTTTGAACAACCTGTGCTACTGGCCCCAAACCAAGAGCAGTAGACGGGCCTGAGTGAGACCGACAGAGACCTGAACAGGGAAACACTTCTGGGCTGGCTGGATGGAGGAAGTGCCGTGTGTTGACTCTGTCTCTCTCCCTGTTCTTGGCAGTTCAGTCACCTGGCCGTCTGGGGAAGCATGTTGCTCTGGCTCGTGTTCTTCGGCGTGTACTCAGCCATCTGGCCCACGTTCCCCATCGCGCCCGACATGCTGGGGCAGGTCAGTACCGACACCTGGCTCTGGGGACACAGCCCAGCACAGCACCCTGCTGTCACCCTCAGAGCTCACATAGTGCCAGCAAAGCACTGCTACTCTGGTCAGAGTGCTTGGACTTCATTTTAACCTTTTCTTAATCCTTGTATTCATTTAGCTTAATCTCCTCATGAGAAGAGCTCTCTTTGTCCCCCAGACTGACATCATCCATGATTACATGCACTGCGGGTACTGCATGACAATTCCCAATTTACTGTGATGGCAGTAGGACTGGCTCTTTTGTTAGTGTCTAGTCCTGGCAAGATTTTGTGTGTTTGACAAAATGTTGTATTTGGTTTGGGATTTTGTTTTGTCATGGGTTTGTTCTTTTCCATATGTTTGGTTTTGTATTGTTGCTTTTTACCTTCATCCATTCTAAACAAACAGAATTTCCTTGAGAATAGAATGAGATGGTCAGAAGCAGGAGAGCTGATACATTGCTGAGTATGGTACTAGAGGAATTCTGGATTTGTTCCTTCCATGTCAGCTGAGCTCCAGGTAGTAAGATTTTCCCTTCAGTGTTGTTATTTCAACCCCTGGTGAGAAGATCAAATAGCAGGCCTGTCAAAATCACTCAAGAGATTAATACATATTTAAAATAAGGGGATAGCAATTAAAAATTGTAACAATTAAGGGGTTTGTAATTTTATGATAAAAAGTTATTTTGTAGAGGTTGGAATGGCTTTCAGATTTACCTGAAAAATGTATTGGGTTATAAGTTTAGACTTCCGTGCAAAGATGGGATACAGAAAGAAGAAAAGCTATCTATCTAATAATTTCAAGAAATTATATTCTTAGATTGCTACCTTTATGTACTAGAAAATTATAATAAAAAACTCAAGTGTTGGCAGGCCAATTAGATTTTTGAGATTACTCCCATGTTTGTATTCAACAAGAGCAGTCAGGCATGATTTTGTTGCTGTTCTGGCTTAATACATATTTTATTATTATGCTCTAAAACACTGAGGCTAATGGAGGCTATGATACATTTTCATGGACAGCTTTTTACGGCTGAGACTGACAGCTGACAGGCTGGTGAGTGACTGAGCAGGTGAGTGACTGACAGACAAAGCCTCAGTCCTCTGGTAGTATTTCATGGTGATCTTGGCGTGTTTCACAGCACATACAGCATCAGTAGCTCTAACTCACATTTTCATATATCAGGCAATAATTTGACTTCAGTATCATGCAGAGTCAAGAACAACTTGTCCTCCACAGCAGACTTTAGTGCTGCCATTAACATGTCAGCCTTCTAAAATATAGACAATACAGCAAAATGTTGCTTCACACACAAGGGGACAAGCTATGGGCTTTAGCTTGCTCTTGCCTTTCTTTTTTTCCCAAAAGGACTCTTATTTTTTATTGCAACTTTAGCAAAATTCATGTTGTGCTGGTCATCAACGTTTGCTGCAGCATATAAAACCACAGGTCTTGGAACAAAACCTTCATATTAATAAGGCTTTGGTTTTTCTTGACTATGTTTTTAGAAAGTGTTTGTATTTAACCTTTGGTTTTATGCTCTGATTTTCTGACATTACAACTTGAGAAGTGGTACTGATATCTTGCCAAAATGAAAATAATCTATTCTCCTTTTTTTATTTTTTAATGGAGAACACGTTTACCTTGGCTAGTAGAGTATCCAGTCCAATGCTTGTGGAGCTGTGTACCTGGATCAGTAATTATCAACCTAAAATGTTAAGGATAGGTGATCATTGTACAGAGATGATTTTTGAATTCAAGCAGAGAGAAACAAGCTGTCTTAAGGCTTTCAGTGTGTGCTAGAGGGGATCAATATCATTCTACCAGTTTCCTTGTATTTTTGAGAGAAGGAGCAGCCGTTGAAAAACGTGGGGTTTTTTTTCTTTTTTTTTTTTTTTCACTTTTATCCTTTTGTAAAATCAAGGAAAGCTCCCAAGGTGAAGGGAGCTTGTTTACCACTCACATTAACTCCCACAGAGTCTCTTGAGTAATCGGTTGCTGTCATGAAACCAGCTCATGGTGAAATGAGCTGGGACTGTGTTAGGCTCTAGTCAGTAAAATGAGTTGCCTTGCTACCTAGACTTTAACAATTTCTTTACTCTTGCTGTATTCTTTTGCTCATTTATAGATAATATGGCATCTTAAAAGTGTTGTTCTTGTTTCAGATCTTGCTAGTGTGTTTATCTTCAAATAAACTGAACTCCAGGACATTTTAGATCCTCATACTATGTAAATCTAATGGCATTTGAAGGAAGCTGATTTTAGCTAGAATCGTCATTAGCATTTGTGCCAGCCAGGACTTTGTGCCATCAGTAGAAGGCACAGGAGGTGCAAAACATTTTATTGTGTTGTTTCACCAAATGTCAACATGAAGTCTGGCAGACTTCAAATATGTGATGCTTTGTTTCTGCTGGGGTTTGTTAAACTATTTGCACTAAGTATTTCTTTCTCTTGCCCATAATATCTTGAGCATTTTCACAGGGATATAATACCATTTTTCATCCTTGGAGGGAAAGGAAAGCGACTTACTTATTCTCTCTTGTCAGAGTCAACATATTTCTTCTGTTTTCACTACAATATTAAGAATTAAATACTTGTGACATCTTAAGACAGAGCCGTGATTAAAATCTCAATTGTCCTTAATAGAAATCTTCCAATAGTATTTGTCTGGTACTTTGGGAAGAAACTCTTTCTGCTTTGGGGGAACCTTTTCAGGCACACAATTTCTCTTAAACAGTATCAGAAATAATAATGTGAGAATAATGTAAGAAAACTCTCTGGTAGCTTGTCTCGGTCCTTCTGGGAGCCTCTCAGGAACCCTGGGCCAGTCCCGAGTCGGCAGACACCGGGGGGCAGCCCCGACATGGCTGACAGCGGGGAGACACTGTCTGTGTGTGCCCCGAGGGTGCTGAGGGCACCTGGGCTGACAGCAGGGAGACACTCTCTGTGTGTGCCCCGAGGGTGCTGAGGGCACCTGGGCTGACAGCAGGGAGACACTCTCTGTGTGTGCCCCGAGGGTGCTGAGGGCACCTGGGCTGACAGCAGGGAGACACTCTCTGTGTGTGCCCCGAGGGTGCTGAGGGCACCTGGGCTGACAGGGAGACACTCTCTGTGCCCCGAGGGTACTGAGGGCACCTGGGCTGGGCGCCTTTGCAGCACAAGAGACACCAGAGACATTGGTAGAAGAGAAAGGGCCGACTCTCAGCAGGGGTCAATCCAAGGTTTTATTAGGATCCCAAAGGAGCTCCTGCACCTCAGGGGGCCTCCTGCCAAGAGCCCCGGGAGATGTGCCAAGGTCTCATTTAAAGGGAGGTGGAAACCAAAAGTAGATAACATTTTACCAACCAATGAGTGACCCTAAGGGATGGATGCTGGGGGATAGACATTTAGGACAGCGTATGGGGCAAGGCTTGGGGGGCTGACTCCCAGCCTCTGGCTAATCACTCGACGACCTGGACCGAAGCTTCTGGATGGAGGGGATGGGATGCTGAGTGACTGACAGAGAGCCAGGGTGGGGGTTTGGGGATGATCTCATCCCACGAGAGGGATAACACAGGTAAAGGGAGGGGGGCACAGTTTGGGATAAACCACTTGGGAAAAATATGGAAATACAAAACAAAACTACTTCAGAGTATTACAAAATATAAAAACACACTACAACAGTAGCTCTCTTGGCTTTCCTGAATTTCTGTATATTTTTAAGTTTGGGGTTTTTTTTAAATATTTATGAGAACAGTGACACTAGAAGAGTTGGTGCCTTTTTTTGTCTTGCCAAAGACAAAAAATTACAAAAGCCAAGATGCTTTGATGGGAACTGATTGCTTTTGAATGGTCACTTCCAGATAACAGTATTTTGTACAATATATGAGTCCTTTCCTGCCTCTGGGGAAGGTATGACTTACCATCACAGACTTTTGAAAGCAAGTAGATGTCTGTGTTTTTGAAAAGAGCTATCTAGTTTGATACTCATTATCTGAAGAAGTGGTACAGAAATGTGCCACTCTGAGGATGTGAGCTCCTATTTAATTATCATGTCCCTGAACTTACAGGGCTTGTAGCTCATAACCCAGCGGTATTTTGTTGATGAGCACATTAGCCACCATCCTGCCCTCATGCAGTCTTGGGTATTTTGTTTGTTTGCTTGGGGATGGAGATTCGATGCCCTGAAGGGAACAGTGAGTGCTAGCATTTGTGCTTATTTCTTATATGAGTCATACATATGGTGTAAGAACTGTGCTGCTAATGCTCTGTTCTTGTATTGATTTCTTCATTGGAATTGAAGCATACTTTAGGTTCATGGGAATACTATTGCAGTGTATGGAATTAAAGTCTGTGTGCAGGTATTCCCATCCCCACACATGTCTAAATACCTGTACCTGAAAGCATGCATATGTGTACAAGAGGATGCTTTGAAAGTGATCATGCTTTGAGTCTTGATGTAGACATTATCTAAGATGAAGAAAAACAGGTATCTTCTTTCCCCACCTGGAGCTGAAATTTTTAGTGTTTTAAGGGAGAGTAGGGTTGGCAGGAAAAGGAGTATTCCTATCACCCCTCTGAAGCATCTGCTCGTTGATGATGAAAGAACTACTATGTAGCTGTGATTTCTTTCTTCCAGTTTATTTACCTTAATATGTGTTGTATTTTGTGTCTGCTTCATTTGTTGTTGTTACCATTAAGGAAATACCTTTAGGAAGATGAGTATCAGTCTCATGGTTTCTGCCTGAAGGAAAGGGTTTTAATCTGGTTTCGAGAGAGACATGTGCTGTGGTTATTTTAAAGTGCAGGTTGGTGTTTCTAATTTTTTAGACTTCTGCTTTGTGCTGTATGTGGTCATGTTGCAGAACTGGGGTTTAACAATCATCTTGATCTTAGGATGTCATTAGGAGGCCCATCTCATCAAAACCTCATGGCTGGATGTTTTGAAATTGGGGCTGCTGTACTTCCCAGTTACCTTTATACAGCTGCATTTGAAAGACTTCTTGAATCACAGTTCAAATACTTTTATCGCCAGCATAGCTGAAACAGCTCCATGTAAGAGCCACTTTCATAGCTGTAATTGCAGGTGCGCTTTTATTTTCCAATGCTCTGCGCATCCTTGACAGAAGATACTTATTTCTTGTCCAGTTAAACTGTCAGACTCTTGCTAGGTTATCATATATTTATGAAGACTTTCAAAGAAGCTGACACGGAGTTTACCTGGATCGAAGATGTTTTTTAAAAGATCCCAGTAATGGAGATCTCTGGTTGACCCCATGTAATCTGACAGTAGCAGGACTTGCTTGTTCTAATGGCTTGTTAAGAAGACATCTGTGCCATTTTTAGCAAAGCTTCCCATTCATCTGTGTGTATGACATTAGCAAGATGGGCTTGCCTTGACTATTGCACTGTTGTTGGCTTTTGAGGGAGGGAGGTGATGTAGATAAAGGGTGTGATGGACTTGGGTTGCACAGTTGGTTTTGTAGTTGGCCTTCAATCTGAAACTCTCTGAGATCTTGCTGATTGAGCTCTTACCAAAGCATGTGAGAAAACTTCATGGTTTTCAAGACTTGGAAACAACACAAAACACCCCCCAAAAATCCTGGAGGCAAGATAATAATCATTATTGCAGTGTAATAAACAGGTTTCACATTACTGCCCTTCCAAATCCACACTGCAAAGCTGACAGCTTAATGTACATTTTTGTGTTTTCCAGAATACTTTCGTCTTACTCTCTACATTTGAATTGTTTTCCAGAGGTCTCTGTTGTTGTTCTCTCTGGCTTCTCATATTTCCACAGTTTGGTGCTAGTTAGAAAATTGGCTGTTCTGATTGTGGTTTTTTTGTCTGCAATCAGTTGCACATTACATTGTGGTGTCAATGCTTTGGTTGGTGAAAAAGCTTCATCCAGCTGTTATACGCAAATCAGACTTGGCCTGCAGATTGAGGTCCTTAATGCCTGCTGATCATGTTTGTTTTTGTTATTATGCACAGAGGTCTCTGTGGCACTTGATGTGGTTTTGGAACATTTTCTGCAGTTTTGGACTAGGCTCTGCGCGGACAAATTAGACTAACGAAGCATGCATATATTTTTAAGCATCTGTTGAAGGAGTGGGTTTGTTGTTTTTATGAGCCACACATGGCTTTCAGAAATTAATCTCTCATTTCTAGATCTCTGGCATTGTGTTGTACTGTGTCATACACCACAAAGATGAAAAAATGGAGATAAATTAATATTTTTATAAGTTATGAATGTGAAACTAATATATTAAGCATGCTTATTTTAACGCAGGCTAATCGCCCAAAACATACTCCTTTACCTATTTGGCAACTTTGACACAAACCTGTTCTAAATATTTCTGAAAGATCTCCCAGACTTAATTTCTCCTTAGGAAATATTTTACGAAGGCTTTAAAGCAGGACTGTATATGCAGCTGTGCCCAGCACTGTGCTGGCATTTCCTATATAGAGCCATGTGAAAATAGCGTTAAGCCAGAAGCATAAATACTCGTTCAGGTTTGGGAACTGGCAGTGCAGAGCAAGGCAGTCAGCTGGCTTCAAACTTCTCCCAAGTGTTGCTGTGCTCACCTTCACTTCTTGGTCCCTGCTCTGCAGAAGAGCTGTGGCTGGCAGGTGAGTGCATTAGATGGGGGAGCAATAGGAAAGGGAGAGGTTGTGAATGGTTACCTACAGGTTGTACAGATGGTGCAGAGGTGGTCAGCTGGTTTTTCTTCAGTGTTTAGGGTGTAACCTGGGACTCTAGCCATGCTGTCTGGTCAATGCTGGTTTGGAGATCAGGTAGCTTTAACAAGCAAATGCTGCTCAGTAGCTTAAATGAAAATACAGAGCATTTACACTTTAGTCTAATTGCCCGTTATCCCGATTTATTGGTTTTGGAGTGGGGAAAAGTAGTGTGCAGGAACCAAGCTCCTTCACTCAGGATGGAATTACCATTCTGTAGTAATGGACTGTGCTTCAGAAGTTGCATCTTTTCTCAATTTGGAGTTCAGCATTGCTTCATGTCCCTCAAAATTTTCACAAATAGCTTTATTCGTATATTTAGAAGTAGCAAAGCCTTGTTGCAAGTTCGGAAAGATGTTTGGAAGATATCCTAATCCATATTTTCTCAATTAGAAACAGCTGCCTTTTAAATATACAAGGGCAACTACTGTATTGTACCAGAGGCAGTGTTTACTAATGCTCATGTCTACAAAAAAAGTCTGTGTTTTGAGCCCCGTTGACAAGCAAGGACAAACTAAGAACATATGACTTGTCTCCTGGATCAGAGCATTCCTGATGTAAGCTGTGTTCTGCATTCCTTAAGGAGGAAAACCAAGCAGCTCTACAGTGTGTGTTTGTCATGTATGACAACCGTTTGTGTGCATCTCAGTAAAAGAGAAAGCTGTTCTTCTTTTGGAAAAGTGGAAAGCAGCCAAGCGGTTTTTATGCCTCTCATGGAGCAGCACTCAGCCTCTGCAGCATCTTTAGCAGATGAAGTTTGTAGGTTAGCAGTGTGCTGCGCAGGCTGGGCTGTGGCAGCACGAGAGGCTTGGTAGCCAGGAGGAGTGGGTCTGCCTCAACAGGTGGTCACTGCTGAGCACTGCTCTGCCAGCTTGCCAGGTGTGCAAACCAGATGCATTTCCAGCTGCTGTGAAGACATCAAGCAATATCCTGTTCCTGTATGGATGTTGTTGCCTAAACAATCTGGTATGATGAGGAAGGCCATGGCAGAGAGGATGTGCAAGTGGACCAGCATGCTGCCATTCCCATAATCGATAGGACAGAAAGGAAGGTGGCTTGTCTAGAGAAGATGGTTTTTAAAAGTGTGTTTAAACTCATAGCAATGAAGCTGTGAATCCTTTAGAAAGTAAGAGGAGCAGCAGATGGGATCTATTCCAGAGGGCAGGAGGTGACTGTCTGTGAGTTGGAATTAGTGGTTTTCTGGCATGCTTTGGTCACACTTAAGTTATTTGTTTTTTTGATGAATGCAGGGAAGCCCTGATAGCAGATATTTAGGGGTTGGTTGGGATGCTGTTTTTACCTTCGTTCCTTGGGGACAGAAGGGTCATGTTATGTTTTTATTTGAATTTACATATTATAAAGGAGTTTTGTTTGTGGAGATTTTTTGTTTGTTTAGCTGAATTTGTGCTCCATGCCACTGTTTCTTTCCTTCACTAGCAGATTTCATTTTTGTAAGAGACAAGCATAACTATGTCACATGGGAAAATATTTCCAGATCAATTTGAAACATACCTTTATTCCCTTTCCTCCCTAAAGTATATGTTTCATGAGATCATTTTTTTCCCCCCAATTGTATTATGTCAAAATTTGATCCAAAAAGCCCTGAGGAGTAGAAATGATCTCTCTTATATTGTTCTAAGGCAAGCATAGGTACACAGGAGTAGTGAGGCTGGAAGGAGTACAGCCCCTCCAAGTGCCCTGGGCTGCTGGTGTGGGTCAGCCAGAGCAGCCTGGCCCCCATGGCTTTCCTGGTAACTCAAGAGCTGACAGCAGCGATGGTATCTCATGGTGCCTCTCTATTGGTAGATGTGGCAGGCAAAAAGCAACTGAGTGCAACCACTTCTGAGAATGCCTTTGGAGTTTTGAGTCTGTGCAGGAAGTCAGACTGCTGCACCCATTTGGCTTGTGGAGTGTAATTCCTCATTTGGGTATTTGCAGCACTTGAGCTGGTGTTTTTATACCAGTACTCTTGTCAGAAGGTGTAGGAAGGAGTGTCTCCAGAGAGCTGTGTTTTCTTTGGATTCAATAGGATTGAAAGGAGAAAAGGAGAAAATTACACAGGTGCTGTCCATAATATAATGCCTAAAGTGTGGAGGGGTTAGTTGTGTTTACATGTGCCACCACTGGTCTCTGTAACATAAACCTAGCAATGGTACCTCTCAGTAGGCTGATGTTGGAAAAGAAGTTTCTTTCACTATTAGGAGCTGCAGCCTCATGCTGAGCATCTTGCAGAGCTACATCTTGCAGCTCTGGACACACCTCCCCTTTCTGAGATATGGCTTAGATAAGACAGTTTCATGCTTATGGTAGAGTCAGCAAGCCAGTGCAGAGAAACCTTGGACAGTAGCGTTGTCACACACAAAAGAGGATAAGCAAGTATAAACATTGTTTCTCTGTTGAAACAATGGACCATACAATGGACCAACAATGGACCATGGAGTGCTTTATGGAGGATGCTGGGTGAGGATTCAGTACAGAAGGATTCAGTACAGTGGCTGAAATGTAGAATGAAAGTTAGACCCAACATGGCTTTTCTGTTTTCAATAAATTATCCCAAATGCAAGGTGTTAAACAGTATTTCTGTGCAAGTACTACTTACCACTTCTTACCCTGTTCAGTATTTGGGACTGGCAGATCCTTTTAAAAGAAATGAGCTAGAACAATATTATATGCAAACTTACTTTCATCATCTCGTTCTCATTTGGATTGAAATGGTTTACATCTCATGTTAGATTTCTGAGAAGGAAAAGGATGAAGACCTACCAGCCATCAGGTGCTCCTGTAATAAACTGTGAGCTGTACCCACTACTGAACAAAGGACATGCTGAGGGAATTAGAGTTTCCACACCATACTCAATTCATTGCTTGTCATTGCATGGGTGTACAAAATGTGTGCATGGCTCAAAGAGAAGATGCCATGGTTTTCAGAGTGTCATTTTATATTTTACAAAAAATGGCTGTCACCTTTGCAAGGACCTCTTTTGTGCAATGTTTTGGAGTAGCCATCTGTTCTAGTAAATATCTAAAGGGTTTTCTTTTGGCACTTCGTCATTAGTACTCAGGTTCCAGTATGTTAGCATGTTAGCTAAGCAGCATGTTATCCAGCAGTCTGTGTACATTCAGTAGAACCACCAGTGTTAGGCATTTTATTTTCAGCTATAGAGTAATCTTGTTGTGGGGTTCTGAAAGAATTTGTATGAGAGATATACCAAAAGGGATGTTTTTAGGCTAATTCTATTTCAGAGAAGTATGAAAAGTAATTACTTCAAGCTTTGCTTTAAAAGAAGCTGCATTCAGGCAAAGCCTTTCCCAATTCAAGTGAAGTTTGTCCACTCTGAAAGAGAAATCAGAGGAATTTCTTTGATAATTTTACTTAGTTGACTTTTATTGTGCTTCTGTAAAATTGGATATATATAACAAGAAATTTTAAAACATGGAGGAGGGAGAAGTGAATATATGGAATAACCAGATAGGTATCTGGTGGGGAGCAGAACAACTGAAAATAAGGCTCTGTCAATCAGGTACCCATACAAAGTGCTGTTACTTGGGGCTAGGCAAAATCTCATTTAGCTAATGGGTCTCAGTGTTACTGTTTATTCAGAACAGATGGAAGAGCAGTTGAACTCTTGAATCACTGGCATCCTCACACAGACCAAAAGGCATATGAAAGGCAGCCACAAAATGCAAAATGTTTTCCAAAGACCCAATAAAAGTTTAGTGACAAGTGTATTTGATTTCAGCTGTGTGTAAGGAAGAAAGTGTTAATGAGGAGCATGGAATTATATTGAAAAGTTGGAAAAAGAGGGAACTGAGAGGAAGCTTCTAAGTAAAGACACTGAAAGTTGCACACACACCACAGCCCCAGTTCTTTGCTGCCATCAAGCTTTAACAGAATCATAAAACCATAAGGTTGGGAAAGACCTCTAAGGTTGTCAAGTCCAACCATTAACCCAGCACTGCCAAGTCTCCCCAAGTGCACATCTGCATGTCTTTTAAATACCTTTAGGCATGGTGACTCTACCACTTCCCTGGGTAGCATGTTCCAATGCCTGAGGACCCTTTCAATGAAAAAACTTGTTCTAATATACAATCTAAACCTCCCTTAGCACAACTTGAGGCCATTTCCTCTTGTTCTTATCACTTTTTTCTGGGGTGAGAAACTTACCCCCTCGTGGCTATAACCTCATTTTGGGCAGCTGTAGGGAGAGCATTAAGGTCCACCTTTTGCCTAGGCTAAACAGCCCAGCTCCTTCAACTGCTCCTCACAGCACTTGTGCTCCAGAGCCTTCCCCAGCTCCGTTGCCCTTCCCTGGACACGCTCCAGCCCCTCAATGTCTCTCTTGCACTGAGGGGCCCAGAACTGAGCACAGCATTGGAGCTGTGGCCTCAGCAGTGCTGGCTACAGGGGGACGGTCACTGCCCTGCTCCTGCTGGCCACACCTGGCTGATCCAGGCCAGGATGCCATCAGCCTTCTTGGCCACCTGGGCACACACTGGATCACATTCAGCCAGTTATTGACCAGCACCTCCAGGTCCTTTTCTCCTTGGCAGCTTTCCAGACACTGCCTCTGGCCTGTAGTGCTGCCTGGGGTTGTTGTGACTCAAGTGCAGGATCTAGCACTTGGCCTTGTTAAACCTCATACAGTTGGCCTCAGCCCATGGATCCATGCTGTCCAGGTCCCTCTGGAGAGCCTTCCTGCCCTCCAGCTTGGTGTCATTGCACTTGACCCCCTCATCCAGATAAATGAGAAGATACTAAATGTGATTGGCTCCAATACTGACCCCTAGGGAACACCACCAGTGACCAGCCACCCGTGGAGTTAAGCTCCATTCCCCACCACTTTCTTGGCACAGCCATCCAGCCAGATTTTTACCCAGGAAACAGTGCAACCATCCAAGCCATGAGGAGTCAGTTTCTCCAGGAGAATGGTGTAGGAATTAGTGTCAAAGACTTTACCGAAGTCCAAATAGACAAGGTCCACAGACTTTCCTTTTTCCGCTAAGCAGGTCACCTAGACTGTTTCCTCTGTATTGTATTTCAGTAGACATTTAGTGAGTTGAACTCCCCCACAAGAACAAGGGCCGGTGATCCTGAGACTTGTCCCATCTGCTTATGAAATATTTTTTCTGCCTCTTTATCTTTAGACTCTGACCAGGATATTTGGCTTGTTGACCTTTCCCCTGATTCTTACACATAAACCCTCAACCCTGTCATCACTACTGTCGAGCTCTAGATACTCATAAGGCTCCTTAACTTACAAGGTTACCCCACCACCTGACCTTCCTTGCCCGTCCCATCTGAAGAGGTTCTACTCACTGCAGCACTCCAGTTGTGTGAGTCATCCTACCATGTTCCCATTAATGCATCATTAGCTTTCCTCCTCTACAGTGGTTTCCTGCTCTTCCTCTTTGTTGCCCATGCTATGGGCATTGGAGTAAATCCATTTCTCTTGGGCTTTTTTGGGGAGAAGCCCTAATTCCTAAGTGACCATACTCAGGAGCTTCCACAGTTTCTGACACATCGGTAACCCTTGCATCTTTGCTGCTGCATGGATCTCCCTCCCCTACCTCCACTGAGATAGCAAACCAAAGAATCTCACACCATCCCATATGGAGTGCCACCCCCAGGCTTATATCTGGTAAGCCTGGTTTTATCCCTTTCACCCTTCAGATCTAGTTTGAAGCTCTTTCAGTGACATCTGCTAATTCTTGTGCAAAGATCCTTTTCCCCCGTGAGACAGGTGGACCCTGTCTGTTGCCAGCCATGTTCTTGTGAATGTGCTGATTAAGTGCTGTTGTAGCAAATGTATGTATCACTAAAGATTTTATTCATTTTCTCTTAGCACTTTTCCAGTAGAAGTATATGGCTTTTGTTCTAAGCTTTTCAAGCCTCACATGTTTCATACAGTTTGTGAGAGATACATTTTTATGGGGTGATAATATAGGGGAGAATGAACTTCAGTAGTCACATGGATGTGAATGTTTGGACAAACATTTTTGGGCTCTGTCTGTGCCATAACATATTGGAAACGCTGCTTTGGTCTTCTTAGCAGCATAAGAGCAGCTTTCCTGTATGTGCTGTGTCCATGCAGTGCCTAAAGGGCTTGTTAATGGTGGGACCCCTTATGCTGTGAGTGCAGAATTTCAGATTTCTGAAGACGGAAATGGGCTGGAGACACCTGTAGGAACGGCTTACTAAATATAGCATGTGAACATTAACGACTGGAGATATGTTGTAACATCAGCTGCTCTCATCTGTTGCATCAGAGCTCTTTGCAAGGCTGGGTCTTTGAGTGATTAAACATCGAAGTCTGTTGCTAAACAGACAAACTTAGAGTGAACAGAGCAAGTAAGTTCAATGTAGCCTTCTGGATACTCATTAAGGTGATCATGAGCTTTCCACAGACCAGGCTGTAAGCAAGGTATGTACGCGTTTATCAGCCTGAATGTGTCTGCAATTCCTTTTTTACACCAAGATCACTTTAGATACTGCCTTAAGACAGACTACAAGAGGGGTTGTGTGAGAGAAAGAAATGTCAAGAGGGGCAAAGAGAAACAAGAGCTGTGGAGGACATTGCCTGAGTTATATTATGCTCATTAATTCAATTTGAGGCAGGAATGTGTGTAAATAAACCCTGGCAGCTGCAGCAGCTCTCATTTCTGCAGGGCTTTGGCAGGAATGCAGGGGCCAATGGATATGAAATCCTGGCTCTCTTTTGAGAAATTGCAGGCAGACAGCTCTGCAGCCAGAAGAAAGAACAATCTAAGATTTACTGAGAAGACGTAATCACTTTAAGCAGACTTGAAGAGTGTGGAGTTTCAGACATGCAGATTTAGAGGTAAAATTAGTGCAGACAAAAACTAAATCATTGGAAAACCATGGGGCTTACCTAATTCTCTTGGGTTAATGGCATTATTCATGTTCCAAATATTCAGCCTCAAAATGGAGCAGGAAAACTGTAGCTGTAACATTAGGTGTCTTCAGAGTAACCCGAGTCTGGATATTCACCAGCAATTTTCTGCAGGTAGTGAGCTGTTTGTGCCATGTACTGAAAGTCAGATGTGCTGACCAGATTAAGTGAAGTGAGCTTGTGTCCCAGGGAGTTTAGGCTTTGGTGCTCTGTCTGATTCTGGATCCCCAGGAGTGCCTGGAAGAGCATTCCCGTCACTTCACATGGTCCAAGAATGTGTGCTCCCCCTGCTCCCCCACCAAAATATTCAGAGGACAGATCCCTCAAGGGGTGCTGCAGAGCTCAGATGGGGAGAAGGATGGTTCTGCAACAGTTAACAAGTGATTTTCAGATCAGTGGATTTTTAAGCTCTGTTTTTTTAAGTAGTAGTAGTTACGATTTGGCTGAAGCTGATTTGAATATGAGCTTGATATATCAGCTTTAATTTTTAAAAGAATTTAAAAGTGAAAAAAAACCACCAAACAATGTAAACAGTCTGTGACCAAAGGAGAGTCCTTGGTTTTCCTGCTTTAACCTAGAAGTTTAAATAACAATGTCACCCAAAGCCAAAGTCGTTTTAAAGGCACTGAGATGCAGGTTTTAGTGGCAGTATTAGAGGTAACTATCAATTGATTATATTTTACCATATACTTAAAATTTGACAGTTACTTTATTGATCTATAAAAAAGCAAGATTTTTTTCCTCAAATGGAAACCAGCTTCTAGGATAGGTCTTCTTTTTAATCTCAATTCCATTGTCTTCAAATATTTGCAGATCAGAAAATTTAATTTTGTTAAAAGTGTAATGGCAAGGGAGTTGGTGTGAAAACAAGGTCTAGGAAGGTCAGAATTATAGAGCAAAAGCTGCAAATGGAAGAACTTGACCCTAGCAATAATAATGCTTCGTATTTGAATGTTCATTGGGTTTTAGAATAACTGCTTTGCTTTGCACATTAGATAAATTAGTGCAAACAAAGGTAATGATGTATTTAATTGTAACTCTCTTCATGTAACAAAGTTTGTCAATAACACTTTCAAAATACGTTTCCTAAATAGCACTTTGAAATATTTATGTACTGTGACTCTGCCACTGTCTTTTTCTGTAGTGCAGGCACCTATGTCTGGCAGATGATAAGCCAGGAGGCACCCAGGAATGTCACAAATGATCAGATTAATTATTCAGATTCCGAACTGGCAGCTATTTTGTTAAATAGCTGTCTCTGTAGCAGAAGCAGAGCTACATGCAATACATTGACATTGTAAGT
This sequence comes from Molothrus ater, assembly GCF_012460135.2. Classification (NCBI taxonomy): domain Eukaryota; kingdom Metazoa; phylum Chordata; class Aves; order Passeriformes; family Icteridae; genus Molothrus; species Molothrus ater. The sequence continues at coordinate 70,706,360 of NC_050479.2, forward strand.
TTTTCTTACTGCTCTTCAAGGGTAAACAGACCAGAGGTTTTGTGCCTTTGAATTTGGGGAGTATTGATGGACATTTGGAAATATAGGTCATAGAAACAGGGAACTGGAAAAAGGCAGCCCAACAGTCAAGCAAGGATAGACCCCGTCATACATAACACTGGCATTATTTTGTTGAAAGTGGCAATATGCAGAAGTTGAATGGTCTTTCAGACAGTTTCATTTTAAGCTTGTCATAAATCTGTTTCTTTTACTGTGGAAAGTATCTGCTGGAGAAGCAGTGGTCAAAACTCAGGGCAAACTGCTGAGACACTTAGTATGTTATTTTATGCACCCCTCTATTTTTAGCTGTTGTTTACATCCAGTGTTGTTCTTGCCCCTTTCAGCCCAGCTCACCCTTGACACTGCTAGCTTCAAACATCATCTGATGTGTGATTTAGCAATAGAAGAGCAGCAAGATCTGCTCACACCTGATGTCTTTCAATAGCTGCCTCTGGGTCAGTAGCCTCTGGCTGGCTTTGCCATTCTTGAGAAACTTGAATTTTAATCATTTGCTCCTGTCAAGAGCAGCATAAGGCACACTCTTTCATCAGTTTCAGTACAGTGAGTCTGAGTCCAAGTCCCCTGGAAGTCTCTGCTGCTAGTTTTGGCTGGAATAAAATCAGTTGTGATTTGTATTCTGCCTCTTGTGGGCTTCTCTGCTGATATACAGAGAGGCATCCAGTGTTTAAAATCTGCACACAGCACAGCCTCACTGGCATGGTTGTTTTCCTCCTTCTTCTTTACCCACTGTTGCCCAGCACCCTGCTGTGTTATCCCCACATAGGTGGACCACAATCATCTCAGGTCACTGTGGTTGTCGCCTTGCCCCACAAATTTTGTGTACATTTGGATGCATATGGTAATTAATTTCTACTAACATACCTGCATTGTTTTGTAGGTAAGATTTGCTCTTTGTTTCTCTCATGTCCTGGATTTACACTGTTTTCTCTCTTGCTGCTCAGAGACAGATGAGGAGCAAGTGACACTTTGGCAGTGTCACGTTTGCCTCCTCCCTGGCTGGCTCCTTGCAGGGCCCCCGTGCTGTGCAGGGCTGGCAGCCACAGTCCTGCTCCCTGCTCACCCCTGGGCCCCTCACACCTGCTCAGTGAACCACCTCCAGGAGCATCCCATCCACTGCAAGCTGCTCCTTCCCCCCAAACTGTGCAGTGCTTTCTCCAGCAGAGCTTCAAAAGAGCAGAAAGGACTTGAGGGAGAAATTTTGTGAGCCATCCAGCAGTCACAGCAGGGGATTGAAGGGCATTTTCCAAAGTGCCCTCAATTAATTAGTGTTGCTTTGGCTAAAAACTTACTGGAGCCCAGGTATAGCTTTGAGTGCTAGCACTGCAGGGAAGGCCCTGAAGAGTCATTTCAGCGAGTTCTTTGCTTTGCATTTGATTCCTTCCTTTTTTCTTTTTCTTCCGGTGGGACTTAACTAGGACAGGAATCAGAGTCTGGCTGAAACAGAATTTATCACAGTAGAATACATTACTGAGTTAGAGTTCTTTCTCCCTCCTTAGGTACTGCTGGCCATTTGTGTAATCTGTTAAACAGTTTGGAAAGTTTTAAACTTTGTGCCAGAACTGAGCTATGAAGCATAAAAAAATAACTAGTGCTGTCCTAAACTGAAAAAATTAATATGATAGTCAGAAGTGAGGCTGCACTGCTGTGCTTTGGTCAGCATGGTGACATGCAGAGCACTTCTTCACCACAGCTGTGCTCTGCAGTTAGCATTCAGCATTTCAAAGTCCAGTAAGCCTCCTGTTCTGCCTCCATGGTCTGCCTGTTTTGGGGGTTTTTATTTATTAAGTCGGATATCCAAAGAGGTTTTCTGTGTATTTTTTCAAATGTGGAACTTTCTCTTTATATTGACCAGCATTTCAAATTACGTGGTTTTTTTTAGCTGCAAGCCAGTGATGTGTTTGAAACCTGTCTTTAGGTTATAAAGAAAGAAGGTGAATTTGATAGCAGGGGAGAAGGATTCATCAATTCTTATTTTGGACATGAGACAGTACATGCTTTCAACCAGGTAGTGTTTTCATGCATGCCATTTAAAACACTTGACAGGCATGTTTTTAATCAAATTAATCTATTAAGAATAGTTTTCAAATCTACTAAGGAAAGTGGAGGCTTTTGTTGTTGGAGCCCAAGGCTAGAAGGATGAGAGGATGGGAATTTTAGTATGTTGAAGTAATTATTGCTGTGATTTTATAGACTCATAGATTGTGACCTTTCTGTGCCTCTCACTGGAAAGCTGGGAATATCCCCCTTTGCAGTAATCAAAATTTCCTATTGTTGAATTCTTACGGTAAAAATATCCCAAGTAGCTCTTAGCTTTCCTATAGAGTCAATCTTGTTTTGGGCTTGAGCAGTGTCACTGTAAGGCTTGGATGGGTTTTAATATGACTTTAATTCTACCATCAATGTGTGCTTTACAATATGACTGCTACTGTAATTGCATATTGGCCTTCAAACAATAGCTTGCAGTGCTCTGTAATTTTTTTTCATTTCTTGGGTACATGTGTCTCCGTGCTGTGTGCAAGATGATATATTCCTTGAAATCTTTTGGGGAGGGGTGTTGGGGGTGTGGAATACAGTAACCATTCATACACACCAAATGTGTCAGACTGAATACTAGAACATAGGATAATCATGGAAATGCAGTAATTTTTAAGCCTGTCTAAATTAGCTTTCTAGCTCACCACATCATCCCCTGAAGTCAAAGAAATGATGCAGTACAGAGCCACCATCTAAATTATTAAAATGTGTTCCTTGGAGAGGAGATATGTTCATGTATAAGTCTAACTCAATAAAGATTTATTGGATTTTTTGATGGTAGGAACTGAGTAAATAGACAAGAATGGGGGAGATGGAGGGGGGAATTAGAGAGGGATGTATACCAGTGATCAGGTGGTGAAAAAGAAACCCATGTAATGAATAATATTTCTATTTAAGTAGTATATACATAACATTTTAATGACAGTACTGAAATGCTGTACTTCAGCTGTATAATACTCTTAGGAACTTCACCAGTGCTAGTTCAAGGTCATTTTTTTTAACCTGGCTATGCCATTTCCCAGCCTTGAACTACTGCTCCAGTTTTGTCATTTTCCCATCCATCTGTTGTCTACATTTGTCAGTGTTGATTTCCATGTATTCTTTTCCACTTTATTCAAGATATTTAAGGAAGGTGAAATCAAGATCTGATATAGCCACCCTATATTCTTTCTTGCCATATCCAGCATTATTTTCGTCTTCTGTTTTTTTCCAGCAGTTCTGCCCTAAACACGTTGTTTTCTGTGTCCCAAGTTCTTTTGTAGACCATTACTCTCTTCTATTCCATGTTATTGATTTCATCTGACATTTATCAAACCACACTGCACTACTCTCTCTTGTCCTTTTTTTCCTATTGTTTCTTTATTCACTGTAATGTTGGTGACCCTTTGTGCAGTTTCCCCTTCTCTTCAACCAGAACAGTCTTCTGTCCAGTTCTGTCATCTGCTTATCACAGATCTTGACTAATTCTGAAGCCACTGGCTTTTTTTGGTCTCTGTTTTATGACAATTCTGATCATCATCTTTGTAGAAGCCACCACTTGTCCCAAGCTATCATGTCAGTGTCTTTCCACCTCAGTTCATATGGGAAAGAAACCTGATCATAAACAGCAAGTTGAAGTTATCCTTTAATTCTACAAGACACTGCTGAGAGAAAGTGAAGCAGGTCCTGAAAGTGTCCCAGAAGAACAGGAACAAAGTAAAAGACAGAGCAGAAGTTTCATAACAGCTATTAACTTAGAGTGTTTTTAAGCAGTAGTGTTTTGTGCTGTGTGAGAGGCAGGTGGCAGATACTGCTGCCAGAGAGGCTGCATTGGTAGCCTGGGGTCACAGATGCCATGCAACATCATGACAGTGTTTTCCAGTTACACACTTGGATTCAAGAAAAGCAGTGCAGTGGAATTTAAAATATTACTTCTCTGTACTTCATTTCATAAAATACATGCTAGGCAGTTCTTCATTCAAATGCAAGATTGACAAGTATTTGTAAGTAGTGTTCAAAATAGATGCACAGCTGTAACATCTTACTAATAGTCTTCACCCACATTTTGGCATAAAGATGTGTTGTAAAACTTTGTCAAGGGGAGAAATACATCAAAAGGGTTAAGAATCCATAAGAGATTAAGGATCAAATGGCTCCACAGAGGAAGAGGGAACTCAAAACTGAATAATGCTGTGAGCTTTCTTGGAACAGAGCACTGCCAGCTGCTGTTATAATCCCATCATTCTCAACAGGCACAAAGCAAGTCTGGGACAATTGTGTCTCGGAGTTCAATATTAAATGAGCTACTTTTGAAGCTGGCATGCAGGGTTATGTCATCCTCTTGATGAAGTGGCCTGTAGTGTGCATCCTTTACACATCTGTAACTACTTAGGAACGCCCCTGAAGTTTTCCAAATGGTTACAAACCACAGGAAGATCATGAGAAGAGAAAGGACAGGGGAGTGGGAACACTGGGTGTTATAATGAATAAGCTTCCAGTCTGGAGGATAGTAAATAACTTCAGAGGAGAGGCTTCTGCTCTGACTAAGCACTTTGCTTTTTCTTTTTTTGGAAGGTAATCTCCTCAGTACCATGTCACTGGATCTCCCTTTGCATGGCTTGTACCAAGCAGACACCTGGACTGACACTTAACAGGCAGCATGCAAGCTCAGCACAGTAATGCTAGATGCACAGTATGGTGTTCATACAGTTGTCAGTCTTCTCACAGGTACACTGGAGTAAGCTGAGAGATGCAGGTAGAAGCAGGGGAGTGTGAACACCCAAAGGGCTTAGACTTGCTTTTTGGAAATAATTTTCCCCCAGCTTGATTTTTCCCTTCTCTACCCATTATCTTTCCTCTGCCCTCTCAGTGCCTACCTGCTTCTTTCAGTGCCTGCATTCCTTTGCTCAGAAGAGATCAGGAAACAAGTTGCCATTTCCCACCATGCTTGCTGGTCTAAAAAGAACAAGGCAGAGGCCAGCCCACTACTCAAGCTTGCAGGCTGTGATGAGCTTTGATGGGTGTCTTAGTGCAGCAAAGTGTAGTGTGGGAAGCAGTGGTGCAGAGTAAAGAGTTGGAGAACAAGTTCATACTTTAATGCATGCCTTTATAGTTTTGCTGAAACTGCTCTGGTGTATAGATTGGAGTGGAGCACTGAGTAGATCAATATCACTTTTCCAGGAACAGTTTGTAACATGTTCTTTTCTTAGTGCTGAATCCTTTGAGTCTGGCACTAAGGATCTATATCAGGAACTGCGAGCAAATCAAGGGGCCTTCTGTGGAGCTGTGGAAGAGGTTCTGGAACTCACATCATCCTTCTCTCCTATAAAACTACAATCCTCCCTCCATCTGAGGTGCCAGCCTCTTTCTGAAGTGTTTCTTGCCCTGGCAAAGAATCCCCTTTCCTTCCCAGAACAGGTACAAAAGCAGCTTGCTGGTCTGACTGGAGCCATCCTGAGTCTCTACTTGTGTGGGCTGAACTCTGCCACCATTTTGGGTGCCAAAATTTCCTTCATTCCAACTCAGAATCAATTCAAGAGCAAGGATGTAGTGTGGCACCCAGCTGCCCGTGTCTACTCTGAATAGCTTGCTGCACCTATTCATTCTGAAACAGTAAAATGGAAAGGATTAATTTTAAAGGGGGTTTCAGGCCATAAGTCCCTGAGGAAAAATAGGGTTTAAACTCAAATTTGCAAATGCATCTTGGAGATAACGAGTTTTTTTGTATGCCCTTGTGTCTGCTGCTCAAAGCTGTGCTCTTTCTCTGTTAATTATCTCCTTCCTTGATTAGTCCAAGCTCCATTGTTTTGATATCGCTAAGTCCCAAATCATACTTGTAATCTTTCCAAGCTTCAGCATCCAAAAATTCTCATTTTAACCCATTATTTTGAGCCTGCATCATTTGGAATTCCTCCTCAAGCTCCTCATGTACTGTTTCTAGTGTTGGCAACTGCTGCCATTTTATTATAAGCAACATGAGCCTTGCCTTTGCTCAGGAGCCTGTAGGAATATGAGAAAATTTGCAGTATACCTCCTCTGCTTTCATACACTTTGGAAACTGAGTAACTCTCCACCTGGTGTACTGTAGCATGAAGGAAGTTGCTCTGTTCTTCAGGCAAGGATCCCATATCTTCACAGTTGTTAGTGATGGTCATTGAATATATGTGCCCCTTTTCTGTTATTTGATGTTATTTTGGACAGATGACCCATTTAACATGTAAGACAATTCATCTTTTAAGGGTAGCTTCAGGCCATGCTAATAATAAAAACTTTTTGTGTAAATATAGAGAATATCTGTTGTTCTTTGCCATAGAGCCTACAAAGCAGTCTATGCTGTAGGCTTGATTACCCCCCAGTGTCAAAGGGCTTTGCATCAACCTACACATGAGATGGCTTACAGTTAGTGCTGATGTCTCCATGCCAGTGCAGAAGCCCACTTTGGCCTCTCTAGTGTATCACATCAAGTACTGTTGTGTTTTGTTTCACTCCCTGGTCATGTCAGTACAGAACACCCTGCCCGTGCTCCCAGAGTTACTTGGTGCCATATACCTGACATAGGAGATGAAGTGACTGAAGCAATGGAGGAGGGTACTTCAAGCTTAGTGCCACTCTGATTTAGCAACGTGGGTGAAACTTTGCCATCTGCTTCCACCTTCTGTGGCAGGCCTATCAGTTTGCCAGGTTTCCAGTTTCTTTTTCTTGAGCTCCTTTTCATGTTACAGAAGGCAGACAGGATGCTTGGTGTTAACCTTCTGGCACTGTCAAGTCCTGGCTTGGGTTAGGTCTTCTCCTAGGCAATTCTGCAGCAGAGCAGAATTGCAGAACATATTGCTGTATGTGATAAAATTTGTCAGTGTTGTTTGGGTGTCTCCAGGAGAGAGTCCAAAATGAGAACACACACTACTTAAAATTTGTCATTGAATTGAATGATGGTTTATATTAAATCTATCAGTATTGGCTACCTTTTTATTTCTTGCAGTTCACCACCAATGTTGTAAGTTACTGATGCTCTGTTTCTGAGGCTTTGTGAATAGTCCAGAGATGGCTACACTACAGATTTTTTTTTTCATTATCACTCTAGATCTTGCCAACTTTCCAACTGAAACACAGTTTAATAAAATACAATAATGAATGTAGATTTCTACTTTTGCTTTGCTCCTGATGTGTGTTGTAATTTTCAGTTTATGTAGGTGTCAGATAAGCTTCTCCTTTGCTCAGTCATTTGAGTTCTGTATTGACTCCAAATAATATTGCATGTTCTTTGACTTCTTCTGGGTGGTTGGGTTTTTTTTTTCACTTGCTCTCCTGCATGGTCACATAGTCCATGTAAATTTGCACGAGGCAATTTAAAGTCTGACTGAAACTGAAGTGGTGTTAAATCAGGGGAAATGTTAACTCAGGAAGAAGCACTTTGCCAGTAATCAGGAGTTGTCTCCTGTGGAGTCAAACCAAGGTGAGATCTGACCTTTTATTTGAAGGAGGAAAAGGCTAGTGCATGTTCTCACTGTGTTGCCAATTAATAAATGTTTTTAAGACAAATAATCTGCACTACAAAGATTTTCTTTTCAGTGGGTGTTTCCAGAGTCAGAAGAAACTCCAGTAGCCAAGGTTTATGCCATAATACACAAGGTGTCTCAGGTGTTTTGAAATAATCCCAGAATCATGGAATGGCCATTGAAGGAACCTTTAAGATTATGTAGTTCCAACCCCCCCACATGAGGACGGAGACACCTTTCACTAAACCAGGTTCCTCAGAGCCTCATCCAACCTGGCCTTAAACAGGAATGGAGCATCCACAGCCCCTCTCAACAACCTGTTCCAGTGCCTCACCACCCTCACAGTAAATAATTTCTGTAAAGAATCCTAACCTCTAATTTAAACCTGCCTTCTTTCATTTTGAAGCCATTCCTCCTTGCCCTGTCACTACAAGCTCTTGTAAGTAGTCTCTCTCTGTCTTCTTGTAGGCTCCCTTCAGAGGCTGGAAGGCTTCAGTTAGGTCACCCTGAAGCCTTCTCTTTTCCAGGCTGAACAATCCCACTTCTCAGCCTTTCCTTGTAGAAGTGTTCCATCTCTCTGATCATCCTGATGTCTGTCCTCTGGCCTCGCTCCAGCAGGTCCCTGTCCTCCCTGTGCTGGGACCCCAGAGCTGATGCAGCCCTGCAGGTGGGGTCTGAGCAGAGGGGCAGAATCCCCTCCCTGGCCCTGCTGCCCACCATTGGATACAGTCCAGGACACCATTGGCTTGCTGGGCTGCAAGAGCACATTGCTGGATACTTGCACCCCCAAGTCCTTGTTTATCGGGGGTACACCTTATTCGACCTTCATGTCCTGGAGCAGTTTATTTATGGAATATCATTTCCACTGTGGTCAAACCCTTACTTTGTGTTTGAGTCACTCTTCTGTTGATTATTTGTCTCACACATGAATTTATCCTGCAGCCTTTTTCTTCCAAGGGCACCTGAAGGGGCATTTGGAACATCTCTGTCTGCCTTCTTAGTTCAGCAAAATGTGAGTGAAACTGAACTACTGCCAAGATGGGATCTCTTGACAAAGTTCTTTGAGTTTAGCCCGTATATTCCAAAGTTTAAGAGGACTGCTGTTAGGATTTGAGACTGGAATGATAGAATACTTTAAAAGTCACTTTGTTATATCAAGACGGTATGATGAGCGGTAAGAAGTCTGCCAGAAGAACAATACTGCATCCCTGGTAATGAATCATCTTTCATCCATTGCTAGGACATGCTGCTGACCTCAGCATGCCTTGTTTTTACTGTTTTCATCATCTTTTCAGACCAGGATTTGAAAAAGAGATAAATACCTGACTTTTACACATGCTAGATCAATTTATTGATACTTCTGATGGGTTCAGATGCTCAATTGCAGTAAGTGCACATTGCCTTAAGGGATTCTTGGCCTCTTGTGTCGTGGTCCTCCTATCAATCTTCATATTGTTTACAAATAAATATATTGGTGAGAAATTGGGCCAGACTAAGAACCCTCTGAGAGGGACAGTCACTATCTCTGAGCCTGAATTTGTGCCATTGTATGAACTCTGGATTGGGCTGAATGTATTGCAGCCCAGACTCCTGCGAGGTGCATGAAATCTGTGAATTCCAGCATGATTAAGAGAAGCATAAAGACAAGTCAGTAGCCTGTGGTGCAGAAAGTAAGCAAGCAGGTCATCAAGTTTTACAAACCTAGACAAATTGCTGAGCCTGTTCTTTCTGTGCAGCTTAGACACGGCCATTACCTTGAAATAGGAGGTTCTCTTGTAGGTCACAGGCTGTGCTTAAGAGTGTTACTGTGTTTTGATAGTTTGACAGAATCATTCCACCTATTTTCTTCCATACATTTGGCTTAGCTCAGGTGCTTCTCAAGTAGAGGTGTTCACAGTTCTGTATTGCAGAGTAAGGGCAGTGTTGCGGAATATAGTTACTGAATCTGCTAATGGTGCCCCAAATTGGGGAAGCACTTCTTTCTCAGTGGTGCTGAGAGCAGTACAATACAAAGAAGAACGTGTTATACTTGAAATCAAGTCTCTGGCACACTTGTAAAATCATAGTGATAGGTAGGAGCTTACTCCTTGGCAGCAGGATCAGTTTGCTTGGGGAGTCAAAATGCCTACTGCACCACTTTGTGCAGAATAGTACATCTTTCTGTTCATTATTTGTAGTTTTGAATCCTATATAGCCATTTCATGGTATCCTATAATACCCTGAGCTGGAAGGGACCTACAGAGATTATCGAGTCCAGCTCTTGGGCCCTGCACAGAACAACCCCAAGAATCACACCAAGAGCCTGAGAACCTTGTCCAAAAACTTCTTGAACATTTGATTTTTCATGTGAGATTTTTACTGACAGTTGTTAAGTGCAGTGATTTGATGGCACTGTTTCTTGCAGAAGCTTTACTCTAGCTGCAGCTGTCCTTTTTGGGCTGTATTTAACTATAGGAAAGTCTATGTTAATTTTGAATTGGAAAAAACATCTTATGCTTAGTTTTATCATTCTTTGTAAAACCTGGAAATACTTTCAAATATATTTTTAAAGTTATATCATTTCTGCTCCAAAAATTAAAACTCTGAGGGCCTTTTTCTGCCTTATCCTTCTGCAGACATGACCTAATTAAAGTCATGTAAAGATTCTTATTTTAAAAAAATCCTTTGTATAAATGCAAATAACTGAGAAAGAAGGATTTAACTGGCTTATTGTGAAAGGACACAGACCTATTGACTGCAAAGTCAGTAACCCTTTCCTCTCTGTACTCTGCACTTTAGGTGTAACTTCCCAGAGACTCCATATTACCTAGCTGATATCTTGCCCTGGAAGAGAAGGGAAATAGAACAAGAGCAGAGGTGGGATAAGGACAGCAGGCCAATAGCCATGTGTCTGTCTTGGCAGTCTCAAGCAGGCTTCTACACAGGAAGTTTGCACCCTCAGGGCTGGCTTTAAATGAAACGTGGTGAGGGGGTGTTGTGTTTGATTGGCGTTTTTTGATGTTGGGTTTTCTTTTCCTGCGATATGAACTATCAAGTCTAATACAGTTGGTTTGCAGTGAATTTTGATGCAGGGGATGCTCTTCCAGATAGTTTGCACATTGTGTAGTGTCGATTGTGGTTTGTAACGAGCCTTCCGTTCTTCTCGAGTGCCTTCAGTTGAAGTCCTCTCTGACTGCATGTCACCCATACGAATAAGACCCTGAATGGGGGGACCCATTTCTTTTTCTGGTGTTCAGAGTCAGAGCTGAGAAAGGCAGTGCAGTCCTAATGCCTGATTGACTCAGCCCTGCAGGCTGCCTAGGGTTGAGGGACTGCAGCCCCTGGTGCAGGGCCAAGCAGTTCCTCAGTGGTGCTGTGGTGGGTGAGTGCATCTATCACCTGGAGGTGGTTCTGTGCTACTGTGGCTCTGGAATTTTTGTGGTTAAGCATGGTGCTTGCCTTGCTTGGCATTTGTCACCATTATCCCTGATTCTATGCTCTGGAGAGACATGGGGATAGCAGTGACTGCCAGCTGGGTGATGCACTGACATTGCATAAGGTTGTGTAGGTCTTCTGCAGTAGGGCTGATTGTATCCATAAATGCAGCTACACAAGTGGGAGAAATAGCTCTACTGTAAGAGAACCCATGCCTTTTTTCACTTTTTTTTTTTTTAATACTGTAGTGTTTTTTGGTTTGCGAATTGATTTCTATCATGCCTTTCATGGCAAGAGGAAAATATCTCTTACGGCATCTGTTGTTGGTTCAGGCTAGAGTAAACAGGTAAAACCTCAGGAAAAATATGAAAGAGTTAACATGTAAAACCTCAGGAAACCACTTCTTCAACGTTTCCAGAAGTAAAAGAAATAATTATTTGGAGGCCAAAGAAAATAACTTCTTTCCTTTTAAAAATAAGGATTTCTAATAGAAATAATTGAGTCCCATGGCAAATCTGAATTTTTCAATCAGGTTTGCTTAATTTGATCTTTAAAACCATTTCCCTTCTTGCTTGCCAACTGTCAGACAGAGAAATACTGATGGTTTTTAAGAAAAATTGAGTAAGACCCTAGACAAAAAGGGCTGAAGAACTAAATTCAAGATTGTGGTATTTGTGTGCTTGAAATTCCCTCGAATAGCTTATTTGTATCTTTGCCATTGTTATCAGAATAAGGATGTTATAAACAGAAAATTGGAAATCTTGAGAAATAAGCACATGTTCTTTGCTCTGAATTCTGGCTTTCCAGATTCATCTTGATACTGTTCTATTTTTTTTTTTTCATGTTATGAGAAAAATACACTGTGAAAAATTGAAACCATGTGAATTAATGACACTTTAACAAATTACAAGGTTTCATAAAGGAGCTTACTGGTTAAACCACAGAGTCATGGTCTGTGGAGCAAAAATGGCCTGTTGGCTTTAAAAGTGTCTCAAAGCAGGTTACATACAGTGTCTGCAAATGATAATTTCTCTAGCTGCAAATAGGTTACTAGTGGCATACTCAAGGGGACTGATCTTTTTAATAATACATATATAAATAATTTGAATGAGAATATCAGATCTAAGATTGTAGTAAATGTTAGCTGATTATACTGAATTTAGAGGAGGGGAATAGCAAACATTTCAGAATTTATGTAACCCTATTCAGAGGGATTTGGGATCTTTAAGTGTCTGAGTCATTCAGTGGAAAACGTGCTTTAATGCAAACAGATGTAAAACAATGAGTCTAGTGGCAGCCACAAAAAACAGAGTATGCATTAAACAGAACAGTCATGAGGTTCCCTGACCAGACACAAAATTAGGGTATACTTCACATCTGTCTAGGTGGGAATACAAGCCCGGTATAGCTGTGCAGGAGAAAGTCAGAGGAGGGGATTAATGCTAAGAGAGAGAGAGAGAGGAAAGTGCAGTACAAATCTGATTGTACAGTGTGTTGCTGGATCACAGGAAAGGCAGATTGCAGTCAGATGACACACATGCAGCTAAAAAAACCTCCAAGAGTGAGCTCACAGGATTTGTCTCAAGGGCTTTGTTTCAGTAGGGATTTCAGTGTGGTAGGGCTGAAGGAACACCTGGAGTCCAAGTCATCCATTTTTTAATGAGGAAGAAGAGCTCTAGGCAGGTGTTTTGGGTTTTATTTTGGTGAGTGTTTTTTCTTCCTGTTTTGAACCTTTGACTTAGTAATTCTGAACTATGAAAACAATACCAGGAGGACCTTAAAAAGGAGAGGCTGAAGTGGATCCCAGTGAATGTTTCCTCAGGGTGATAGAGTAGCAGTGTATCTAGAAGAATGCTTAGAACAGCAGCAGAAATACAAAATCAATCGAAGGCTCAACAGTAGGAAGTAAAAGAGTGTGCTGGGGGTCAAACAGGAAAGTTTTTCATTGTTGCCATTTCATTGTTTGTAGTATGATTTCCAATGACAAAACTTTGCCCTAAAGAATTCAAGTTCAAATGGCATCGCAAGCATCAAGGAAGGGGAGCTGGAAGTGTGAAGCAAATACTCAATTGGACAAGTCTGTGAGAAGGTGCCCTGTCCAAGATAACTTTAATATGGTAAACCTAAGGTGGAAGACCAATTTTAGGGTATCAAAAATGTGTATATTAATACTGAATGAGTATTTAATGTATTACTTTAGTAGTCTGTGACAGGGAAGGAAGACAGTGTTGACTCAGCCATGTGAGATACAGAGCTATGCTTCCAGACATGCCCAAAGCAGGCAGCTTCTGTTCCAATGGTAGATGGCCAACATGTACTGTAGTAGCTGATGAAAAAGGAGTTTTGATTCATCCCCCCTTTACTCAGAGCTGACCTACCTATCTTAGAATTATGGCAAGTGCAATGGTTCCTGAAAGGACTCTGAAAGAGGGAGAGGGATTTTTGCATTGGGATTGTCTCTTTTGGTACAGGTAAATCATCTTGAGGTGGAGAGAAAAGCCAAGATCTGCAGGAGAACTGTGTGTTGTCTATGGCTTGCACCTGTCTCTTGATGCATCTGAACCAGGTTCACTTTATCCTTGTCCCTGTTGCAACAAATACTACTGCTATGTCTGCCTGGCCATGTTTTACTCCGTGTTAGTCTATTTGTCTCATCTTCCCCTGATTTTTCTTTCTTCCTCACTTCCTGACATGTTCTTGGGTATATTGTTGCTCTGGGATTTTAATTTCTGACTTAATCTGAAAGAGTAGGTTATTCATGATCTTGGGAAGGTAAGGCTTTTGTCCCACTAGAGAGCATATATAGGATATAAACTTCAGGATATAAACTCTGGGCCCGAGCATTGATAGAGGGTGGGATTGTGTGATGCTGGGAATCATGGCTCTTTTGAAGAGGAGTGGAAGGAAATTTGGCAAACTAAAATCCCAAAGGTGGCTGTAAAGAGATAGGGAATAGGATTTCATTCCCACAGCCAAATAAATTGTGGTTTGGTTAAAAGATGCATCTACAAGCTGGTATTGAGCTTTGGCTGAAGTGGAGCTGATTATCTGTTGCAATTATAGCAGTGTTTATGTAGGCATAAAAGAGTTTGGGGCAAGTCTGTCTTTTTACAGACCTGTTTATCTCTGCCATATAAAATTTAGAAAGAGGATTTGATATATCAAAGGAACTTTAGCAAGAAATAGTACCTTCCTTTGGTGGAAGGGGGAAGTTGGTTGCAGGTTGTGGCAGGTCCTTGGGTTACCTCAGCAAGCACCAGAGAAAGCAGAGGCTGTGGGGATGGGAGGGGGGGAAGTCTGGAAAAGTACACCCTCTAATGACATTAGGCTTTGCCCAGTACTGTGCATATGTAAAAATGAAGCTGTCTTTTCTATTTTAAAATAGAAGTAGTTCTTAGGATTTTCCCACCAGAACTTGAACTCATCACAGTTGTATTGTGTGTGGATGCTAGTCTCATTTATGAACTCAGTCACAGGTACAAACTTCACAGATGCAGAATGCGTTTGTGCACAAGAGTCCTTCCTCTGATCATTTCCTTTCTGTATTCCACATTTGGTCTTCATTGTGTATCCAGTGAATTTAGTGGGAAATCTGCCATTGACTCTGATGGGAGCTCAGACCCATGAGTCTTCATGCTTCTGGTTATTTCCAGTCTTTTATTTAACTAATAAGAATTACAGAAATGCTTCTCTTACAAAAATACTCTTTCTGGCAGTAACAAGATATATATCCCCTGAGAGCTATTTTTGCTATATTGCTATTGCTTTTTGATCCTTAACAGCAAAATCCTGGTTGAGCCCCTCATGCAACTAACTAGTCTGTGGGCTTATAGGCTATATAGTCAATCAAGACAGCAAAGCAAGCATGGCATGGCCAAGGACTGTCTTGCTGCTTTTAATAAAAAGGTGTGTGGGGGGTGGTAGGGCTGTAGAAATGTAGTTTTCTAAAATGCATATCTTTAAAATTGGCATACGGATGTGTTACACTAAATAAGTACATTTTAAAGATGATCTAATCCTCTGCACAGTCAATGGCATGAAAAGGAACAGAAGCCATACAAATTTTCTCTTTTACTGAAGGGAGTGTTTTGGGTCTTCTATCATGTAACTTTATACCTAGAGATGGGAGCAGGGTAGCAGCAAAAGCTGTTCATATCAGGTTGTAGATAAGGGTGTCACAGGAACCTTTTGCCCCTTTGGGTGTCTTGTAACAGCCTTTCATAGCAGCTGTTCCATTTTAAGGATGAGTGCACATAACAAATTCCAGACATCCCATGGCCGGTGCAGTTGCTGAATAGTGAGTTTAGGCTTCATTTGGTACGAGCCTTGAGAGGGCTGAGACAGAGCTGTCAGGGCTTATTGTTCAGCCTACAAGATCTAAATAAAGAAAACATTTCAAATTCCAGTTGACGCTGTTGTTTTACCAGACAGAAGTAAACATAGAGCACATATGTTCTTAAACTAGTTGTATCCCTATTGTGAGTTTTTTATGTTTTAGCTATGGGCCTAATAATAAGATGATCTCGGGTTTATATCTTTATAACCTCAGACAGTTAAATAAAGGAATTGGAAAAGCAGATTTAGGCAGTGACCAGAAATAAATGAATATTCATTGTTGAGGATAAATTGACCTGTGTGCTAAATTGTCTTCAATCTGTCAATTCTGTTTGAGAGCTTGAAGCGTAACTAATGCTGCTCCTCTGAAGTATGCTTTTAATAACTCAACTTTTGCTCATATTAATAGTTTATATGTTTATTACTAAAAATAGCGGCTAGTGGAAAGTTGGCTTTTCATCGTTACTTAAAATAACTTTTTGGAGAAAAAACCCCAACTATACATTTGACATAGAATACTAAAATTCACAAGAATCAAAGGACAGCCTCTGCCTTAAGATTTATTAGAAAATTGAACTGGCACCTACTAGTGTTTTTTCCTATAACTTTTTACTCATTTGTTAGCAGCTGTGTTTATTCTTTTAGAAGCTCTTCTGTAGATGATTCCTTCAGTTTGGAGGGCTTTTTTTTAGAATAGGACTTGTAAATTTTTTTTTTCTTTTTTTTTCAACACAAAAGCATTCTAAACATTCCCCAAAATAAACAAAAAAGCTGCAGAAGGAATGCCTGGAATGACTGTCACATATGCTGGTAGAGAAGCAGAGGTAAGCACAGTATTACATATTGCAGCAAAACAACACATTCACTTGTGGCATGGAGAGTCATTTCAAGAAAATAAATGTACTAAATGTTGATTGAATTTTCCCATCTCCTTGCACAGCCAAAGTGGTCAGGAAACTGCATCTGTGACTTTCTGTGATGGTTCATCTGTGGATGGATTTCCGTGTTTTCCAGGGAGTTGCACCCCTGCCTTGATTCCTGTCCAACTATAAATCTTCACAATGCATGCAACTACTTCTGAAGTGTGTCCAAAATGTGTTGCTGTCTGACCAAATGGTAGCATAGCTCTCCCAAGAGAAAGAACACATTGTTTTTGCAGTTTTAAATAGATCTGAAAGTGTAGTTGTGGTTATTCAGCTATTGAATTACTTTTTCAAGTGTGTTAGGAAGTATCCTTGATAGTAGAGAATACAGACAGAGTGTGTAGTTATTGGAGCTAGACAGAGCCCTTTTCAAATGTCTGTATCAAAGTGTACTTTAAGGCAAAGAGTTGTAATCATTTGCTCTAAGAATTATTCTCTGTACAATACAGAGAAACTGAGCATGGTTTATCAGTACAATAAAGAGACTTGTGTGCATGTATAAGACTGCAAAGGTACAAAGAAATAATACAGGTTGAGGTTAACTGCACATACATATAATGGTGTCAAGTATAACATCTTAAACTCTCCCAAGAGATAATAAGCAAACATGCTGAAGACGAATGGTCTGATTTTTTTTCCTCTGCTCCCCTGTGAGGCAGTCTAGGGTTATAAAGTTTTGATGATTTATTTCCTCCTGCTTCATTCTTTTTCTGCTGTTCCTTATGTTCTCCATCCTTTTCGCATTATTGTCATCTTCCTGATCCCCTTCTTGCCCACACTGACTTAAGAAGAAAAAAACCTGTAAAGTAAAATAGTAAAATAAAGTATTTAAGAAGCTGGTCAAAACCAGTAGTTCACCCCGTCCTACACTTGTTTCAGCTTTTGTTTCATAGTAAAAGACCGTTTCTGCCCCTGCCTGTGTGAGCTTTGCTGTTTTGGTGCTGAAGTTCTTTTCACTTTTAAGAGCTTTGTTCCAGGTATAGATGGATTGATTTAGGAACAAGCCAGCAAGTTAAGTAGCATGCACTGATAACCAGATATAGATAGAAATAGATGGAATTCGCATAAGAATTACCACATATATCATCATTGCTCCTTAGCCTAATTAACTTGGGTGTATTCCTATAGAATATAGATTAGGAGTTTCTGTAGGTGATTTCCTGGGGACTTCTGCACATATTCAGGTATGATACTGAGTTCCTCTTCCAAGGTTATGGTTGTTCCTACTGTACTGCACCAGCTCCTGCAAACTCTAGGTGGTGGCTGTTTTTTTTCTCTGAATTCCTGATGTGGTTTGATCCATCCTGTGTGCTGCCCCTTGGAGGGAGGAAAAAAGCACCCTTGTGTCATTAGTATTTCTATATACACAGATAAATTTCCTAAGGTAGGATATTACTTCCCTTGTCACCTGTCTTAAGCAACCTCTGGGGAAGTTATGGGGGTTTTTTCCTACTTTGAAATGTTTTAGGGCTGAAGAAAAAAGAGCACTCAGATGTTGTCAGGTCATTAGTACTGACCAGACATATGACTGCAGCAAATTGGTGATCTTTAGAATTGAGAACAACTCATGTTTGCAGTTCTGTGGTTCAGCTGAATCAGCTCTCTGACAATGACCGCATTGGTGGCTGTCTTTGCCTTGTTTGCCAGACTCTGCTCTGTAGTCTCCATTGGGGAAGTCATAAGTTTGTGTCTGTCTGTACAACAAGGATCTTGTTCGTGTTACTCTGAGAGCTAAAAGGAATTATACACTTATTTAATGGTTTAACAGTCCATAGATCACAAAATGAGAAACACTGATCTAGCAAATTACATGCATGTAGAGCTTTAATCTTATTTTGGCTTTTCATTTTCAAATAAGGTGGACATGACAAGTATTGAGGTTGTCATTCCAGCTCAGCACACTGCCTTGTGAAAGATGTGTATGCATCAGTTATATCTAGAGATGTTAAGCATGCTGGCAACATCTCTAGAGTCTTTAATTAACAGCTTTCAGTAGAATATCAGCTTGTCAATGATGAGGTCATACAGTATTGAACCTCATGAGTCTGAGAAAGTTTAGTAGCTGGGCTGAGCATGCTACAATGCCTAATGACTTTATTTTTTTGGGGACAAGTTTGCCTCCCTGGTATTTTAGTCTCTCATTATCAGGAGGGTGAAGAAAACTGGAGTCTTGGAGGCTGTATTTGAATGCAGCACAGTGAAATAGGAAATACTCACAGAGCAGTATCATTGCTTAACCTCTGCAGTGACTTACCAGCTGCATTCTCTCTCAGACATTGTACAGAGATTATTTTTTCAGTACTGAATTAAAACTGAAAAAAAAAATCAGCTGGAATTACCTTCTGTCTTCTATGCTTTCCTCCTCCTTTTTTCGTCTTACCCCAACCCAAAGTAGCTTAACTTTTCAAAAAGAAAAATCTTATGTTCTGCATGGAGTGGGACAGCTTGCCTGTGATACACATCAGGTCATTGTCACACCAAAAGACATTTTCCTCAGTCCTTACTCAGTGCCCTACAACCCCTGGAACTTTAATTTTGGTTTGTACAAAAGAGGAGGAACTTTTTTTGTTCTACTCTTTTTTTCTGAAGCAGGAAAAGGTAATTTTGCTTTGTCAGTAGTGATGGTTCTCTTTAACACTCTTGGAGGATCACAAGAGGTGGATATTACAAGGCACCTAATGTTACTTGTGTGTTGGAGTTTGAGCCAATAGTTGTGTGCAAGAGCTGTCTTACTGGGATGAATTCTGGGAAACAAAGTGTCAGCAGTACCCCCACAAAATTTGCTGTGAGTTGAGTGTGGGGTTATTTACACGAAATTTGTAGCACTGGGTATCCTACTGTTGTTATAGCTGATGTCATTGCACCCTCTTAGCTTTGAGAAGTGGATGTTCATATTTCTCCCATAAAGACAACATTAAAAGAATAGTCTTGAACACCGATAACCCCAAATATTATACATTCCCATTAAATGAGCTTATAATAATAATAATGGGAAAACGTTTAGGAATCACGACCTTTAGAATCATTTGAACAGTCTGCTTTCTGTCAATTTTTTCCTTTTAGAAAGTGCTAATTCCTGTTAAGTCCGCATGAGAGATTTGTTTAATGAGCAGATTAAATGGGTGATTATATGTCTTTTAAAAATGGTTTTTGTGGATCGGCTTCATGATGCCACTCTCCCATTTGGCACAGCAACATAGAGCAGTCTTTTTAATTACCTCAGCAGGGTCACTGGGACCCAAGCTGTTTGCTTTATTAAACCCTGATGGTGCCTTTGGAGCAGCTCCCTCTAAACTCTGCTGTCACAATTGTATCTAAATTAGCATCTGAGTGACCCTCTTTTCAGGCTTTCCAAACCCCAGCTGACAGGGATTGCCAAAAGATGCTAATTGCTTGGGCCGACTAGGAACAAGGGCTTGCCAAGATAACAAAAGGACTAATGTTTCTTTCAATATGCATCTAGATTCACATAAGTACCTCTTTTAATTACCAAGAATTATTGTAATGCCCAGTCAATGGAATAATTGACCCTCAACAGCGAGAGCTTATTATGTAATAAATAATGGCATCAGCCTTGTCAGAGTAGCAGGTACTGAGGTGATTTGCTGGACTGAAAAGGGCTTTTCTCAGCAAGGGCTCTGGGATAGACCAAGGCATCCCAGTAGGAGTCCAGCAGAGGGGACTAATTTGAGTTTAACTGAGAGGAAATGCACTAAAAGCTTTTAGACTTATCCTTATGATGACAAAGGAGGAAATAAAAAGGATTGGGTTGGTAGTTTGGCAGCTTACATGGAGGGAATGTCGCACTGATGAAACAGACAGTCAAGCCTTGCGCAGCTACTTCTGCTCTGTGGTGTCTTTAAGAGCATGTTTCTATCAGGACTATTGGGGGAGAGTAAGAGGGGGATTACTGCCTTAACCTAATTTATATCTCTGTCTCAGCACTCCTTATATTCACTGTACTTGCACAAGAATAAAATGACATTATTAGAAACAAGAAATTGATACATGTGAATTTTTAACTTTTTTTTTAATGGAAAGAAAGAAATCCAGTGTGGTTTTACCTCTACTCCTGTTCTTATGCTTGCCTTACTTTTCAACTGCGGAATCTCAGGAGGTGCTGCAGACTGGAGGGTTTAGATCTGTTCTCAGTGACACTGAGGTATAGCCAGGGTTCATTTATTTTGTTAGTGTGCCCAGAATAACTCAGAAATCAAGATCCGGCCTGCTTTTCTGAAGTCTCCATGTTCATAAAGGAAATACTGCCTACAGTCGAGCAGTTATCCTGGTGTTCAAAGTAGGCTCTAGGGATAATCTAGGAACTGTTGGCAAATATATGTGGAAAACACATTCAGACATGGAAAATCCCTTCTCCTCCCCCTTACAAACATGGAAAGAGTCTGTGCACACAGCACACTCCTGAGGGAAATGTTTGTAGTCTTGTTTCTGCCAGTCTTCTTGTCCTTTTAGGTCAGACTATTGCAAGTTTGGCTTGAGATATGTTGGCAGAACTTATTGGGGAGATCTGCATATTGCCTGCCAAAACAAGTTTCGGACCAAAGCATGCATTTTAGTGCCTTGCTTTTATGATTAAAATCATTCCTGCAAAGCATGCGCAAAGCAAGAAAATAAATATTGACTTGGCTAGGTGATATATGAATAGCACTTTTTGTTGTGTTTATAAGGTCACCAGAAAGTCTGATGGAATTGCATCGTGCTGAATTTCATTTCCGTTTATCCACTGTGTTTTCTCATGGGTGTATTTTTTGTGATGTATGGTACATCAGTATTCTGAAGAAAATATATTCTAGTTCAAAGATGTTTCTAATGTGATGCTCTTTTAAGTAGACACTTTTTGTTTTGCATGCTCCTTAACTAACATTATGGATGTCCAGTGGAGGTTTAGCATAACAGAAGAAATATTTCAGTTGAAGGCTGATAAGCAGAGCATGAATGGAAAATGAATGTTGTAGATTAATTACACATAAGTCATATTAAGCTCTTTCCATTTAAATGTGCTCTTCACTGTTCCTTCTAATCTGTCCTTACCTGTCACTCAGACTCAACATTTTCAGAGCATTAGAGAAGGAGTGAGGAGCAAGCCTGAGGATAAATTTTGCCTGGTAAACCCACCCAAACCCTTTGGAAGAGCTCACTCTCCTCCGCAGAGGCATTCAGATCAAGATGTGTTGGCAGCCCCGCAGCAGGAGTGAACTCAGGGGCTAGTTGTACTTCATCACATGATCAACAGACACAAATACTTTCTGTAGTGGAAATCAAGTTTAAGCTGGACTTTCAGGTTGCATTAAACTCCTACTGAGGCTGCATGTTTTCTTAATAGAGAGTTTAAGCTAGTACCATACACCTGAGAAATCTTGAGAGCATCCTTCCTCTTTGGCCCTTTCACTTGCTCTCTGAACTCCACACTTAGTCCTACTGCTGAAACTCCTGAGAGGCTTCAGGAGGCTTAGACCTGTTGAGAAAAAGTCTCTGTCCCTACCGTGTGCTGTGTATATTCAGCACCAGAGAAACAGGAGAATCAAAGACAATATGCAATATTGCCCAGTGTGAGAGTTGTCTATATACTACTGAAATAAGTGCACAGATTTGGCCAGAAAGGGCCATACTGATGTGAAGGGAGAGAGTGAAATAGCTTTAAAACCATTTACCAAGAAGCAGCTTCAAATAAATTGAGGATGTCATCCCATTGTAGCTTCCCTAAAGCTCTTTTTTATTTTTTTCATTGGGTCTTGAAGCAGTGAGAGAGACTGGCATGCCTGCATGAGATGGCTCTCATGATGAGTTAAGGAGATCAGTATTATAAAGCTTTATCTTCCATTGTGCTTTGTAGGCAGAAATATCAGCTGATCATTGTCCTCCTTTTATCTGTGACTGCAGGGCTGGTCACTCTAAAGCAACCAAGACTTGAGTGATAGCTAAAGTAGATGATGAGGTGGCAGGGAAGTTATGAATTATTTTACATCTATTTTCATTGTAGAAGATGAAGGGGAAATTACTATTCCAAGGGCATTTTTTTTAATGGAAATCAGTGTGTGACCTTAGCAAATCTTAATGTTTTAGGAGAAAGTTAGGAGATCTGTTGAAAATTCAGGAGTAGTAAATCACTCAAATACTATAGTGGAGATAGTGACAAGTTAGAACAGTAAATCTGTACCCTGTAAATTTCTTGATAAAACAGTTATTGTATGAATGGAACATAGTAAGCACTTTCAAAATCCCTTCTTCTTTTATAACAAGTGCTCCTGAAAACCTTGAAGGGTATGCAAATTAAGATTGTCTTCAAGGGAAAGCATAAGAATTAGATATAACTTAATTTTACTTCAGCTCTCGGAAATGAAATTGAGGAATGAATTTTCCTATTAGACAGCAATAGCCATGAATAACTCCATCAATTATCTTTTAAATTTTTCCTGATATGGTTTTATGTAAGTGAATATGGAGTTCATCCCACAGAGATTTCATACGTGAAGAGCATAAGGGGAAAATTAGGTTAATGTAACTTAAGTCAAAATTACATATCTTTGGTGAGGAAATTGTAGTGCTTTATATTATCAGCGTTACTGAAGAAGTTGATGGAGGATGAAGGAAACATAGATGAGGCAAATTAGTTGGCTTTTCTAAAAGTTTTCCAAAAAGTTCCTCCTAAGAGTTTCTCGGGGAAAATGACTAGCCGTGTAATCCAAAGCAAAGTGCTGGTGTGGATTAAAAACTGTTCAAGCAGGTGTGTAGAAGGTTAGTGAAGTGAGCTAAGTGAGTGGTGCTTTAAGGCAAAGAAGACAGAAGATGGAGGAAAAAAATGGAGAAAAGTTTCTGTCAAGTTTATCCAGAGGGGAGGCTGCTGTAGAAGATGTTAGAATAGAAAAACCTATTCTTGAGACTGGTGCAGAGGCAGACGAAATTAGTGAGGAGTTAACTTGTGGGTCTCTATGATGCAGAAACTAAGGAATTGGGGGAGAAGGGTGAGCAGCAGTTTGTCAAGGGCTGCTCAGGAGGAACTGTCAGATGAGCAGACAGTGATGTGTGGTTGAAAGCAGGTGGGTTCTAGGTAGATTCATGTTGAATGTTGAAGCATAAAATAATACCTGAATCAAGGCATTGGAAATTGCTTGGAGGAGTGAGGTAATTTGACCCAGAAGAAAGCTTTTAAGAGTGTTTGGCAAGCAAATACCACACTCTGTAGCATGAGAGAAGAGCTGAGCAGTCTTCTGCTTATCTTAGCCTGCAAAAACATGGGGGTGTTTGGTGAGATCAAAACACTAATGACAGGTCCCTTTCCTGTGAAGTGATCAAACTATCCCAAATCATGTGCTGCACTGAGAGACATTATCAATAAATAAAATAAACTGATCTTCAATAATAGCACATTGAAGCAGTACTACAATGTAAATTGTGAAAATACATGTAGTTTGAGACTGCTTAGAGTAACATTTCAGCTCCCTACAGACTTCTGCAAGAAGTACCAGTGTCTCTGATACTGTATCTGAGTATCTGTCACCACTTAGCTGATGAGGAAACATAATTTTTGTTGGTTGGTTTATTTTGGAGACTGGTCTGTTAGGATTTAATCCTACTGCAATAAATTTGTAGTGAATTGCCGTTAACTTAGTAAAATAGTGTATGTACTAACACTGACTGAGAAAGCAACGTCTGCAGATTCTTGTGAGGATGAATATTTTTCTGTCAAGAAGAAAACCCAAACAACAAAATAAAAACAGCAACATAAAAACCCAACACCCCCCCTCCCCCGCAAAAAAACTTTCAAGAATTGATTCTATAGTCAGTGAAGGAGTTCAGTTTATTCTGTTTTTTCCCCTGCTAGCAAAGCTATAGTGTGGCAGTTATAACATATATTATGGTCATGTTTACAGAAATCCTGGCCTAGTGCTCGGCTTCAGTTGTAGCAGAGGAGTTCTACAGCCATCAGTCCTTTCACAGTCTTTGACCTGTTTCCAAAAAGCACTTACCTCAGTTTTTCCTTTTCCTTTCTTACAAGCTGCACAAATACTCTAGTACTTATTTTAGACAATATCTGTAATAGACTTCAAACTTCCAGCAGTTTTTGTGATAGCTGTTTTCAGAAAAGTGTGATTAGAATTTTTATTTAAACGGAGAACAAGTAGTAATCATTCAATCATTCAATCACATTTAATCATTGTACAAAGTGTGGAAGATGTTGCTTCGTCTTTCTACTATTTTTTTTTCTAGCAAATGCCTTTTTCACTTTAAATTTAATACTACATAAAGCTGAAAATACTAGAAAAAAGACTGAATTATTATGCAGGCTCTTTATTATGGTTGTCTTAATGTAAATGTAATTTGGTTAACATCCTGTGGTTTTGAGGGGTTTTCCATACTATTTGTTTACAATGTTCCATTCAAGTTTTCTGCCAGGTGAAAAAGGTTTAGCTTAGTTTTTTTTTTCAAATGCTAATTTCATTACTTGGCTACCTTGGTAGGCAGGTTAGCTTCTGAAGTCTTGGCAAAACAGAAGAGCTCTAAAATGTGTTCTGAATGTGTTCTAGCTTTTTAAATCAGCCTTTTTAACACCTATTTTATTATGTTACCAGACTAAAACTTTTAATGAAGGGGTATCTTTGTTTCACTCACTGCATCTTTAGTGTTCTGGATATATCCAGTTAAACCTAGTATTTATTGGGTTAAAAATGGTAAAATTCAGAAAAGAAAACCCACTGATTGATTGAATTAAAATTCAACTAAATGCTTTGGAGAAAGAATATCTTGATTTAAAATTCACTAAACAAATGTATCTGAGGTACTCATATCAAAAGTAAAAGGTTGCACATAGACTTGACAGAAAGGTATTATGTAATGGGATAAACTGAGATAATTAAAATACTGTATAATTAAACAAAGAGGCTACTTGCTCTGCAAGGAACCTTTTATACTTATATTCTATCTCTATTCTATCACTAATTCTGTGCATCAGACAATGGATTGATATTCAGAAAGCAGATAAGAGTGAGGAAGCTGCTCTTCTTGTCACAAGGTACTCTGTTAAAAGAAAACTATACTGGATGTTAATCTGTTAAACTATTTTTTGTAAATAAATTCTAGGTACAAGAGAAGTGGAAACTGAAATGTAGGTAAACTGCAAAATTTTCTTCAACTTGTTTACTTGCTTGCTGATGTGTACCATGAAAGATATAATCCAGAAGCTAGCTTTTGCAGCTAAGTGATGTGTCACTGAGCATTATAAATATCTGCTATATTTACAATGCGGAAAATATTTATTTCATAGCTTATTTGGGCAGATGTGAGCAAGTGTGGGAAGTATGTTAATATATGGAAACACATAACTCTTTAAGTCAAATATTTCCAGTTGGTAATATCCCCAGTACAGATTAAATTTCTACCTAAAGCACAGCCATGTTCTGCACTGCCCTTCTCAACCTTGCCCAGTGAAGGCATGTCTCCAGCAGGCAGGGGTTTGGTTACTCAGAAGTGGTTTGCTCTGGTCACTTCCATAAGAGGCCAAGCCAGGCTGAGGATCACTGACTGTCCAGCTTTAAGCAATAGGATAGTGTTTAAACAGGATTTATGGCAAGCCAAGCCATACAAATTGTTGCTGTATCAGGTCACTAATCCATTTAGTCCTCTGTCTTCTCTCAGGTTACATGTAGTAGTAGTATTTTTTAAAAACAGGAATTGAACCATCAAGGTTTGACTGAGACATGAAAAGCTGCTAATTAACCATAGTAATCTGGATGACAGTGAGGTGCAACTGATTGCCTGATCCATGAGGATTTATACCCTAAAAACTGTAATCCCTGCCTTGGTCCTTTTTGTCATGTTTTAGAGGATTCATGGCTGGTTGGTAGAGCGTATGTTACTGATCCATACATGAGTCAGGTCGATCGCAGGGTGTTGGCTCTCTTTGAATCCAGCTGCTAAGCTACAATAGAAGAAAGCTAAAAATACATCAGATATTTTCCTAATACTGCACTGCCATGAAAGCAACTGGGTGGTTGTAGAAAGTCATCACAGAGTTACAAATGGGAGGACCTGTCCCCTTTGAAAGGTCCATGTGACTGCACGGTGCATTCCCGTAGGAAATCTGAGGGTTCACTTGTGCTCCGCGGTCTCATACCAGGAGAGCCAGTGGAGGCAGAAGGGTTCCTCACAGTTGGGTAGGTTGTTGGCTTCAAAGAGATCTTGTTGCAGGCAGGGCATTCTTCAGGCTCTGTGGTATGGATTTTCACTTTTAAATCTGCTCTCTCCTTGACTTGGAACATCCCATGTCCTTTCTTTCCTCCTGCCAAGGGTAATTAGCAATGGGAAACACAAGGCTGGTGGCGTTGCTGGCTGGAGATGAGCCCATTCTGTTTTCAGACACCCTGGAAAGAGTGAAGAATCCTGCTTCTGTTCTCAGACCCTCTTATGATGACAAATTCACATTCAAGCCTGTTACTCAAGCCTCATCTCCATTTTACTTCATTATACAGTTGACAGCTATATGTTTGTCAAGATGGAAATTTGCAGGATTTTTGGCAATAGAGAATACTCCCATTACGAGTCAAAAGAGCTCCACTGAGTACATTAATGTAGCTCAGTGGGCTGGATTTGCATCCTGCCTTTTCGGTAATATCTGTCACTGAAGTTGGAGATTCTATTTCTCAGTTAAGGTGAGAGTGCTGCTAGTGGCTCTGTGGGCTTTGCATCCACAGAAAGGAAGGTCTCTGCTTTCTGCCTCACTGACAGGTTGATGTTTACTGAGCCCCTTAATATTTCCTCTCTGCTTCTTCTCTGTAAGATCCTAACTCAGTGCTGATATCTGTGATGTGCCCATCTTCTGAACATCATCATTTGCTTCCTCAGCTTTTCTGAGGAAGTAGTGTTCTTGGTCAGTCTTGCTGGTTTTCAGTGAAGATGATAGGGAGAAGTAGGGAGTAAAGCTACTTCGTGCTGTAGATTTCCACCAAAGAACGGGATCACTTTTGCTGCTGATTTACTCTTTTTACGATAAAACAAACTGTCCAATAAGCATCTTGCCCTTGAATGAAAATGTCACATCCAATGCTGTCATCATCCAGTTAACTCTAAGTTTGAAAAATTGGAGCAAAAATTTTTCCAGAACAAAGTATCAACTTTTTCACTTAATCCTGTTCCTGGTTCTGTTCACATTTCTGAGCTGTCCAATCTTACAGAAGGCAGGAGAGACTAAGAATTTGCCTTGTACTTTGCAAGGGTGCAAACACAGTGGGAAACACTACTTAAAATATAGTTGTGCTATTACTAGTTCTACTTAAAATATATATAGGTATGTGGAGAAGGGGCACCGAACAAGCAAATATGTTATTAATGCCCAAGGGCAGTGTTGATGCAAAGGGATCTAAACAAGCCCTGTGTAATCTCAGTTGAAGAGTACTTCTGAAGAGCTGCTTTCTAGGGTGAGGAAATTCCAGTAGAGCTTTCCAATAATAGTTGCAGTAGCAGAGCAAGAGGAAAAAAAAATTGCTTTTTAAGGAGCAGATTAGTGTTTTCAGGAGGTGACAAACTAATTTTGTTTTGAAAAAAACACCAACAGATGTTTTGTGCATTTGAAGTGGTGCACCAGGAGCTGCAGGAGTTGTAGCACAGCACTAAGGCAGAACTTTGTAAACGTGTACTTGAAATGACACTGCTGCCCATGTGAGTTCGGTGACCAACAAGATAGCTTCCTGTTGGAAATTCCCATTAATCTGTCATAAATTTTCAGTTACTGACAAGTCAATTTGATATTTTAATATTATATTTGGTATTATTTTTTGTATTATTTTTTATGTTTTATCACTGGACAAGAGTTGGCTTAGAGTTCTAAACCCTCTCCTGCGCATTATATACCCAAGTCAAATGATGACAAGAGTGGGCTCTTCTGCCTTTAGTAGACCCAAGCCATTTCTTACTTACAACAAATCCTAACTGAGAAGGATGTGTATTCTCTGGTGATTGCCTTCTTGCATCAACTCAGCTATTGGGTATAGAATAAACAGTGAGATACGTATATATATATTATATCCTATTATTGATCCTACTTCAAAGCTCAATGATCAGCAAGATTCCCAGGAGTTTGTGACTGGCTGGTACAATTTTGATTACCTCTCGGTATGCATTGTTACCCTGTCTTTCCAAAGGAGACTGTCAGGTGCCATAATTGGTTTTAGGAGTTTATTTGCTACTAGGGCAGAATCTAATTATTCCATTTAGAGTGACATCTAAAATGCCTTTTGATAACTGTGTTGATATATACCAAATCAGAAAAGCAATTTTTAGCAATCCTTTTCCTTTAAACACTACTGTAGTGTATAGCCAAGAAAAATGTAGGGTTTTTTTATCTTGCAAATCTTCTCAAAATAATAAGAGGAAAACTAATTTCATATAGCTGACTGAGGTTAGGAGCAATAAATACTCGATTAGTTCAGACCACACAAACTCTAGTTTGTCTTGGAGCTGCTTAATTACAGATTCTTTCAGCATTGTACTTAAAATTATGGTAAAACTGGAAAGCATAAAACTTTGTGTTACTAAAATTCATCCACATATTTCATAATACAAGTCAGAGAAAGTGCTTAGCCATGAGTATCAGATTATGTGATGAGAGAACAAGTTTATGTTCTGTCATGTTAGTTGTACATTGGAATCAAGACTTTGAGAGGCTGGGTTGTTGTTCTTTTGGAACAGGAATTAATTTAAGGTGAATAACAAAAAAGGAAAACAGGGACTTACATGTCTTCCTTTTCTGTAGTTCAGGTGTTGCAGATTTTACTGCACTTTGGGAGATGGAGGTGATGGGTTTCAAGTAAGGTTACACAAATCTTCATGTCACTTTTAAGCCCCATCCTCAAAAGCAGAGATTTTCACAAGAGATCGCTCTAAGCCAAATCCCAGAATCAAAAAATATTCTGGGTTGGAAGGGACCCACAAAAACCATTGACAGACAGCAGCCACATGTTGTCATTACTGTGGTTTGTGCGTTATCCTCACTCACCATGTGCATGTAAGATTGGGTAGAACAGCTGTGGGTTCAGCAGCTAAACATAGGCTTAGAAGCCAGCACCGGTCTGGAAGCAGACTAGGATGTGTTGGTATATTTAGTTCCACACTGCACGTGCCATGCTGCCAGTCCATGTCTGTGCTTGTGTAGCTCCTGCCTGCCTCAGCCTCAAGGGTTTATTCCATAGGAAGCCTCTCTACTAAAACCATATAGACTGAGGATGGATGCTTTTTTGTTCTTCTGGGGAGGATTTTCCTCCCTCCTCAGAGAGAAGATTGACCTGTGCAATACTCATAGTAGTCTGTTTATTTCTGTGCTGCTGACCTGGCCTCACTTTTGGTTTTGGGAACTGTGCTTGGTAGATATGTCAGATAGAGTGAGTAGAGGCTGTGTACCTTGCATGTCGGGTTTTCTGCTATAAAGCTATGCTGAGAACCTGTGTGGTCTTGGGCCTTTTTGTGTTTGCATTAGTTTAATTGCTTCTTTGACCCCTCTTCCTCCACTGGCCTTTCAAGCTCTGCAGGCTCTTAGCCTCACTGATATCTCTCCACAGGATCTTAGTACCAGGAAGCATCTGGGCTTGTCTGGAACTCCCCCAGCCCTGCTGTCCAGTTATATCCAGCATTTTCTCTGGCTTTTATACTAAACTTCTGGTTTTGCAATTTTAATACCTGTAATTCACTTGTTTCTGTTCTGTTAAGCTGTAGATGAGGAGTTGATTAGTTTTAGTTCTCTTTATAACACATCTGTTTCAGCATCTGATTGCTTTTTCATTTCTTTCAGAAGCATTTAGTTGCCCTCTGAGAAAGGGAAGTAATTTATAAACATCCTTCTAGACCAGTTCTTTTATGCAGCTCTTCCAGATATTTGATAGTCTCTGTTAATTTCTTTTATAGTTTCCTTTTACTTTTTTCCCTTTGGGTTATTTTTCCATATTGTACTTCTACTGTCATATTCTAGGTGGTGTTTTTAGATTTCAGTCTTTATCATTACAATCAAAATAGAATTTATTTTCTGCCTTAACAACATTTAGATTAAATTTTATCCTACATTAGGAAACCTTTCAGTCTGTTTCTGTTAGGTAAAATCCAAAGCAGGAATTCACGAGTTAAAACAGTGGGAGGTACTGCAGTTTAAACAGAATTCAGTAGTGTGAATTTCCACTATTTTTTCGTTTCACTGGCTACATCAAAGCAGACTCTTGGGAACGGTCTGCAGGGAACCCTATCTGTCCAGGTCTGAAACATGTTGAAATAAGCTACACTTCCATTCCAGCCCACGCACCAGCATTTTTTTCCCCTGAAAACCACAATGTAGGAAATGTCACCTGCACATTTATATCTTTCCCCTAGTGGACTTGGAAGATGGCCCAGTCACACTCTCAAGCTTAATGGCATCCTTGCACCAGCATTCAGGTGCAGGTGCTCACTTGTGTTTTAATTTGTAGATATCTCTCTCTTTCCATTCAATCTGATTTTACAGACCTAATTTTCATAAACTTGTATATGAACACACATACACACACACCCCTCCTTTGGACCCAATGTATTTAAAAGATGATCCATTAAAAGCCAGCATGGATGTTTCCATTACCTCTTCCTAAGAACTGAGGGTAGTACTTTCTGTTCTGTGAACACTTTGGTGGTTTGAGACTGCCAGGGTCAGTAAGATTTCTGAAAACAGGAAAATCCACATCAGTTCAGAACTTCACCTTATTTCTGTTAAATGTGCTGATACTGACAGTAGTACTGCTGGGCTGCCTTATCTCTTGGTCTGGAGTCTTTGTGGATTTGATGAACTAGATCTATGAGTTCTTGTGGTGTCTTGAGTCAGAAGGGGATAATGCTCTTAGCTGAAAATAGGGCTGTTCTGTTTGGTATTTGTTTTTCCATTTATAACTTACCTATTTCCACTTTTTTTTTAATCTTTTATTTCCAATATGTGAAGTTGTTCTCTGAATGCTCTAGGAGTTAAGGTGATCTTGGGGGAATAATGATATGTCTGACATGAGTGAAGAGAGGTGCTCTGGAGAAAGGCCTGTCAGAGAGGGAACTTTCTTCTAGATTGCTGAGCTATGAATGTGGCAGGGAGTGTGGCTTCCCTAGGCAGTTTCTTAGGACCTTAGGTTTCTTAGGACCTCTCCTGCTTCCAGGTACAGCAAACTCACTGGACACATGAACATTTACTTGATCAGCTTCTACTGCTGGAATGTGCTAATTTGGATCTTCTTGTATGGAAGGGCTCTAACACAAGTAATTGTGTTGTAGACAGACCTAACCAGAAAGTCTGTCAGGGTCAAGCTGACATCTAAGTAAGCACTGGAGTCTGCTCCAAGCGAGGAGAGTTTAAGGAAACCTGGATTCCACCAGTGGGACTGACCTCAAGACTGATGTGTTTTGAACAGCAGAGTCTTGGCCAGGGATTAAAAGCAGTGATGTCTCTGAAGGAGGTTAAAGCAGCTGTCTTCTGGGTGTTTCCTGTTTGGTTTAGCCTTGGAGAGCTCCTGGTTCACTTGTCTTCAGTTTGTTCCTTTCAGTACCTGAGCTCCGCTACAACAGAGTTTCCTGTTTAATTTCTAAGGAGCGTTACTATTGTAATAGTAATGGCATGAGACTAACCTACCTTCTCTGACCTGACAGGGAGTCTTCTTGTTTGCACTTGACTAACACTGTCACTCAAAAATCACTGAGTCGTGTTACTATATTAGTTTCCTGGAGCTGACTGACCTTTCCTAATTATTGTAATGTTTCATTTCTTCTTTATTTTCATTATGTTTCATAATTGATTCTGGGTGCAGGTATGTATATATCTTGCAAAGACTTGTACAATCATTTGGAATGGAAGGAACCTTGAAAGTCATTTCACAAACCCCAAATTCCTTCCCCCAACACACACCCTGCTGTGGGCAGAAACACTATATATATATGTATATCTTTAGTCTGGTGCCTTGAATTCACTGTGCAGAGAATCACTTATTTTGCAAGCAGCTGTTTTGTTTTGTTTCTTCTAGACATTCAATACTCATAAATCTGAACTTGAAGTTTCAGACAGCCCTGGAATATCATGCTAAAACTCTTGGGTTAGTAAATAAAATGCAGCTCCTTTGCTGCTTGGTAAAATATTTTAGATATGGTCTTTTCTGGTCTTGTCAACACCTCGTGCCTATGAGCATGCCCTGGAATTTGATTGCCAAGTGGCACACGGGTTGGATTGTTCAGTTTGCCAATTCACATTTGGGTTTGATTTACTGTCTTTAAAGTATTTCAGGTAAACCACAATTGTCTGGATGGGAAAGTTAACAGAAGGCACCTAACTCCTGAAAATACATAATCAGTATATGGTGCCACAGTTATTTTCAGAAACCTTATTGGCATGCTAATATCTGTCTTAGGTTGTAATCATGTTAGTCAGGGCAATTGGATGTGGTAACACCCTGAATCTGTCAAAACAGACATAGGCAGCTGACAGTGTGCAGAAATCAATCACTTGCTCTCTTTGCTTAAGTGATATGTGAAGTCTATACCATAAAAAAGTAGGCTTGAACTCCTCAATTAATATGTGACCATACCAAAATTTGAAATGCACAGACTTCCATTTCCTAATTAATAAATACTTAGGCTAATGAAATGACAGTGGCAATTTTAATCCCCCATATTTAAGAATCTCTGACTCACTGCCAAAGGAGAATATAGTAGTGCCAAAAATAATTAGGCATTTCTGTAGCATGCTTTTACTTTGGATCTGAAATCATTTAGAGGCAAACTGATATCTCCATGATCATTGTGCAATGGGCTCTAGGAAAACTGTGTTTAAGCACGGAGGTTGGACCAGGTCAGCCCACTGGTGGTCCCTCCCAGCTCTAACACTTCTGAAATTGTATAATTTTCTTCCAGTGGATAAGGAAACAAAATTACAGTTGGGGGAATTGGCAAGGTTAAGGACAGCTATAGTAGCAGACTCTTAAGTAAGGGTTGTGGAGGAGTCGACTATAAGTAACTGTAGTGTTACGGCCTCTTTCAAATCGGCATAAAGTTTATGCTGAAATTGTTCCTGACTACATTTTGATAGGT
Source organism: Molothrus ater (assembly GCF_012460135.2). Lineage (NCBI taxonomy): Eukaryota > Metazoa > Chordata > Aves > Passeriformes > Icteridae > Molothrus > Molothrus ater. Next base: position 70,739,682 of record NC_050479.2, read on the forward strand.
TTGCAAAAAGGACCACAAAATGAATGCTTATCAAAATGGTGGGGGTGGGTGTCTGACTATAAGGGGAGCTGCAAACAGAAACAGAAGGGATTTGGCTTTTGTTTTACTGCTCTGCCTGTTGTTCTGCTGAGACACAGAAATCGGACACTGGGCTTGATGAAAGTGTAAGTGAAGGGGGGTAGTGAGGTTCCTGTGCCAAAAATGAGCATGTATTGGAAAGGCTGAATATGGGTTAGGAAAATCAAAACAGTGTAATGATACACAGACAGTGCTGTCAGTAACACAGAAGAGTTTAAGAAAAGGCAAAGATTGTTTTGTGAGGAAGCACCACTGTCACATTAACTTGGGGAAGAATTTGGCTCATGGTATTTAATGTCACATCACTCATTTAAAGCCCTAAAAATAGTGTTTATAATAAAACCCCTGACACAGCCATGACTGGTGTAATTCAGATGGCCCCTTTCCTTTTCTAATTTGTGAACAAAGGCGCTCCTTTGAAGAGAAGTGTTTGTTTACAGTTGTTTATCAGTGCAGGAAATGGATCAATTAGATGGAACTTTCTAAGTTAATTGAGTGCCACTACTGAAGCCACCTGACGTCATGCTGGTGCCAGCAATGCCAGCTGAGAAATCTCATCCTTGTTGCTGTGGGAAAGACAAGGACACAATGGGAAATGTTATTTTTGGCCCTCAAAAGATTAAAAATTTTAAATATTTATAGAGTCTTATCTAAAATACTGATTGGTTATTAGTGCCTTGAATTGAGGCAGGGATGTGTGAATCCCTAGAGCTTTATGACCATACCCCATCTGAATTAATCTGAACCATTAACAGGGAATTGGCACTGTAAATTTTCCTCTAGCTATATCCTCCTTTCCACACTGCACTGCCTTTATTTTTTCCTCTTGGATAGTTTTGTTAAAGATCTAGAATGTAATACCAGCACACAAAAAATAGCTTTCAGTTTCATCCCTCTTTGAAATATTTGGCTTCAGAGCTATATTTATATATTTTTTTCCTGTTTTTATTTCCTGGTTTGTTTTTTTTTTTCCTTTCCCTGCTACACAGCCTTATAATCCTTTTTGCCTGTGCAAAAGCAGAATGACTTCATTAGCATGGTGCTACCTTGTCACTGTACTGAGTTTTGCAATCTTTTTCTTACTCAGCCATTCTTCTCTACTGACTTAAGGGAGTTTTGGGAGGGGGAGGGAGGAGGCTTAACGTAAATATTCTGGATTATTTTTTCCAGGCAAATTGATGGCCTGTTTTGAGACTGGAGAAGCTATTGGATGCATTTGTTAGTGTTGCAAACCCATATTTTTCCTGTCAGTTGCAGAATAGCTCTGGCTTATGACAACTGTAATGAGGTCTTCGATAATGCTTCTCTGGCCTGTAGCAAATGAGCTTATTGTGGGAGCCAGGAACCCTTTCAGAAAGCCCCAATTTCAGAGCTGAGAGAGAAACAGGAGAGCACAAGCTTTAAGTAAAGCTGCTCTCATCTAATCTTGAGTCTTGCAGGAGAACCACTTGAGGCTACCAGTGAGGTTGAAACTATTCAGTGTGGCTAATGTTTAGCATCTAATATGAAAAAAAAACCCAAACCAAAAACCTCTTTTCCTCTGATATGATTTTGATGTTGCTGTCAGGCTTGTGGTAAAAGAATGAATGATCTTGGCATGTACTTTAAGGGCAGAGCACACAGGAAAACTCTGCAGGTCAGTTACCTTAAAAATGTCTCAAATTCAATAGGCTTGTGAGCCTAAGGCAAGCTTAATTAAACTTAAAGGAAAACAGAAATAAGAATTTAAAATGCTAGTTTGGCTCACATAAATGTGAGTAAGCCAAAGTCTGGATTACTCAATTCCAATGAGTAATTGGTTGTGGGATTTGTTTTGTGAGCATTTTCCTGCACAGTGCAAATTCTCAGCATCCTTCTCTTTCACTCTGCGTGTGTGTCAGTCTCTGAAAAAGGAGAGGAAGGAACTTAAGGTTATGATTTGGGGGCTTAAAATGTCCTCCCTGTCACCCTTTTTCCTCTCAGGCCACCTGCAGACATGCTGGAAAGTATTTGTAGGGTGAAGGAGATACAATGGTCCTCATTGCATTATATACCTGAGACTCTGTCTGTGCAGCTGTGTTCCATGCTGGAGCCTTGGAAAAGAGCTCCCTAGAAGGGATTGCAAAACCCCAGTTAGCAGTGAAGTTTAAAAGGAAGACACAAGCTGGCCACAACATGTGGCTTTGTGGGCAGAAAGCTTGTCACTTTTGAAGGAGCTGAACCCCAGAACCCGGCACTGTGGTTTTGTTTTTCCTCTGTTAAAAATATTCTTTAGGGATCACATCTTCACTGAGGTATCTTTCTCCCTTTCTCTTTTTGATTGAAATACACATGGCTTTATTAACAGTTTCGTTTACTTCTCTGTTAAGCTAAACTAAAAGCTTTGAAGAGCTTCTGCAATGGATTTAAGTATCACTGAACCAGCTGGCTGCTTTTCCTTGCTGTGAGAGAAATAAGATTCCAGCTCTTGTGTGCACAGGTCCTTAGTTTCTGGAGCTCTCAGTGTCTCCTTCATCTGCAGCCTCCAGCTGATGCAGTCTGAATAATGTTTCTTACTGTCCTGGCCATGACAATGCCCAGTGGCAGATGATTAGGAAGAGTATAAGAACAGGAAGGGATGTAATGGTGCTTCTGTGGTGTAGTCTCCTACCTCTAAGCAGGTCAGGAATTTCAACATTGAGGAATATCTTCAGTTTTATGTCGTGTGATCACTCTCTGGTCCACAGCAATGTCCTGAATCATATGCTATAAATGGGAAAGCATATTACCTCCATGTGGTTTTGAACCTACCACTGCCTGTCTGCTCTGGTGTTCCAAGTTCCTGTACTGGAAAAAGAAAGGAACAATTACTCTTTTTACCTGCTTTCTGCCATTCTTGCCTTTCCAGGCCTTTATATAGCCTTTCTCTCTCTCTCTCCTTCAATGAAAGTCCTTGCACTAGTCATTACTCACAGTGAAGCCATGCCATACTGTGGTCACTTCTGTTGCCTTTCCCCTCAACCTTTTCTAATTCTCTGATGTCCTTTTTGGAATGAGGACAGCACATAGAAGAAGCACAGTTGATTGCTTGGGATTTTTTTGTAGCAGCAAAATATTTATGTTTCTTCAATCCCATTTCTAGTAAGTCCTAACACTGAATTTGCTTTTCCGGACTCCTGGACAACAGGATTGCATTCTTAGGCCTTCAGCTGGCTATTCCTAATACAAGTTCCCCCCATGTCTATTGCTTTTTACTGAAACACATTGAATTTTATTATTTTGCAAAATATTACCATCTGCACAGAGCCACTTGTTCCCTCTCCCACCAGCTGTATCAGGGAGAGAATTAGAAGGGTAAAAGATGGAAAACTCATGGGTTGAGATAAAGACAGTTTAATAAGGAAAGCAAAAACTGCACACACAAGAAGCAAAACCAGGAATTAATTCACTGCTTCCCATGGGCAGGCAGGCGTTCAGCCATGTCCAGGAGAGCAGGGCCCTATCAGGTGTATTGGTTACTCAGGAAGACAAACACTATCACTTCAGAGGTCCCCCTCTTCCTCCTCCTTCCCCCCATTTTATACACTGAGCATGATGTCAGATGGTCTGGAATATCCCTTTGGTCCATTGGGGTCACCTGGCTGTGTTTCCTCCCAACCTCCCTTGTATTCCTAGCCCCCCGCCTCCAGCATGACAGTATGGAAATCAGAAAAGGCCTTGGCCCTGTGTAAGCCCTGCTCAGTAATAACCAAAACATCTCTGTGTTATCAACCTTGTGTTCAGCACAAATCCAAAAGACAGCCTATTCAAGCTACTGTGAACAAAATTAACTCTACCCCAGCAAAAGCCAGCACACTGCAATCTGAGAAATAAAGTTTTCTACCACACAGATATGGTGTGCAGCTCAAATTAGTAAGCAACATAGCTCTTGCTGGACAGCCCCAAACAGAAAGAAACAGGGAAATGCAAAGTATTTTAAATATTTAATCTGACTCTACTTGAGCATTAGCATTACCCATGGTCCAAAGTCACTTAAGTGTTCTTGAAAAATACCATAATCATTAGTAAGCAGCTTGCAATGTTGATTGCTGGTCAGATGTGTACACAGGGAGGAGGGGGAGGTACCACCATGGGCCAAGGTAAACCTCCAGAGTCCCTGAAGGGGGGAAACAATGGCTTAAATTTAAAGATTTCTGGCAAGCTTTTTAAAAATGCTAGTTGTTTATTACTCCAAGGCTTAAAGACTTTGGGATTTATTTCCAGTGTCACAGCTTTGGAAAACAATGCTTCGACTATTTTCATGAAAATTCTAAAATTACTCATCTTCATCTACTGTACCTTGCAGGCTTTAAGCAGAATATAAATCCAGCTTTTTTAGTAGTCAGGCAGAGGCTATTTCAAAACTGTTCCTGATTATATGGGGCTGACACAGTTTTAAAGAGTAGCCATATGGGAGTGTTTCTTTTAAAACCACACACAACATGGCATTGTAGGATTTTTGCACAGAGAAGGAAATAAACTAGGTCAGCATAGGTCAAACTTCAGTCTTCCAGTGAGAAAAGCATCTATTTTAAGTGGAAGATGAGAAATGATATAGTAACTGTTACCCTGAAGTGAAAAATGGTGCTGTTTATGTGTTTAATTGGTCAGGGTTTGCAGTGGGGCTTTGAATTCCGCTGCTGTCGGATCTTGCGTTGCCGCTGTCGATCACGGGTTTTCTCTTGCTTGAAAGACTCATGGTGAATTTATTTTGGATGGTTTCTTAACAGGTGTTTCCTCAAGGCTCCGAAGGCTTTAACTGAGAGCAGTGCTGCGTGTCCAGAGCTCTCAGCTGCAATCACACACAGCCTGATGCGGGCTGGTGTGTTTACCCATCTGTGGCCACGCTGACAGCAGGCCCTAGTGGCCCCGCTGCCCGGCCGGGACGCAGAACAGATGTCGGGGATTAGGGGGAAGGATCTGGGGAGGCTCTGAGGCTGCACAGTGGTGGAAGTCATTCATTGTGGAGTCGTTCATTGGAGTCATTCATTGTGGAGTTGTTCATTGGAGTCATTCATTGTGGAGACATGGACGGGGCTGCTGGGCCTGTGCTGAGGGATCGCCCAGAATGGACCTCGGTGGTTTTGTGTATCTGAATCAAAACCAAATGTTTTCCTGGTACCTTTTAATTAAAGGGAAGCGTAAATCAATTCAATAAGATAAAGTTGGTGCGCCAAGTGTATTTTATTTCTACAGTGTTCTTCCCAGAAAAGAGCTGGAGATATGGGGCTCTGAAAGTCACGCTGCGGATGGAAAGGCTGTCCTCCTGTGAGAGAGGAGGTGGCTGTGCCTGACCTGGGGTCAGGCAGCCAGCAGAGCTTCTGTACCTTGGACCGGGACTCATGGTCAATTTGTCATTTTGTCAGTGTTTTATGCTTAAGGGAATGTTTCCTGTGGGACTGCTTGTCTTCAGCTGTTGGGTTTATCGATGGCCCTTGTGTTTGGAACATTCTGTGCTCGGAAATCAACCGTATGTGGAAACATAGGGGTAGCGCAAGGTGACCAAGACTGAGCAGTGCATGGCACTAAGTGTCCCCTACAGACATTGAATACTGCCCCACCTTACTGGGAGGCTTGTCAGGCATCTCACTGAGCTGGAAGCTAACTTTTGGCAGCAATTCATTAAGTTATGGAATCAGAGCAGGCACCTGTAGCTGTGATTTGTAATATGGAAAGAAAATTACATGAATTGTTACAATATTGTGATGCTGTTGTGAAGATTTCAATAAAGGGTGAAAGGAAGGGCGAAAAATAGAGACACAGAGTGCATCTCCAGGCTTTGGCAAGAGACAGGAAAGTGCAGTGGGAATTGCCGCAGATGTACTTCATACGTGACAGTACAAGGCACAGAGACACGGTGGCTCTGTGAAAAAGTTCTATGTGCTCAAGCAATGGCATAAATTACTCTGGGAATGAAAACAAAGGAAAGTGGTAAGGTTTTATAGGAAAAACTATTTATTTGTGTAAGGCTCCATGGATCTGAGTTGAATTGCAGTCATGCTAAAATAACCCAAAGCCTTTTAGGGCCTCCAGGAGAAGCAGTATGACAGTAAAGAAAACTTTGAGCTAACTGCATTCAGAATATGCTTTAAGAACGTAACCACTGAATGAAGATAAAATCCATGTGAATATGTGGTGACTGAGCTAGTAAATTACTCTTCCTGGAGAAATAAAATGTGGGGAAGTAATGGCTGTTATCTGATGCAAATCAACCATTGCTGTAAGAGATTAAGATCTCTAAAGCTGAGTTTAAAGGACACAGTTTTCCAGAATGCAGAACTCCCTCTATGGAAGTGGTGTACTTTCAGCTGCTGTTGACTTTGGTAAGAATTCAACATGCTTATCAATTTATAAACCTATGTCCCAATTTCAAAAACTTGGAAACTATCTGCTTCTCTTGGCCTTGCAGTTATGAGATGTAATTCTTGCTGTATGATTATTATCCATTTTCTGAAATTCTTGAGCTATCAAGGAATCTACAGGATGTGAGACATGGGGAATAGTGTTATCCTGGTAAATGCAATGTCAAACCATATTAGGGAATAAGCAAGTTAAAAACAGAAGATCAACAACAGTGTTTTCCATTTGTGGGTTTCAGTGCTGTAATTCACTGCAGGCAGCAAACCACATGTGGAGTTGCAGTACTCTCCAACAAATTGCCTGCAAGAGCAGGTGTCAGCCTGCCCCATTTAAATTGCTACATCAGGACTTTGGAGAGCAGCAGCAGTCTTGCTGACATCAGCTCATTTGCCAGATTTGGAGACAAAATGCTGAATCTAATTTGAACTAATACTCATGGAAGTGTTGCCACAGGCCATTTTAGATCTTAATATGTGCTGTAGAACTTCAGTTTCGGTCAGCAGCTCCAGTCAGGACCTAGAATTGTTTAGGTGGCTCAGGCATGTGGATAGATACCTGATTATACTTACCTGAATTATTTAATAGTGTTAATTTAATAATGGTAAACCCCAACTTAATCTTGGGTTGTTTTAATGGACTCTCTTAAGATGATCTATAAAAGCACAAAAAAGTTTAGCATGAAGACACACACAGTAGCAAAACAAATAGTAAAGGAATAAATGCAGATTGCAAAGATTCTTCTTGTTTAAGTCAGTAAAACAATCATGTGAGATGAGGCAAGTATTATTCCATACTAATATAAAAATGCTATTTTCCAATTAAATATTTGTTTGTTTGAAAGCTTACTTTCAAAACACTTCACTGAGGGTGGTTTTATACTTTGTGTTTTCTGAGGATAGAGCATATACCCAAATTCATACTGCAAAACCATGGCAAAAGTGATCTTTCCACTCCTGATAGAGGATCTTTTTACTTAGGAATGCTAATACTGAGAAGGAGGGAATATCTTGAAACAAATGTATTTCATGTGAGGAAGCCAGTGTTGTTGCAGTAGCAGAGCTGGGAAATTTTCAGCACAGAAAGCCAGCAAATTTGAAGGTTCTGAATCTTTTTGTAGATGTAACTTAGCAAGTTGTACAAATATCCTGTATCTTTTCTGGCAAGGAGCAGCTTCTTCTAAACATAATTACTCCCCTGGAGTTTGAAATTCAAAGGTGGTTTCTGTAATTTTTTTTTCCCCCTGCAGCCTTCATGATGAAGGCACAGTTATTAAATAAGGGCAGCTACTCTACAAGAGTCGTTCCTCTTAAAACCTTTACAGAAACTTAGAGACACCAAACAAGAGTGGTTACATGCTGAACATTACTTCAGAAGGAGAATGTAAAGTATAAATTTCTTCTATGCAGAGTAGAAGTTTATCCTAAAGTGCATGAAGCAGTGACAAACTGTTGCATTATCGAGTCTGTCCAAATTACTCTTCCAGATTTCATGCCTTTGTTGGTGCAATTTGAGGGGAGGAGGAGGGCAAAAAAAAAAAAAGAATTCTTAAAGAAGTATGTATAGGTGTGACTTTGCTTTCATCCTGGCTTCACTTCCTTCCATGTTTCACATTGGCTCAGTGGAGTTCTGGAATCATGGCAGGTCACTGCCCAGCAGCTGTAGCTGCTCATGGGCCTGCTCTGCCAGACTCTGCAGGGGAAGTTCATCTTTAGTTGGAGTGTAAAAGAGAATTATATTGTGTTGGACAACTGTGTAATTGTGGACACATCTCAGGAAACTCAAACTATCATATAATTCAGAATAATACCAAGCCTGACTAAGGTGAGGAAAAATAAATCTTGGATGACATAAACATTTTTTTTCCAAGTTGTGATTTTTTTTCCAAGTTGTTCATGGTTTTAATTTGTGCTGGAGAGGCTCATGCTAATACAGAAGGGTATTTTTTTTTTTTAATATGAAATAATAATTAGCACTTGATGCTATTTAGGTAAAAATTTACTGAGATGTTTCATCCACTATGAGGAGAAGGTCCTTTGGTTAATGAGGTGTGTGCTTTCTAAAAAAATTTCAGGAATCCACTTAGCCATTTACATGGAGCATGATTTTGCCACTAACTTTTAACCAACAGTTTTCTCCAAATAACTATGAAGAAACATAAATTTACCTTTTTTTTAGCTTAGCATAATGAATAATGAAAAAATTACAGGCTGTGTGGAATTGAATCAGAGTTTACACTGCTAGTGAACCATAAAATCAAATTAAAGCACTATCTGATTAATTTTCTTAATTCTCTGCTATCAGAGTAATAATGGAGGGTAGCATGGGCAGGCTCCTTGTTTAATTGGTACTGTTGTATACTATTTAATAAATGAGATGAAGTAATTTCTTCCTTAAGCAGGATGTAGAATGTATCTTTAGTTAACACAAAACAGAGCTTATTTTAGCATCCTGTGGGACATATTTGGCCAATGATATGTTCATGTATCTAAGTTATATTAAGAAATAGAATAAAAATAGGTTTTTAACTTGCTATGTTCCTCCATTATGGAAAAAGAATTCCTGATAAGAAAATAAAAGGATCTAGAAGATCCTTTCACTGTGCTCCTATGGTTTTATGGCTCTATCTAGTCCTTTCAAAACCATGGCTGTGTATGTGAAGTTAGTTTTGGTGGGTATTTTCTTCCCCTTGAAGGTTTTGATTTTTGATTTGTAACTTTGTACTGCTAATTCCTGATCATGAAATAACTTAAAGCAAGCAATTTGTCTTTTTTGAGTTGACATTATATTTTTCTTGGTCTTCTGCACTTTAATTTGTATTTTCCTGCTTTCTTTTATCTGTCATAACCAGCAGCTTCATTAATGAAAAGCTTCTTGCCTGATGCCTGGACCTCAAAACACCTTGGTCTTTACTAGGAATGCCAAATTCGTGCCTTTGTGCTGGTGTTGGCAATTTTCTTTTTGCTCAAAGTGCAGCTCCTTTTGTCCCTCCCTACATTTATGTCCAGGTGCTATATTAAAAATATCAACAAGCTTCATAGCTAGGGAGCTAGACAGTGGATAGATTTCTTACTCTAGGCTCCCATGTGTCTTCAAGTATGACTGGCAAAATTAAGAGAAAAGGGTAAAATATTTGAGTGAGGTGTCTGATTTTTTTTTCTCCTTTCCTCCTTCTGCTGGTCTCAAGGGGATGTGTTGGTATGAGCAGAGACTGGGAAAGGGAGGAAATAGTTTTGAGACTGGACCAGTGCGTCATTGTGTTAAATGCAGCCAGCCAGTGAGGTCATTGTTTTCTTCTGAGTCATTTTAGAGTGAAAACTCTTACATTATGGAAAACATTGCACATCTTTATTTCAGATATGGAAATATCCAGCCAGCCTTTCAGTGGCAGAGCTCTGCTGATTTCATCTGAGGTACTCCTGACTCCCAGTGGTGTATGCAGGAGGGGAAATCAAATTCTTCTGCCTCATTTCTTAAAACTTTGCCACTAACCCAAAGGGCTTATTCTTCAGGTACTTTTCCAGCCTAGGTATTTGTTGAAGAGGGAGCTATTAAATCTGTTGATTGCACCTGTCAGCCCTGAATCTACAGATCTGTCCAGCCTGGAGCTGGCTGCAGTTATGTTGCAGGGAAAAGTTCTTAAGCACCAACTCAGGTTGAGACTAGACTGTGTTTGTGTGCACAGGGAAAATCCTCAAGACTGCATTCTTGGATATTGGTTATATTTCATACTTGGGCTCCAGTAGGCTCATTCTCCATCTAGTATGATTTAATTGGGGGACTTGGGCAATCTGCCCAGCTCTGCAGTCAGTTTGTGTGACTATGAGCTAGTCCTGTCATCTCTCTGCACTTACATTTTAATGTATGTGATCTCTAAGGTCTAGGGCCTGATGTTTGTAGCACCTTGAGGATCTTGTATAATACAGGAATTTTAAAACTATCTCTGTATTTTCTATAGTCTTAACAGCATGGGGTGGAGATAATGACCATTCCACACAAGCTATAATAGAAATAGTAGGAGGTTTTGATTTAATGTAACAAAGTTTTTTTATCATTTGAAGTGTGAGAAAGCCATTGCTACCTGATGCCTTGAGAATAATTTATGAAAAATGTGTTTGTTTATGACACAGTATCTACCAGTTGTTACATGGCATGGACTGCTTAGAGTGTTAGTTTGTGGCAAGTCTTGTGTCTCCTTAAGACCTCTTCAGTCATTTGATTGCTAAAGAATTAATACTTCTATCCATTTGAGGTAAAACTTCCAGGCCTTTTGAAAGAAAACTACCCAGTGCTAGCACTGAAACATTCAGGCTTAGGAGGACCTGAAACGTGCAGACCGTGCACAGTGCAGTTCTGTAAAGGAAAACGGGTGGGTAATAGTCTGCAAACTGTAAATATATATTTGCTGAGGTGCTTGCTCAATTATATTGTTCATAATATGCAATAGGATTTTTTTGTGCATGGAATCTGTTTCTCTTCCTACTGAAGTTAGGGATCAAATTTACTTGTGAGAAGCATTCTAAAAATTAGAAAAAAAGAGAAAAGAACAAACCTGCAGTAAAGATGTCAAAGTTGGAACATCACTAAAAGTGCAACAATTTCAAGATTGGGGCAGAAGGTGTTTTACTTAATACTGAATCTATTTTCTAGACATTTAAAACAGTGTTTGAATTAGTCCTATTGAGTCTGTAGAGCAGAAGAAAGGCCATCTTTTGCAGGAATCTGAGAGTTTTCAGAGCATTGCTGCAATGTGTCTCGGTGCTAATGGTTGAACTTCTCGAAGAGAGTAATATGTTTGTCCATACCCCGTGCCTTCAGATGGGGCACTGGAACTTAAGTGAAGCAGGACTGTTTGCCCAAGCTAGCAGCACCAGTGGGAGGAAAATGTCTGTTTCTGAGGGCCTAGGAATGGCACCTCAGGTCGATGGGCCAGGGGCAGGCTTTGAAGAAGCTGCCGTCAGTGACTGAAAAGTGACTGACATGCTTCCATGTGAATTGCCTACATGGAATGGGAGCAGAGTGACCAACTGGGCTTCCCCTGCCCCAGCTCTCGCCCTTCTGAAGTGGTGTGCTCAGACCAAGCCACTGGTCTAGAACTGCTGGAGGGGAGGCACTGGCAGACAAGTGCACCTGGTGCATCTCAGTTGGCTGCCTCCAGCTGTGTTGGTGCAGCTGGGCATTCACTGCTTCCTGCTTTGGCTACCCAGGCAGAGCAGGTGGAGCAGCAGGGCCAAGCTCCCAGAGCTGCACTTGCAGCTCCAGCCACTAGTGTCATCAATGTCTTCCAAGTCCAGATCAAGAGTACCTCAGTGATGGCAGTGAATATTTCTTGTCCCTCACAATAATCATGTGGCCATCCTCTCCCTCACTCCTCCTTTCCCAAGTGCTGCCAAAGGCAGTGCCGTGCTATCATCCACATTTGACCACTGGGGACCCAGTGATGTGCCATCAACTGCAGGTTGCACTTAAATCCCTAGTGCACAAAGCTGGAATTGAATGAGTATGAAACTGCAGTTGAGCGACTTATTGGGTCCTTATCCATGTCTCATGGAGAGAGCTGTGATCAGGCTCCAGGCACACTTCCAGGAATAATTTTTTTTTTTGTGCTGGAAATATAAAGCAATATGATCTTATACTTCTTCTGTCCATTTTTTCTCGAAGTTAAGATACGTAGATATATGAGGAAATGAAATCATAAAACTAAGTTATTCGAAATAGGAATTTTAATTTTGTCTCGTTTTTCTTGAGTGATATGATTGAGATCCTTGCTTGCTTTTTCTGAATCATTTACTGGTCCCCAGCTGTCTAACCATGCTGTGATAAGAATACCAGAACAGTGTATATATTGACTTCCCATCCCTGGGCACTTTTGGCCTTGTTCTCCTTGGAAGTTGTTGAAAATAGTGACACCACCTATTGGTAAAACAGTACAACGAGGAATAATGCTATGAACACACTAAGAATAGTAAAATGGAGAAGAGAGCTTGACATGTACTCCAGATTGTATTGCAATTTAAGGTGTTTTTTTTTAAACAATCTAATCTCTATTTCATATGCTTGTGCATAGCATGTCCTTGAGTTAAAATAAGCAAAGAAACAAAAATTCCAACCAACAAATGTAAAAGCCCACCTTAACCTATTCTTTCTAAAATAATAGTAAAAAGACAATCTTGGTCCTTCTGAGTGGTCAGTGCTATTACTTCTTTTAATGTTTTTAGAATGAAAATAACTAAATTGTCCACCCTTAAAAATGCTATTTAGAAGATGTGAAAGGCGTTGGGACCTAAATTATTTCCTCCTCAGTTCTGAAATAACTGGAGCTAACTTCTTTTTCTTTCTTTTCTTATTCCTATTCTTTATTTTTAACAAATGTTATCAATTCTCTAAAATGAATGCTTTGTCTGTGGCAGATTAATCAGTGTTTGAAAGGCAGTTACTGGTGGCAGCAGTTTAAGTTGCAGTGTTCTCAGAAGGAGGACTTGCATTAGTCTCAAGTGGTTTTGGGGGGTGCATTGTGATTAATGGTCTCTGGCAATTCACCTTGGGTGTGATAGTCACTAATGTTTACATCAGTATACAGAACAAAAACTACTTAGTTACATATCATGGGGCCTCTGTGATGACAAGAGATGGTCAATATTTAGAATTTGTTTAAAAAACAACCTATTTCTACTCCTGCTTTGTGTGATGATCTTGACAAAAGGCGAATTGTAGTGGTTCCTGTTTGGTATCTCTGCTTTTTTTTTTATCTTGGGGTGATAACTGATAGCTGAAGAGTGTTATTCACAGGAACTGGGTATAGAAATGCCATGTTTCACTGAAGATGTAATGCAGTACTGTCTTCACTGTTGTCATGACTGGTTGAGCAACTGAAATGGAGCACAGCAACAGCTGGGAAGTGTGAGGAAATCTTTGTAGGGATAAATAGGTGCTCTTATTGCAGCTTCTGTTCATAACCCAGCTCTCTGTCCTACAAGTTAGGGACTAACCTAAAAGTGCTGTCTATGGATGTCCCCAGAGCACATTGGGTGATTTGCTGTGAATGTTGTGCTGAGGAGCTCCCATCCTGTGAGAAGAGGGTGTAACCCTGCAAGGGAGGAGGCTGTGCTCAGAGGCAGAGCTGTGCATGCAAGACAGACCAGACTGTTGTGAAGCACAGCAGTCCTGTAACTCCAAGAGGGAACTAGACATGAGCAGGAAAGAAACCTTCCAGATGAGCTGAGGAATGGAGTACAACCTTGATGAGGATTGTGTAGGAAAAGCCTTCCTAGTAGTAAAATGAGTGTCTGACAGAGTTCCAATGAGATGAATAGTTTTACTGTTATGGTGAAGTTTTTGGACAGAATAATACTTGAGTAAAATACATAATTGCAGGCAAAAAGTATTTGGCTTTGAGGTTTTTTTCCAACATGCCACATGTCCAAATTCATAGCCATTGATTGAGATGTCAGCATTTGTAACAAAAATAATAGCATTTTAACTTCTATTGTACACATATTCAGAATGCTCTGCACTATAAAGCGTGTTAAGTTGCTTTCGGCTAGAAAAGCAAGAAGCGGAACGTAAAATATTTCAATTAAAAATATCAGAAAATGCATATAGAATACTGTGTCACTTTTTTAGCCTTTATTAGCATAGACAGAGGAGGGATGGTGAATGGAAATGCTGATGTGATTCTGTGACTCCTAACACTTGCAGGGTCATGGCCAAAGAAAAGCAAAGCATGAGGATAAATCTTATTATGTTTTACCACTGTTATTACAGTTCAACTTCTTGGCTACCAATAAAGTTATTAATTCCCTCTTATTCCTGTACATCCTTTTCCTTAAACAAGCATAGACCAAAACTGTCTGTGTGCTTCTGGCATTCTCATGTGAATGTGAGTATGAGGGCTCCCAAATAACGGAGAGCTGATTCTGTGACTGGAATGTGTTTGCTTACTGTCTGTGTGGGTGGCAAAGTGTCCATGAATGTTTTAGCACAGTCTAGCTTGCTCTTGGTTTCACTACAAGATTTACCACTGATCTGTCAGTCCAGCAGTGACATGGAGGATTTAACATTTAAAGGTGAAAACCACTTGTGGATGTACTCCCTACTGGGCAACCCAAGGGCAAGTTGTTGCTAAATATGACTGAGTTGTTAGATGAACAGCTCTAGACAGAGATTGACACTGGGAGAAGGTGCTGGATGCCACTGGTGGACATCCTGGCAGAGCTCTGTGATGGCTTCTCTCAGTTTAAGAGCTTTACTGTAGTGAGTGACCATCATGTGAGCAATCATTCTCATCTTAGGAGGTGTATAACTACAAATTTTGTCTCCAGTATATTTAAAGGCTAGGTAGGTGTTTCATGTAGTTCCATTTCCTCTGTAGCTCAGCTGTGTCTTTACCTGTACCATGGCCTGACACTTCAGTATTGCAGTGCTTGTGTGCTACAGTGTGAGACAAAGCTGAGCCATTCAAGCCTGTGTTACACTGCTGACATATCAGTAGGTGCATGTGTGTGGCATAAAAACTACTGAGAAGATTTTGGAAAAGAGATAGAGCAGTGTGCATAACTGAGGAGAGAGTAAAATCTGTCTAGACACTGGAAATGCTGTTGAAACCTTTCAGCCTCTATTTCTGTTTTGTGGTGCACACAAGTAGTTACAGGGGGGAAAAAGTCCTTTCTAATGTGTAGCAGAACTTAACAATGCTGATGGGAAATATGTGTATTCCATGGAAGGGGTGATGAGGTAATCTCAAACTTTAATCACCATTAATTTATCTGCAAAAGGTTCTAGTGATCTAAAGTAGCATTTCTGTGAATAGTGCTATATTTCAACTTAATTCCTAAGCTATTTGTGTATGCTGGAATATGCAGAGCTTCCAAATATCTTCCTTCTCAAATCCCACCAAGCTTTTTCTTCAAGCATTACAACGAGAAAAACGTGAATATAAACTTTGAGCTCTTTGTTTGTAAAAAAAGCCATTTGTGGGACGGGAGTGAATCTTTCCCACCCTGGGTTTCAGGCAGCAGTAGCTTGAGCAGGAAGTATTGTATTTAAGTGGAATATGACTGAAACATCTTAGTGAGAAATGCATTTTTTTTTTCATGTCAGTTTGATGCTGCTCAGAGATTTAAAACAGTAGATTGGAAGAGAGTAAGCAAAGGGTACAAAAGGTAGTGAAAAGTGCGAGCAGAATATACTTAGAGTGCTCTTCTCCATGACTAAAAATGTGTCTGCCTGGATCCATAATTTAATATTTTTGGAGGATTTGGTCAAAATGCATAATTTTTCAGAAATGTTTAAGAAATTTGGTCATAAGGAATTATTGAAAAAATGCCATCACTGTTTGTTAATTATTACCTCACCATTCAATTTCAACATCACCCAGACCATGGATGCAGTACTAGTTTGATGCCATCACTCTACCCTTTTGCTTGTAAACAGCCACTTAACATGTAACAGCTTGAAAACACTCATGAGTTATTTGTTTGTTTTCTTCACAGGCTGGAATGGTGTTAAAATGTGGATACTTCTGGTTTGGCTTGTTTCTTGTGCCCACTGCGTGCCTTGTTAAAGACGTGGCATGGACAGCGTAAGTCCCAAACCAGTCCTCTTGGTGTTGTAAGAATTATGCTCTATGCACATGTTGTCCAGTCCAGTATTCTTCTGTAAAGAACCCTAAAGTCTCTCAGTGATTGCAAAATGGTGGTAGTCATTTGGAAGGGAAAAAAGGTGAAGGGGGTGATTCCTCACCTGCCATGGCACCCAGCAATGTGAGAGAATGAATGGCTGGGACTAAATCTGGAGGAGGTGGCCTTGTCTGAGTAGTGAGGGTGTGTCACTCTAGGATTACTTGTGTTGTCTGTGCTTTAGTTAAAGGCAAATTTAAATTGAATGTCTGAGATTTCCTGAAAATGGAGCAAATAATTTGTTGAATCTGACTAAGGTTAGGTAGAAAGTAGAAATGTGGCACTCTAATCCATAGCCAGGAAGCTCTCACCTCTTTGTCAGCTGCTTTTTAGGTTCTCCTTCAGCAGCTGGGTCTTTGAAGACTGAACTGGGAGAAGAGCAATACTCTGCTCTTTATGTTTGAAGTGAAGTCTTAATGGTACCTTCACTGCCCAGAGAGGAGGAACAAACTGGTGAAATACAAGCCTGTGTAATTCCCTTCTCTCAAAATCTTGGGGTTTCAAAGCATTGCAGAAGGCAAACAATTTCAAGAACTTGGATTTAAAGGGAAGCAATTTACCTTCTCTGCCATTGCAATTTGAAATACAGAAGTAATAATTTTAATTTAGAATTTGTGGCCTTTTTTCAGCTTACTTTTAAGTGTCTTATGCACCAAACCTTCCATCTTTTCCCTTGGAAGGATGTGTTACAATTAAGAAGGTTTTGTTACATATCGGATACATAATAATTTTGTACAAGGGGGACCCCGGACATTCCAACTCCGGGGCAAAAAGGCAGAATCCTGCCTGGAATGAAGAGGAAATACAGGTTAGCTTGTAACTTGTCAGAAAGGCTCACAGTGAAAGCATCATGACACATAACACTTTGCTCCCAGAATGGGAGTTGGTCAGTCAGGAAGATTCTTGGAATCATACAACCATTTAGGTTGGAAAAGACCAGTGGGATCATTGAGTCCAGCTGTAAAACTAACACTGCTAAGTCCACCAGTTTGCTTTACAGAAACATGCAGAAAATACTAAAAAAACCAGAAAGTTTCCCAAGCACAGGCACATTTCAACATTCATGAAAGGTAAGTCGTATGCACAGATCAGAAAATCTGGTTTTATTTCATATGGGGTTGATAGCACAGTGAAATTAAACTGGTAGTAGGCAAATCAGCACTCAGTAAGTACTTCTTAAATTTTGTCCCTCAGCTTAATTTTCATAAGCTAGACTGCTCAAATTAAATCTAGATAATGTAATGTGAAATTTCAGCTATGATTTAATAGTCCAGCACATCAGAGGTCTGGGTTTTTGGGTTGTTTTTTTTTTTGCACTCACTAAACTTCTGCAATTGTAAATGATTTTAAAATTCTAAAACTGAGGCCAAAATGTTTAAATTTAGATACTTAACTGTGTCTGTGACCTGCTTGTTAAAACTCTGAAAAAAATCTTTAGCTTTTTTAATGTTTTCATGATAGTTGAGTGTCCTGAAGTTGTCCTCTTTTCTTATCAGTTCTTGGCAAAATAACTCATGAATTGTAAAACAGGCTAGACCATGGCAGGCTCATCCTCAGCTATTAGTCATTTCAAACTCTGTTACTGACTGAGCCTGTTCTTTAATATTTCTTAAAGAAATCTCAGCAACATAATCCTTTCAGTCATTCAGACTGAGAATATATAGAGACTGTGAAGCTCTCAAGACAAACGTGTATGATTGATAGGCCAGATATTTTCCCAACAGATTTTAAACAGGAGGCTCCTAACAATATTAAGCTAAAAATCTCTTCTCTGACCAGGACCTTATTATTTTTTTCTTTTTTTAAACTAAGCCATCACTGAAAAATTAACATTATTAACATTTTAACTAGGATAAATGAAATGACACAGCTATCAGTACTGCCATATGGAAGGAGTAAAGGTCTATTTCCTTTCCAAGAGGCTTGCCATTTAAAACTGGAGCCTAAGGCCTCTGGAAATCAGCTGGCACATTTCCACAGCAGTGGTTACACCACATTGCTCTCTGTAATTCAGCAGAATATGGTTTTGGCCATAAAATTCCAGCAACTCTGCCTGCTCATGGTCATGGAATTTATCCCTTTCAGTTTCTTTTGGACATGAAGCACATGTCCACAGACAGAACATCCGTATGACCCAAAAGGTACATGCCTAATTTCAGTACAAAATACTGCCAGAAAGCCATAAACACAGTACAGAGTTTTAGTCTGGAACAAGGTTGATTGGATAGTCTGTTTCAGACACATACAAATCTTTTGCTTATAAACTGCTGTGCTGCATCTACTATCAAAATTTCTAATGCTGGAAGCAAGAACGTGTTTCCATTGTTACACAGGCTTCAGTTGTCAACACATCACTTACCTCCCATGTTCTCTGTGGCTCCAGGCTTTTTTATTTTCTTTTTCTTTTTCCCCTTTTAAATGAATCAAGGAAATGTGGAAAACTCTTTTTAAAGAGAAGGAAGCTTATTATTAATCCTTGGTTGCAATACGTTGTTAACTTTGGTCCACTACCCTGAATTCAGTGCCTTGGTTTGCCTTGTAAAAATCCTACTTGTGCCACCATTGCAATGAACAGAGCTTTGTAAGGTGAGTGCTCCCTCACAGCTGGCACATGTCACTTGAATACATGTCACTGGCTCTAGGAAATCTTGGAATAGCTGACTCACAGAGGTATGTGGGAATCATAAAAACACAGCATGTATTCCAGCAATATCAGGCAAGAGTGCAAGAATTTATTCCTTATTGGTGTCTCAGTGCTTATTTTACAGTGAAAATTTTCCTGAGCCTTCAAATCATTACCAAAACGTTCATGAACTTTTTACCACGGGGAAGAAGCAGTTTGCACTTGCCAGTTCTGCAGTGT
Source organism: Molothrus ater (assembly GCF_012460135.2). Lineage (NCBI taxonomy): Eukaryota > Metazoa > Chordata > Aves > Passeriformes > Icteridae > Molothrus > Molothrus ater. The sequence goes on from NC_050479.2 coordinate 70,758,654, forward strand.
AAGTAAGAGAAGAAGATACAAGGAGCTCTTCCCATCTTTGCATATGCTTGCAGTCCCTGAAATACAAGACTCATAAAATGGTACTGAGGACGATAAACCAGAGTAGAGATAGTGTCATGTTTGAGAAACATTTATGAGTGTCACCATGCTTCTCCCTGGCAGATTCTGGCCTCCTGAACCCCCTAAATATCCTAGGCCAGTGAAATGATGCACTTCCCGGGCTTCAAAGGGGAAGGGCTACACAAAATACAAAGATGGCCTTTTGCCTGTTCTTGCAGTCCCTGATCTTAAAATCCCAGCATGTGAGGGAAAGGTTTGTCTTTATGTAATGCATCAAATTTTAGCTGAACAGTAACAGCAAACACAAAATCTCATTGTTCACTGAGGACTGATTGTGCATCCAGGGTCACTTGTGGAGTACTAACCTAAAAGCTCAGAATCCTACCTGTATTTCTGTGCATCAAAAGTTTGTAAAGTGCTGTAGGGAAAAAGTCATGAAGTAGTATCCAGTCCTGTTGCCAGCAGTCTGTGGAATATTTGCAGTTGACTTTGATAGGAGCAAGCCCAGACTCTGAGGCAACTGTAATACCATATTTTAGTATTTTTTTTTGAAGGAACATGTGGATAGGTTCCTCAGGCCTTTTTCATATTCTTATATTTAGTGATAATACTTGATTACTGACCATTCCATGGGTGCTCTTGCTTCCAAGTGAAAGAGTGACTCAATGCATAGCAACTACCAGCCCCAGAAGAGCCCATGTGTTTCATCGTTTCACACTACTTACAAAACACTCCATTATTCCCAGTTTCAGGCCAACAGTATTTCTTCCATGTTGTATCATATCCATGTCATGCCTCCTGGTGCTGTGCTGCACAAACTGGACTTGTTGATCAAATTTTGAATTCAGTATTAAGTCTAAGGGAAAAGAAAAACATCTCTTATGGCTTATGGCAAAATAAACATGGAACTTTGGAAGAGATTGAATAACGTACGTTTTTATGTCCTTGTCAGTGGGGAAAAACTCGTTATGAAGGATTTGAAAAATTCTAAACATGATCAGTCTTGAAGTTTGCAGTAGGTATGACCTCTTTAAAAGGGAAGAGATGAAGGTCAAAATTTCAAGGTCAAAATTTCAATGTATTTATTTAAATTAAAGACTGTAAAAGTGAATTCAACTGAAAAAATTATAAAAATTAATAGCCTCAAAGCTTTCTCATTTTAATAGCTATACTTTCCCTTCCTCAAAGAGGAGACCAGTCTAATCATTAGCCTAACTAGTTATAGCAACTTGAATCTAATTAATTTCTGTGCAGCTGTTGGTAATCTCACATTGCAGAAGCATTATGCATTTTAAAAATACCCTTGCTACTCATTCTTTTGACACAGTATGTTGGTGTTACAAATCATACACCTTCGGTGGTTTGTTTTAACAATATGCCATTCTAAGTACATCCTGATAATCTTTAACTTCAGATTTTGGTGTGCTTCATCTTCTGGGGTTTTTTTTGTTTGTTTTCTCTTAACTGCAGATGTGTTTTGAAAGTAGTTCTCATTTTAGCTTCTCATTTTTAGGTATTTGGAGCGTAATTCAGCAACACAAAGACCAGAGGACTTAGACATCCTAGTATTAGTATCAAGGCACTGTCATTATAAACAGAGCCAGCAAACATTTTGTGGTCTTTGTTTCTTATTCCCTGTGGAAGGAGCAATAGTATCATACTTTTTAAAAATAAATGCATCTTCATTATTTTTAATTACATACACACCAGTTATTATTTTTCTGTTAGAGGGAGATTTGCATTGTTTTATGTCATTGGCTAAAGATTTTAATGTCTGCATGTTTTATAAAACTTGCAAAGAAATTTTTGCCACCTTTGAGCTGAAGAATATTAATTTAATGCTATGAAGCAAGTAGTGTCTCAGCCCACTTGGCTCCATCTTGTCTTTAGGCTTATTGTGCAGTCACATGCAAATCAATAAATTCTCATGAGACACTTGTCCTCCTTTAACTGGCACAAAAGAGGAAGCTGATCAAAAACTGCCCATGTGAGAAAGATCCTTGCGTTTTGTGTTCTTGCTTTGTACAGGTCAAGAAAAAGGGGACTTGATTGTCTCCCCTGTGTCAATGTAATTTAGGTATAATAGCCCTGGAGCAGTCAGTGAACCTGGAGGGGGAAAAGGTCCAAGTCTCTTCATGGGGAACTCTAAATTGCACTCTAAATTTTGATTGCATGTGTGGTGCATGGATTACTCTTTGAATCCTCAGGCTGAAAAAGTAGGAGGACACAGCCAGTCTTGTTACTGTCAGTTTGGAAGTTCATTGAGGAGAGAAGTGCCTTTCCAGTCACGTGAGACTGATAAAAAAAAAAATCAAGGGGCTTGAATGGCAATTATTAGCTGAGACTCTGCTCTGGTTTTCAGAGCGGTGCCACGCGTAGCTCAAAAGACAGAATGGATTCATGTTTTACTGCCATGAATATTCAATGAATCCCAGCTCTTTTGTCTGAGTACCCGGGTCCTGAGCAGTCCCACGGCAGCAGGGTCAGGTCTCTGTGGTCCCATAGCATTGCTGCTTGGCTAGGTTTTGAGTGTTGTGTTGAAGTGGCTGAGCTCTGTTTAATTTGAAGTTGTCCTGATTTCTTATTTTGTATGTATTTTTTCCCAGTTATTGTAAACCTGAACTAACATGCATACATTGTGCTTTATTTCCCAAATCCTTCAAGGGAGGGCCCTGTGCCTCTCACCTGAGAGGTAAAACTGGGGGTTTGTAGCAAAACAAATATTCACATGGCTTTTTTGTTTTATTTTTTGTCCTTTCCTTGCGGTATAGGGCAAAGCATACCTACCATAAAACTTTGCTGGAGCAAGTTAAGGAGTTGGAAACGAAGACAAGAGAACTGGGAAAAGCCATGCTTCGTGATAGTAATGGAAAGAGGCAAGTCTATGCTAAATGTTTAAACCAGACCCTTCTTTTCCTCTCCCCTCCCTATTTCTCATTCACTATTAAAATCTGATTGCAAACAGGCTAATAAGGCTTCTTCTCCTATATTATTTATTTTTTGCTGTTCCCTTTCATATGTGTCTGTTCCCCCCACAGAAACCAGCCCTTCCATTTTCGTTTCTCCTGCATTATTGCTGTGAGGCTCTATTGGAAACTGCTGCTCAGTCTCCTGCATGGTAACATGTAATGCTCTTACCTGGCCACTGAGGCAGGCTGGTTTTGAAAACACTTTGTTATGTCATCTAAAAAACAAAACAAAAAGATAACCATGTCAGGGGAGGGAACTGTCAGCAGCTCAGGATATTAGGACTGTAGCTAAAAGGAGAACTGGCTTAATCCATTGTGCCCTACTACTTTGTTCAGTTTCACCTTAAGGAGTTTTTTTTTTATGCTTTTGCTTTTTTCACCACAGCTTGCAGGTCTCTTGCCTTCAGGGTTCTCAGTTTCTCGTTGTGCCTCTCCCTTATAACCACACCATATGGACTTGAATATATTGCTATTATTGAACCTTTCATTGTATAGAGAGAGTATGTCTTGTGTGGGAACTTCTGTCTATTCTGAAAGAAGCTAAAGAAAATCCTGGTGAGGCTTTTGCATCCAACAGTTTCATTTACCATCTCAGAATGTGGTTCTGCATCAGCTGGTCGGAAAAGCTCCCCAAGTTCAAAAAGGTTTTAGAACTAGCTCTTCTGTTCCTTACACAATATGGCACCACATGACTTGCTAAGAAACTACATGATCATTAAACTGGATTTTAGCAAACCTTATAAACTAGCAAACTGAGTGGAATGGGGCTTTTAAAAGATTTTGTTCTTCTGGGGCAGGGTCATCCTTTGAGCCTTTGATGTCTAGTCTAAGGTAAGCTAATTGCCATATTTTAGCTGCTGCTAAGACAAGCAGATAGTAGATTTTTTTCAACTGAATTTGTGTGTTAATAAGGACTGGTTTTAGGGAAAATTATCAGGCAGTGATTTACTGAGATTATGGTAAACTGAAAAGCTTTTAAAAAAGCTTGTGTGAACTTTAATGTGTTTATAAGATGTCCTTAGGGACCAGAGTTTGCTTTTCAGAGGCCAAGACAAAGTAAACACCGTGTTATTGATTAAGATCACTTCAAAACACTTGGTATCTTCAGTTTTTGAGTAATTTTTCTGCTGCAACTCTTGGATCCAGCAAAACAGAGTTTATAAATTCTGCTCACTACAAAAGTCACAAACTGCACATCAAATTATTTAAGAAGAGAAAACAAACTTTGCACCAACAAAGATGCTTAATATCAGGCATTTAATTATATAATGGCCCTTGTTCTTAGAAGGCTGAGCAGTCATTTTGAAGTCAGTTGAAGCCAAAGCACTTAGTACCAAAATCAGGTCAGTCTCCCCAAACAAGTAAGGTGTAACCTGGTGTTGTGAAGTGCTGACTGATAGTGTGATTAGATGCCAGGTAAGTGGAAGCCAGACCAGCAGAAAACTGATTGTTCCCAGGCTCATGGCTCTGGTATGAGCTCTGTGAGTTGCCTGGATGTTGCTGTGGCTCCTATCTGTGCATTTATGTGAGGTTATACTGGTGCTGGTTCGAAGCATTTGTGTTTTCCTGCCAGTATTTAATGCCTGTTACTGATAGTCAGAGGGGAGCATGAATCAGTTTTGTGCATGGTGCATCCCTGGGTTGCAGGGTGGGTTGAATTGCTGTTAACAGTGAGAGAGAGACAGTCAGCATTTGATCTGTTTATATGTGCATGTCTGTGTCTCCAAGAGCTTGATGGGTTTCTTCTCTGTTTACACACTGTCCTGACTTTCTGTAAATTTCATGGCCATGTTGTAATTCATTCATACACTCCATGTTTTCATAGCCTTTTACTTTATTGCATTCTCACTGCAAACTCTTTCATCTGCATTCCTCCTCCATATAGCTTCACTTCATTCTCGAAACGCTTGCATGGAGATGATGTAAGGAATCCCTTCTGGCCCTCCTTCCCATTTTCCCTCCCCCCTTCTTTCCATGCATTTGTTTGTTCTCATTCCTAATTGCTCCCAGATTTTCTGGGTGGTCCATCTGTGAACTAGATAATGGTAGAGTGCCTCTGCCTGCTTGGAGCTGGTGTGCTGTGCTTGTGTTGTGGCCTCCCCACTCCTCTTCAGAGTTGTTCTGTCTTTTATCTCTTTTGTTTGTCTCATGGCTCTTTCACACCTGCTAGAAATCGTGAGCTTGTCCAAAGTGAAGGGTGAGGGTGGGAAAGAAATAGAGTGGGAGCTTCCTTCAGTTAGACTCTCTGGTTCATGTTCCTTATTTTTAAAATATTTCCTTGAAGCTGGTGGAAACGTGTGCTAAGGTGCATGCTCTGCTCTCCCCTCCTGCCCACAGCCCTATTGCTCTTGGGGTATTTCTGGCAATGTAACACTGTGCAGGAAGGGAAAGTAACAGGACTCCTCTCATTTCCTATAGGAAATAGAGAGCTGTGTAAAAACTGCACGAGTCCATCTGTCACCTCAGTCCTTGGCTGGAAGTGCTCCTGAGAACGTGCCCATTAGGTGCTGGTTTGTTCAGGCAGCTGTGGAAGATAAGCTGGCTGTCATCGGGGTCTATTTTCCTGGCCTACATGGTGGACCCTGGTTTTGTTCAATGTTTTTCACAAACAAACAACAAAAAAACTCACACCTAATCATAGATAAGAGCAGGATTTAGGGAGCTAATTGCTTTTTTCATTTCCTAGATCTTAGACAAAAAATGAGGTGCAAGATCTGAGTGTTCAGAACTAGTCTGCTAAACAAAAAGCAGCTTGCAAAGCCTGGAAAGCAGTGAGTGCATCTAGACTTGCACAAGAGGATGCCAACAGTTTGCTGTGACTCAGCTGAATTGCTGTTAAATATGGCAGATATCACCTGGGTCCTTGCTGTGCTTGGGGAAGGAGTTCTGGGTGAACTGTGTGTGCCACTTGATACCTATATATTCATATCCTGTCTCAGAGGATCTTCACCCAGACAGCTGTTCTTGCTAGGCATATTCTTCTGGGGTAATAAAAAATGTCTTCACTAGTGCTCTTCACTAGTTATATCTTTCTGAATCTTAGGCCCTTTGAACAGTTTCTAAAATTGAATTTGCTTGTATTGCTCTAAAAAAGCAGGGGCACATTTTTGCTGTGGCTGGGAATGAACAAGGCAAGTGGTTGATGAGGAACTGTTTGGTTTGTGCAGGGCAGAATGTCAGCACCCTGGGCACTACAGCTGGGTCCCAGAAACCTTGCAAAGAGCATTAGAGTGATGCTTGGAGATTATAGCAAGTGTATAATCTTGAGCTTTAACAGGTCATGCTCTTATTCTTCTATATGTCTCATCTGGACAGCTGAAAACTTAAGTTTGGTGGAGGCTGGGATGCTGAAAAGTCAGATAATTCCAAAAGCAGGGAATTAATCAGGGTGAACATGTAGCTTGAAAACTGGCAACTCCAGAAATAGCTTGAGAAGTGGGATAGTGAGTGTGCAGTGAGGGTCTATGGTGGATCCCATGCCATGCTTGCCTACCTGTGGAAGATGAGTACCCACACTTGCCTTCCCCAACCTGGGCACATGGCAGTGCTGGGCTGGACTCCAGCCCAGCTGTGACACGAGCACACTTTGGTTAGGAAGGGAGAGGGGCTCCCTGGCACTCTCATGTAACAAAAGGCAGGATTTAACACTAAATTTTCATGAATTTGGAGAGGTGAGAGGGGCAGCACATGAGCCAAAGCAAACATGGACATGAGGAGACACCTGCCCAGCAGATTTAATCATGTTAACATGTAAAGATTTACACAAAGAAAACAAACAAGGTTTGTGTTCAAAAGCAGCATTGAGTTCAGCTGCAGAGATTTTTGTGTCTTTAAATAAGTTTACAACTTAAATCTTGGCTCGTAAAGGGCCAAACCTTCAAGTCCTCATTCATTTTTCACTCCATCTACCCTCTCATTGAAGTCAGCAAGAGTTCAGGTGGCGTAGAGCCTGATTAGGCACCAAAGCAAACTTTGCTTTGGAAACCCATGTCACTTTATTGCTCCACTGGCCAACTAATGGAGAGTGAGCAAAGCTGTGCAGCACCCTCTTTGTGACAGTAAGTTTCCTGTTCCAGAGGGTTTCTCTGTCTTGGAATTGCCAGAGAGCTCCCTTTGAAAGTGGCTTTTTGGTTGTTTTTCTGTCCTGTTATTAATTGGTTGGTGGGCAGGATTAGATTGTTTGATACTGAAGAACAATGTGGCTTTCATGATTTGCATACTTTACAAGGAGCTGAAGGACCTCTCTGGGCTGTTGCAGAAAAGTACCCACATCGCTCAAGTGTTGGGAAGAATTTCTTCTAGTGAGTCAGAGATCTGGAGGGCAGAGTCTTGCCTTGAACAAAGGTGAAGGGAAGTGACTACAGACCTAGCAAGGTATAGCTGCAGTGTGTGTTTGCACAGCATTTTTCTATATGCCCCTTTACTCTGGCTGCTCTCAGACACCCACTGGTGATGGCTGTGGTGCCACTTTCATCTCCGTATCATAAAACAAATACTGTTTTTTCCAGTGCACCTAAAACAGCAGCTCCCCACAGTCTCTCCTTTGTCTGTCTTCAACAAGGAGACATTCTGGTGTAGATTCTCTTTCATTTTAGTACTTCTCACCAAATCTAACCCAGTTTCTTTGGTGAAAAGTTCATGACCAGCTCTCACCCTGAGAGCAAGTTGTATTATCTATCTTGGCCTTGGTTTTATTTGGTGTGGGAGGGCAGGTGCCTGTCTCATTTCAATAGCTGTGTAACATGGTAGGTAATCAGTGAGCTCACACAGGCATCGGTGGAAATTTCTCTGCTCCACAGGTCCCTGGGGAGGAGCAAGAGGGCAACACGGGAAACTTGCCTTGGGCTTGTGGCTGTGCAGAGAACTGAGTGGCAGAGGCCCAGCCTCTCACTGGCAGAGGCAGAAATGGTAAAACAGACCTAACTTTTAAGGAATAAATGAATGAGGTGAGGACCTCCTGAGGAAGAGGCAGGCTTTTTCATTAGGGTTAAGAAGAGTGAGGCTTGGGCTCATTGTATTTCAAAGTACTCTGTCTCTCTATTGATGCACCCCAAGTTACATCTACTGGAATAGGGAGACCTTGCCATTGAGGCCCCTTTGCATCAGCAGGTGCAGTGAATCTTACTTGGATCAAACTCAGTCTTGTGCTTTCAGCTGGTTAAACAGCATGGGATGTTTGGAGCCCAAATTCTTGTTTCATGAACGTGTTGACTTCGATGTATTTACTCAGGATGTGCATGACTGTGATCTAAATCCAGCCCATACACTGCAGCTGAGCATAAAATGAGGTTGAAGAGGGGAGAGGTGTATTTTGGGTTTTGAGGTCTCAGCATCCTTTTTATCAATTTTTCCAGATGTTCTTTGCACCATTTCTGGGAAGGAAAGGCGAGATTTCTCCACCAGCGTACACAAGAAAGTGACTGGCATATTTATGATTTTTCCTTGCAGCTTTTCTAGTAAAAAGATATTAGACTCCTTTTACTAGCAAAAAGCACATAAAATTATATCAGTGGGTTTTTTTTTTAATTCTTTGATTCCATATGGTAAACATTCATGTATGGAAGGTGGAAAAGCATAATTTTCTTTTATTCCATGCTAGTCTTTATCTCTCTCCCTTCTGTCCCATATCAGTAAGGATTCATCACATTATTTCCTCATTTTAATATGTACCATTTATTTCTGACTTTTCTAACCCATGTGTGAGGCACTTGAAATTACCAGGTTTGATTCCACTTTGGAGATGCTGTGGGGCAGAGGACAGAAAGGGATTCGTAACATGGCCAGAGGTCTGAAGGGGGATTTACCATGTTCCCACTGGCACTGGGGACCCAAGGGCCTGCTTGCTAGTGCAAACCAGTTAGAGTTGACATTCCCCTTCTCCAGTGCAATTAATTATTTGCCATCCTGGTTGTAGCTATCATGTAACCTTGAGGGAGATCCAGTGCACAAATAGGGTTAAAACCTGGTGACCCGGAGAAGGATTTAGAGCTGTGATCAAATCTGCTATCAAAGTCAAAGTTGATGGAGGTACAGTATTAGAACAAAGGCCAGAATGAAGTTGTAAATTGCAAAGAAAGATTAGGAAAAAGGAACATTACAAGATGAGAGTTAAAACTGATTAAGGGGCCAATCTCTCTGATGCCTAATCCTGACTTACTGGGTTGGGCACTGAGGATCTCCACAGGGGAGGGAGGAAGAAATCTTCCCTCCAGGCTGCACAGCAGGAGAACTGCTCCATAACAACTGTTCCAGCCTAATGGCTTCAGCAGTCTGCCTAGACCCTGACTCCTCTGCTGGCTAACCCAGTCTCTGAAGAGAGGCAGGACAGTCTGCATTCTCCTCACTGATTTGCAGTAAAGAATAAAGTGCCAAGTTCAGCGTAGCAAGAACAAGAAAACACAAGTTGTACTAGGTGTTAAATATTTAGTGGACAATTACAAAATACTTAAAAGCTTAAAGAAAAGCAATTTGGGTTGCTTTTTGTTTTCCAGTTCAACCAAATGTCCTGGGCTGTGCTCTAAACTGTGTTCATGAAACTTTCAAGGTTCATTTTTTGTTGTTGCCCTGAGCTGTTCTTTAGCTTTTCTGTAAAGAAAAGCAAGAAAAAAAGCTGATAGGAGGAGTTTAGAGTTTTTAAAGACAGAAGTAATCTTAACTTCAGTAAAAGTATATAAGTGAACTTCTAGTAAACCAGTACGTTTAGATTTTTTTAAAAATCCACACACAAAAACCCCAAACCAGAAAAAATGTGTACACAGAGACCAAACATGGAAGACTTCACCCTCCAAGGTGACTACTTCTGAAAAAAATGAGTGAGTAGGAAAAGAATGTTATGATTGCAACTGTATTGCCACCTTATCTGTAAAGGATATGACCAAGCACCCAGTAGAGTAAGTGCAAAGTGAGGCACTTAGGGACAAGAAGTCAACAGCACTGATACCAAAAGGAGGGTAGCTGGAAAGCAACAAGCCACTCTTAGCCTTTTCTGCTTCTCAGACGTTTAAATTGGGTCAGTTCCCCTGTTTTGAGAAGGCTGATGGCAAAACTGGGCAGCTTCAAGTTTTGATTTAAGTTAGTTGACTCTAGGACATCTGACAATGATGTCTGCCTTCTCGCCCCAGAGAAATGCATATACAAGTGCTTAGTGTTTGCAGTGCTTGGAAATGAAAGGTACTTTAAGCAGAGAGAGACCTCCATTATTGTTTTAGGATTGCTGCATTTCAGACAGGCATGTGATGTTTAGCACTGATATTTTTAGATGGTATTTTTTAAAGGTGCTTGGTCTTTTTACAGTGGGCTCACCTTGACTGCACATTAGGTGCCCATCAAACCTGCACTGTTATTCCTTCTTGGAGCTGGCTGGCATTGGGTTAGGGTTAGCTTCTGGCAGCTTCTCTTAGAGGCCACCCCCATAGCCTCCCACTACCAAAACCTTGCTATGCAAACCCAATATCATTCTAAGTAGTCTTTGAAAGAAGTTTAGGAATAACAGTCTCAAAAATGTAGGCTAGAATGGATTGTCCAAGTGATCTTAGGAATCAAAAAAGGATCTGACTTTTCTGCCTTAAGACATTGTTATTGAAAAAAAAAATGTAAATCATCTTTGCTTATCATGAAAAGGAAAAACTTTGTCCTGCTTTTAGCCATATTACTTTAAGGACCACCTTGAAGAGGATTCTGTGGATTTAGAGTGGAGAATTTGACCCCAGAACTCTGTATATGATCTGTGTGCTGCAAACGGGGGCTGACTGAAGCTCACAACATGTCCTGGCCTCCATCTGCTGCCGCAGGGTGATTCTGCCATGGGTACAGTCTGGTGTGACAACGCGGGCAGACCTGGGAGCACCTGCCCTGAGTGCTGCTGCTGCAGATGCTCCTCCATGCAGACCTCTGGGACACAGAGGGAGAGCTGCTGTTTGGCTGGAGTAGCCTGCTGCCAAGCCAAGTCACAGCCTGGAACAGCAGTGTTTCTTCAGGGCTTTGGTGAGGGCCATGCATCCTTGGGTTCCTGTTGATGGGGCTGCTAGACTGGCTTAACAGTTTCCCAAGCCACTCATTGCCAGCCGTGGTCATCCTGCCCATCTTTGCCCCAGCTGCTCAGCTGAATCAGCTCCACTGTTTGGATCCATGTGATGTCTGAGCTGAAAGAAGTGGGGTGATGTGGGGAGCACTTTCAGGTCACTGACTGGTGAGGGCAGGAGCTGCTTTAGCCATCCATCACCACCAGGACATCCATGGGGCTGCTGCTGAAGGTATTTAACACTCTTTTAACCTTTTCACATCCAGGCAAGATAAAAAGCATGTGGGCTGAGCTCAATACCCCATGTTCTCATGGACTGGAGAGCTGGCTGCTCTCAATATGCTCCAAGTCAACCTTGCAGGGCCACACATCCAGATACATCTGATGCTTATCAGGCATTTTGGCTGGATAATGTCAAATACAATTTATAAAGAGGGAAGGTTGCTCTGTGGCTTTCATATGTGCTTTGGAAGTACCTGGAGGGGAGCTTGTTGCACTAAGAAGTCCTGGAAGTGCCACACCCTGGCAGAGGGTAAGAGCTCAGCTTCTCTGGAAAGCTGGCTGTTGCTGAGCCCTCAGCAAGGACTTGGTACTCCTTAAATCCTGGCTGGCTGCTGCAAGTCACCTCTGACAGGTAACTTCTGGCACCTCCCAGCCTGCTAGTGGCACAGGCAGCACTTCTGTCTTCATTCCTCTGTGGTTTTTGCCTGGTGACCCTTTGGTGTCCTAGTGGTGGGTTTTTGTTAATGGTGTGCTGAGTATTTACAGTAAAATGCAAAAGAAGCATGGTTTGAGATGTCTATTTCAGCTGGATCCAGAGTGATTAAGGAGCAGTGTTTGTAGACGCTGACTCTGCAAAGAAAATGCTGGGGTTTTTTTGTTTCACTGTTTATATGCCTCAGACACTTCCTTGTGAAATGCTCCAGAGATTTCCTTTGATTACTTTGCCGCTTCATTATCAGTAATGCCTGTTTGCCTTTTAAATTAAAAAGACCTCCTACTCTGACCTCAGAGTAAAACATTCCTGCAATCAAATGTAGATAACAAAAAATAACATCTCCTCTTTGTGGATCGAGAGAGGGAAGCCATCAGAAGCCCCTCGTTGCCACTTTGGCAGTTGTGTAGGAGGGTGAATCCTCGATGTGGTGTCTCTGAAGCCAGAGGATGGAGATACAATTGCTCTCTGAGCCAGCTGGACCTTTCTTCCCCAGCCCTGGGATACTCTAGGTGTTTGAGCATAGAGTTTTGCTGAGCCCTCAGCCTTAGTGTAACTTGCATTTGTGATTATTTGCATGCTTTGATTTTGAATTCCTGATCTGAAATAATGTTGTTTTTAATGTTCTCCTTGTGCTGAGCCTATGCTAGTTATGTCTCTGCCCACTGTATAACTTCTAACAATTCTAAACTAAAAAAACCCACGTTAAACCAAGGCCTGGGGTGGTTCTGGGGGGGTGCCCTCATCCAGCAAGGACTATCTGAGGAAGAACAATAGTTTCCTCTGGCCAATTACAGAGGTGTGGCCACAGCCTCTGCCTGGTGTACAGTTCTTGCTCTATGTCTGCCAGCACTGTGATCGATGCTGTAAGGCTTTAAGCAGTGTTATGTTGCATGAAAGGTGAGAGATGGAACTTGTGAATAAATCCTCAGGAATACATGCCATGTCCTAGCAGCCAGAGAGGGATCTGCAAGGCCTCTCTGCCAGGTGTACTTGGGGAGAAGCCATCGTGCTTGAACCTCTGATTCTTCTTCAGAAGACACGTAAGGGAGTTTGAGAGCCAAGAGACTGAAATGAAAATGAACAGTCTGCTTGTAAAGGATTTGGTGATTATAATTGATCAAAGCTGGAGAGGTCTGCTTCAGACCTTTCTTCTTGCTCTTTTTATTTTATGTTGATGTGATTTTCAGTGACAGAAGCATGTCAGCAAGAAACAGCAACTTTTTTGTAAGTTATTGTTTGAGATGTGTGGAAAAGATCAAGTATTATGTTTTAATTCTAAAATTTAAAAAGAGAGAGAAGAATACCCTCTTTTCCCCTCAAAATTCAAAACACAGGCCAAGATGACAAGGACAGAAACTTGTTAGTCTTTTACCTTCTGTTTAGCCACATGGGATATTTAACTAAAACTTCTTCCCTCCCTCATTCTTTCCTGTCCCTGCTGTCACAGTGAGAGGGCAACACGTTGCAAGATGTTTCTTCCAACAGGAGAATAATGCAAGTCAGCCAGAGTTTCTCAGGCTGTCTTTAGCAGAGTGTGTGCCACTGGAAGCAAAGAGACTGAACAAGGGTTTACCTGCTGTTTCTTTTGAAAATACTTATGGGTAGGAGAGAGGCTGTGGAATTAAGGACAGAACTTCAGCCTAAGCCTTGGAGGTTTAGATTTTCTGGTTTAAACCAAACTGAACAATTATTTACCTGTGGCTGTCTGCTGCAGCACCACTGTAGGGTGGAAGAACCAGTGATGCTGCACCTGCAGGCAGTGTAGTGAGGGCTTTGTAGGTGTTCAGATGATAGGGAAAACAGCTACAGCTTTCTTGTCCTCTGGGCTTACCCATGGACCCTGAGTATCTTGCACTGGAGAGCCAAGGTTCTGCCCTGAGTTCCTGGCATGTTTTTGGCACGGGGTGGCAGCTGGGAAATGTGCTTGTGTGCTTCAGTTGTGTCATCTCCAGCAGCCCTGGTAAGGCTTCACTAGGCACCCTACTTCTTCCTTCTGGAAAGGGGAAAAGCAGAAACAAACCAAATAATTTCTAATGTCTGTATCTGACCGAATTCTTCATAATCCAGAAGGGCAGTGAATTGAAACCAGTGGCAACTGAGTGTATTTGCCTGTTTGGTGTGCTTCTGCTCTGCATCTCCTCTGGCAAATTGTAACAAAACACAAACAAGAATTCAGTTTTTGTAAGAGAAGGAGGGCTCTGAATTTCTATTTTTTCTTTTTTAACTGGGATATGCATGTGTTTTCAAAGGGAAGATCCAATTTTAAGAGACACCTGCATCTACTTTAACCTTCCGGTCTTTGTGATCCCTGCTTTTGCCACCAGTCAATTAATGGACTCAGGAGGACATTCTGGGTCAAACTATACCAAATACCCCAAATCCTCATTAACGCTAATTAGTGCTCAGTAGATTAATTGGTGGCGAAGCTCATCTTTTTTTAATTACTTGAGCAAATGAGACAGCAGGACCTTGTGGTCAGCTTTGAATTATTCTGTTTGTTTTGATGCATCTCATTTGAATGTGTAAAGCCAGATGTTTGTTGCCTGGATTTAAGGGCTGTTTGCTTTTGTGAGGGATAAGAAGAAGAGAATACAAAAATAAAATGAAGGTCTCCGTTGACACCTTAGAGCAATTCAGATAGGAAGATGGAAGAGTCGTTTTATTCATGGAATTGAAAGCATTGTTATGAAATAACGTGTTGCCTTTAGTTTACCTTTTGATTTGTCATTCACTTAATGAATTTGTGTGATGTTGCTAGCACAGAATTCTAGGCAGGCAGAAGTCATCTTGACTCTCTTATGAAGCCATCACAAAGGTATTCCTGGCCTAAGGTATTCTGCATTATTGATAGCAACTAAATCTGATTTTGGCTGACTTGACTAATGATTTTTTAAATCTTTTTTTTTCATAGAAAGCCTCAGAATTGGGACCTTTTGACAGTTTTTGTTCTAGTCAAGTATATATTTAGTTCAAAGCATTTTGTCTGTGTCCTTTGTCCTTCATATAATTAGAGATAGATGGTGCCTCTCTCTTACCCCCTCGGAGGTCACTGACTAACCAGCTAAAGCATATTTCACTGTTACTTTCCATGTCACTGACTTCCATAAGAATGTCTGGGTTTGTGACTTCTTCCATTCTGACAAGATTTTTGAGTTCCTGAATATGAACACCACTGTCCAGTAATCAGAGTGTGATCTCATGATCTCTTATCCTTTTGTCTCAATGCATCTGAAGATGCCATCCTTAGACCCCATGGGAGTGTTTAGGCCCTGGCTCGGAGTCACTAGAAAGCAGAATTAAACCTGAAAATCATGGCTAATGCTTGGGATTGATTTACAAGCAGTATTTCTCTGAGCAAGGCCTAACCTGTTGCCTGTGAGCCCAGTGTTGTTACTTTTGCATCAAAGTGTGAGGCAGAGAGAGAAGTCTTCACTTTGTTACCTGTTAGCAGCAGGGCAGAAACCTTTTCTGAAAGCAGGGACTTGTATGAATGCAAACACTTACTAGTTAAGAAAGCCACTTCACTTTCCTTTCAGGGATTTTATTGGGAGATCTAATACCTGTAAGTAAATAAAATACTCATCCAATTCAGAAGAACTGTGTTGCATTACCTTCTGTGTATTAAAGGTTTGTTTTATTGTACTTGACTAGTCTTGACTTGCAGTCTATTTAGTCATCCCTCATACTTAAACCACAAATTTCTAATACTGCTGTGAGTTTTTCTTTCTCTGCATAGATGCAATCCAATATCATTTCCCAAACGGGAAGATCAGATGTGACTTCAGTTTTGAACTTGTTGATTATAATTAGCAATATCAGAGATAGTGTAGCTTTGGCATTCTTAGAGCTGCAATGTGTCACTCCTGTTCAGAGGTCCCTTGACAGCAGGCTTTCCTCCACATATTGAATGCAGAAGCCTGGGGGGCTAAGCATTACTGGTCTACACTTCATCTGTTGCTGCATGGTAGACAAGCAGATAAAGAATTTTTCCTTGTGAGCTTTTCTGCTGTGGTTAATTCCATTCTCAGTGTAAGAAATGTTGTGGCAAATATAGCTTATTTGTCCCTTACAACAAGTATTTTTGATTGGTTTAAGTTTCCTTTTTTAAATCACCCTCCTACTGAGATAGAAAAGTGTCTTCTTACACGTTCTTTGCCTGCAGAACATGAACAAGTATTGCACTTCTGTCATTCACAGGACAGCAGTGTGTTCAGACAGTGTTTCACTAAACTAACAAGTTACCCAGCAGTCTCCTGCAGTCTGCAGGAGGTTGTGCAGTACAGCATCACTGGTAGTGGCTGGTTCTGCAGGTTGTCAACTTCCTAAGCAAGGGAGGTTAAAGGTTAGAGAAGTCTCATGTCTTGCTTTTGTGCCTTCCATTGCATCACCCTTACCTGGTGATTCTTTGTAGTATGTGTTTTCTACCATGCTGCCTCCTTGGAACAGGTATAAACTTCTTTCTGTATGTACTAGATTTTCTTATAGCCAGAAACTGATCTTAGTTTTTTTAATCACTTGGGTCCTCCAAGATTTTTAGAAGTTTTCATGCTGTAACCCTAGTTTTAATGGAAACCTCTGATCCTTTCTTCTTTGAACATATGCAGGTCTCCTGAGCCAAGAATTGTTAGAGTTTGTTTGACAAACTCAGTTGGAATCAATACTTTTGCTTCAAAATTTATTATCAACTTCTATTTTATGTTGAGGGAATACTGCTGACTGCAAGCAGGGAAAGTAACCTGCCATACCCATTGCAGGTGTGATTCTGTGGTGCCAGGGGAAGGAGGGGAAGAGACCAAGTGTCTGAAAATGCTTAGAGATTGTAAAGATTTTGAGGAGGAGTCCATAGGTTTTACAAGCTTCTAGTTCAGATGTGTGAGCTTAGGGATCACAGGAAAATGAGAAGGATTCCACCCTGTCCTTTGTGGACACCTCATTATGCACTGAACAGAGGACTGTGAGCCTGGCTATTGCCCTAATGGACTATTAAGTGGAATATAAGCCTGCATGGCTGGATTACATATTACAGGCATCTCAGAAATTCTTCAGTTACTTTCCTGATTGAAGTTAGCAAACTGCTTCAGGGAAAGGGACTTGTTTGTTTAAAGCTGTTGTTAGCATGTCGACAGCAGCAGCTGCACTTGCTGGGATTTCCATTTCATACACCAAATGCATGTGAATTTGTAATCTAACCCAAGGAAGATACCAGCATTGGCATTCAGGTGTGTATCCATGTTTGCAGCATAATCAGTGCAATTGCTCCTTGTGAATAAAGATGTGAAAGAAAAAGTAGACTGGGAAAATGGAGACATGGTGCAAATGTGGGGCAAATGGGACAAAGGCACTGCAAGGAGCTGTACCAGCAGAGATCCCTTCTGTGCACTAGCTCCATCTCAGTATCAGGAACAAGGGCGAGGAGGAATAAACAGACCAATTGTGGAGAACTTTGAACCAAAGTAGACTCTAATACCTTTCTGAAAATAATCTGATACTTAAGTTACTTGAGGCTCCAGTGCAATGAGATTTGAAGGCCTATGTTATTTTAAAACCCCATTGAATTTAGTGGGACTCATGTACGTAATTAAGTGCTTTGAAAGGTCAGGATCTTAGTCATAATTTTTTAACTCTGGGCATCAAGTTCTTGATGAAGCGAGTGTTGTTTTTTTATAAAAATCAAAGTGGAGAGTACCTCTAATAATTCTTGTTGGTATGTTACACCTATTGTAAGCGTACTGTGTTTTTCATCTTAAGTTGGTATTTTCTCATTTTGTAAATTCAGCAGTAATTTTGTCAGGCCTCTGACAAGAACTGTGAAACCAAAGAGGTTTTTAATAAAGGAAACTGGATAGAAAGTTTTCTTTCCATATGGGAGGTTGGTTAAAGTGAGACCATTCTTTAGAAGGCAGAATTAACGATGGGTCCTACCTTTGGTTGCTTCAGGCCATTTTGCAGGTGTGATAGAAGCCTTCTACCTGTGCTAAGCGACAATGCTTTGCTCCTTCTCTCTAAGGCAGTGTGTGTATGCTGTGATTCATGTGCATAACACTAAAGAGAAATCTTCTTAATGTTCCATATCACTCGATGTCAGACTTCTGATATGGTTCGTAGTGATTTAGAGGCATCACACATTCAGAAATCACAATGATGGTGATATTAGGGATGAACTGACCAAAAGTAGATTTATACAGTGTCCTTAGAAAGGATGAGTTCTCTTGATAAAGTGCAGTTTAAAGAAAGAGAAAATTCTTTTTCATGCTAACACCTTTAGCACTGACAAAGTCAAAGCTGATAAGTACTTTAAATACAGTTGACTCTTACCTTGAAATGATCTGGTTACTCACTGGTGTGTTTTCTCTCTTTGTCTCCCTTAGCGTGAACGAACGTGACCATTTGTTAAAAAGGCTCGGCAGGAAAACTCCTCCGAGCCTTTTCCGTGCTCATTCTGTCCAGCAAAGCGTGTCACGTAAGTAGCGGCTCACGTCCGCCTGTTTCACAGCCTAGCCCCACGTCAGGGAAGCCAAGGGTGATTATTTTTTAATTAAATTGTAGGTAGAGATAATCTAGCGCCGTGGCTGAGCTGCCAAGCAAGACACGTACATTTGGAAGTGGAATTAGTGTATCTGGCCCTAGGCAAGGGGAGCTCAAATGTGGCTAATTCCCTGGGATTCAATCACCAGACCCAAATGATAGAATCCCAGTATGCAGGTTCTCTAAAGGTAGAATTCGGATAGTCTTAAGAATAGTCTAAAAATCAAAAACTCTGCATAAAGTAAACATTGTGGTAGAGCCTAGCTTTAACAGAAATTATTTCTGTATGAAATGTCATGTTAGCTGTGGTTAGCTGAGAATACAAAGATGTTTCAGGGATGCCATTAGGGTTCTGTGTGTTGCTGGTGAGGAAAGCCATGGCCTGCAGATCTGCTTCTCTCCCTCTCCTCTCCCTCTTTATCCGCTGCTGGGAGAAGAGAAACAACATCACAACTGGCTACTGCTGCTGCTTCAAATCAGTGGCATTTCTTGTTGATGTATAAGTCATCCATTTATTTGTCTTCCTGTGTCTGCTGGACCTGATGGGCTTTTGTCAGTGTTTTAAAGGCTTCCACAGTATTTAAAATCATCTCTAGCAGCTCTGCAGGCCAGATGCACCAAAGGACCAAGCTGTCTTGAGGGACCAGGGAGTCCAGTCAGCCCTTTCTAGTGAGCATATGCAGTCTCTCTTGTGATTGGTATCAATAGGCTTATTTATTAAAGAAAGTAACTCCCTCATTGTGCAGTGCTGCTGCACGCAGGGCAA
The DNA here is from genome assembly GCF_012460135.2 of Molothrus ater. Lineage (NCBI taxonomy): Eukaryota > Metazoa > Chordata > Aves > Passeriformes > Icteridae > Molothrus > Molothrus ater. The sequence continues at coordinate 70,777,712 of NC_050479.2, forward strand.
GGGGCAGACACTCAGGATTTGGGGTTTGTATTGCAAATGCAGTAGGAAGTGACACCCCTGACTGCCCAAGAATCACAGTGGAGTCAAATTTCATTGCTGCCTGTGTCTCCTTCTGTAGCAGAACTGTTACGGCTCAGGCCATGGAGGCAGGGCTGGGATAATACCTGAGGTATTCTTGTTTTCCATGGGAAATTTGACTAGAAGGGTGGGACAGTGATAGATCTGATAGTGCTTGTCCTTGATAGAGCCATTGGAAGGCTGCCATCACTGTCAAGGGATGTGGGGTCTTTTGCAATCAATCCCACTATGTCTGGGAAGAGAGGTCAGTGAGCAGAGCAGCCCTGTGGACCACATTTCTGCAAGGATTTAATCCTTTGTACAAAGGAGCCAGGGATGCTGATAGCAACATGGCTTTGGGCATGCAAATATGCTCTGAGGAGATTCCAAAAGCAATGATTGGCAGAAGAAATCCATAAAATGCACAAATAAATGGCTGTCAAAATAGTCTGCTGTGCAGACTGAACCACAATCTGAAACCTGTGAAGGAGTGCAGAAAGGAGCTATACCAGGGGGTAACTAGTCAGACTTAATATATGCTTTTAGTCTCAAAGAACACATCATCAGGTTGTTAGTAGGCAAACAGCTATGGGGAAAGAAAAATGAGATCAAAATAAACCCCAATTTGGATAACCAGCTTCCCTATAAATGCAAATGATTAAGTGCTAAATGAGTCAGGCCAGTCAGGACAGGTTACAGTCAGCAATCTGTTTTTCACATGAACATAAATTTTGACTGTGAAGCTGTTAGGACTGAAAGATGATTTTTGTGATGTATCCATGACTTCTGTCATCTGTTGTCAAATATTATTTTCCAGTGTTGCATAGCTGCTATATGTACAAGGCCATGTAAAATCTAGGGAACATATGTGCTGTTTTCACAACCCTGGATTGTACAAGTGTTTACTAAATGCTAGAAATCTTCAAAGCAAAGAGTTGATGAATAGGGCAGTAGCCTTGACATGCCGGGCCAGTATCTTAAATCACACTACAAGCACTCTGTTTGAAGTCTTGAACTGTTCATGTGTTTCCACCAGGCCCTAAATTCCCAGGCTGTGAAGACCAAAAATTGCTTTTGTGACTTCAACTCAGAATCTGTTGCTTACATATAAAGGAGGAAAATGCTTTGTTTAGTTAGAGCTGACAAAAGCTTAAGCAAATGGATTGCCTTGGTCCCAACAAGGAGTGAAAATGGGATTAAATTTGGTAGCACAGATTGTAAAGATGCAGTACTGGGTTGGAAATTACTTTATTTTTGACAGCAACCATTTCCAAATGCTTTGGGAGGAAGCAATGCCTAAACAGCTTTGTTTCCAGTTACATGGAAAGGAAAAAAACCTCACAGGGAGTTTCTGGGCTACTACTGGTGGTCAATGGTGGTGGCAAAGAGCTTACTGAGGTAAGGCTACACGACTCTGTACAAGAGGCAGAAGCTCGCTCTGTGTGTTTCCTTAGCTCTCTGTTGGTAAGCCAGCCCTTCTCCTAAAGCACTGGCACAGCACAAGACCTTAAGGCATGATGTGTGTCAGGGGTGCTCCCATATAGCACCAGGCTCTTGTGGGTCCAGCACCCAAAGTGGGCAACAGAGCCACACAACCAGTGCCATGGCAGTGCCATATGGGAGTGCCAGCCACGATTAGTCTCTCAAACACCTCCTCTCATTAAAGAAACTGGCTCAGAGTGGCTGTCTTGGAGAGTAGCCCTGTCCATTTGGAAGGAATGTCCTTAAAGCGAAACCTTCATGGCTGTTTTACTTGCTTTTTGTTTTTGTGTTCCTGAATTGTGAAGAGCTGCCAGAAGCATGAAGGAAATCTATCTGCTGGCTGTGCTGTCAAAGATCATGTGGTTCCTTTCTGGGACATTTGTGAAAAGTTTAAATAAAAAAAGGAAGTCTGAAGCTCCTGACTTTAGTGGAAGAGTTGTTGCATATGGTTGTCAAGCTCAGGTGCTAAAATAAAACCATCTCAGTGCAGTATTGTAGGCAGTGCTGACAACACTGCTCCCCAGGCTGTGCTCACCTCCTGGTGAAGGTGCCTGGTGAAATTGGTCATTCCCTGCTGCCATCTGCTTTCTGAAATCTCTTAAGAATGAGCAGGAAATGCTACTAGGCTCCTCTCAGATGTGTCTTTGGACCCTTCCCTTTAGCTTGCTGTGTGGCTCTCCCTTGAGGGAAGGAGCAATAATGATTTCCAAAAAGGGTTTGCTGGCTGTGAGGTTTTTCCCAGGTCTCCATCCAGGTTCTCGTCTTTTTTACTGCTGTGACTTTGTGAGAGCAGCACCTCCTTTAGACAAACTCTGTAGATATAAAAGATGGCTCTTGACCTCCCCTTTCCTCCTGTGTGACTGACTTGTATCACCTGTTCCCCCAGAGGATGGGAAGGGTACCCTTCATCCATAAGAAAAGTTCCACAGCATCCTTCTAGGGTGGTTTCCCTCCTGTAATGCCCCTGCTGGTGTTCAGTTATCATTTGTCTCCATGTGCTCTTTAAAAAGAGAGCTGAGTCTGCTTCCATTAAGCACGGCTTTGGCAGAGCTCCCTCTGAAACGCCAACAGCCATGCCTGAGTCAGGATTACTGCACTTGGCCTAGGCTTCCTATGCTAGCCAAGAAAATCCTTCTTCCTTTGACAGAATATGGTGATTTCATAGAGTAAATCTGAATGCAGAGCATATGGTTTACACCTTATTAATCAGTGGAGAAAAAGCAGCTGTCATCTGAGGTTCGTTTCACAGTATGGGGGCTGACAAATAATAAATAATAATAATGTGTTCATGCTGAGGGCTCTAATCCCACCATTTATTCTCCACTAGCAGACACCTTCTTCCTTTCACTTTTCTGCTAGTGCATTTTTATTTGAAAAACAACAGGGGAGCTACTTGAGATGCTTTTTAAAATTTTTTTTTCCTCTTATCTTGCTTTTGTTTGAAATATAATATACATTCTGTATTTTTTCCAAGCTACATGTTTGTTGACTGTTAAGTGGAGTTGCAATATTTTAATATAAATTTTGGGAAAAGAAATAGGAATAATTGGTTTAGAATTTGATGCTGTGGCATCTGACTCTTATTTTCTACTTGCAAATACCAGTAAGTTGGTGTCTGAGACTAAAGAGATGGCACCATTTGTCAGGAATTCCTCTTGGGTCCTTAAGAAAACACAGGCATGGTTTATCAGAAGAGAAATTATTTACTTCAGTAAGCATTAGTCAAACTCTTCAAGATTTTAGGCAGCTTTCCCTTTCCCAGGTTAAATAGAAGATGGTTGCTGAGTCAAAGCTGAGTTAGCATTCACTTTTTAACTGGTAAACATGTGCTGTGACATCACAGCAAATCTCCTTAAAAACTCTGCAGAACAAAATGTTTCGCCTGAGACAGAATTTGGCTGGTCAAGTGATACCACAATGTTGATTTTCATTATGTCAGAGAGAGTTTTGCTATCCAAGAAGCAATATTTCCTAGAAGAGATTAAAAAAAAAAAAAAGGTCTCTCACATCTCCCCAACCCCCTAAAAGTTTTAGTGGATTTGAATCTGGGCATTTTTCTCCAAAGGCAAACAAAAGGATGCATTTTATACTTTGGACTGTACTAAACCATAATACCACTGCAGTATGAACTAGTGAAATGCTGTAGCAGGTGAGAGTTCTGATGGGCTGCCAGTGACAAGTGCCCTCTTGCTGGCTGGCCTAAACAAATCCTGGGGCAGACAATTTGGGTGTGTCAGAGCAGAGTGCAAGGAGTAGAAAGCCTCTAAAATAAATCCCTGAAGTGACAAAAACTGTAAGCAGTCCTTCCATGAGGAGGTCTTCTGGAATAAAAAGAGCCCTCTGGACACTTTTTGGTCCTGGTCTTGGAAGCTGTTGCCATGAGAGTGCTGTTGAGCTTGCACAGACCAGAGCAGCCATTGCAGTGAACAGAAAAAGAGTGTTAAATGAGAGACCTAATGGGAGACTAGATTCAGATCTACTCATAGAATATCAAAGCTTTAAGAAAACCCAACAGGATGCTTTTAAAATTCAGTAGATTGTCTGATATCTGGTACCAGTGAAACCTTAGATTTGATGAGAATGTGAATCTCTTCTTAACAAATGAGCCCCATTGACAGATATTCAAAAGTGCCACTTTCCTCCATTAATAGAAAGTCTCGGAGTATAAAGGTCCTTCCTTCTGTGAGGGTGAGTGGGTTGTGCCCAGAAAGCCCCAAAGAAATGTGCTCTTTCCTTGGGCTGCTGCAGGACAGCTGAACAATAAGGGCCTTGTTCCCAAGGCAGACTCATAGGTGTGGTTTTAAAACTGGAGTTGAGGGAAAAGTTCAAACTTCCGGAAAGTTCCCTAGTAACTGACAGATGGAAACTTTCATTGGTTTTGGACGGGGTCGGGAAGCAGTGGAAATGTAGAGCTGCTTGGGGAGTATGGATGGGACTCAAGCATTTGCAGCATTTTGATTCCACAAGGCACAGTCAGCTGCCTAAACAGCTTGAAGTTCAATTTTAATTGTAATGTGAATAGAAAAATGTAATATGAACTCATCTTCCTGTATAGAGATCTACAGGAAAAGTCTTACATGAGCTGCCAAATGTTGAGCTTCGGCTGAGAAGCTTGGGGGTCACAGCCTTTCCCATGACATACACACAAAACCCTTGTTGCTGATATTCCAGGATGGATGAGGGACATGAACATGTGAGGATACCCCTGGTATTCTTAATCACAGATCATCTTAGTATGAAGTTTCTTGCTGTATTAAGGTGTTTCCTATTGGTGTGAGAGTAGTGAACAGGTTCCTTTGACTGAATTTTTCATTGGCATTGTGGAGTGGTTGGGCTGCCTGGCTGTCTGCAGGCCTGTGGCAGCACTGGGAATAAGCAGGTCATGGGAAGATGACACCCAGGGCTGACTTGTGTGGTCAGTGCTGGATTTGCAGCAGTTATGGCAGTTGAAGACTCCGTTACGCCGAATGATCTCATGGATAAGTAAATATAGCAAAGCCACCTCGATGCAAATCAGGCAATGGGACATGGGCTTCAGTCTTCTAGGGCTTAAGCTTGCGGTCTTTGACCAAGTTGACTTATCCATGGAGAATTTAGCCAAAAATGCTAACAGGATGTTGGCTCTTCACATGGAACAAACCCAGTGGAGGTGTTTGTTTAAGTGTGCATCTACCCTTTTTTAAATGAAAGCCTGTTTTGTGCATCGTACTTCCTTTGCAATGATCCAGGATGGATACACTTTTTTCCAAAAGGCTGTTTGCACTTCATGAATGTATTCTGTGAACCTTCAGCTACAGGCAGGAAAAACAAACCTGTGCCTCTGTAGCAGTATGATATTGGCATGGAACTGCTCAGGGAAAATGAAATGGGATGCTGGGATGATTGGTCATGTAATCAAATCAAGGTTCCTGCTGTCCTGCAATCACTTCCATGAGGGATATGTGACTGGAGCAATGTATTCCTGCTTGAATCCCCTCCACTTACTGGCAAAGATTTCCTGCTGTGCTTGTGACTCGGGGTGTCAAAAAATCTCCTGTCCTTTGCTATAGTTTTCCATTCAGAACTTTCTATAAGACCACGTCTGCAAGTCTGTCTGCTGTTTCATCATGTTTGCCCATTAGCTATTTGTGACTGTTTTACCAGCATTGTGGTGTTCTGCAGATGCTATCAATAAATGTCACTTGCCTGTCCACAATACTTTAAAAGAAATCAGGCACATGGTTATTTTCGTCTGAACAGTTTCTAGGGAGACCACAGGATTGTGCTAGCCAGCAGGATTAACCAAATAGACACCTCCAGAACATGTGTTTTCTCTATGCAAAATATAAGTGACTGGCTGAGAGAATCAAAAGTTTCACAGTGTCATTCATCTGATTCCACTTGAAAAATTGTTTAAAAAATAATCCTGAGGGGAGTAAAGAGGAAGATGTGAGAAAAATCTGGTTGTGGGCTAGACATTCCCACCTTTCTCCAGAGAAACTGCTGGTATCAAGCGGACTTCAGAGGAGTCAAGCTGAAGTGCAAATCTACTTCTCTCTTAAGTCTTTGGAGAAGCTCTGCCACTATGGGAGTACTATGGGAGTGTGTTCAAATCAATCTGTAGCTTATTAGGTTGACTCAGAGGGCCTTGGTGGCTGTGTGCACTGTCCTGGCCTGGGGAGGGGAGCAGAGGGACAGAGCAGGCAGCAGACACCCTTCCTGTGTCATATGGGCAATGCAGTGAGCAGCTCTGAGCATCAGAAGCACAGCACAGAAATTAAGGTTGCTGTAGTCTCAATCACATAACTTCAGTGATGCCTAAAACTGTTTCTAAAAGAGGTCTGTGCTCTTGAGCTCAACTCCAGTGATTGATTTCTTTTTCCTTCTTCTGCTTTTTCAGATGGGTATGCATTTTCTCAAGAAGAACACGGTGTTGTTTCCCAGTCGCAAGTCGTTCGATCCTACGATACAACCAAAAGGAGAACAGAAATAGAATAAATTATTCTTTACTTGATGGGTGGTGGGAATAATGGGATTTGGATCAATGCATCCACTGTTAACACATTCATGACTAGGTTTGGCAGCAGCAGCCAAAACACCAGAGAACTCATTTCTGTGGCCTTAGCCAACAAGTTTCTGTATTCTCCCTGCAAACCTTGAGTGCATATTGTGGGGGGGAAATCATTGTTTGACTTCAGTCGCAAAGCTCTGCCTAAAGTTTTGTTTATGTTGTTATGAAGCATTTGACTGTGCTATGTGAGGTGTGAAATTAAAAACAATGTTTTACCACTATTTAAAACATCGGCATAAGGTTGTTCTGGGGGAAAAGTAGAAAATTTATGTTCCATGAGAAATCAGCCTTTGCTTAATTGGAACGGGGTGCTGAGATTTCCTGTTTTGTTACACAACAGACCAAGTGCACACGACTGCATGCAGACTTTACTCCTTCTTGTATTCACTGTTAATTAATTTGGCTGAAATTTTCAACAGACCATTTGGTGTAAAATTTTTGATTGCAACACAGTTTGTAGCTAAAAATGCTTATTTGCCTTCTTATGACAGAATAACACAAGATAGCAATCAATTACTTAGACTATTTGCCCTCTTACAGGATTTATTAGGGTTCTATCTTAGCTTTCTGAAACCCAAATAATAGCTTACTCACAGAGCCAGGATGTGGGAGTCAGAGCTTGGCAGAGCAGCTGTCTTGAGTGCATGGCATTGTACACCAAGATGAACTCAACTAGGTGCCTCCTCATAACGCTTCATGATGTATTTGGATGTGCACTTCAAGTGTAGCCTGGGACTTCCCTCCATGACCCCATTCCCAGTTTAATAGTAGAATAAAACAGTGAGAATTTCAATTTATAGGTACCATCTGGTCAGATATGTTGATAAGATGTACATGTGCATGGGAGGCTGATAGTGTAACCCTAAAGAAGCCTTCCCCGTGCCAGGTAAGAGAGGTTCGCAGAGGAGGGCAGGAGGGGATTACACACGTGCCTGCACACACATGGACACACACAGAGCTGGCCATTGTGAAGAGGAGACCTGCTGTTTGTTTGTTCAGCCAAACCAGTCCCTCTTCTAGATCTGATCCATCAACAGGCTTCCCAACACACCCAGACCCATGAGCCCTGGAAGGAATGCTGGCTCCATGGCCTTGCTGTGCCACTGGGACAGGCGTGCTGCTGCATAGATTGGGATTTTGAAGAAAAAAAAAAGGCAAAAACTGGGGCATAAGTTAAAGCTGAAAGAGCTCTTAGAAAGCTTATGCTGTCATCCAGACAAGTTCTATTAATTTTAGTCACCAAGCCATGTTTCTGAACAGTATAAAGTAAATACTGCTGTGTTTAAGCCAGGCTTCGTGGTTAATGTATATTCTACATCTGTATATTTAAAAAGTTGGCGTTGTTTTTTGCCTTATTGACCATCATCCAGAGTTTTTTATTGATTTAAATATATCCGAAAGCAATTTGAATATGAATGTTTATGTTTAGCAAAGGAGAGGAAAGTTCCAGCCTGGCCTACTGTTTAATCTTCCTTAAGGGTTGTGAGTAAATGCCAGCACTCAAATGCTATAATTCAATTTCCAGTGCCACCTCAGAGGTTCAGAGTCCCCTTCTCTTTTAGAAAAGGCAAATTTTGCTCCTGCAGCACCAGTCAGGAGTGCTCTTGGATTAGGCTGATGGCACAGAGGGAAAAGTCATCACCTTCTTTTTGCAGTGCTAATGAGACAATTATGCAATAAGGAAAACCTACAAATAATTTTGCCATAGGCATGAATGTCAAGGGGCCAAGTGTGGATGTATGTATTTTCTGGGAGAGGAATTTTGTTTAAAGGCACAAATACTAGTGCTGAGAATAAATAAGGGGAGAGTAAACCTGATCCCAGGAGTTTTTAAATCTTAATGCTGATATAACCTGTTAAACACTTCCTTTTATTTAGAAACCAAATCTGTTTAGGAAATGTGTGGTGTAAGCCTCTCCTCAAAACTGCTAATTGTTTCTTCCTTTTGTAAAAACACAAGGAAAATTAACTTCCCACCAAGGCAAAATGAGATCAGCTTAGTCTTTGTACTCTAAGCTACACACCAAACATTGGCATGTAAACAATTTGGAGGCTTTTCATGACGCTGCAGAAAAAAAACTTTTAAAAGCCTTTGGATAATGAAGAATGGCAAGTGAATGTGTTAAGCAGAGAATAGAAGGGATCCTGGAGTTTTTTCTGTTCTTAACTTAGGGCAACAAAATTTTGCAGAACATAATGAAAGATGCTGGGGAGGAGCAGCTGTCATCTGATGTGATTTATTTTATTAGTGCAGACTATGGGCTGTATCATTTTGACCTCCCTGTAAATTGAGGTCAGTGTGTGTCACAAACAAAAACCTTCCCTAGAGTGAATGGTGGTTTAGACTGAGCTACGTGTGTTGGTTGTCAGCTCAATGGGAATTGCACATGGGATTTGTCACAGGGCTATACAGTATGTGACACTGGGGCTAGTGGGTCAGACTTTATCATCACTGTATGGCCTTAATCTCTAGCTGAGTTAATTCTGTAGAACCCACCCAGGTCAAGACCTGGCATTCTTCTTGTTCTTTGGAGTCATTACAGGAATTAATGTATTGTAATGTGCCGCAGACTGGGTGTTGGAGTTGCTTGTCTTGATGAGCAATGATGAGGTGCATTCGGGTGCTGTGTTAGCAGAAGGAGAATGACAGCTGCTCTGCATCAACAGAATTCCTTGTTCATTAGGGCAAATGCACGGAGCAGTAACAGCAGCCTTTGAAAGTGCTGTGTGAAAATGTTATCAACTAGACAGGGTATCGGAGCAGAAGAAATGGGGGATTTCTGCGTGACTGTCCAGACTTAACTACCCAGCCTTGATCAGAACAGGCCTTCCTGAGCGGCTCTCTGCACTGACCAAAGGGAGATGGGTTTGGATATTCAGATGGAAGCGGTGATTTTCCTGAATTAGAGTTGGCTGTGTTGCTGCTTTTTATAGCACCATAATCACAGCTTGCATAGAAGCTGCTGCTCCTTTAATGATTGCCTAGTAGCAATTTAAAGCTGGAGAGCGGGAGCCTGAGCTGCTCTGAGCGCTGCTGAGGAGTCTGTTGACATTTTCTTCTCCTTGACAGGGCTTCAGGTCTTGCTGTAGGGAGCTAGAATGGGAAGTCAGTAATAACTTGTCAAGGAGAAATGGTGAATAACCAGTAAAAGTATCTGGGTCAAACTAAGCTGCTAATATACATAAAAATGTGTGTAGAGTTAACATGAACTCTATGGGCTGTAAATTAAGGTAACAGTCAAGCCTCGCTAATCTGCAGTTTACTAGACTACACACCCCATAGTGCATGGCCAAAACTGTGCAGTCTCTTCCCCTACCTCAGCCAGCAGCTCATAGCAGATGCTACTGGGAAGTCTCTCTTACCAAGATTACATTATTTTTTACAGCATGTACTGGAGTGTGTTCGCTGGGAGACAGTCATAATAATAAAGTTGTAAATAAAGCAGAGAAAGCTTTATTTATGTGAATATGTGAAATGCACACAGGGTGCAACTTGGCCCTCTATGGACAGCCCAAGAACCCAAGAGGTGCGCAGTCCTTACACTGTCCCTGTCCTGCAGTTTGCCCTTTTGGGCTAACTCACTAAATCTTCTGTTTTCACATTGCCTCCAGTCATCAGTGAAGGCTAGTGATACTCTATTTACATTCTCCCTTAGTTTTATAACTAATGACTTAAATTAATCTTTAAATGCTTCGAGGAGTGTACTTCTCACAGCTCAGGTTTGAAGCAGAGCAGGCATTGAATGGGTGCTTGGCCCTGAGAAGCACCTTGGGTTTTTCAGATTTCTCATTACTGTTAAGCACGGAGGGTATTTTACCTTTGTTTTGAATCATCACACAGTATCAATGCCTTAAACTTCAATCAGGTTGCAGAAGAGCTCTTTGTGTCCTGTTGAGTCTAACAAGAAGTGGTGATGGTATGAAATACCTGAGGGGTTGGAGAGGAGAATTTGGCTATGGTGTATCTGGGTATCAGTCTGCATCTAGAATATGGCACTGACCATGCATGTTCCTCAGCCTCCAGACAGCTGGACCCCTTCTGTCCTGTGAGGAGGGATTCTTACACTCACCTCTTCCCAGTATCCTGTAGACACCCAAGAGAGGCTTCACTGCCTTTCAGCATCTGTGACCAGAGCTTTGTGTCTGGAGAAGGCCAGGCATAGGTCAGTACAATAGGTGACAACAAAATAAATCCATATGGCTACTTTTTTCATATGTAGCAGTAAGATTAATGGAGGCTTTGAGCTTTGTTGGCAAATGAAAACCAGAAAGTGCCCTGCACTGCTTGGCCACACAAGTGAATCCCAAAGGTGATCACTTCTCAATGACCTGCTGGAAACCTAGCCAGCCTGAGTTTATCTGGCCAAGAGTGTGCTTTTGGATGGGCTGTCTGGAGAGGTGAAGGGAAACAAAATAGATTGACCAAGACCAGTGCTGCTGTTAGAGGTTAGTGAGGGGAGGGATTCCTCAGGCATCTGTGAAGAGCTGTGATAAAGCTGATTTCTTTGGTTCCTTCCTGTGGCTCTAGGAAGGGAGCAGAGCTGAGAATTTGTGAAGCACTGTTACCTCCTGAAGCTGAGTTTGTCTGGTACCAACCTGAGTCCTGAACTTAGAATGAATCCCTGCCAGAGGTGTTCCCTGTTTAGCATGTTTTGGCTCTAGCAGGTTGTTTCCTGGGTTATGAAGATTGCTAAATTATTTACTGGTTCCTCTTTCCCTCATGGACTCACCAGAACTGAGCACTGGAATTATTTCAGTCCTGGCTGACACCCCCTCATGGAGAGTTAGTGGGATTTCTGCTCAGGTGTGCTCCTGGGCAGGTTCCTGTCCCTCAGGCCAGTGCAAGAGGCTCATTAATCTCTGGATGTCTTTGTGATACTGTGTGAAACCCCGGGGTTGTTTCATTTGGATTCATGGCCTGCTCGTGTGTGGTGTGGACAGAAGGTAAAGCGGCTGAGTACTGGTGTTTATCCAAAGCCTTCCTTTATGTATGAAGAAGGTGAGATAAGTTCTCCTGAAATCTGCCACAAGAGGTCTGTTCTTGTTCAGCCTCTTGGTAGCTTCTAAAGAGAAACAGAAGTTAGTAAATTACAAATTCTGTGTGGGCAATCTCAGCTCTGGGCAATCACTCAGAAGTCTAACAATGAAGAAAAGTGTTAATATATTGCCAAACTGTCACTGTGCATAGCTGGAAGGTCAGCACCCTTGTAATTATGGAGCAATGAAGCCAAGGGAAAAAGCCAACATTAACAGAAAGACACGATTGTTTTAAATTCTAACTACCTTACTGGGTGGTTTTCCTGCGAAGATGTTCCAGATGTCGTCTTGGCATAAATTAATTAATTTCAAAACATCTGCTGGGTTTCTTAGAAAACATGGAGTTTACCAGACAGTGCTTGGGCTCTCCTCTGCCCTTCTGGTTGATATGTTGATTCAGAAGGGGAATGAGGGTACTTGCTGTTCTTACTGTCAAGAGTTCATAGACTGGAAAGTTGCTCAAAGTTGTTGCTCAACTCTTTTTTTTTTTTTAAGGGCTCCAGTTATGAAGTAGTGAGGCAGCCAAGCCCTCTGGGACTGTGTACATGTGTGTGCTGGAAGAGATGTTTAACTTGAAAACCTCCCCCTGTCCCTCCTCCTGCCCCCAAAGTGCAGCCCATTGCAAGGGGAGGTCAAATATTCAGGGTCTTGAGTGACAGGATCTTTAACAGCATCTTTTTCATCAGCGAGCCAAGTCATGTGCCCGCTTGTCTGTCATATCTGTACTCGAATTGCTTAAATATTGTTTCAGATGGGGATGTTTCAATCTGGATATGCAGAGAGGAGTGATGCTGTGGGGGGATGTTTAATTGGCTCCCAGCAGAGCAGTAGTGGTGTGTGGGTTTTTTCCTCTAGAAGTGTTACCATTTTCAGGTCCTATTAATGTCCTCTGGTAGTTTAAATACAGCATTGCATTACAGTGGAGTTTGTTTCCCTCTCAGACTGAATACAAATGAAGGTCATTTACTTGTATTTTTAGAAGGTTCAGAAAACTTAGACAATTTGTAGCTTTGAACAGCATTGTTGACTGTTGTATGTCTGCACAAAAATATTTCCAATAAACCTTTTATTAAAGCAATCCAGCAGACCGAGGCTTGTTTGTTTTATTCACCCACAAGCTTTGCAGCAAGACTTCAGTGTTAAATACATTTGAGATTTAGTCTGCAAAGCTGTTGAATGGATTATTTCTATTTTTTCACGGCCTTTTGGGTGTGTTTTAAGGGCCTGCTCATTAGACCAAGGCTTGAGTTCCTTCGATAAGTCTCAAATCAGGCCCCAAATGCAAGGCTAATATGGCAAAATAAGAATGGTACTGATGAGCTGACAGCAGATACTGGTATTTGAATAGTGTCTTCAGGGGGAAAACTATATTTTTATATAAGCTAGGTGGAGAGAGATTCTTCTACAAATGATACACTTGATCTCACCAAGGCTTCACCAAAATAAAGCTTAGAAGTCTTTTGTCCCAGTTAGGTCATGTAGACACAGCAGGGGAAAATTAAGCCCTAAAAACCTTCCCTTGCCTCCTTACTTGCAGCTAAATTTGCAATTTTAACACGGGCCCTTCAGGCTCCGAGTGTGAGGAGGAGCATGGTCTGATAGTGCAGCGAGATGTGAGGTGAGACCGTGGCAGCCGCTTTCCTCCAGAGCACAGGGCCAGGGCTCTCTGCTGCTTCTGCCTGCTCAGGAATGCCACATCTCTGCTGCTGCTGCTGCTCAGCTGACACTGCCAAGCTCGCTGGTGTGGCCAGACCTGGAGAAGTGACTCTGGAGCTCCCTGGCCTCGAGCAGGAGCGGCAGCAGTAAGCACCACACAAGGCTCTCGTGTCCCCGGTAGCGCTGCATCCGCATGCGCCGGGTGACGCCTGGCACCGACTCAGGAATGGGACTCAACTTATGGCTGAAGTTAAATTTGCAGAAAAGGTTGGCCTTACTTGATTTTTGGTGACCATGGAGAACATGCACTGTCAGAGCCTTCTAGAAAATGAAAGGGTATGAGCTTTAACAAAGAGATCCCTTTGTCCAAATATTAATAGATGCTGGAAGTAAACAGATTTTATCAGGAACAAAGTGGATATTTATATAAAGTTTGGCTAAAATTTTTCCCCCTTAGGGAAACTTGAAGAATAGGATTTTTCCTAATAGATTGCTGACAGAACCACTTTTAAAAGTGTAGAGGGACTTTTTTACAACAAATCATTTTTGGATTTTCTTTTTTAAATTATGGAACAGAAAGAAGGTGTAAGCCAAATCTCCCATCTTCCCTTAACAAGTCATTGCTTGAGTACATTTCAAAATATTTTCACCCCAAAAGCCAGACCAGTATCTGCTTTTCCTTTGCAGGGAAATTAAAAGAGAGTGATGAACTTGTGTATCCCTGTTTTGCTGGAGTAAATGCCTGCTCCTTCCCTGGGCCTGCATCGCTGCAGCCCAGCCTGCAAGCATGTAGCAGCAGGAACTGTGCTGTTTGTAAAAGCTTCTCACACATCTGGCCAATCAATTATGCCAAAGTAAAATTGATGATAAACTTAAGTAAGCCTTATTCAGTTGGTGGTGGGAGAACTGGATGCTCAGCCAACTGCTCCCTGCACTGTCATCTCTTGTACAGCACACTAAAAGGGAAATGATTCTCAGAATTGTTAAACATAATGGATTGCTGCTTAAACCCCTTATTAGATATATTAGTTGACTAATCACCTGAGAGACTTTCCCTCTAACAGTCTGACAGGCAAGGCTGTGAGAGAGCCCAGTGCTCAGGTCCCAGAGCCAAATATTCGGAGCAGCTGCTAAGTCTGTTGACGGCAGTCTTCGGTGCCTCATAGCAGAACAAAGAGGAATCAAAGTCCCTAAACCTGTAGATTAATGCTCAAGTCTGAAATGGGAGCATTAAAAAATAGAAGTGTAACTGAGAAAGGTCTGGCTGAGGAATGTTAAGCAAGAAGATTTCAGAAACATAATCCCTTTTAGTGAGTGCTGCTGTGGCAGTACCCGGTGACCAGCACTCCCGCCAGCACAGCCTCGTGCCTCTTTGAGTTCCCTCAGCATTTGGGGTGCAGCAAGTCCTCAGAAACCTGGAAGGAGCAGTGAGTTCCCTCCTCAGCAGAAATACAGGACTGCAGAGAAACGAGGCTTTAGAAACCCCTGAAAGACACAGCTGGTTTTTGGCTGTCCACACTGAGCAAGGAGCTCAAGGGCAGATGAGGAGTGGGCTGTGTCCCAGGTAAGGGAATGATGAACAGTGCTGGTGAGACCTTGCTGCAGTGGCCATGCCCAGCCAGGACATTCACCATGAGGAAGCTTGAAGGGAGGGAGCTCATGTTGCATTTTTCTTGCCATGACTCTCTAAGGACAGTGGGGTGACAGTCGAAGAGGTGGTCATGGTTCCCCTCTGTATTTCCCTTGGTGTTTGGTGCTGTCCCTGTGAGGGTGCCATGTCAGAGTGGTGAGGGCACTGAGCTTCCTGGGTCACACAAAGCAGCCCTCGAGTGGAGAAGCTCCAACCTTTCAGGGCAGATGGGCACTTAAATCCTGCAGTGGCGAGTCTGGGAGCCTCAGCTCTCACAGCCACCTTGTCTGATGGCTCAGCTGGCACTGGCCTACAGCCTCATCAAAAATGTGCAGCACAGCTGTCACAGTAAACCAAGACTGCTTTGTTGGTCCTGTGGAGCTGCTGGTATCCAGTACAGGCAGCAGGAGCACCCCCACCCCAGTCCCTCAGGAGAAAAGGGATTCTGAGTTTGTATATTGTGCTGGGTTTGTAACTGTGCTGCTCCATCTCACTCCTTCCTTTCTCCACACTGTGGAAGGAACTGCCTGTAAGCTCCTGAAAACATGCCTTAGTCCATGAAAAACCCCAGTGTGATCCTAGTGCCAGCTCATTTGGATGTGCCAGGTATCAGAGCTTGAGCTGCCTACTGCTCTCATACTGCTGACTAAATCCTGTGCAATGACTGTGTGTATTTGCCCATCCACAGTGAGGGTGGGCTTCAGCTTCACCTGTTAAACTGAGAGCCTGATTCTGACTGTGCAGTAAATCTACAGCAGTTGCTTTTGGTTTGCAGGAATGTAAATTAGAATTATTTTTCCCCCCATAATGAGATCTTTACAATCATGCATAGACTGTCTGATTGTGTGAAGTCAATAGGATTCTGTCTCTCAAAAGCAAATATTGAGGGAATTAGCAGCTGCATAAGCCAATATTTACCATTTGGTTACTGAATCATAGCAGAGACTGCACAACACACCAACATCCTCATCTTGTCCTGCAAAAAGTCAGACCTGCTGCAGCACCAGCAAGCTCTGGGAAGTTTGTGGCTCAGCTAAACTGGGCTCTGCACCCAGCAGAATCAAACACTGCCACGTGGTCCCCATCAGCTTTCAAAGCTCTTCCTAAACCTGATGGAGGGAAATTTAAGTAGCCCACCCCTGGAGGTGTTCAAGGCCAGGCTGGATGGTACACTGAGAACTAGACTATCTTTAGGGTCTCCTCCAATACAGCCAATTTTTTATAATCCTGTGAAGCTGCTCTATATCTTGGAAGGGAGATAGAGAAGTATTTTTAGTTTATTGCTGCATTGTTGTCATCTTATTGCAAAAGTTTCATACCTTTTTGGTGATTTCTTGTGGACAACTCCTCACAGCACTGACTCCTTCTTCACAGCACAACCAACAAACTCCAACTCTCTTCTCACCCAGATAACCCACTCTTCTGTAGCACTCCATCATTATTGGACACAGCTGTGGCCTGTTCCTAATCTTTGGTGGTTAGTACAGCTGCAACTCCTCAGGTGTGAGACTACCTTCTGCACTATCTTTATTTTCTTGCATTCTATCCCTGCACACTACATTATTACTGTTTTCTGACATGATGCTGACTTGCCCTGGCTTAATAGCAGTGATAGGATCCAAAGTAGTGCCTTCTTGCTTTATTTTTTTTTTTCAAATTAACCTAGAGAGGCAAACCAGGGTGGGCCGTGCCCTGAGCTGGTTCAGCACTAAACATGAGGAAGGTTTGATGGAAAGCAACTTACCTGTTGAATTAAACATTTTTCAGCTTGATGCATCACTGTTTGCCTTGATTTTGCTGGAGGTTTTTTGGAGGACTGATAACAGGCAATAAGAGACTATTTACTTGAAAGTAAAGGATTATCATGTTTAGGAGAAAAATGTTACAGCTATTCTTTCTTGAATGTTTGAAATCTCTATTTGCTATTATAAGCCTAAACGGTGTCACTGCAACAGCAGTGACAAGATGGCAGTGATGGCAGACAAGATTTCAAGGTTTCAGGTGAGTTTTCTTTCATATTTCCTGATGTGTTATGGACAATGCAAACAGAAAGGAACATGTGTCCTTGGTGAGCTGGATGTGCCCAGTGCAGAAAGTGACTGCTTTGAGTTGTTACCTGCATGGCTTCATCTCATCAGAAATAGCCACTGAAATTGATTAATATTAAAAATAAAGTCAACTAACTTTCTTTTGACAAAGACAGCAGCCAGTACAATGCTGGAGGCACTTGGAATCTGAGAGCTGTGACTCATGTTACACTCCAGAGAGGTTTGTCTCCCCTCTTCTAATGAAAATCAGGGAGTAAGAGGATACTTGGCCTCTTGCACACTTAGCAACTTTTCAGCCGTGCCTAGTGGAATGTTTGCTGCCTTGCTCTCAGTATTTGGAAGATGTCACCTTTGATCTCAAGTGGGAAGGTATTTTCCAAATGAAGCTGTGCCTCTGCCCATGAACTAGATGGGCAGAGGTGTTCCCATCCACCCCAGCTGCCCCCACAAGAGGTCTGGCTCAGCAGGGACAAGCAGGAGATGGAAATGACATGAGGGCCAGGGAAAACATTGCAAACAAGCCAGCATGGAGAAGCTGGAGAAGGTGAGAGATGCAGGGTCACTAGCCAGGTGAAAAAGGCCTGGGATCAGCTCATGATGCTCACTTGCATCTCGGGTCAGTGTACTGGGATTTTCCAGGTATAATGCACAAATTAAGACATCATTTCTGTGGGCAAATCACAAAACCAGTAAGTGTTGGCACAGGAAGGGGGAATTCTGCAGCAGGAGGAGAAAATCCATCCCTGTGCCAGGACTGTAGTGGCTTCCCAGGGATGGGTTGGGGGGAAGCTGTGTCCCCCAGGAGATGGGGGAACTGGCACACCCCAGGGTGCTGAGACATGGCCTGTGCCACCCGCACCTCCAGGGCTTGCTGCAGACAGGCCAGCACCATGTAGTGTTTGATGCAGAGCAGCCACACCACAGTGCCTGGCTCACCTGAGGCCTTCTCACTGGAGCCCACAGTGGTGTTCTGTGGCACACAACCCAGCACAATGGGCTTATCCCCATTGCTGAGGCGAGGGAGGCTGTTACAGCACCAGTGACTGCTGTTACCTGGCCATTCAGGCTGCACAGAAATACTGTCACAAGGATTAAATGCTCTCCTATGGAACAGGGGACACTGAGCCTCCAGGATGGCCAGGATCTCATGGAACTGCCTCCACTCAGTGTAGATGGGGAAGGGGAGAAAGGATGGCACAGGTTTATGTGATTTGTTCAGTCCATTTGCAAGTGATCCTGGGTGGGAAAATGCTGCAAACCCCACCGAGGACAGATAAATATTACAAAGGGACCTACTGAGAAGCAGGAAATATGAGGAGGAAACAATAAAATGAGATTCAGCTTGGAAAAATAGAAGGGAATACATGTAGGGAATAATATTTAGTAATAACTTCAGTGGGAGGAAAAGAGTAGAAAAGCAGAAAATCTGGAGGGAGGAGAGCTCCAGGAAGATCCAAAGTGAGCAGCAAATGAGACATTTTGCAAGGGAGGTGCTGAGGTTAATGTGCTGAGCTGAGACCTGCTCCCTGGCTTGCTCCCCTTGGGCATCGTGGGCCACATGTGAGCGCTGGCCCTGAATTGCACAACCTCCACTGTCCCCTGATGACTGTGGCACAGCTGGTGGCAGCTGTACAGGGCCACACAAGCCCCTGCTAAGGGGCTCTGTCCCCTGCCGTGCCCAGCTCACAGGGGAGACATTCCAGAGTGTTTCTCCACGTGTGTGCTGGGAGGGGATCCTGTCACTGGCGATGCTTTCCCGCTCTTCTCTGCGTGGCTCAGTGGTTTGGGCACAGGATTTTGGGCACAGGATTGCCTACAGCCACCTCAGGGCACCACTGTGCCCACAGGTCCCCTTGTGAGGACACCAGCAGCCTGGTGCGCTCAGGGCCAACCAGCACCAGCCCAGCCTGAGGGGGGTTTGCTGGCTTTTCCCCACCCTCACCACCGCCTGCTGTGCACACCAACTCCGGCACGGCACGAAAAGAAAACATCTGCCAAGGGCGAAGCAACGCTGCAGCAGATAAAAACACAAGAAAAAGCTTCAACACAAGTTGTTGGCCTGCCCTGCTGCGCAGTACTCGTCACCTCAGCACATCTGCTCTGAGCCATGGCTGACCCCCTCCTTCCCTGCCAGCTTTCTGCTCCCAGCCTTCCTACCTCACCTCCCCCGGACACCAGGAAGCTGTGGCATTTTGGAATGTGCTGTGTAGAGCCTGACCAAGGCGCTGTTCTTCCCAGACTGTTCTTCCCTACTTTTTTGAGTCATAAACATGCAGATCCAACAATCACCCAATTTCCCCTCCATGCCCTTTAGGCTCCTCCAGCCACCCACCTGTCCAGAGTGCAATGCCAGCATCTCCAGCAGCAAGAGGGAGCAAACCCCAGGAAAGGAAAGTGGCCTTGTCCCAGACTGAGCTATGGCTCCTGGCACTATGAGGCTTTGGTTCTGGTCTCACTTCTGAGAACAGAGTTTGCTCTAGCAAGAAGGGTCCCCATGCAGAGGACAGTGGGGACAGCACAGCCACTTACTGAGAGTTACACACTCAAAATAAATGCTCAGCTGGTAACTGTGAATCCAACAGAAACCAAAATTCTCAGAAAATGCCATTTAATGCAGAGTATTTGGCATTCTTTGACAAGAGGGAATTTGATAAGCCCACAGGCTCTAGCCCATCCTGCTCCCACCACTCCTCCCCAGCCACCTGAGAGGTGAGGGATCCCCAACTCAGCTGATGCTCAGATGCCATCTCCCTGCACCCCTTCTCCCCAAACACATCCCCTCACATGCCCCATGGCATCGGACATGTAAGTTATTGGATTTACTGTTATTCTTTAAGAACACAGCAAAAATTCAAACTTTTGGTTTTGCCATTCTGGAGAGGGGGGCTGGTCAGATGTTCTTTTGGAGACACAGGAAAGCAAAGCATTAACTAAAAAATTAACCCTATGACAAAGCAAACAAAACCAAAGTCACACCGTAAGTATTTATTAAGAAACAAAGGGGGCTTTTTTCTTCAGTTGTAAGAAACACTTTAAAGCAAGTGCTCTTTCAGAGATTTAAAAGCTATATCAAATGGTAACATTGGTTTTACATTATTGTACATGACATTAAAAAAAAAGCCACATCTCACAAAATTCCTTTTATTAGAGCTCGAGTTTCTCTGCCTTCAGCTGTAAATTAATTTCTACAGACTTAAATTTAACTTATTCTTTTTTTTTTTTTTTAAACAAGTAAACAATATACAAAGATTCACCTGAATTCCGTAGGTCAGAGGAGGTGTCCTTGCCAGGGCCTGTGCAAGGCAGGCAGTGGAGGGGAGCTGACTTGGTTCACAGCTGGGCACGGTCAGGAGCACAGGACCAGGGCTCACCCAGGGCCAAGCACCTCCTGCTCCCAGGGAAGCACACAGAACTGCCCCTGTGCCTGATGCCAGCTCAGTGTGACCCCACTGCAACGTGGGCAGGTGGAAACCTACACCCCCAGAGACCAGAGAGTGCAGGGGGTCCTTCAGAAGCCTGGCAGCACCCAGCTCTGGAGCACCCACTGCCCTGAAGATCCCCGAGCACCGAGTTGTGCAGCATCCAACATTGCCTGCAGCCAGGCGCCGCTTCCCAAAGACACCCAGCCTGGCTGGAGAGGAAGCCAGGTCTCACAAACCAATCTTTCTGTCCAGATCCTGCACACTGACTGGGAGATCACAGCCAGGAACAACAGATCTGGGATAAATTACCTATTCATTTCCCCGTGCCAGTGGCCAAACCATGGCTGCCTGCTGCAGACTGCCTGTGTGTGGCGTGTTTATGAGTAAACCATTGGGTTTGGCAAGGCATCTGCACCTTCTGTGTCATTTAAAAAAACAGGCATACAAAACATAGCATCACAGTTATTGCTACATATTGATACAGTATCAGACAATAAGAAACCTTTTGTCATCACTGGTCTGGCTACAGTAATTGCTTGGGTTTTGCACAGGGCCTCAAGTATTCTGCTGCACTGTTTTGGCTGAGGAGCAAATGGATGGAGATGCAGAGGCTACATTTTTTAAGAGACAAAACCAGCCTTACTTTGCTGCATTTGGGGTGATATAATTAGAATGATCTGACTGTTTGTTGCCTCTTCAACCTGGAGAGGTGTTTTCCCCAGATGAAGCAAAGCAGGACAGAGCCAACAGCCCCAGTGTAAAGTGTCTCTCCTGTCTGCATCTCACTACCTCCATGGCCCTTGTGACACCACAAGCACCTTTGTCCCTTGGTTGAGCCTTTTTCTTATTTTTAAATACAGCTGTGCCTGTCTAGTCTCCTGCCACAGGTAAAGAAGAAAAAGAGGATGGATTTCAAACCTCCACCAACCCATTCACATCCCAACTAGGTTTTGTTTAACACTCTCCCACTCCCATGCGGTGGGAGAGGGGATTCAGAATGGGCTCATGGGGACAAGATAAACTCCATTTTCCTACAGGCAGACTCCAATGCAAGCAGGCTTTGGGGCTGACACCTTCGTGGGCATTCACACGGGTTTCCTGTTTCATGGGAAGTGAGGTTAAATCAGGCATGTTTGGAATCACAGTCTGACCTCCCTCTGCCAAGGCAGGTTCAGTTCAGACACTGCCAGCTGTACCAAGAGCTTTGCTGAGTGTCACAAAGAGCAAGCACCTCATACCCTGGTTTTAGTAAAACATTCACAAAGATAAAGTCTGTGCAAACCACTACTGGGTCCTGATCTTGACACAAAACCAAATCAAGAAGGGTTTCAAGTGCACTGTAAAGGAGAGCAGAATAATTCACTCTTCCAATTCCTACAAAATACAAGGAAAATTGGTCTTTGCAAGACCGAGCTTCTGATGGCATTTCAGCCCAAAGTGGGTGTGTGTAAGAAGCCATGGTGGCTGGGCACACAGGGATTGCACTGCTTGGCTCTCAGTTGTGATTGTCTGTAAAGTAACGGGAAACATCATTACGGAGCTGGGAGCAGAGAGGTTTCTGAAGTACTGCCGTCTTGTACAGTGGAACAAAACTCTTTCTAGAATTAATTAGGCAAATACTTGTGACCATGTCATACCTGAAGGGCACTTTACGGCTCCAACATTTATCTCATGAGCACAGTGATCTGAAATACATATGCATTTCCAGCGTAATCCTTCGCCGCCGTAAATCACGCGCTGGAATGAGAGCGTATCTGGCAACGTTAATTCCGAGATATCATCCTTACAGTTCCTGGCAACAGACCCCGATGAAAATAAATGGTTTATAAACACTGTCTGACATGCATGAGCCTTTCAAAATTATTTACAAGTGGTGTTCTGGAAGCTTTGTTCCAAGGAAGAATTTCTCCTCCGTTCAGTTCAGATATTAAAATTGGCTGGGTGGGGATGGGGAGGGGAGGGCATCAGCGCTACACAGTCACAGCCGGGTACATCTTCTGCTCGCTGTTGGTGTGTGGGAAGGGAGACTGGATCTGCCTGTAGCCGCTCTGCAGGCCATCCAGGAAGGGGGGTACCGGGGTCAGCGGCATGGGGTCGTGCTGCATGGCGTAGCCCACGTACTGCGGGTGCAGGTACTGGCCCTGGTGCGGCACGATCTGCGTGGCCTGCTGGCAGTTCAGCACCGAGAAGTTCGTGGGCATGTTGACGTAGACATTATTCATGGTCCCTTCTGGCAGGCAGCAGTTGGTCTGGGACCTCGTCGGTGGAGCTCTGGCCCCCGAGTTGGCGCTGGAGCTGGAGCTGGCAGCCGTGCTCGACTGGCGGGAGGAGGAGCCCCGGGAGGTGCTGGCACTTGGGATCATGGGGATCGTCTCCATCAGGCGGGTGCCCGCAGGGGCTCGGCTCTGCTGGGGCTCCTGCTTGGGCCGCAGGCACCTGCAGCAGCAAGCTGCCACCAGTGACCCCAGGATGATGAAGGCGACAAATACAGATCCTACAATAAGGAACGGCACGTAGATGGGCACTGCAACAGCAAGGAAAACATTGTCACCACGGGCCAAGGACAAACCTCAGCAATCCCCCCTCATCCAAGCAGAGCCCACTTCCTCCCAGCACAGGTCAATACAAGCAGAGCATTTTATACCAGAATGATGAAAAGGGCTGTTAAACCCAATGGCTTCTATTTCTCTCCTGTTGGTGATGGTCTAGTTCACAGCAACCACTGCTCCACATTCATCAAATCATGTCTCCAATATGTCCTACTAGAACAATCAGGCAAGATACAGCCGGGTTTCAACAGTGCCTTAGGAGATACTTTGGGGCAGGATCCCTGCTGAGGGCTCAGGATCACGGGGTAGTGAAACCCTGGTGCTACACGACATCCCTCTCCATCACCAGCCCACTCTGGCTGTTGTCAGCCCGCTGAGGCAGGGTGACAGCAGGCAGTGACCAGAGAGTAGTCACAGGGCCTCTGGCACCCCACAACTCTGGGGATGAATGTCCACCTGCTCTGCACTTCAGCCCCAGGTTTAGGGAGGAACCACAGAGCAGGCAGTGCAGAGACAGCACCATGCTCCAAAGGGGCAGCATTCCTCCTTGTGAGGCCTAATAATGGGACATCAGGGCAGGAGGACTGAGGGTGGGCAAGGGGTAGGAGCAGAAAGTATGGATGATGCTCATTGGTGGAATCAGGAGCCACCAAGGATGGTAAACATCATCCTTGGAAGAATCTGGGCTACATGTACAGATTTCACAGAATACACCTGAGTTGGAAAGGACACATAAAATCACTGAGAGCAACTCTTAAGTGAATGGCCCATACAGGGATCAGACCCACAATGGTGTTATACAAGTGCCATACTCTATCCAACTGAGATAATCCATTCTGCAGTCCCAGGGAAAAAGCTCTTTTCTCTGTCTCAGTAAGAAATCTGTATGGATATATCCACAAATAACAAAGGGAAAGTGTCTCCCTTCAGTGCTTGTGAATGCACTCAGCAACATGCCTGGAGTTCATCATTTCCACCAAAACCTGGCAGCTCCAAGACTCAGGCAGGGCTACGGATCCCTGCTTGACCCTGTCTGACCCTGCTAAGGCAGCCACTGCTAATGACCTGCAAGTTAATCAGTGCCAGCACAGGGCAATGGCTCCCAAACCTGCAAAGCAATAAATTTTAAATAAAAAAATATTTACAAAAATGCATTGTTCTCAGAACTGCAAGGGTGGGGGGGTTATCTGTCTGCTCAAGTCAGAATACTTCCTGGCACAACAGATTAGATGAAGCGAGTTATAACCAAAAGCCACTTCTCTTCCATCACTTTAGTACTTTTAAACAAAAGGCTGTAAAACATCATCTCCACTTCTGCACTTGGCATTACAGCAGCTCTTGAGCAGGTGCACACACTTGCTCCACACTGTAATGTGCAAGTTTTCCAGGAGTAAATCTGTCCTAATTATAACATCACTTCAGGCTACTTCTCCCGCACTCAGCACGTGTGGATGGCAGCAAGGGTGCTGGGGAGCCACCGGGGCTTTTTTAAACAGCAGTAGAAAGACTTGAGTTTATCCTTGAAATTCAATCTTGTAAAACCAGTCCTAAGTGGGGATATCAGAGCTGAAAGAACATACACAATTACAGTGGGGACCAGCCAGAGTCCTTTTGAAATATCCTGTTACTTTTTCTGATCTGTTCATGGGGGTTGTCTCATTTTTCCTTGCCTTTTCAATGGGGAGCTCAGCCACGGCTGAGGAGCCCGTTCAAAGTGGCGGCAGAGCCGTGCCAGGCCGAGACGGCTGGCCCGGGACTCAGGGGAGTGGTGTCACCTGCTCTGACAGAGACGTGGCTGGGACTTCCAGCAGCAAGGGCGGGAAAGGCAGGCCTTCAGCTGGGCACTCCTCCCCGTGTAAGAGCCCGGCCATGCCGGCTCCGTCCGTGCTGCCCCACGACTCGATGGAGGGGAACCGGCTGCAAGGGGGGAAGGGGTGGGCAAGAAGATCGCCGCAAACCCGCGACGGCTCCCGCGGAGCCGCCGAGCCGGAGACACCCCGGGGCCATCCTCGCCGAGCCAGGGCCGCCTCACCTGCCGCGCCGTCGGGGCCGTCCTTGCCGGGGCGGCCCGGCTCGCCGCCGCCCTGCCGCCGGTCGTTGTCGCAGGCGCCCTGGTCGAGGCGCGCCTCGGCGCTGGAGCAGCAGTACCGGAGCGCGCAGCTGCCGCAGCAGATGGTGGCGTCGCCGCCGTCGAAGCGCTCGGGGCACTGGAAGCCGTCCCGCCAGCCGCCCTGCCCGTCCAGCCAGCCGTGGCAGTACTCGCCGCTGGCCGCGGCCCCCGCCGGCAGCAGCCAGCCCAGCGCCGCCAGCAGCAGCCAGCCCCGCATGGCGCCGCCGGGGGGGCGGCCGCTCCGTCAGGGCCCCCCCGCGCCGGGGCAGCGCCGCCCGGCCCCCCGGGGCAGGCAGCCGCCGCGCTGCGGGGACTCTGGCCGCGGGTCCCGCCGCCGCCGCATGCCCGGGGCCGGCCCGCAGGGTGCGGAGCCGCCGCCCGGGGCGCACCGGCGGAGCCGGGGGCGCCGCTACTCCGCTCTCGCTCCCCGCCGCGTCGCCGCCCCCACCCGGCCCGCGCCCTCCTCCGCGCCCATGGGCGAGGGACGGCGGGAGCCCGCGATCCTCCCACGGACGGAGCGGGTCGGGCGCGCCAAGCCCACGCCGCGCTGCTCCCGGTGCGCCCCGTCCGGCACCGCGCCCGCTCGGCGCGGGGGGCGCCGCGCCCGCTCTTATAGGCGGTGGGGGCGGTGCAGCGCGCATGCGCCCGCCCCGCCCCGCCCGACGGGGCGGTACCAGCGCGCGGGCCGCGGTGGCGGCAGCGGCCGGAGCGCGGGGGCAGCAGCAGCAGCAGCGGCCGTCCCGCCGGGCACCGGCACCCGAAACAGCCCAGCAACGTGTACCTGCCTCACGGCTTGTTAAAAGTCAGTGGCAGCCGGAGGCCGGGCACAAGGATGCACCTTCAGCTGCTGAAGTGTCAATAAAGTCTGTGGTTTCTCGTTCCCTGTGAGACAGCTGTCGTGACACCAACCACAACTCTGGCTTACAATGCATTGCATCAAGTAAAAAAGTACTTCTTTTAAGAAAAAGGCACAAACACGGAAGCTCTGATAAGTGGCAGTGGTTCTAAATTCCGCTGTAAAGGCAGATCACTGGGAGGAAGGTGACTGCAAAGCGTTGTGTATTTCTCTCACTCTTTCAAGCTTTTCTTCAATTTAGTTATTGCCCTTCTCCCTCCATCTTGATCCCCTCTTTTGTTCTCATTTCAGCCAGTGTTTGACAGCTACGGGCTTTCACTGAACTGCTGCTGTGGAGCACCAGATTCTGGTCAAACTCGGGACCAGGTAAATGCATTCTGCCCCCTCAGCTTTGCTGCTGCCCCCAGGGAGTTCTTTTCCAGCCGTGGCCCTTCTGCAGCTCAGCCCATGGCCGGAGCTGTGCTGCTGCAAGGGCAGGGTGCAGAGGTGGTCCCACACACCTCATGTCGTACTTACCTCAGAGAGGATTAGTAACCCGGAGCAGCTAACCTTTGGAAAAGTTTGCACTTACCAAGATGGAAATGGGGCGGCAGCACCACAGGTTTTACATCACCCAATCAGCCCAGCTGGGCGAATGAGAAGAAACTTGCAGTGATTCAACTGATGAGGTCTGAGATGCTCCATCTCAAATCCTGAGTAGCAGCTCCCCAGAGCTGTCAGCTCCAGCACGAGGAGCCCACCACAGACAGTCCTGGACAGTGACAGATTTCGTACACTCAGCCCATGTCCCCCACAGCACCCATTGCTCAAGACACCCCATCAGCGATGGGCCACAGGGAGGGAAGGGGATTGCCTGGGAAAGGAATTAGAACCATGAGCTCCTGCCAGTGACCTGTCTTTGGATGTCTGGCAGCCACAAGTGACAGCACAGCAGCTGTTAAATGCCTACATTCACAGAGGTCTTCCTACGAGATCATTTTCCTTAAATCTGGGTTAGACACACATTTTCATAATAAGAAAAGCAGCTTCTTGACTCTTTTATACGTGGCAAGCAAAATACTTTCCCAGTCCCATCCTTTGAGTTGATGGTTCACTGATACTCAGTAAGGTGGCTCTCTTTCAATAGCAAAACCAGACTATGAGAAGAGAGGTGAAAAGCAGACTATCTAATCTAATCTGCACTCCAAGTTAGGAGTCCTGATCATAACAAAATACCAGCTCCAGATTCCCTGCAGAGATTATCTGTAGCAGGTACTTTATATATTCAAGCTCAGGATTTGTCTCAACTTGCCTGGATAACAGCAGAGATAATAGTGTACCTCATTATGCTTTTGTGAAACTTAAAACATTTGGCACTTTGCAAAATGCTTTAGATCCTGTTTAGCAATAGACTAATTAGTGGAGTTTGGGGTGGTTTTTTCACTGTCTTTACAAGCTGATCAGGTAATATCCCTGTGATTTAAATTTAAAAGCACACAAAAATCCAGAACCAAAATATGTGGAAACACATAAATATAGCAAGTCTTTCCTACTCTGTGACTTTTTCACTTGCTTTCTCATGTCAAGCAATCTCATTATATTAGTTCAATCTATTTCAATGTAAAATAAACTTATCACAGATTTTGTAGGACACCAAACACATCATATCCCATCAAATTAAGCATAGTGCAGCTTTTAGATATAATTAAAATAACATATAGATGGTGGAGTGGGAAAAGATTTTAAAATCCTACTGTATTCAGTAATGATCACATAATCTACGCATCTCTATTATCTGCTTAACCTTTCTTTTTCTTTTTTTTTCCCTACCAGTCTCTGAATTTGTAATACTACACCAGGTTTAGTTTTCTGAGGCCTTAGGATCAGTAGAAATGTTCTTTGTCATTTTCCAGCCAAATGCATGATATCAGGAAAGCAAATAAATGTTTCATTTTGGGAATTTGAAGAACTCACCTGCTGTTCTGCTAGTCCTGAAAAATTGTCTCTCTTAGAGCAGTGAAAATAAGACTTAAAAGCACTTCTGCTAGTTGTCTGAAAGAGGTGAAGTGCATTTTCCACGTAATTTTCAACACTCTGAGCTGCGAACTGCCTGTGCAGCAGTGTAGGGGCTGAGTCCATCTACAGCACATTTCAGCACCTGTAGGACCCAACATGCAGCTGTGGCACTGGCTGTGTGAGAGCGGTACCTGCAGCCCTGCATGCCCGGGCACAGAGCTGTGGCACAGCTGCCTGTGCCACTGTCCAGCCTGGATGCTGATCCTTGAAGGCAGAGCTGCTGTGGGATAATGGCCACCATCTGTTTAAGTGGCTCTCTAACACCGGTATCTGCTTACCTTGTAAATTCACCCAGTCACTGCATTGACAGGCATTCTCCTTATTGTAACATGGGCATTTTTGCTCGCTCTCTCCAGCTGTCTCTCTCCATATTACAGTCTCCCTCCAGATGGAAATTTTTCAAAAGTATTTCTGTGCTTTTAGAGCACAGTGCTTTGCTTTCCTAGGGCTGGCACGCCTCGTGTGCTGAAGTTCTTCACAAATACACCAGCTCCTACTTCAAAAAAAGACAACGGAAATAAGAAAGGCATGAAAAGATAGATAATACAAAAGCACATCTCATTCTGAACAGCTCCCAGTTCAAGAGAGGGGAAAATGAGGACACCCCACCTTGAGTCTGAGCTGCTGAGCCATTCACAGCAAGGTACCACAAACATTTGTCGGGGTTGGCTGTGCCAGCACACACTGGACAGGAAGGAAAGAGGAGAAAGGACAACTAAGTGAAAACCATAACAATAAGTAAGAAACAACAGTTGCT
Organism: Molothrus ater; assembly: GCF_012460135.2. Lineage (NCBI taxonomy): Eukaryota > Metazoa > Chordata > Aves > Passeriformes > Icteridae > Molothrus > Molothrus ater. The sequence goes on from NC_050479.2 coordinate 70,806,421, forward strand.
ATCCTCCCCTTTGGGTGTCTGTCCTAGAAATTCTCCAAGATAACACAGGAACACAGACCTCTCACCCTTATTCTGTATCTGTCTGTTTTGGTTGGAATCTCTCCTAGGGCTAGGAAAAGGAAAACCCTGTGACACGACTCTCCAAGCTGCCATGTGCTTCTGTGGGTGTGTAAGTGGCTCTTGCTGTTACGGATGTTTTGTTTTCCCTTTGGTATTTTCAACCCATGCTGTTGTAACTTGTCACATTCCCTTGATATGGGAGAGAACACAAAACTGGTAGCAACTCCTATTCTCTTTCTTTTTGACCCATTGGTGATAAAGTTTAGATGGCAGATGGATACTGTCCTCTTTTCCCCTTTGGAATTTCCAGTTTCATTCTTGATGGTCTTGTCACTTGGGCACAAGTGAGATTATCTGCTTTCCATTGCCCAGCCCTGGATGCCAAACAGGCATATATGTATTTTCCCATTCCATTTAGCTCACATACCTACTGTTACATCATTATTGTCAAACAATTTTGCAACCTTATCAGGAATCTTGAAAATCTGGATTCTGGAATTACTTTGGCTTTACTGTTGTGTCCACAACATTAGAATTGTAAATTAAACATAGCCTGAAGTCTTCAGCTAGAACTCATCATCATGGTACTATTGTTTAGATGACTTGGCATGTAAAAGTCAGGCCATGCTTACCACAAGAGATGGATTTTACTGCTTTTTGTACAATTCAACAAAAGAGATTTCTCTTTCTGGTAACACAAAATAAAGGAATTCATTCTGATCATGCAGAGGGTTAGTTTAAAAACGGTTTGTTTTATTGCTTGTAGGTTTTTAAACATAGAAATAAATCACCTTGGAGTTGAAATCCCTGCATCTTGTCCATTTATCCCAGCAAAGTCACTTCTCAGGCAAAACTGTGTTTCCCGCTGCTAAAGCAATGCCTTGCTGCCCCCGTGTGAAGTTAGTGAGAAGAGTAGCGTGACTGAAACTCCACTGTGGAGTTAGTATGGAGAACTGTTGAATTTGAGATTGCAATCCATACTGACAGGTTATACCAACACCATTTCCCAGGTGAGGATAGTTACTAGAATATATGAGCTTACTTTAGTAGCCTTTCCTTTTCTTCCCAACCTGGTTTTTCGGTACCTTTTACACTAGTGTACCTGTAGCAAGTATAACTTAAACACCATCAGTACACTTAAGGGTGGAAACAGCCACTCCAATTGTGGTATTGGTTGCATAAGCTGGACTGGTTTTTATTTCTGCTCAGGGAACATGTTTAATATCTGCATTTTAAAATACACGTGTACTCATAGCAAAAGGCTTTATTTTATTGGCTCTCATTTCCTGGAGAATAATTAGATCAAGATGACCCAAGGGAATAAAAAAACACCCAGTCACAGGATGAGGCAAAGGACTGTAAAAATAGCTTTGAATGAAGGCATATGAAGTTAGCACTCTCCTCAGGGGCTGGGCTGTGACTCTGCAGTGGCTGCACCGGCACCGAGCACATCGGGAGGCACAGCTCAGCTCCTGCTGCGAGTGCTCGCTCTCAGCACACGCCGCAGTGACAGCAGCAATCAGGGCTGGCACCACCTTATCACAGCCGGCACAGACACCTCCCCTATCGCCCGTCTGGCTCCAAAATGCACCGCTCTCCTGATAAGGGGCTGGGGGATGCAGCTGAAGGGAGGTGAGCGGGTGACAGTACCTCCGAGCGCTGGGGGACATTTCCCTACAAATTCCCGAGTGCAGGAGGAGGCTGTCACTCAGAAAACGCCCCCCGGTTTCAACACAGCCCAGTCGGAGCAGAGCTTTAGGGAGCTTGTTAGCGTTGTCCAACTACTCAGACAGCCTTGATTAATACAAATGTCAGGCTCTTCTCCCTCGAGTCTTAATGCATTGATTTTTGGAGCTTCCCTTGCTGCAGACACAACAGATTGCTGTACAATATATAAAAGCCTGGATACAAAGCCGATGTGCACAGCTTCAAATTGAAAGGGATGCTGTTTCCTAATTGATTTATTACTTCTGCTCCAACCAACCACTCCAGCCACTAGCAAGAAAAGGAAAGAATTTAGTCTTTTTTTTCTGCTCCTCAGACAAAAACCAGAGGAAGACTTACTTGTGGACTAAATCCATCATCCCACTGTCTGCCCTCACAGTGAGGCCAGCCAATTTGAAAAGGCATAGTTATTAAAAAGTTATTTAAAACTAAAACAAAGAAAACCCCAGGAAAGTACAGGAATTTTCTGCATTCACACTTTAGGTTATGCCATGCAGAGCACAAATCATGAGCATTTATCAAATGCAGGAAGAGAAAACTAAGGATATTTAAAACCAGAAATTTACTGTTCTTTACCTCCTAATGCCTTAGTGCAAGACAAAGATTTGGGCATCATATGGCAGGAATAGCATCACGACACAGCTGTTGCCTTTTATTGCACTTTTTGCCTGTGCAGTGAAATCAGTGAGGTTCCAGCAAAAAAAAAAAAAAAAAAAAAAAAAAAAAAAAAAAAAAAGCACTTCTTCTCAACAGGTCTTAGTGCACCTAAATTTGCAGTTTGGCGGTTTATACAGGGATTATTACTGCAGACAGGCAAGAAGCAGCAACTTGTTGTGGAAAATTAACAATATTTATGATAATATTTTCTAGATCAGGACATTTTTTACACTGCTTAGAAAAGAAGTAAAGAAGACTGTATTTGCTTGAATCATTGCTATTTTACTCTACAATTATCTAGCCTGGCAAAGAGGCTTTGGAATTTTGCCCTTCCCTCCACTTCCCAGGGCACTTAAAATGATACATCCAGCACTCTGCAGCACTGTTAGGATTTTTAGACTACTATTTCTGTCACTGGTGGACTGATATTACCATCCATCTATCTGAGACCAGAATCTTACCCCCATATGCCTTCTGCCCCTGTATTTTCCAGCAGCTCCACAGCCTGGCAAGCCCTGATGCCACCCCAATGTGGGTATCACCATGACAGAGCAACAAGCACCAGCTGCTGCAGCACTAGAAATAAGTCATGGGGAGAGGTGATGATGAAGGTGACAATTCTCAAGTGTAAAATGACAAATTACTCAGAGGAGCATTTCAAGCTAAATATTTTTACTAATAAAGTATAAATTGAACCTAATATGCCTTTGTATTAGACCTGCATCTCTGCCATAGAAATTAAATTTCGACAAGCTGCCAGTCTTCCTGCAGTCCCAGCCTCTTTTTCACATCCCCAATACATGTGGGAGGTTGCTCTTGGCACTGACAGCATCTCATCTCACCCAAAGCCAGCATAAGCAATGTTGAAAGCCTTCCCTCTTTGGTCTCAGAGCAGTGCTCAGCATCAACTTCTCTTTGCCACCACGGGATCAGGTAAGAACTTTGCTCTGTGGTGCATACCACATAAGCTTAGCTAGCAGCCAAAGATCTTCCCATCCCTGGGAATAAGAATTGCTTCTGGTTTGGCTGCTGGAGGTATGCGAACATCTGCCTTCTCCTTAGTCAGCCACTAAACAAAATAAGATAAAAGACAATTCCTATTTGAGACTGATATAATATGCATTACTAAGACTGGTTTCCATGGCATTAAGGCTGGCACCTTCCTTATCACTTCTGTCCATTCACTTTGACCCAGTGCTAGATTAGAACCCCCACAGTTGTTAAAGGAGGCAACACTCTGGAGAGCTGTGCCACACACAGCTGCACCAAACAAAGGCAGCACAGTGGTAACATACAGGTATGCTCACCATCACTGCTCCACACATTGTCACAAAACGAGTGTTCTCCGCCAGAGATGGAGAGATGTCCCCACACTGCTAAGGACTAACTGCTCACTGCCATTGCTTCCATTTAGCATTTGGGCCCACACACTGCAAACTTTGTTTTGAAAGATGGACTTTTTTTCCCAGTAAGGACACCTTTATCACATCTATCTTACCCCCAGACAGAGCCATAGTGAAAGTGTTTACGCTCAAAGGTTAGATTCCTTTATGTGTATGTTAGTAAAGAAATAAGGGTAGCCCAAACAGCCAAGGAATGCTAACACCATTAACAGGATGAGAAGGTTTGGGTGTTTTTTCACTTTAGGGGTAGCTTCTGCTTAGGTGTTTAACCATGGAGTTAATAGATTACCCAACTCTGCACAGCTTCTGCATACTTTTTTCCCCAAGGTTTCACTCAATTTGAAGTCTACTCAAGCTGCCTGTCACCTTTTTTTTCTCCCCATGAGAATTTATCCCCTTCTCCCCTTAATAAGAGGACATGGTATTTTTCAAATTTCATATAATAATGTTTGATTTTAAATCCTTGACTTTGAATATTCATCAAGTGTGTGTTTCTTTCCCTTTTTAGTAGAGCACCATGACTGATCAAAACCTCATCCTCCTAGCTTTCTTTTGTGGCCAGGATCATCATCACCCCAGAAGCATATCCTGTTACCACAAAGTGCCATATTAAATGCACAGACAGGAGCTATATACCAGCTTCTAATCAGAACTTTATTTTGGAAGCAATTACATTACTTTCTAATAAAGTGCTGTCCTGCTGGTACCCAAGCATACGCCGTACAGTGATCCCTGTATCAAAGAGAAAAGAAAAAAAGAGAAATCCATCAGTCTAGGAAACATTAATTGAACATACATATATTTTGCTTCTTCAGCTATTGACCTATTTAGGACAGGAGTATTTAAAGTTTTCCATACAACTGTTCAACAGACATGACCCAATATCCTGGTGGGGGCTGATCTGTACTCAAAAGTAAAATCAAACCAGAAGCTCTTCTAATTCTTAATTCTTAAGAATTATTAAGAATTGCCTTACTTCTAAAGGGTGAGAAAACAGCAAACAAAGCTAACGAAACATGCAGCCTACTCACCTCCTCACTGTGGCATTTAACAGCAGCCATGGGTTATAAAGATTAAATTCCTGAGGCGGAGTGAAAAAAGCATTAAGTTATAAACCTCCTAGCAACAGGAGTCAAATGGGTCAGAAGGATTGTTCAAATATTAAAGTTCAACAAAATTCTACCACCTTAAAAAAAAGTGTGTCAGAAAATGTTTACAATGAGGAAACAAAGGGTGACATATCTTGTCTTAGAATTGTTTAGATTGAAAAGATCCAGTCTGACCATTAACCTACTATAGCCACATTCACCACTAACCCCTGTCCCTAAGTAGCAAGCCCACATTGTTTCTGAACACTTCCAGGGATAGTGACTCCACCACTTTTCTAGGCAGCCTGTTCCAGTGCTTAACCACAAGCCTTTCAGTTAAGAATTTTTCCCCAATATCCAAACTAAACCTGCCCTAGGACAACATTTCTTCTTGTCCTGTCACTTGCTGCCTGGCAGAATAGGGTGACCCCACCTGGCTGCACCCTCCTGTCAGGCAGCTGCAGAGAGTGATGAGGTCCCCCTGAGCCTCCTTTTCTCCAGGCTGAACACCCCCAGCTCCCTCAGCTGCTCCTCACAGCACTTGTGCTCCAGAGCCTTCCCCAGCTCCGTTGCCCTTCCTTGGACACGCTCCAGCCCCTCAATGTCTCTCTTGCACTGAGGGGCCCAGAACTGAGCACAGCATTGGAGCTGTGGCCTCAGCAGTGCTGGGTACAGGGGGACGGTCACTGCCCTGCTCCTGCTGGCCACACTACTACTGATACAAATGCACCTGTCCAAGCCATGAGTAGCCAGTTTCTCCAGGAGGACACTGTGGGAGAACGTCAAAGGCTTTACAATAGTCCAAGCGGAAAACACAACCTTTCCTGCATCCACTGAGCTTGTCACCTTGTCACAGGAGGAGAATCAGATTGGTCAAGCAGGACCTGCCCTTCACAGCCCCACCTGCTGGCTGGACTTGATCCCTTGGTTGTCCTGCACATGCCACATGATAGCACTTCAGATGATTTGCTCCGTGACCTTCCCCAACACTGAGATCATGCTGACAGGCCTGTAGTTCCTTGGATCTTCCTTCTGACCCTTCTTGCAGACAGGTGTCCCATTTGGTGACCTCCAGTCAACCAGGACCTCCCTGGTTAGCCAGGACTGCTGGTAAATGATTGAAAGTAGCTCAGCCAGTTCTTCCACCAGCTCTTTCAGTCAGTATCCTTGGGTGGACCCCAACCAACACCACAGACTTGCAGCTCTTTCAGTGGCACAGCAGGTCACAGACCATTTCACTGCACGTGCTGCATGACAGCTACTCCCACAAGGGTCCTGTGGTGGCAGTACATAACTGGCAGCCTCTTGCCACCTGATGAACATTCAACATTGAGCCCAGAAGAAATGATCCTGAATTGGATTAAAAAGAGTTGGGCCATTCACAGCACAAAGTTTGTGCCCTACATCCCCTCACCTCTCCCCACACTTCATCCCCGTCACACCTCCATCCTCCTTTGAAGGAACCTACCAGCCTGGCTGAGGGGAGATGGAATGTCACAGCTGTGCTGGAGCTCCATGGACACTGTCACAGTGGGTAACCGCTGTCTTCCAGAGCCGCTGTAGGCATCAACTCCATGTCACTCCTCCCCAAACCCAGGTGCCCATTTCCATGAGAATCCATACCAGTCAATGCCCATGATACTTTAACCATCCATCAGTGTCTGGAGACAGCAGCCACAGTGCTGGAAGCTACTGAATGAGAGGGAAGAGAGAAACAGCCTGACAGCACAATCCCAAAACTACATAATTAATTGCTGGAAAAGTTTGCACATAGATAGTTCTTTGTTCTTAGAAACTTGAAAAAGTTTTAGGGAAACAAGCTTTTTGTAGAGCATAAGACACACTCTATGGTACTGATACTCTTAATTTCCCATTAAGAATCTACAAGGTGCTTCTGCTGACATATTCCAGGTATAACCAGTAACATAATTGAGCTCACATGAATGACTGGATTACTTCTACTGTCCTCATAAGTAGTGGAGTGGAAATACCACTGACATCAAACAGGGGGGAAAAGGCCACTAAAGCTGTATTCCTGAGCCTTATTTCAAATTTTTAATAAAATGATGCTATAAATGAAATCATGATCCAAAATGCAGTTATGTTAGGAACATGTAGATGGAGGGAATGTAGCTGAATTTGGATTTTTTGTGGTGAGGAAGATGCATAAACTCTGACCAACTCCACTTTATTTCAATCTCCAACCTGACAATCCACAAGAAATAAGCAGCTAAATGTAGGATCTACCTAAATGATTTGACAGAAACAGAGACACAGACAAGCACAAAGAAAGAGGTTCCTGAACCAAGTAATCTAAGGCACAGCTCTTTCCCTTCTGCTGTCTTCATCCCAGGGAAAACACTGAAGGAAAAGCAAAGTTACTTCTAGTAAAAGAAAGAGGTCACATAAGTAAGTTCATACCACAGCTGTACAACAAGGTACAAACTAAGAGAAAACCGTATCTTGCACATGGACTTGAACCTTCTTCCAGACCAGACTTTTCTTTCTTTACAGAACAGATAATCTAGATTTGATTTAATTTCATGGTGTTTAAATATAGGTCAGCCTCTTAACCTGCTTTGAAGAAAACCAAGCCAAACCTTGAATGCATATGTATATTACACTCTAATCATATTAATACGTCTTTAAATTGGGGTGAAAGATAATTTGAAACAATGTCTACAGTACTGATATCCAAAAATCATGGCTAAATTCAACCACCCAAGTAACAGTCTAGGAATATAATTATTTCAAATCCCATTTTGACTTTAGTTTGTACTACTATATGTGATTATTCTACTATATAATCACTTTTCACTTAGGCTAAATTAAGGACATAATTGCTGTTTAATCGGAAAAGAAGCAGAGCACAGGTACCCAGGAGGCTCAGACTCCTTCCCAATTTACAAAGCCATTCCTAGCGCTGTGTTATATTACACCATAATCCAGGCTTACATTGTGCAGTGAAGAAATTCTAGACAGCCCACAATACAATACCTCCATTTACCCCCTCTCCCTCTGCACTTTCAATCCAGGATCAAGGCTCTAACTTCAGCAAGAACAATTCTGCACTATATGAATTCTAGGAAGAACAGTTCTACATATTAGCCAATCAAGTTTTTGTTTCTCCTATAATGCAGGAGAATGACAGGAAATGATCTCTCAGATAAGCAAGTATGTATTACAAGGATCACAGCATTATTGTTTTATTGTTTGCACAATGGTAAGTTGCACATATGGACAAACAGTACACATTTAGAATTAGTTTCACAAATTAATACATTATAAGAGTCCAGTGGTTTAACATATTAACTATTAAAAAAAGCAGTAACAAAGAAATACAAACATTACAGTTTTGACTGCAGCCCAGTAAAAGTTTAAAAACAGGTTGAAATCAAAACAAACCATAAGCTTTATTTTTCTGTGACATTAAAAAAACACATATCCCTTCCTAAGAGACTGCTCACAAAGATGCAATAACATACAAGTACAAAAGTGAAGAATTCTGTGCTCAGTTTCCCTTAATTTTATCAGATTAAGTGACAAACCAAACATTTGTCAAAGAGCAATCGCTGCTGAATGCAGACACTTCCAAAACATACAAAATGGTAGTAACATGGTACTTTAACAATATAAAGCCAATGACAAAACCTTTACATAAAATCAACTTGGCTCCAAAGTTTCATGCTCACACATCAACCTAGTATTATTATTTGCAAAGAATCAATTGTTCTATTATTTCCTTCTTAAGATATTTTCCTGGATATTCCTAGTGCACACCAAATTGGAGATGCAGAACAACAAGCTATAATGTTACAGTATGTAAGATTCATAAACTACTGCTGCAATAGCTTTAACCTTCAAATTACATAATATTCCTCCTCTGTTTTTGAACAGCAAGTTACTGTACTACACCTTTCTTAAAAGCAGATGCCCAACTGCTTTTAAGGCAGTGCTGAAGAGAAGCTCATGAAGCAACTTGGGTTTGTAACACTTCATTTTGGTTTTCAATAGCATCTCATCTCTCTCACATTCAGGGAAAAGCTCATCCAGCCTGACAACTCCTGTTTGCACACAGACCTTGAGGCATCCTGAGCTTTCAGCTGAAATCCGGCAGTGTCCTACTCTTCAGCTCAGGAGAAAAACAAAATCCAACAGTTTGGGAACATTATCTATGAAATGTGTGTCAAAATCCCAGATTCTTCTTTAGAGTTGGCTGCTAAATGGGCCAAGAAAAAGGTTAAAAAAACCAAAGCAAAACCAAAACAGGTACTAACCACTATTAACCAAACTTTATGAATTAGTAAACATTGTATTTCAGCTGGTTTTAAACAACAAGACACAGGAGCAATGATTCCTAGGAACATCCGGATATGGGACCACAGGACAACATGGAGAAACAGAACACACAAAGAAAAAGAGATCTGTCTATGGGGGAAGGTATGCACATCTGTGTTTTATACATATATATATATACACATACATACACACAGATGTGTGCACTGTACTGTATATATTTACATCCATATACACAAAAACACCCTGAAGTAGATTTAAAGGCCATATCCAGGAACAGAAGATATGAACTCTAGTATTTGTACTAGAATATATTTTATCTGTACAAAAAAAACAAATATGCATATATTCATATGGTATAAAGCTTATTAACAAAAAATATTCTGCTACTAACATTAGGTTAAATAGATGATTTTACAAGATTCTTTAATAATAATGCAGTATAGAACATTTCTAAAACTAGGGCCCAAAATAAAAATACATAAACGGGTTTCTATTCACAAGAAAATAGCTGTTCAATATGATTTCACTAGGGAAAAGTAGCAAAATTTTTATAAATCTCCTGGGATGCAATTTAATTAATCAATCTACAAAAATAGACTTTTCAGATGAAGAAAGTTGATGTGCTTCCCCCTCCCTAAAAGGGGTGCCTATCTTTTCCCTCGCTTGTTTCCTGCTGGAGGTTTCTTCAGCTGAAGAAGTTGCCCTCCTGTCCCAAAGCCTGCAGATGCAGGATTAGACACCCCGAACGTCAGGCCAGCTGATGCTGTGATGCCAGGATTGCTGAAGTTAAACCCAGATGTAGTCGAGGTCCCAAAGCCTTATGGGGGAGGGAAAAATATTTTAAAACATCAGTTATATCAGGATTGTAAATTCATTCTCCTTGAAGTTTTCACCAGCAGCCACTTTATTACCAGCAGCTGTAACACTTTATACCAACGTAGATCAACAATGGTAAATCACATTGCTAGAGCACTTGGACTTGCCATGGCAACTTGGATAATGCAGCACTAACAGAGACTACCTCAGTGAATGCCAACAATCATAACCTAAATCACAAGTCTGTGATACCATTACCCATACAAGAGTAGCACACAAAAGTCCCACTGAAATCATACAACAGAAGAACCACAATTCCTCAAGTTCTCAGCATAAACATGCGGTGCACTCCTAAGGTGGGAGGGAAGGCAGCAGGTACAGGTGGACCATGGACCATTCATTTCACTCACAGCAGAGAAATGGCAAAGCTGGAGTTGGAGTGCTCAGTCTCTTCTTACACACGTGGCACATACCACACCTTACATGTGAGGCAGAAAAGGCTCAAAAAAAATCCTTGCCAGACTGTATTTGAAAACACCCCTTATGACAAACCAAAAACAGCACTAGAAACAAAGCTTTGGAAAAACTGCATGACTGGCTGAGCAAATTGTGCTATTTTAACTCCTCTACCCTCTTCTATCATGGTAAACAAACTGAACATATGCAGCTGTGAAACCAGGTCAGTTGGAAAAAGCCCCCCTACAGTTTCCACCAACAGTAACACTAACTCATTTCACTTTCTGTTATAAATTTGTATCAATTATGCATCATCAACTTAGATAATAATTGCAACTATTAGAGAATGCTAGAAATATCTCAAAGATTACTTTAAGAAGCAGAACTTCACAACTTCACTTTTTGTTGTCTCAAGAGACCACAAAATAATAAGTAAGACACAAGCAAGTTCAGATTTTAACAAAGAGCTTCATACAAGTTGTATATGAAAACCTGCAAACAATTAAGATAATAAGAAAAATGGGACTGGTTCACAATCAAGAAAAGTATATTCTCAATATGCATTACTTTATATTGCTTCATTAGTTCTCTAGCAGAGAGCTGAAGCAATCCTTTGGTCACATCAGTATCTTCAACTCGATGCATAAAATATTTCTGGAGTACAGAAATAAAAGCCCAACTGGTTGTCTCATCAGAATCCTAAAGCAGCTCTCACAAGCCTGATGTCTTCTGTTCTCTCAGTTGTTACTGACACTCTGCATTAAGAAATACTTCAAAATATAACATTAAACTCTTCCTCCCGCAATGTCTGGACTTGGGGTACACACATCATCTTGTCAAGAAAATTCATTATCAACGTTCCAGTAACTCACAGTCCTACAGCATGCAGTTGCCTGCATAGAACTCATTGTCAGTGTAATGGTTGTGCAGATCTGGAGAGTGACTAATGAGAGTGACTGATAGTGGTCATTTGGGTCTTGTCTAAATTTTGTGGGCTAATTTGTCTCTCATCCTAGGATGTAAGGGGTGAAACACATCAATTATTACTCCATTTCCCTGATAACTCTGAATCCCAGCTAAGATTGATCAGGGAATCTCATGAATGAAAAAAAGTCACCTTTCTACTTCATGTATGTGAGATAACAAGCAAGCATTGCTTCCCACAGAAAACATCATGAATGCCATTCATAATAAAGCTGCATGTGACCTGTAGTGTCAGGAGTCCGGTAGGCAAGAGTGAAGTGTTTCATCAATTACCTCCACCTTGCTGCTTCTAGATGCAGGGATTATTTTGAAGCATGCAGGGAAGGCAGGCTACAGTTTACTTGAGTAATATTACAGTAAGAGATGTATAAAATATGGGATGAAAGACTGAGAACATGCTTGTTAATTTAGATACGGCCTGGAAAGTAATAGCTGTTATGTTAGAAGTGGCATTAAGGGCAGCCATAAAAGTATACAAAAGCAGATGTGAAATTCATCTGTATGGTTTTCTCCTGCCATGGCAGCATAACAAGGCCAAGGTACCAAGTTTCATCAGAAGTAAACCAAACCCTAAAGCTGAACACTCAAATGAAAAATCTTCAAGATAAAAAACTTAAACAAGATACACATTGAATCTCATTTCTGTTGCAAGAAAAGACGATCAGTGACAGAACAGCTCAGTTTAGATGGAAGACTCACAAAGTCTTGAACCACAGGTATAATGCGATCAACAATGTCCTTGCTGAAATTAGTATTATTTATGTGTGAACAGTGATTTTCAGGAAGTAAATGACAACCTGCCCTTCAAGGACACAGTTTCACATCTCCCCAAACGGTGTTATGATCACACTTTATTCACTGGGCTTGTGCATCTTCTGTCAGCCCTTTAGCTTGGTAAGCCAAAGGTGAGTACCTCCCCATAACAGCATTTTTTGGGTAATTTTAATACTACAGGGAGAAACAGCAGTTCATCAGGTGGCAATCCATTCCTGCTTTCATCTCCCATACCACAATGGGTGCTCTAGATCAAAAAGTATTTCAAGAACAGTTTTGACTGATTTATTATAGTCTCTCTATCTAAAAGCTGCTCATAGATTGTATTAAGGTCTGATTTTCAGCAGTATGAGTCCATACAGCCATGATCCCACTTATTATCTCTTACCTAGTTTACTGAGGCTGCAATTCTTCAATAAAAATAAGACTCCAACAAGAGTTTTCAACTCAGATCTTCAAAGTATATTTTACCATCTGTTTCCACAAAAACTGTGTTTGAACACTTGCCTTCCTCTTAGCATTAAATTGTTAAATAAATTCAATGGTGATTTTTTTCCTTTTCCCATTACTTGGAGAGTCTGATGTCCTTTACAATAGCCCACTAACATCAGGCTTTTGTGGTTGCCATTACATGAGTAAGATTAGCAATTAAATGGGACTTGTTTTGAAGTCAGCTTTCTGGAGTGTCTCTGTGTGTTTCAGAGGGACACCTGATTCACTGTTCCATCTCACAGCTGTATCCACTAAAGAAACTGCAAGCACACTGAAGCTGCTCTGCTTTTCATCTGCTGATGAACACAACAACCATTCCTGGACCAAGCCAAATTTACTATTAGAAGATGCTCAAAGACTCTTAGAGGACTCAGAATTTTCTCCTCAAACATAAAGTGAAACTGAGAAGAGCAGGAATACCACTACAAATATTTTTGCATCTTTTAAAGCAATTAAACCAAACTTATAAAAATCAAACTCCTGACAGAACTAATTTGGGGATCTATAATTATAGTTTTAAGATAAGATCAAACTTATCAAAAATCTGTGGAGGAGAGCTGGGGCACCCTAAGCAGCCTGAACAGTGTGTGCTGGAACACACACTTACCTCATGTTCCCAGACACATTTATCTGGGAAAATACTTAACTGCTCATATCTAAACCCAAGCAGCCACAACAGTGAATTCCATAACCCATATTCACCCCACTTTCTTAGCTTTTTCAAAGAAACACATTCAGAAACAAGATGCAACCATTATACTGTAAGATAAACCATAATATGCTTTCAGCATCCTGTAAATGATACCTAAGATACCTAAGAAACAGGACACAACAAATTTAACAGAAGTAAATATAACCTAGCTAGCCTCAGGTATCATTCAAACCAATTTATACACATTTATACACCCTCAATAAAATTAAAGATCATACACAATCCAGGGGCTGTATGACATAAGGTTTTGGATATAGAAGATAAAAGTTAGTGTGTTTCTGGGCTCCCAAAGTTTTAATAGTGGTTTCTATTCCATAACCCGTCTAGATAAGGATTTCATGACCACCTGATTTTCAAAGCAAAAAATGTCAGAAATTACATTTCACTTGGTTTTATTCAGCTACTTTCTGTAGCTGAGACTCCTCTGAGATAACTGACAATCTTAATTTCATTGGGTGCAATCCCTTCATTTGCAAAAGAGACTGATGGCATTGACTCCATGACAAAGTCTGGTTTGAGGGAAATGGTATCTAAATTGCCTCTGCACACCACCAACATAGCAAAGACAGACTTGGTATTTATTTTGGCTTGATACTTATTTAGTGATGGACAACTGATCCATACAAGTAGTTTTGTAATTCTATTTTTAGTATGCTAAAAACTAAACTATTAACTTTGTAATCCAGCAGCTTTAAATGCTGCAATATTATTTAATATAGACTCAGGAATAATAGGCTACAAGATAAAACCATAAGCAGTGTAAGTTTCCAATTGTTTCTCATGTTAAGAACTAAGTAAAAGAAGGCCGATGCTTGGAAACCAGATACTGTAAAGAGTTCCACCAAGAACCTACTAGGTTGTTAATATTCATAAATGTTACACAGCCCACTCAGGGAGCCATTTCCACCTTATAACGCAAAGCTTAAAGTACTTTACAGGCCTAGCAACTCATCACTAACCAAGGAGAATCCAGAATACAAATCATAGCGCTTCCTAGTAAATAACAGCAAAATGCTGTTTTCTTTTAATAGCAGTTGATCAAACATTTTTTTTGAGACACAATCCTCCTTCAATGTGCCATTGAAAAAAGACTTCAAGACAGACTACAGAAGCTATTTGCTTAGTAATAACTTAGTAACCTATTATTCCTATTTAAAAGGTAAATAGAAGTGCCAGCTAAATTCAGACTTCTGAGTTAAGGCACAATAGCATCCATATTTTATCACCCCCCAAAAAACGAAACCAAAATAGCTAAATGAGTACTGTGTAGTTCAATTGCCACAGAAGTGTTTTCAAAGTAGTTAATATAATGAATTATAAATATATACAAAGATACAATACATATAAATCACTACTCAGAGTAAGCACTTATATATTTTAAGGAAACCTCTGGGCTTCCAGAAAATAATTGTAACCTTATTAGTAAATATAGTAAGTCAAATTACTAGTATATTTGTCACTAATTTATGCATGAATTTCAATCAGTAACTCATACCATGCATTCAAGTGACAACTGCTCTTCTCTGTATGAGACTGTATCTGACCTCCTGCTTCCACTCTTAACTAGGACAGACACCATGAAATGGGAAACATTAATGCTCAATCAATACTGTCTACATAGGAGACCTTCAACAGAACCCAGAAACTTATCTGAAAATGTGTCTCTAGCAAGTAAATAGTTATGTTAATAGTGATATACACATGCAACTTTAAACAATCAATTTCTTGGAGCGAGTGCAGCAGTTTTATAATCAAACTTGCTTTAAAATAAACTAGATTTTTGAATTCAAAAGAAACAAACCAACCTGCACTTAGACTTCCTGATGGTTTACTTGTAGTTCCAAACCCAAATGATGACGCTCCTGTGGCACTACTTCCAAAGGCAGAGCTACTTCCAAATCCTAGTAGAATAATAGTAAAGACATACAACAAAAAAAATTACAGACACAGCAATTAAAGACACATAGGTTTTAGGTGAGTATTCTAAACCCAAACATAATGCTAAGCATTATTTGTAAACAAATACTCCTAAGATTATTGTCTGAAGAGTATTTATCCTTGACACAGCATTGTGTTAAGAAAACAGTGCAAACTGGAAAGCATCGAGAAAAATACTACCTTCAAAATCCAAAACTGAGTAAAGAAAAAATTATAAAAACAGGTGGTGTGAACTATCAGAGTTTAAAAACTATCTATTGAATTGCCATTAAACTGGCAGGAAATGGTACCCAAATAAGCCAAAATGAAGAAATTTCAGATACAAGTTACATGACTTATTACAGAAAGTCACAGTCTTCATCTATAACTCTAGAAAAAAAGAAATATGCTCAAAACAGAGTAAAAGCATTTTCTTCAGTTTACACTTGGCTTATTTTAAGAGTCGTTCCCTTCCCAGGTTATTAGGGATCAGCTTTATCTAGGAAACTACAAAATAGTTTAAATACAGAATAGAAACAAATTTCACAATATTTAATGTGAAAAATTACCATTAAAGGGCAACCTTAAATGTATAGCTGTGACAAAATTTAATGCTGTTGATTTTGCAACTGACATTCATATTTCATAATACAAATTTTTTAAGGTTTTAAATTGTGTTATTAATATGAGGTCACTCTGAAGAAAAACTAAATTGATATTTGAAACTTGAAATAGAGGCCAGACAACAGGAGCTATAAGAACACTGTATACTCTGATTTTGGCTGTCTCAGGTTTTCAAAAGAAAATAGTTTTTGTATTTATGTTTGAGGAAATCATGCTCCCATCTTAAGTTTCAAGAGAGGAAAAATCCTTTTATTTACTGCAAACTGAGCCTTTACCATTCCTTTACAGAAATATTTTTGAGATTTTAAAACCAGTAAGGACTGAACACACTATCTGGAGCAGTGTTCTCAAGTTTTCTAAGATTTTAAAATCAAATTAAGGGTAGGTAATGACAAGAATCATTTCCATGTAAGAGAGTTCATTTAAATGACACACTCTTTTGTCTTTTCTAAGTTGAAATTCATAACCAATGATCAGGCAATGTCTGTAAATATTTAACAAAGCATAGGATCTATGCTAATAATTTATACACTTAAATGTAAAAGCCTCTGTTTATCACTGTCAATGTAAACTGAACATTAATCAAGGAAAGAGAGCAAATTTCCCCAATTAAAATAGAACTTCCAGAGCATACACAAGAAACTGTCCTGTTCAAAAACCCAAATCCCTAAGATTAAAATCCCAAACAAACTTAAGTAATCATTCAGCCAATTTGTTTCCAAGAACACACCTACAGGCTATTTTGCAGGTATGTGTTTATTCTTCTACATTTGCTTCTATCAGAGTCTTATGGATTTGTTAAGACATTTTGCAAATTAATGATGCAAACAAATACCTTCCTAGGCAGAGAGCTAGGAAAAAAAAGAGAATACAAGTCAGGATTTTGGACAAAACTAAAAGCAATTGGAATGTTCATTTATTTACATATGTAAGACTGGTGAGCAATCTTTAGTCTACAACCTTTTCAGCAGAAATGGAAGAATTTTTTTTTAAGGCATTTAAAACATTGCAGGAAAAACTGGTAATTCGAAAGTAATTTCCTTTTAGCACATTATTTTCACTTTTTCCTTGTTTAGGTATACAGATTTTCTTTTATCTGAAAACACTTAAAATCTGATGAGAAGGGACACTGGTAGATAGAAAGGTAGATATTTTAAGATGATTATTAAAGGTAAAGCTCATGTAATGTCCAGGTCACATCATCTTCCCAATACTGAGTGACGCTTAATTATTTTCAATACATTACAACACTGACTCATATGTTCAGCTCACAGGTAAAATGTAGGAATGGGGACTGAGGCTGCAGAGAAGGGAGGATGTAACAAGAAAAACCATGTTATGTTTGTGCTCAGCAGATGTAACAATTTTCTTTGCAGATCTTATAAAAGCTCCAGAAAACATTAGTACCTGTAGGGACCCCAACCTATATAGACAGGAAATTTACATGCCCATTAGATTCTGGTACTCACTTAAATTCTATCTGTAGCTCTAGTGCTAAGAACACACTACATGTAAAATAAAAAGTCTACATTAACTTGAATTTTTTTTTTTAATATTGCCTACTTTTTCACAGTCATGTGTCCTCCTGGAATACGGTCCTCACCAGCACTGTTAAATTTCAATAAGTATTTTTCCCTCACTTTCACATGTTGCTTTTTCAGCTGGGGGAGAGATATTTCTCCACCTCAGCACTGAGGCACAGAGTGAGTGCTAAAGCAAATAGATTTCAGGATCACAGAATGGCAGTAACTTTTCTCATCTTAATACAAGCAGAAATAGGTCCCCACAGTTAAATGCTGAAAAACTTCCATGGATTATCTACAATGTGATCTAATGTCTCAGGTGCCTAACTTTCATATAGGTAATATTCAGTCAAGTTGTAGTTCTAACACACTCGATGTCCTTCCCTAGCTTTTAGAGCACAACCTCTCTGTGATTACCTAATCCTGTTTATCTTGGGGTTTCACTACAATGGCTTAGCCCGAGCAACTCCTTCTGCTAGGCAGGAAGAAGCCTGGAAAGCACAGACCTGCCAAACTGTAAGGTCTTTCCTGAAAAAGATCATCCTCTTAGTGGAGTGCAAGGTTTGCAAGAGATTCAGCTGTGCGGTATAATAATTCAATGAAAGATTAGAAAAGTTAAAGTGTACCTCCAAGGCTTGAAGAACCTAAGCCACTTGATTGCAAGCCAGTGCCAATACCTGAGCCGAATGGCGTTCCAAAACTAACTCCCAGAGATGGCTGTGGCCCTGGTACAAAAAAAATGAGAACAAACTTGCCTTACTCTTTGACAGTAAAGAGGTCCTTTATTTACTTATTCAAGTATTTGATAATGTGAACATCATTGCTTTCAACAAACCCCATTAAGAACCCAGATTTTACCTCATCAAAATTTCTCACTTAACTGTCTGCCTCTACATTCACTTACCAAAAATCTAAGAAAATACTGATTGCAGTAAGGTGAAACTAACCAAAACTAATAACATAAAAACATAATTTAGTACTTTTAAAAGTTACCCAGTCTCACCGTAAGCTTTAAAATGTTAATCAAAACCTTGAGAGAACTCATAGGTAACAACATTTTGCCACCTGTATTAATGGAATCAGAGTAAGGGAGAGCTTTCAAATTAGAAACATAAGAACTGACACTAACATAACTAAAACTGTATTACCTAAAATTAATTTAATCAATAGGAGTCTTCAGAACTACTCAAGTATTCCATCCAAATTTAAACAGAACACTAAGATAAAAAACAAGACAATGACTTAATTTTATTAAATTTATTGTTCATTTTTAAGCAAGTCAATTACACAGTAACATGACAATTCATTTTTTTTCCACACAAGTGATAACTGAGTTCTGTTAAGCTCTGCTACATAACACCATTCAATAAGGTAAACTAGTCAAACCACCTGTTCAAATAACCATTTACAAAAGGCACAGTTCAGTGTACCTTAATGAATTAGATACATTCAAAATTTCAGAGTTTGTTCCATAATTTAAAAAAGTTGACAGTACTTTCCCTGCATATCCACATTAAGATGCAGGACTGTCAAAAAACAATTTCAGTCTGCCGAGATGAAATTTACAGTCTCAGTTCCTTTTTTGATTTTACCTTAACCTTGGGGAATAAAGAATCAACTTGCTAGCCCATCACTAACACATTTTAAAATAATTAATTCTGATAAATAATATATTTTGACAGTTTTCACAGTACAATCTTCTATTCCTGTCTTTTTCAAACAGTTTTCAGTGCACTATTTAAAAAGTTTAACCATTAAAGATAAAATACAGTGCCAAACTCTTAATCCACAGACATCCGCACCTCTGCTCAAGATGGCCTTCTCCATCTTTGAACATACTTGACATCCTGTATCTGTGAAAGTGATGATTTATTCAAATATTACTATAAAGCTCAGATGATTTTGACCTTTTTCCTAAATCATTATGACATCTGGGCTACTTTCATTCAAAATTTCCCATTACAAATATTTATATCTAGTTTTAAAATGTGAATATTTCAAGCTCTTAAAAATAATTTCAGTATTTCAAGATTTAAATGGAAAATCATTTTGAATCAAGTGAAAGGCACTGTATGTTGAAAAGTAACAACTTTTGCTAGGAACACAAAATTCTTACGTGATCCAAGCTGAATAACATCTGTATACACCAACTAGTGTTAAAACTAAATTTTAAGGCCAACTAAAGTTGTTAGCCTTCAGATTCTGCTTAGCAGGGAATAGTGGGAAAACCCAAGCTATTTCTTCCATTTTAAAAAAAGTATATCAGATGTTGCAATTACAAATTTCCACAGATTTCAAACTAAACTTGTTTACATCCAGTTTAAATACTGATACATCTACCTAGCAGCTCTTAAAAAATAAGAAAAATGACAAAAAACCAAAACCCCCTACACAAGTCAGTGAGCTAATTAACTGAAAGAACCCAAAAACACATATCCAGTTCCTTCTCAAGTACACAGGTTTCTATCTCAGTAGGAGGCACTGTTAGTGGAAGACCTTATAAACAAAACACTACAGTCCTCCAGGCCAAGCTTTTTACCAAATGCAACATGCGTTTTTAAAGCCAGTATAAAACATTATACTTAAACACCTCAGATCATATAAAACAGGCTTATGCCTTAGGCTAACAAACTTTTTATTGAGCAACAGCATATGTATGATATTTGTTGACTTTGTACCATAATGTTCTGAAGGTATCATCACTGCTTATAGTTCTTGTAAGTAAACATAATTTTCAATAGCAAAAGACTAGTAAGACTCCTTGAAGCCGAGAGTATTAGCAAGAAAAAAATGGCACTTCTGGCTATTACAGGAACAAGACAAATTCTTTATAACAAAGTGTTTTAACATTTTGGAACTTGATGTATTTGCCCTGTAGAGCACTTCAGTTTAATGAATAGGACCCATTACAGAGAGCCAGACAGGTCAGACAGATTTCCTACTGATGTTCTGCAATTTTTTAAATTACAGCTGGTCTAAACAGTGAGTAAATTTAGCATTACAATTTAGATCTGATTATGATGAAGTCATACACTGGTTAGTTTTAACCAAAGTCAATATCAAATGACATAATAAGAAGTTTAAGTGCTATAAAATTTGAGTATCCTTTCCAATTAGAACTTCAGTCTCACAGTGAGTTAAGTCAAAACATAAAGTGTGCTAACAGCTGCATAATGCTTCGACTAATTTTGTACTTCACCAGTAAAGGAGAGAGTGAGTTTCTTAGGGGGTTATTTCTATATGACAAAAGGTGAGCCTAAAGAAAAGCATTTTCTTTAAGACAGTTTAGTCTTATCCAAAAAACATCAGTTGCAGCCTCATGCATTTACAGGTCTTGGTGCACTAGGCTTTAATTTCCTTTGAAATCTGATATAGTGATCCCATCAACATAAATAGGTAGATTAGCCACCATCATTGTAACTTCCATGTTGTTCAAGATTGCTCAGGGAGGGTGCAGATGAGGCAGTGTTTAAAATTTTATCTGCTACTGCAAAAAAGCATGACCAGCCTCACTGCTACCAAAAAAGCTGTGCTCAGAATGAAAGTGCCAAACTAGGGAGAAAGGTTGTGTACAGCCAAAACTTAAGCATAATTTCAGTAATTCTAGCTTAAAAAACTGCACAAAAATTGTGCTTTGATGTGCACACCACAGTCCTGATGTTGTGATTATCCATCTCAGGTGAGCAGTGGAGTGCATTTTTGCTCCCTTTCTTTCATATGGCCAGGACTCACTGGCTTTATTTATTTCAATAGAAACCAGAAAGGTCTGGGCATACAGAAAGAACACAGGGTGCACATCTACACCCAGGAACTGGGAAAACATTCCCTGATCCCACAGCTTAGATGTAGCTACTAAACTTTTGACTTCTGAAAAGAAATGTAAAATAAATTATTATTTATCTTTTTTCAGAGAAAGAACAGTAACTAACTCTTAAGTTAATCTTACCAAATACTTAACATTGTAAACATAAAATATTTTTTAAAAGAGACTAAGCATTCTGATCCCTCAATACTAGAGTATTATATATTACATTTTTCATCAAGAACATTATAAAGGCCAGATTAATTTTCTTGTTTAATTCTCATTTTCAAAAACAGCAATAGCAGATCAGGTATACACAGACATCCCCTACCCCTCCCTTTATATACACCTCTTTTCATAGCCTTTTTTCTCAGAACCTTTTCCCATCCCTCATCTATCCCACCCTTCAAGATCCAGATCTTGCAAAGAAATATGTATGATTTTAACTTCTAGCAGATAGTATATCCAATTCACGACAACATAATACAAAACTAAAACATGCAGCATTTGCATTACTACAGCAAATGGCCATCTAAAAACTCAAGCAATAAAAAGGAAATGAAGATGAGGCAGTCCTTAAAGATTCCTGCAAAACTGAAAGAACAGATTCTTCTCTTTCTCCAAAACAAAAAGTGGCCTTAATCTGAAACTAGGAAAAAGTCAAGCTCTGAAATCAGTCACTTAGGAAAGCTATGAAATGTTCCCATTTAACAAACTTTTAGGGCTTCAAGGTATCTTTGAAATAGTTTAGGCCTGACTAATTCAACTTTTGATCTAGAGAGAACTCCGAGTACCTTTTTCTTTCATCTAACCCTAAAGAGTTTCAAGTATTCTTAAAGTGCCACTCAGAACATCAATCTATTTCTATTTCTTCAGGTCCTCCAGTGAGTTGCACAGAGGGTAAAAGTATTCCAACTGAGTAAGTAGTAAAAATATTGTTGTCTACTTCTGCTGACATGTTTGATATAAGTTAATGGCTTTGTTCTATCTGCATCACGCTTGTAGTTGGCACAATTTTGGGTTCTGAAATACTCTCTCAAAACAACTATGAAAAAAAGAGACAAACCACAAACCAAACTTCACACACTCCCATTTGCTCCTTTCACTACAAAATGTTACAAAGTATCTCAAGGTACAGAGTCACATTACCTCAGTTATGTTGGTACAGGCCAATTCTGCCATTTGATTTTTTTTTTCCCCCTCCTCTCTTCATTCCTATTACTAAGAGAATATTCACAAAGTCATGCCGAAGTGGCATAAGTTCACTGAAGTTATTAGCAGTTCCCTTGAATCTGGACTAGGAAGTTCAGGAACTTCAAATCCCTCACTTCATTTCATAAAAGTGCAGGAATGATTTTAAATGTGACATCCCAAGTGTATGACTTTCATAAACAACTAATCCTTTAAAAAAACAAATGTAAGATAAGGAAAAAGATGAAGAGTAAATTACTTTGGCAATATTAGGCTGCACAAACAGTGTGCAACAATACTACTATCTGTATTAAAACCTCTAAAGCATAATATTACATTAACTCATGTTTTCTGTTTAAAACCAAACTCTTTTGAAGATGCCACCTCAAAAAAATTTCAATGAATTAACATAGCAACAACAGAAAGACTGTGGTCTATGACTGAAATTCTGAAAAGTAGTATTTCACAAAGATTTTGGGTTCTGTTCTGTTCAAAGTAATTTGGCATACCTATAATTTAAACCCATCTCCCTGCTGTTTAGAAGGGTGAGGGCTGGAAGCATATTGTATTTCTCTTATGAAAAGGCAAGGACAATCAAGTAATGTGTTGAATTTAACATGGTTGCTGCATACGTCTCTAATTAGCATCATTCAAAATATCACTGCTGTTACAAGACCAGAGAAAGCACTATCGCTTTCAGTACACCTATGTGAATAATATTTTAGGAAATTAAAGGTAGAATGAAGCTACCAATACTCTTCATAATTTGCTGACACAGATATATATCCCTGTTCAAGTAAAATTAAATGGAATTGACCTTATTTCTGTTCCCCGATGACATACAAATTCAGTTGTCTGTATTCTGAAATTCCTCAGAGAGGGTTGGTTAGTATAACAACCTCAATTAAGGTGCCTTAAATTATTTCCTTTGCCACAAGTATCCACTCTTTATTTGCAGTGGGTAATGCATTTCCTTTGTTTTGGTCTTCCTCTTACTCATGCACAGGCAGAACCAGTGACCCACTCTACTTTCTCTACTAATTATTCACAATAGTAGAATGGCCAGCAAAATGCTCCAATGTCATACTAACAAAAGAGTTGGCTACAAAATAAGCCAGACATTTGACTTCCTATTCTACAGAGATTTGCTTCACTATCCTTCTTGTTCTACAGCATTTTTCATTTTACAGTTCCAAAGTGCTATATAAAAAAGCATTATTAATTTTACATAAAGAAAAGATAGTATGCATTTAGATATTCTCTCCTCTCCAATTTAAAATAATTTACTGTAATGATACAATTTCTGGGAAGAGGCTATACTACATGTATTCAGAGATGTTACTTAAGAGTGAAGACTCACATTCCAAGGGGTAAGTTAGAACAATACAGTAAGTATCACTAATACAAGTAAATCCACAAGATAAGTATCTGTTGTATAATTATTGCTAAGTCTACCCTGCATTTTTCTATTGGCTATGTATCAGTAACTTCGCTCATCACAACGTTTAGATTTTCAGTCTAACACAAAGGAAGACCTCATAGAAAATGTTACACGAATTTACTATTGTCATAACACTAATAATCTATAACTTGAATGCACTCAGACCTGTAGCAGGCTGTTGCTGCTGAGTAAGTGTTGCAGCCATTGCAACGGCTGCTGCATTTGGTATGTTGCTGAAAGGGGTCGGTCCAGTGGTAACACGTGGCGCGCTTTGCCACTTCTTTGCTTCTGTTCGTCTTGCCTCAAACACATCCATGGCATCTCCCAGAAAGCTTTTCCTGTAGCCAAGGTATTGGTCTTTGAGCATCTGAAGGGGATGGGAGGAAGCCATTTTAGTTCCATGTATCAGACATAAACCCTTAACTTAATAAGGAAAGAGACACTGAGTTATAAATAATTTCCTAAAATAACAAAGAAAAACCCACAAAAAACCAAACCAACAAACACCACCACCAAAACAAATGAGAAGCTCCCTCCAAAACCCAAAAAACCTTGTCAGGTTATGAGATAGAAAGAACTGGTTTGTGACAGCCACAGCCAGAACACGCTGCATACTTAAATTCTGCAAAGCCATTGAGGATAACTGATACCATTCAGTATGTCAGCCTGAGTCTTTCGATGTTGGAGCAAATCACCACAATTCAATTTGAATCACTGTACTTAGCTGATCCAAGAGGAAAAATAAAGCCACATTACTAGCTTATAAAATAACACACTTTTCTTCAGTGCTACCTTTCCACCATAGAGTCTTTTAGGGATAGGGATAGCTTTTGCTCACTATCACCTTCACCTTCTTTCCTTCCTTTCACTCTTGCATTTCTTCTTACCAAAAAGCTAAATTTTTGAATTCACTCTTGTTTCTGATGCATTTCATTAGCAATGTAACACAGAGCAAATGCAACAGATCATTCTGCCTTAGGGTAACAGGAAGCCCAAATCTCTTGTGTCATGATGTCACACCTTCCCTTGCCTCTGCACTTTCCCTCCCTCAAAACTCCACCACCTTTGGCAATAGCCCAGCTTGGCTTGCTCATCATGAGCAATTTCTGTCTGTCATACATGAGGAAACTACAGGTATCTTGCATAACAAAAATGGAATAAAAAGCTTTAACTAGATAACTGATAATTATTTCCATTTTATAACAGGAAATCTTTAAATGAAATAGATTTATTAAAGGACAACAGTTTCCAGTTTATAGAAGGCGTAAGAGGAGTTTGCAGTCCAGAAATTCTCACTCAGGATTTGAACCCCTGTAATTCCAGATCAACCAGCAACAGCAGGAACCACACAAAGAATGCCCTCATTATCACATCAGAAGTGCTGTCTTTGGAGAGAAAAGACAATTGTAAAAATCTGATGGAATTTAATACAATAGCATACTGACTGCCCTAAGAGTTGACAAATTCCATTAGAAATCATAAAGCAGTTTTTAAGGCTATGCTATGCTGAATGATTTAGTAACATTACCTACTCAAATTGTGCCCAAGCACACTTACTTTTCATCAGGCAAAGATATGAACTATGATCACAGCTCTGCCTTCCACAAACCATATCATAACCATCAGGTTAGGCAGAGACCAGTTTCAAAACTGCTCTCCCCTTCTAGCATCTTGTAGCCGAGAAACTTAAACAGATTGTTATAATGACAGATTCACTTAAGCAGTACGCATCTTTCTGTTTTTTGAAGCTCTATTTATAAAATGCCTTCCAAAATACCAGCATCCATATTCACCCACTAGATTAAATCTCAAAAAAAATTTCCCAGAAGAAAAATCTTCAAACCACTCCCTTAATTTCAGGCAATAGAATTCTACTCTAAACTAAAGTCTTTCCTGTTCAGTCACACTGAGAAGTACTGAAGAAGCTATGGCTTACATCTGCACACTAATCCAGCTGTTCATACATAAGAACAACAAAAATGTATCATCAAAAAGACCACTGCACAAATTCAGGCTACACTCAGATCTCAGAAGCCACGAGCCCTGAAAACATTTGGGAAACCTTTCAGGTAATTCTGCTGAAAATATGGATGAACTGATGCATTCTACACCTGGCTGAATGAATTAAGAGCAGCACAAATACCTGCTGGCAGGTATTTGTAAACCAGTGAGTATCTATGCTGACAGAAGCAATGCAATGAATCAAGATCATACCAGATCCTCAGTATTTCTGAACTTTATTCAGAAAAAGTAAAAAACTTCAGATGTTTAGAGAACTAGCAATGCTGTGCAGAAGAAGCTCAGAGAGAGAAACCAGCAGAAGTTTCAACACAGCTATTTCTATTAAGGAAGTCACTTAGCAGAAACAATTTCAAACATTTGTACTCTTCTTCAAGTTAGTTTGTTTTGGTTTGGTTTTTTGTAGCCAAGAAGGATTCTGATGTTTTCAAGAAAAATCATGAATTGAAAGGATTGGAGTACAGTGACATTTTGTCAACATATCCAGAACAGTAAATGGGAAAATGGAAATGGAATGAGCCATAGTCTGTGATGGAAAAAATAGGCCTAATTAGGACCTTTGATACCTAAGCTTTGATACTTTTATTTTTCTTTCTACAAATACTACTTACCCTGAAAGCCAGGTTTAAAAACAATAAATGAACAGCACACAACTTTAAACAACATTCTTTGATATGCTGAAAAATCTTACATATGGAAAGTCACTTTTTTTTCTCCTGTTACCTATTTGAGCAAGAGCAGATTTAGATCATCCTTGCCTGAGATCAAGAGGTCATTGGGCAAAAATCAAAACATACAAGCATGATCTTGAAAACAGACATTTTAAAAATCAACAATTAGAAGGAAAGGAGTTAAATGAAAAACATTTTGTAACACAAATGATTGTGGTCAGTTGCTGTCATCCCTATTAGTAAATACTTTAAATGCAACTTCAGTTGAACAAAAGCTAGTTTTTTAATCAAAGCACTTCTCTGGGACAGTTTGAAAATTTTTAAAAGCAGTCAATTTAACAGAAGGACAAAAAAAAAGACAAAACCAAAAACAAAATCACCAAACAAACAAACCCAAAACAAAACCACCTGAAGATGATCCTTTACAGTCATACAGGAAATACACAGGAACACATCAAAACATACCTTTACATTTTCATGTATTGACTGAAGTTGCGCAGCTAAAGCTACAAATGTTTGATAGATTTTCTGCATAGCCATAGACAAATCTGTAAGATGCACATAAAATATTGGTAAGTAACAATCTCATTATCAGAAGAAAAGATTCAGTGTTTATACCAAAGTAAGAAGATCACCTAAAACCCATACAGCACACAAAACACAAAAACCATTTCATGAAATACGAGATTTGACCCAGAAACGGGGTGCCACAAATTATCCAAGGATTTGGATAATTAATAAATTTAAATTAATTATCATTAATAACTTTCCAACAGGGCTTCCAACTTTATTTTGAAAGTACTGTTTTCTCAGATTTATTTTTATATACATGGTAAAAAGCTTCCTATGATTCTATTATTTAGAAAAAGCATTCTTAAACTAATTTTAACCTAATTACATAGGAACATTGTTTACCTCACTGGCTTTTACCTAGATACATTAAATCAGATTTGCTTGCCTTTGTATATATTTTCCACTCTTTCTGACTTAAAACATACTTAAGTGTTCAGTTGATTTTGTCAGAAGTAGTAGAATGAAAGCTTTATTTACATTTTAAAGACATAATTAATAAGCATCACAGGATCTCTTAATCTGGCTCTACCAACAAGGATATCATAATCAAGAGAAACATCAACAGGGAGCTTCTTGCCTTTTATTTCGGATATCCTATTTCCCACAGAGATATAAAAGTATTTTCAGGGCATTGACTGAACACTAAGGCAAAACCTTAGCACCAAAGGGAAAATCTCAAGGATTTTGGCAGAATGAGGTACCTGCTCACAAAAAAATGCTGTTCTCATAGAAGCACTGAAACAATGTACCAAAGTGGAGGACATAAAAGTACTGAAGTTGTTCTTTCATTGTGAAAAGATCAGCTATTGTGTTTCCTCTGAATGATGCACATAGCCTGAACACAAATATATTTAGATATATGTAAACTGAAATGCATATAGTAGCTATCAAGTTCTTGAAGATGCATAGATCTAGCAATGATTCTTGAACTGAAAATGTTTGCCTATCCATAGAGGAATTTCACCCTTGAAAAACAGGAAAGCTGTAGAATCAATTCATGCCAGCCCACAGGGTTGTGGAGGCAGCAGTATCTAGGAAGACTGGTCACAAGTTTCAAATTAGTCTGGAGGCAATTTGCTGATACTGACTACTAGATACTGCAAAATTTTCAGGACATTCAGAGTTATGGAAATCTGCATGGCAAATGAAGTTTTTTCTGTATGGTAACAGCTACATATGCAATCGTGTTGACTAGATCACCAGATACTGCTAACAATATGCTCAAACTGACACAACAGATTGACCCTCGCCTACACAAGCAAGGAACCTTTTGATTATAGTAGAAACTGCTGAAAACCTTAGGAAAACCTGTGAAGGCATCCTTCTCATATTCTTGACAGACAAGAAGGTCACACAAAGATAGAGAACCCTCAAGATTCAGCAGATCTTTTACTATGGAAGCTAGATCTAGACAGTCCTCTTGCTTTTTGACATATAAAGTCCATATAAAATTTGTGCACCATTCTGTGATGGCAAGATGTTCAAGTAGCACTTAGCACAAAAAGACAAGCACTTGAAATCATTACTTATTGCAGGACCTGTATCTAAAATGGCCCAGAAGATAAAGCTGTCTATGACCACAGGAATGGTAAACAACCAGAAGACTACTGCCCAGAGGTCAGCATTCTTTGACCAGAGAGATTTTCTCAAGATTGAATGATGTGTCAGCAAACAAAACAAAATGTTCTCAGTTGGTCAGAGTTGAAGGCAATGCCAACAGGCTCCAAACTAAGGAAAAGTTCTCATTTTGATCTGGTGCTAACAGATCAGACACCCAGATTTGTCTGGCCAGAAGGCCACCGCAAAACAGAAGGTGCCAAACATCAGCTAGATGGTGAAGGGAGGGAGATGCAGATGTAAAAACAAACCAGGCTTAAAAATCACAACTCAGGAAATGGATCCATGTTAAATTGCTCAAGAACCCTTATGAATGGAACTTTTAATTTCAAATCTTTACCTTGAACAACTACAGAATTCATCTGAACACTAATTTGTTCAGTACATTAAATGAGAAAACCCAACAAAGAAAGAGGGGAAAGTTTAATTACTAACTTTTCATTATAAGTTGCTAAATTCTTTGTGTACAAAAGATTAGAACTGAAACATTTACCTTGTGGAGTTATGTGTGAATTATTTGCTTGAGTAGCAAGATGATTTTCCAGTTCTTCAATTTGTTGCCTGTACTGCTGCAGCTGTACTTCAAACTGTTCGACCAAGATTCTGAAGTAGCTAGATGAGTAATACAGTGAAATTGTATGATTAAATTTTACTAATTTGTCTGAACTTTTTAACCTGATCTCTGTTAGCTGCAAATTTTTGTTCAATTAATTGCACAGTGAGGTTGTATAACATTGTTGATGTCACTCTACAATCGCAACAAGAGCAAAGGGTATTTTTCATGTGGAAGACACAAAGATAATTTAAGTGAAGAAATAAAACACTGATTCTATAAAGCATTCCATATAAATGTTACAAGAAGCAAGGGAAAAAAATCATATTATGAAGTTCATACAATCTTTAAAGAGTTGGTTTGGACTAGATGACCTTGAAAGGTCCCTTCCAAATCCCCTGCCATAAGCAAGGACATCCTGACCTTGAATGCTTCCAGGGACAGGGCATCCAACATGTCACTGGGCAACTTTTTCCACTTTTACCACGCTCACCGAAAAGTTTCTTCCTTGAATCTGCCTTCTTCAGTTTAAAATCATTGTCCCCATCATAATAGGCCCTACTAAAAACTCTGTCCCTGCCTTTTGTACAAGCCCCTGTTAAGTACTGAAAGGCTGCAATAAGGTCTTCTCAATTCTCCTCTTCTCCAAGTTGTACTATTGACTATTTTCTATGAGTAACAGTAACTTACTCTGCTGGGGCTGTATTTTCATGCTGAAGACCAGGAGGAGTTTTCTGTGTTCGCAATGCTATTTCTGCATTCTTTAGCTCCTAAATAAACAAGAGAAAATTAATAAAATATAAGCTTCTGCACAAAGTGTTCAAAAATAAAAATGCTAGGACTCTACTCTTCACTCACATAAAATATTTTCTTCATGTATTTAACACTGTGTAAAATTTGATCAGAATTTATCCAAAGAACTGGCTATCAGAAAGTTGGAGAACCACAAATACCAACAAAAGTTTGGGGACAGAACAAAAGATACCACATACTGAAAGCACATCAAGTGCTCAGAAGTAGAGAAAATACTATAGTAAACTGTCAGAGACAATTTTTTTTATTTTACTTCAGAAATATTGTAATTATTGAGGGGTAGAGGGGGAAAAAAGCAATAGTCAAGTACAAGGAAGTAACATACCTAAAAGAGAAAAAATAGGAAAAAAAGATTATTTTGACTTTTTAAAAAACATAAATCACTTTAGATAAATGCCTCTCTATGGAAATTATAATGTTATACATGATAATTAGAGCATACACTTCTGCTTAATACTTCCTAATAATTTTACCATTAAGAATTTCTCAGTGCCTGGTTCTGTGATTATACTCAACTGCATTATGTACAGAAATATAAAAATATCATTAACTAGCTTTTGTTTTCACAAAAAACTGTTGAAAAGGGGCAACTATAGAATAAAGAAAAACATCAAATTTTTGACTTGAGAATAAATTATCACTTATTTATATAGCAAGCAGCCTTGACATGCTAGTTGAAATAAAGGTGGTACAGAACTTGAAAAACATCTGCATCAGAACTTGAGATCAAACTGTCTGCACAGTTCAGACACAGACTGGTGGACAGAGAAGTGACTCAAGTTCCCTAAATGAATAGTAGTGCTAATCAAGAAATTTTGGTCCCTGAAACATTATAGGGTAATCTGGTATTTTTTTCCTCCAAAGCCATCAGAAGAACATGTCTTCGTATTTTTGCTGCTCCAGAGTCTATTATGTTGTTACAAATGTGTCTTCACTAGCAGCTGAATGTACTACTAAAACTGAGCTAAAGTGCACACACATTCCCGTCTATTGCCTTTGCTTTGTAGGACTGCTTTCCTGAATAGAAGTCATTTTACTGCTGTTGTACTTATCTGAAAATACTGACAGCACAAATTTCAGTTTCCCCCAGTAACTTCAAAGAGATCAGAAGTGATTCAATTTTTCATTCTGTTAACAGCTGTTTAGTTGGGACACATGTTGACTGATAAAAAAGGCTAGCTATCCTATATGAAATAATCAGCACATAAACTCTACATAACAAAGGTTATATTCAATTATACCTGTGCAGTTTCAACTTTCAGCTTGTCAATATTGAGAATGTTTCTCTGTAACCCACTGGCAACCACAGAGAGAAGCTGTTTCAAAGCTTTAATGTCTTCTTGAACTTTAAGCATCGCTTTAGAGGACATTCTACTAATTTCTTCCTGAACTTGTTTTTGTTCTTTCACAAATTTCCTGGGGAAGGTAAAAAAATGGGGGTGGGGAGGAAAGAAGCATAATATAATGAACCTGAAGTACTCATGTGTTTACCTCTTGGTCACATTATTTAAATAGCTATTAAATTTATTTTTCCAAAACCAAGTACTGAACAGTAAAATTACCATATGGCATAGTACTATCTTAACTCCTAGCATGCTAATACTGCAAATAACCAAACCAAAACAAAAGCAATCCCCTTCCCCAAATTCCTCAATTTTAAATAGCAAGTGTTTAAAAATGTTATGTTGACCCCTGACAAACTAAGATATACAGAACATTTTATATATACAGTAATACATAAGCATCTGTGAAAAAGCAATTACCACTTTTAACTCACAAATGCAAGGCATGCAGCCCAGTCTACAAACCATTTCCTTCCTGCCCGAGGGAAGACTTTTATAATTCTCTATTCCATACAAGATCCATGATGCACATGCAATATGGATATAAGGTTCAATGCGCACTATGCATGTGCAACAGGCTTAATACTCTGAGAGAGAAGGCTACAAGCATATTGTTGGGCAGACCCATTTCCATAAATACATGAAAAAGTGAGACTCAAAAAAATCATGCTAAGACTTCAGCTACTAGAACTATTCATTCATTCTGTTCCCAAAACTGACTTGTTGAGAGGACCTGGGCTAGTAACTTATCCTTCATGCAGCCTGCAGGAATGTGTTCTTCTTGTCACAGAGCATCAACAGTATACAATACTTTAGCTGAAAAACCATCATAATAAAAATCACTACTCACTGTAGATTTTCTACATCTTGACATATGACTGGAGGTAGATTTTCATCCTTCAGCGCTTTGCTATCTCTACGAGAGACAACAAATGTTTAGGTGGTCCTTCAATACTGCCAAACATTTTTGCTTGTCTAGTAAATATCACTAAAACATTCAGGTGAGTGATTACACAGTTTTGCACTCATTGCATGAATATTGCAACTAGGAGTGACTTGGATTAACACACACAGATCCTATGCCAGGGTTCAAGCCTGCGGTGTGAGAACTTTGCAAGTTTGCAGAAACCACTTTTCGGATCAGATGATCAGTCTACAGCAGATGCCAGATAAGCTGTAGGTATTGCATTTGAGGAAGAATTGCTTAAAATCATGACCAAACATTAGTAAATTACCTATATGGCAAATGTTGGTTATACAGATCTTTTTTCAGTATCAAATCAGCAGAAAAGTGAAAATATTTGTTTAGTTTTTTCTATTACAACATGGAACATAAAGAAAATCTGACACTTACTCTGGTCTTGTTCCTGTTTTGTCACCTAGAAGATAAAAACTGTAGGTCATAAATAAAGCTTTGAAGAAGAAACAAAAGAATCTTAATGAGATTTTAAGGAAGAACTAATGACTACAATCTACTTGATTTCTCATGATGAGCGGAACAGACTAGGCTAGCTGTAAGAGAAAGTGGGTTTTAATTTACAACCCCTTCAGAGGTAACTGTATTTTCAGGAACAATGGCTCAACAGTTGAAGTGCTAACTTCCTGGCACTCGGAGTAACAACCTCTTGTGTCACTACAAACACATGAACAACTGCAGTTGCATACAAAACCTGTTTCTGCTTACGCAACCTCAACTCACTTTGACCTGAACCCACAAAACATTCAAGTGTTAAAATTCAGCAATGGCAGACTCCTCTCAGATATGAAGGCAATGAACACCTGCCCACTGAGCTTCCTCAAAGAATTCTGCTATTGCATTAAGTCCAGAAGTGAGTGAGATTTTACAGAACTGAAAATGTTACTGCTTACCTGCCACCTACACACTCTAAACTGCACATCTGTGGATCAAGATGCCAAATGACAGAACAAAACTGAAAACAGCATCATGCATAACAGGGCACAACTATTTCTAGTTATGGCTGTGGCAGTAAATGCATTCCATCCCGCAGCAGTCTGCTAGGAAGAGCACCCACTCAGCCCAAGAAAAGGGCTTCACCTTCTTCAGCTGAATCTAATTCACATCCTGTCAATGCCACAAAGGCAGAAAGCAGCTACACAGCTAATGCTAGTACCACAGACGTCTGAAGCTGCACAAGTCAGTGCTCCTGCCAGCAGAAAGTACTAGTTTTAGAAGCAACATCTATTTAAACTGTTGGCAGACTGTCACCCAGGACTTTAGACTGATTGCACTCACAACCATTCCCTATGGCTTCTACTTAAGGGAAAAAATATCTACATGAAATTAGGGGGGGAAAAAAGCATGATGGACAAACACCAGAATTTAGGACTTCATATAAATGATAATCTAAAAAAATAGGCAGAAAGATATGCATACTTTACTTTTGTTCTCCAGATACTTCTTTCTGTTGAAGTTGTTGCTGTATGTCACAATACTTACAAGACAAAAATTTGACATCAGATTTTGCTACTTTCTAGGCAAGTAAGTGCTTCAGATTTTATCTTTTTAACACTCTCTTAGCAATACAAGAAGAAAATATCTCTTAGAATAGG
The DNA here is from genome assembly GCF_012460135.2 of Molothrus ater. Lineage (NCBI taxonomy): Eukaryota > Metazoa > Chordata > Aves > Passeriformes > Icteridae > Molothrus > Molothrus ater. Next base: position 70,840,545 of record NC_050479.2, read on the forward strand.
TTTTTATTCCCTGCAGCCATATTTTAAAGAAATACTAGATGGTCAGAAGCAAAAATTTTTATTACCAGTTACAGAAGAGAGAACACAGGCTAGTCTTGGGATTGCTAGGGCACTTTTCTTTCATAGCCTTATCACCTCCTTCCTTTGCTTCATGAGGAAAAGGGAAATAAAACCCTCAAAATCATGGTGCTACCACTCGCACAGGTAGGGATATTTATAAGGGCTGCTTAAGGGCTGCTTGCCAAGCCATTAAGGGAAACACTTCTGAATTAACATCTCAAAAAAAGTCTCCTTTGACATTTCCCACTGCTTACCCCATAGCAGTAGTCCAACTCAGCAGTTCCACTATACAACATACAGGGGAATTCAGGTTACTCATTTAAGTTTCCACCCTAAGAGGTAAACTAAACAACACTACTACCAAAGTTGATTTTCACTCTGTGGCTCTCTGGTCCTTATTTTATGATACTTGTATGTTATGGAAGTATTGTGATATCGAAATATTATAGTAATGGAAATCCCCCATGCATCAGAGCTTTTTCATTACCCCAAGTTTCAGTAATAAATTCCAAAAACAATCAACATCATCCAGAGTACTCCAATTTTGACAGTCAATATGTCCTCTCTTTTACGAGTAAGAACTCTCCACAAATTATGCTACTCTCTAAGCTGGTTTCATGGAGCTTATATATTGTCATCTCTTTTAGCTATTGGCATACCCAATTCAAAATTTCAGTCCTGAATGAAATAAAAGATATTACATTAACAGATTCCCCAGCAAAAGCAAGGCAAATTAACAAGTGTCCATATGTTAGTGCTCACTATTCCCTCACTTAAGTACTTTAAAGCTATCACAGAAGTAAAGTTTTTATAACTGCTTTTAATAACCTGATAGAATATCTCATATATAACTACACACCACCAGAAACAGTTTGGAAGAGTAGTATCTAAAAATTAGGACACTTTAGTTGTGCAGGCTTTCAAAAGGAAAAAAAACAAGTTTAAGATATGCTACAGCTGGACAACAGTAATTTCAAACCAGTGCTCTTCACACTTGTAACACATTACTTAAACGTAGCTCTGCTCCTCCCTCTAGTGACAATCTACACAGAGCAGAAACCTGTGATGGCATCTCTGCAAGCAGCCCTCAGTCTTCACTCCCAGTAAGCTCAAGGATTTACATCCTGCTTCTCAAGCTTATACATATTTTTAAATTAATTAATATTACATTGTATTTGCAAACACAATCTTGTTCTTCCGTACAAGCACAATATCTAAGAATGAAATCAAATGAAATGCCTTTGAAAGAGGGAAGTTATTAGTTGTCAACTTTAATCCCACACTCCTAACCCAATAAAATAGTCTTTGCTGCAGTGTTCTGATAATTCTCTCAATTTAAAAAATGTTTAAAAACAAACTTACTCTTTTTGTCTGAAGAACTGCTAAAATCAATGCCACCAAGCCCTTCACTAGCAGTAGTTGAAGGAGCTGCAGTTGTCCCCAGAGACAAACCCAAAGCATTCTGCCCAAGTCCTACAAAAAATCCAAACAGTATTTTCACCTTTTGCATTGTTATCAAGACTACAACACAGCACAAATTCTTCCTCTAGAGCTAAAAAAGGAAGCTATGAAATGACAGTGATGTCACTGACAAAAACACTGACAATGAAATCTTTTATTCAGACCAAAACCCACCAAAAATAAGGAGCTTTCCATTTCTCTATAGATAGTCACGTATCATTGTCCTCTCCCCATATATCATCAACTTCCTTGAGCCAATTATGGGAATGACAAGATTCCCTTATATTTTCACTTTTGAGAGAGTGTTAAGTAAAAATTAAGAGTAAGAAAGGAGACAATTATTTCAGGTTCATTTTTATTGTCCATGGATATCAACACTGTTCTTAACTGTAACACTGTTAAAAACTACACTTCCACAGTGTTAACACTTTGTATAAAATAAACCTTACATTGTACAATCACACATTAAATGTCATTGTTTCGAGACAAGAGAAGAAACTAAAATAACTTTCACCTGTTGCTGCTGTGCTTGTATTTTGGAAGAGTGAACCTCCTAAGCCTGCTAAGGCTCCTCCTAAGGAAAGGCCGGTGGAAGCAGTTGTAGTCGGAGCAGTTGTGCCACCCAAATTTAATGTAAAGCCAGTAGTTCCTGTAGAGAAAGGAAACCAGATTAATGCAGACACTGTCTTCAAATACTTACATACACAATCTAAAATAACTGAAAGGTCTGAACAGCATCTTTATCATAACTGGATAATAAGTGATTTTATTTCCTGCAGAGTTTTCACACAAAGCCATAGCCTTTTGAATTACATGTTATTTTGCTTTGCAAGCTCATAACCCTAATTAGTCCATATTTACCTGCAACTATAAAAAAAATGGTGGCAGTCGCCCACAACATTACAGATTCTAGAACTTAGGACAGATTTTAGTTTAGAGCATAATTGAACTAGTAAATGACACTGATTTTTATATTAAAATGCTGAAATTTCAATGTTTTAACATTAAAATATTTACACAAGACACATGATACAATAACATTTCCATGGTGGTTGGAGCTGCCTTCTGGAATACCAATTAAAAATTATTAGTAATAAAGGGAAGAACTGAGTAGAGAAAGACCACAAGCATAAAGGGACAATGAACAGAGGACATTGAGCTTGGAGAGGTGAGCTCAAATGCAGACTACGAAGGTTAAGAAAAATAAGAGTCTCAAATACCATCATGCATGGTGCAGTTCAGCTGAGTTAAATATGATGACAAGTATGATAATATGAGAAGTAATTTAAAATGTTTAAAAACATTATTTCCAATGCTAGTTAACCATTTCAGGCCATCTGCAACAGGTAGACATTTCCCAAATTTGCAGCCGTGTAAGAAGGAAGCTTTCAATCTTTAGTGAGGTTAACAATAAGAAAAATAATTGTACATGACAAATCAGCTCTTGCTACACTTCTAATGACTTGGATTATATGCTGTCTATAGCACTAGGTTCTCTGACCATAATTCTGTCTGTATTAGGGTACCCAAATTTAGAACTCGAGAAGTCCAATGAACCCCTTTATTCATGGACCACAAGATTACATAAATAATAGAAAAACAGATGTGGAACTGTTATACAATAAAATTTTATTGTTAACAAGCAAACCAAAAATAGCCCCATACCCCTAAACATTTTCCTACCTGCTGCAGGAGTTGATGTAAGAGCAGATGATAATGACAGGCCACCCGCTGAGGTAGAAGTAGCAGGTAAAGCAAATGGCGTGGCTGAACCTGCAGGTTTGCTGAAACCTAAACTAAAGCCTGTGGTCGCTGCTGATGTGGTGGCAGGTGTGCCTAGAAGAAATCCAAAACCAGTTATCACTCGTGAAACATTCTGTTTGAGAATGAAAGCTAAACTCACCACCTCTTCTGCATCTCACTTAACCAGCCTGAGTGACACAGCACAAAAGATCACTTGCATCAAGTAAAATATTCACACAGAACTTTCTAATGAATTTCAGTGGTTTACATCAATTGCACAGGCATTTTTGCTCCAGAAATCCTAGGGTTCCAGTGGGCTTTAATTCTGGACTGGCAATTATACCTACTAGAATCCTAAAACTGTATTAAAAAAAACCTACTTCCACCAAAAGCATCTAGTAGATGACACAAACATTGGAAAATGGAGCTAAAACCAATACTGCTCAAAATACAGACTACAAATTCTCAATTAGATAGGCACACCAAAATGAATGCACGTACCCTTTCAATGTGTAAACAAGAAAAGTATGTTGAAATGTTACTCCCTCAAAGCTTTTAAATATTTTTGAAGCAAAACAATTTCTAATTCATGCTGTTTTCATAGTAAGAACACATTTCACGTTCTAGAATCCCTATTACAAAGTAAAGGAGTGTGCATGTACATACTCAAACCACAACAGCAAACACATACTTTGTATTCTCAGTAACTGCTGTTTTGGATGACATAATTTCATCCAGCTAGTGAAAAGAATTAATGTTCATCCGCACAGTACTACTTCCACATGACTATGTATCATACAGTCTCTCCTGGGTTAGCTGCTGCTTCTCCCTTCTGCCCCTTTGATTTCCTTCTTTATTCAACACTATTTTTACCTATTTATTCATAGTATGGCTTCCTAAGTTCTTTGACTGCATTGTGTCTTGTAGCACCTCCACCCTTAACATTAGTGATAACCAAACTCAGTTATTCCTCAGACCTCAGCTGCTGTTTAAAAAGAAAACAAAATCAAAACCAAGCCACCAGCAACCCATATACTCCTGTGTTTCTAATGACACCTACAAAATACTCACCATAGATGGATCAGAGAAACAAAAAATATTCTCAAAGTCTGTTCCCAGTTCAACCCTCTTTATTCTTCTTAAAGAGATAATTACCAAACAAGCATGTTCACACAGGATTCACTAGACCAAGAGATTGTGTATGAATAATTCTTTGGTAACAGATCTCCCTTCCCTCTGCTAAAGGATGAAACTCATTAGGGGAACATAAATACAAAGTCCAACCTCCGACTGTCATTGTTGTACAAGGACTGAATCCTTTAACAAGTAAGAATGCCCAGAACTTCAGGGCTCCATTCTGATTTACAGCCTTAACATTTGGAAAGCAAAGCAAACAGCAATTAGTTATGGGGAAAAAAGCTCACATGTGATCACTAGCTCCATACATTACAAGAAAGATTTAACTCTTGGGGATTTCTGTCTATGTAATATTAAAATCCAAATTAGGTCCTTACCTAATGTCAGTCCTGTAGCAATAGTTGTTGCTGTTCCTGCTTTAAGAATAAGAACAAATGAACAGGGTAAGAACAGAAATAGAAGGCCACAGAGAAGCTGTGACAGTAAAAAACATGAAACAAAATCCTGAACTAATACAACTATTACACAAGTTCTTTTTCTGTAGTGTGTTGAAAAAGAATATACTAAAACAGAAAACAGTATGGGTAAACACCAGCAGCAGAAATTAAAGCACAACTGATTTAAAAAAATGTAACTTGTCTTTGTAAGATGCTGATAACAGTGAAGCTGATGTTAACACAGCAGTATATTATCTGAAATTTCAAATAATGTAAAGAAAAAAGATGAAACTAGTAATTCTACCATGTATTTTTTTAGCCACACGGTAGTACATATTATCAGCATGCAAACCAGCAGATTTACAGTACAATGAAAAGGATTATAGAGTCTAAAGTCCTTGTAAAATCCTATCTTGGTTTAGGGTTTCTGGCCCACTGGTAATTTAAGGAGCCTATTCTGGACACAGTGTTAGGCCTCTTCATATTTTAAAAAACGTCTGATTATTATCAAAAGAATCACTGAAAGAAAATTACCCCAGTGTAGCCAAACACAGTAATACAAGCTTTCAGTCTATTGCTGATTTTATTTTTAGTAGATTGGGCCTTAGAACTTTCCCCATCTACTTATATAAGCATACAGGAAGAAAAAGACCATTTTATCTAGCAATATTGCAGCAAAGTAAAATTTATTTTTATGTTTGCTTGACAGCTGAAAAAAACCCCACCCTGTCAGGAAAGCTTTATAATTTTGTACTCCATTACTGCTATAAGAAGCTGTGTGTTCACAGGCTGAATTAGAGAACTAAGAAGATATTCAATTCCTTCAGGCATATTGCATTAAATACCCCCAAACAACAAACTCAGAAATATTCACTACTGCAGAATTACAAGTATTGCATTACAAATGCAAACAATCTCATAAAGTTTTAAACTACTTTTAAAATCTAAATACACCTTAATCTTAAATCAATTCTGAGCATCCTGGATGAAAAGTTAAGATTTTTAAAATACACCAGGATTCAAACTACAAAACAAATTACACATAGCCCAGGAAGTTTTCTGGTAATTGCAGTTGTCTTTCTGCTGCACTGGTACCACTTAATTCTTAATTCATGATCTTTCAAGCTACTCAAAGATGCAGCTTTATAAAACTGTAATATTATTCTAATATTATTCTAATATAAAACTGTAAGTAATATTCTAAGCTACAGAATGACTGTAAAAGAGTAAAAATTTTAGTATGACCCAGTTTGAGTAAATATAATTTATATCTTCACTGCTGAATCCAAAACTCGCAGTACAAGAATTCTTTTCTACCTGTACTGGTGCTTCCTAGTGTAAAGCCAGTGGTTGATTTTGATCCAAAAAGTCCACTCCCAAAACCCAATGAAGGAGCCGATGTAGTTGCTGTAGCAGTGGAAGAGCCCAGAGTTCCAAAATTAAGTCCTCCTGTTGAGCTATTACAAAATACAAGACTATTAGCAGCAATTCTATTTCAAAATGAAAATACTCCCCCCTTACATCAATTTCTTTCAGATGCCATCATTCACTTTCCCACAAACATCATTCATCACAAACAACCCAGCTGGGCAAGACAGAGTCCAAGCTCACTGCTACTGAACAGAAAGAAGGAGCCGTTCCCCCCTTTCCTTCCACAGCTCTGTAACTCCCATTGCTTCCCTGGCACTAACTCCAGCATTTGTTCAGCCAGTGTTGAGCTGATTGACCTTACTAGACCACTTAGAAATTTAAACTTTTCTCTGCCAGATATCTCATTTATTCTGCCTAATTGTTCTCCCCATGCTACTGAAATGAGAGAACAAATGCTAGAGGAAGCACAGAGATGATAACAAATCTGTATGATCTTTTCAAAGCAGGTTACAAGTCCAGTTAGTTCTCTGACCAGAAATTTCAACCAGTGCTGCTTTCTTTCATTCTTAAGTGATAAGCAGAGACACAGAACCATTCACATCAACACCACAGCTTCACCCTATCTTACTATCAAAACACACTGAAACATGAATTAATTTTCTAACCAAAATGCTATCCTTTTGCACAGATTCCAACCACATGCCTACTGTATTTTTTCAGACTGTCTACCGGTCAGAAAGTTACAGAAAATCAACTCTCATATCTACTTTTACAGATAGGGGAAGAGAAAGAACAGAGATCATCAGATCAGTCATCACTACGAAAATGAAGGCATTAATACTTCTTTTGGGTGACTACACATTTTAGACTTCATGCCAAACAGAAAACAAGCTTTACAATTAGCACTGAACACAGGAGAATAATCATGGTTACCTCCAGCCAATGAAATTACAGCTACTAGCACCCAGATGAGTTTGTGGGTTTAAAAATTTTCTTCTTATTTGATGAAAGATCAGATGAATAATTTGTACTAACTTCCTGGTCCCATTTGTGAGCCTTTTTAGAAACCAGGTTCAGTTTTCACAAACACATTTTGCTGAAGTACAACAGCAACACTGAAATAAAATGCAATTTAGACTTCACCAAGGACTTTTAGATGTTCAGTATTCTCTCATTTCTCCCCTTATCTCCTCTCTCTTTGTATATGAGGGCAGCTCCTAAAAGAACAAGTCAAACACAAAAGTAAATCCATACCAAAAAAGGTACAATTAGCTGTTGAATTAGAACTTTTCAAGCTATCAATAAAACTGATCATGGCAAGCCCAGTTGTCTGCAAGTTCAGAACTAGGTGTGAGTTGTTTTTTCGGCAGTAATTTGGGAAGCAGAGTGGCCAAGAAGTTTAGAAGGACAAAGACGCGCAAACTGTCACACAGGATGCACAGCCTTTCAGCTGTCTTTGCTCCCAAAATTTCAACATACCAAAGTGCAGCACCATGACCTAATGACTTGAAAACTTAAACATGGTGCTTCTCTCACTAGTCAAGAGCTTACGTGTCTCATCTTTCCAGTAGATGACTCTTCTGTGCGAGTTTTTTGTGTTACAGCATTCCCGTAGAAGAAAGCTAAGGTACAAACTGTGATATTTGGCACTACAGGAGGACAAAAAAAAATCCCAAACCAAACCAACACAAATAAAATGAAGTGGCCTTTTTTTTCAAGGTAGAAAGAATCCAAAATGTAGGAACAAAGTAATGGCAGCATTCTCACCAGCAGGAGAAAGCACGGGCCGTAAGAACACAGACGGAAGGTCAGGTCAGTGAAGTCAGGTCTGAACTCTAATTCTAGAACTAGAATGAAGCACTGCCCCTGGCTGAAGAATACAGTAAGCAAACAACAACTAGAAAAGAGTGCAAGTACCTGAAAGGCTGCTGGTGCAAAGTACAAATTAGATAGGCTTACATGTCACAGAGGCTTTCAGCTGCCAGAATACAATCCTTGGCCATGTGACATTTATGCTTGGACCAGACAATGGAATGCTTTTTCTCCCAACACCTGGCAATATCATCTTAGACCCAGCTCAGAAGAACAGCTTCTTACAGTCTTAAACACGTTCACAAGCAAATTATCTCAGAGATGCTCAAGAACCAGTAAGAAGGCCCCTTCCTCTATGAAATTCTTTGACCAACAGCCCTGAAGACTGGTCCTGCTTGGAAAAATAAATAAATGAATAAAAATACAGAGACCCATACTGCTATTACTTAGCACGTATTAAACTTTTTTAAGTGATAAAAAAAGCCAGCTGGAACATAAAAAAGCCCACCAAACAAAAACATTTAAGTTCAATACACAGTTTTTAAAAGTGCAGATCAACAAGACAAAGAGTTTCTCTTATTTCAGTACATTTAGAAGAATGGTTTTGAATTAACAAATAGTATTTTAACTTGCTCAGTTGAATCACAGGAAACCTACATTAAGAAGGCATAAAGCAAAAGAGGAAAAACTCTATCAAGTCTACATTAGCTTTACTGTAGAAGTTAAAAAACCAAGCAAACAAAAAACCAAAAAAAAACCCAGAAAACCACCACCACAAGATAACTTGGGGATAAACAATCCCCTTCCTCCAAAACCAAGCAGAAATAACACAAGAAAGTCATCAATCTGTCACAACCACAACATTTACATTATTACAACAAACTCAGAAATCTTATTCCCCTCTCCTATGGGCTCCCAAAGAAGCAATACTGCCATTTAACCCAAGAATTAAATGGATGTCTTTCAGATCCAGATGTTCTGTTCTCTCCATCTCACAGTGCTATTTCCTCACGGTTCTAACAGGTATTTCCAAATGTTGCGCCTTAAGCGAAGCTCCCTTGAGTGACCACCCCTGTGCATTTAGTTTACACTACAGTGATCAATTCTAAATACATTTGGGAAAGTCTCTGACACAACAACCTTGATCTTCAACAGAAGTACAACAGCAAGCAAGTCAGAATAAAGAGGCTCTGCCAGTCCAGTTGTGTGCAAAGAAACAGAAAATGGGGAAAAAAAACCCCAAACTACTAAGAAGAAAGACTTACCGATTATTCTGAGAAACCTAAACCATAACGCTTGGAGTACAGAGCCTGCTGTACATCACATGCACAAAGTTCTCCTTTTACTCCAAGATACTATACACCGAATACAAGGTTATTGTTGTTAGAAAGGGTTAGCTCGAACCTAACTTCCAAAACATATACAGAACATCTTTTGGACACTGAACATGTGGGCTCTGGCATCAACATGCTCCACGCCGCGGACACAAACGCGGGCTGACTTCTGAGAGAAACCTGGATACACATCTGATTCACATCCTGCGTTCGGAGAGGCAGGCAGAACCGTAGAGGGAGGCACCCAAAGCCAAAGCAAAGCACAATAAGAACAGCAACTCCCTTAATTATTAGCGGCTGAACAGATCGCTCTCTACAGGCGCAGAAGAAGACAAGGCGAGGGAGGCCGGGGCAGACACGGCCCTGCGGCCGGGACTGCCGGAGCCCCGAGCAGTGCCTCGCTCACTCACACACGCACGGGCCGCCCCCGCCCCCCACGGCCCGTGTTCAGGCTGGGCCCAGGCCCACGTGGCAGCCTCAGGCCGCAGGGGCTGCAGGCACGGCCGACCCGAGAGGAGCGGGGAGCCGAGTTACCTCGGCGTGGCGGTTCCGAAGGAAAAACCCCCGACTGCTGCTCCTCCTCCTCCTGCCCCGGCGGCCGCCGTGGAGCCCAGGGTGCCCGCGCCGAAGGAGAAGCCCGAAGACATGGCGACGACGACGGCGGCGGCGGGAAGAGCCGGAGAGCGGGGCCGGGAGCCGGCGGCGAGTGCCGGGTCGCTGGGTGAGCGGGTCGGTGCTGCGGTCGCGGCCCCTCAGCCCCGCATCGCACCCGCCGCCACCTGCGCAGCGAGCGGCGGCACCGAGCGCGCGGACGGACGCCGGCCACGCTGCCCTCCGCGAGCCCGCCGCGGTGCACCACGGGACGGCCCGGCGGCCCTTAAAGCGACAGCGACGCGCGGGAGCCGGGCTGGGAGAGAGCGCCGCGTCCCGCCTCTGCCCCGGCAGCACCAGGGCGGCTGGCCCATGGCACAGATTGAAATATGACAGGCTCCATCTCAACGTCAGGAAACACTGCTAGAGTGACCGAGCACTCACCAGGTTGCCCAAATAAGTGGTCGTGGGGTCTCTAATGATTTTTAAAGGCTGCCTGGGCGTGGTATTGGGCAAGTGGCTCCGAGTGGCCCTCAAGCACGTGGAGGCTACTAAGCACCTCCAGGGACAGTAGAAAGAACCGTCTTGCAGGAATATCGTCATGTGCGAGACTCACAGACTGAAGCAGAGGCCTGCGTGACCAGGGAACAGCTCATTTCTCGCACATCTACTGTCACCCCATTGTTAGGAAAATTAATCCAAGATGCCAGAGGTTTATGTCAAAAAAGGAGACAGAGGAGTCCTGTAATTTTATTAGAATAAAGGGAAAGGCTGTGGGGCATTTCCCATGGGGGTCTCTAAAATTGTTGGGGAACGCAGCCCCCTTTTATGCTAAGTTCCCAATCATCCTCTTCTTTTTCCCAGCTGGCTGAGGTACTCAGAAGGTACAGACTTCCCAAGACACCTACTGTGAAAAACGCCAATCACTTGTTTTTTAAAATTTTAAAAGTTTAATGATAATAAAATAGTTATAAAAATAGCAATATAATTAGAGTAATGATAATTTGGACAATTTGGGTTAGGACAATATGAGACAACAGAAACAAAGAGTTATGGACGTCCGGGTACCTTTTTCTGGGCAACATAAGCCTGAAAAAGGACACATGTTACAGAGGATTAACTCTTAAAAACAATAACCTGTTGCATATTCATACATCTCCTACATGATGCAAAAATTCCATTCAAACAAAGGATTCTGTCAGATCATCGTCAACTTCTTCCTCTTAATCCTGATGGCGTCGTCATGGCTGAGTGAGGTGGGAACAAGTTAATTTCTTCTGATAAGAGAGCAATAAATTCTTTCTCGGAAAGATTTAGGTGTCCTGTGACTGCTATCTTGTTGTGAGTCCTTTCTTTAAAGAAAGTATCTTACATAGCATAGTTTCTATTTTAACATTATGTTATAACCTAGAACTATATTTAACACACTACTTAAGAAAATTAATACAGCTAAACTTTCTAACATAACACATATAAAATTCATTTTAATATTTGCAAAAAGCCAATCATAAAAGACGCCTTTTTCACACCTACTCTATGCCCCTGTTTAATGTGCACCCTTCTTTTGTCATATAAAGAAAGAAAAATAAACTATTCATAATTCTATTAAGCCTTTGTTCCTTTTTTCTAGGTTCAAGAATATAAAACGGCCTTGGCTGACCAACAGTCTGTGTTGATTAGTAACATTTTCTAGAACTAATATTTTCTTCTGTTACTTCCCTATCTATAAGTTCCTAGCCCTATCTACGAGCAGATTAATATGGTCTGTTTGTAAAGACACATTTATCTTATTCCTTTCAACGTTATGGGATCCATGGGTACGGTTCTTGGGCATCCCCATGGGGGAGAAGACTGGTTCAGCCCATCGACCGATCCCAGAAGGTATAACAGAGTCTTCCCTAACTTCTCCTCATTCTTAACTCACTTTTATATTATTTTTTTACGTCTAGGTGGACTCTGAGTGACTTTAGTTATGTATCTTAGTCAGTGAGGGGCGGTCGTACTTCAGCAGGCAGGTATCTCAGGATAATATCTGAAATAACCTGGTGATGGGATCATGTGTCTGTCCAAGGAGAGTGATTTCGCCGTGGTTGCTGATTCAACAGCAGCACATCTTCCTTTATCTCCCTTGGTTTTCATCTGTTGTGTGGATTTTCAACTGGAAAGCGCCACCGAATTCCTCGTACTTCTGCTAGGGTTTCGACTGAGCCTGGCCGCGGGGTCTCCCCTCTGCTCCACCCTCCGTTTAGTCCCCTTTAGTTTGTGCTTTGTGTGAGAGGTCGGGTGCGCCGACCGCGTCCCACCCGGGAATAAGAACCGTGTTTTCCGTTACAAGTTCCTCACAGTTACCTGTTTATCCTTCGTCATTTTCCCACGCCGCCCTCCAGCCATTCCCGCTCCTCAGCCAATCCCTCCCCTCAGCCATTCCCCGCTCCTCAGCCGCTCCCTCCCCTCAGCCATTTCCGCCGCGCGAGGGCGCTGCGGAGCGCGCGGCGCTGGCCCCGCCCCGCAGCCGGCGCGGCCCCGCCCCGGAAGCGCAGCCGGAGCGGCCGCCGGTCCGGCTCCGTGGCGGCGGCGGGAGCGGGAGGGAGGCGGCCGCGGCCGAGCGGGCACCGCCATGGAGCACATCCGCACCACCAAGGTACTGCTGGTGCTGCGGCTCGGGAGCTGCGGTAACTGTGCGGTCGGGAGGGCCCGCCCAGCCCGGCGCGCCCGCTGCGGGCGAGGGCGTTGTTGTTTTCGCTGCCTCCTGCTGTTTTGTGGCTGGTGCCGCCCCGCGCGGGGCTCTGGAGCGGCCCGGGCCGCTGGAAGGGGTGGAGGGCTCTGGGCGTGCTGCTCCAGTGTGGCCCCGTGTCTGTAATGAGGGGAAGACGCTAAAAATCCCGGTGTGGGGGTTCTTGTGGTGGAGTGGGGAACAGGATAAGCGAGCTGGGAGGGGATTGCATTTGTTTTGTGTGCTCTGGATATGGTTCCGTGCAGCTTTTTCTAGTATTGGAGGCAAATCTGTTGTGAAAACAACCGATTTGTTTTCTCCTTTTTGAATATTCCAGTGTGTGCTGTTAAATACGCAGGCTGTCAGTGCCTGTGTAATGTGTTAGGCTATTAAAAATGTGTCAGCTAAGCTGTAGCTGGCATTTTGGACTTCTGTGGCTTTTATTTCCCATTATTGGTGTGTTAGTCTTCTTTGTATAATGAAGATGCGAAAGGAAGATCTCTCTTGTTGTGGCTAATCTTTAATTGAGTTTTTAAGTCACAGCTTCTATAGAATTAAATTTCTAACAGTACTTTTCTCACCTTGCTCATCATCCCTGACTGCAAAGGTTGCTGAAAAGACTCCCCCTGTCTGTTGGGTCCTGGGAATTGTGATTAATTCTTGAACCTGGTAGTCTGACTTTAAAGTTGATTTATAGATATCTTTAAAAAAGGAGCATTCATAGTTCCTGTCCTAGTACTAGATTCACAACAATAATTACATAAAGGAAAGGGCTTTTAAATTTTTTGAGTAATAACTTATATAACTTTTATATAACTGTGTATAGCTGCTTTTATTTTTCATATACATGTGTATATGTGAAACAGAAAGAAGGTCTTTGATGAAACTACCATTAGTGACACTTTATTAGTCTGAAATTAGATGCACTTTATTAGTGCATCATGCTGACAGATTTGAGATAAAGTTTCTTTATCAGCTGTTTATTTACAAACATGAAAGTCCTTGTTTGGAAATTTAATATTGTATTGTTACAGTCAGTAGCTGATTCCAAAATGAAACCTATACTAAAGCCAAGAAAAGTAAAGTACAACCTGCACTGTGGGTCTTGAAGATTCACTTTGTGTGTAGGTTCAAGCTGGATCTCATGTCAGCTGTTCTGAGACATCCCTGCTTTTTCTAATCTGACAGCATTCCTGTTTTTTTCAGTTTAGTTAAGTCATAGTGAAATAAACTTGAAACAAGAGTGCAGTCTTGCACAGATGAACTGCTGTGCAGGGCAGCTGTTATCCCCAGGAGAATGTGATGGAATAGGTTTTGTAGCTCCTCCAACTTCAGTTTACTGGGAATGTTGAAATTAAAATTTCTTTACAACTGTCCACACAGCTATCTGAAATTGAGTGTATCTTTTTGTGAAATTAAACTGTCCAACAGATTTTATGTTGAATAAGGAAGTGAGGTCAACTTAAAAATCACTTCTGAGAGTTTTATGTTTAAGTAGCAACAAATGATCAAATTCAGTTTATTAAATGTGGTGGTGAAGTAAAGAATATGTGTTTTTTCAATGAATCTTGATAGTATCCTTAAGGATATTTTAAAGCAAAATGTGGTAGAAAAGGCTGAAAATTCTTCAGTCAAACCTGTTTGCATATTTGAAGTCAAATGTGAATTAGTGAAAATACTGCTGGATTTTTTCTCCTGGATATGCAAATTTTTGCTTCGTTTGACTGCTAAATCAACTCAAACAGCAAAAGGAAAAAGTGTATCATAAGCTGAGTACCCATTTAATCTGGTTTGAGTCAAGTTTAAATGAACGTGTCATCTGTGGAGGCTGAATCTAACTCAGTTGTCTTTAATAAAAGTTTATCTGTGACTTGGCTTTCAGAATTCTTGTAGACTTTACCTAGGTAAGTGGAAGTTGGAGCACTAATGCCTGTCCTCATCTAATGTAGAAATGCAGCTTTGAGGAAAGCTGCCTTATTACATGGAGGAGAAGGAAACCTTACATGCCAGGATTTTGTGGGTTGTGTTACTGGAGCAAAGCTGGGGCAGTTTCTGTGCACTTTTCAACTTGCTGGGGAGGTGCAGTGCCAGGTACTGGAGCAGTTATTGCTGCAGATCTGCCCAGTATGGATTCTGTGTTTTGGCTGTGGTGTATTCACTTATGCTGCTCTAAACCTGAGGACTTGGTGGTTTCAGCATGATGTATTTTGGTGTACTGATGCATCTAGTTTCCAATTTTTTTGCTTTCTAAACTGAAGTCTGGAATATTATCATAGTGCTGACTTCTAGTATATATTTGTATTTCCTTCATTCTGTTTTGTATTCATTGTTGTTTTTTCAGCTTTTGAAAGCAAAATTGGGCCTTTCTAGATCCTAAGTACCTGATTTTTTTCTGTTTTGTATGTGCTTTTAGTAGGTAAATACATCTGTACATAAGAGTTAAAAAAGGCTTAACATCTGCACAGTAGATATGGGTTCTCCTTGTCGTCTCCTCTGGGTGCTGGTCTTGCTGGTGTGGAAGTTTTTGGAGTTCTGCCATGCATTTAATGGTAGTACAGAGCTTTAACTTGGCATTAATGAGACAATGCTGCCAAGAAATAGAGGAATGCGTGGAGATAAGCCATTTGCCACACTCCTTTCCTGTTCTTGCACACAAAGAATCGAGTAATGCTTGTTTCAAATAGAGCACTCTGTGGAGCCCAGAGTTAGGAGGGGCAGATAAAATACAGGCTATCTAGAAATAGTTATTATTTTGAAATATTTTCCATAGGATTGAGATAACAATGTTGATAGAATGCCAGAAGGAGTTGTTGGCCCTTGTGAGGCTCAAGTATGAATTATCTGCTTCAAATGCCAGCACAGTCCTTGAATTTCTAGGAGGTTTTTTTGTAATTATTAGTAGAATGCTTACATTTCATTAAGAATGCATTTTGACTATGAGGCAAGGTTATAATAATACTGATTTTTGAAGTTGGGGAATTTATAAAAGACAGTACAGAGCTAAAATGGAAGTCAGGTTTATGGCATTGAGTGTGCAGACAGCTAATAAAGCATATTGCTGAGATCAGCTGTTAATTCAGTGCTGGCATCTCAATACCAGGAAACTGTTAGTGCGTGTTTGCTGTGTTTTGGGGAAGCAGCCTAAAAGCTTAGTAATTATTAATTCTTATTTTAGAAAAAACGAAAACAAAAAATAGCTCAATGCTTTTTATTGAAACAGGATATTTGAACTAGCTGGTCTCAAAGCTTGTGACCACTCTAGTTTGGCCTGAATAGCCTTGTGTGTGCTGTCTTATGTTTCCTACCATTTTCAAAATTATTGCACCAACTGACAAAGCCTTAGCTAAGCTGTAATTTAAATTCTTCAGAAATTCAAACTTAACTTTTATTCCCCCCCTCCCCTTTTTTGTTACAGGTAGAGCAAGTGAAATTACTGGATAGGTTCAGCACAAGCAATAAGTCACTGACGGGAACTCTGTACCTTACAGCAACTCATCTGTTATTCATAGATTCAAGCCAGAGAGAGACCTGGGTAAGGATAATGAATGCTTGTGGCTCAAAGGCATGGCTCCTCCAGATACATTTCTTCTTCCTGATCTAAGGTTGAATTTGTTTACTAAAATGTTCTTAGCTGTTCTTTCTACTCTCCTCCTTCGTGATATCATAATAAGTTAATAATTCACAGGTTATGCTCTTGCGTGACGCTGCTGCAGTTGAAATCAGGTCATGTTGAAAGTTTTGACTTTTCCTCAGGCTGCTGTAATTTCTTCTGTAGCTTTCACTGGTATTTCTGAATGCATGTTTGGTGGTTTTCTTTTAATAACTGACTTACACCATGATTCTGAGGCAGGAGTGGGAGACTGATACATAGGTTAAGCATCAGGTTTAAAATTTCAGAGTTAAGTTACCTTGTAATTAGATTCTGTCTTGGTTAAATGAGATAGCAAAAATGCTAAGATCTCAGGTTTGGGCAATATTGATGATAACATGCACTTTTTTAGAGCAGTAAGCAGCTGTTTCTTCACAAGTATTCATCTCTGAAATAAAGGGTTTCAGATGGGGCAGCAGCTTCTTGTTGACCAGTACCAATGTTGTGCAGTCAAAGCTGGCTAGTGCATTAGTTTTTGTGCTTACTGCCCTGGTGGCACACATACGGACATCAAGCTGTGGCTCCCATTGGAGTCCAGCCACCTGACTTGAGTAAGTGCCTTAAGTCTTCCATCCTCCAGGATGAAATAGCATCTCCCTGGCTGTTGTTAATTTTTTTTCCTGTAGGTGTATTTTCCTTGATTACCCTTAATCCTGTATCCTGGTTATCTAAGTGCCTCATGGTGCTTTCAAGAAAATTCATTTTTCTATTATTTGTTCTCGGATACAAGGTACACCTTTGTACAAACCAAACTGTTACCCTTTCATACAAAATGGGTTTTTGGGGACAGCATGATTCAGAAGCATTACTTGCTTGTTTCTCCCTATGCACTGCATTAAGAGATTTCATTTTGGGGAAATTGAACCCATACGCCAAGTACTGCATTTCTGATGATAATGCAAGTACCAGGTATTATTATCATAATGTCTTCAAGATAGTCTCTTAGGAAATGCATATTTGGCAGCACAGTTTTCAGTTGTCAGTCAAATTCTGATCAGTGTTTAAGAGGATTTGATTGCTTCAGTGAGGTAATTGAAATTCTGTCAAGAACATCTTGTTCAGTTGAGGTAATGTATCTGTGCCTTTCTTCCCAGAGTTGAACCGCTGTTACTTTCTATGTATTTACCTAAATCTTGTGTAGATTTGCCACGCATAATAAATCTGTGGAGGGCTTCTGTATGTCCATTGCTGTGACAGTGCTGTTAAAGTGGTCATAAACATTTAGCTGAGAAACTGTCATGTTTATCTAACACAGTAGGCAATATAGGAGATGTTTTTCTTTATTCTATCTGTTAAATACTGAAATTTTGAAATCTTCAGTACATTGAATTATTTTTCCTTACTTCCTTTATTTTGTTTGAAAATTCTGAAGTATGTTTCTGTAGATTCTTAAAAAATATAGATATCCTGTCTGGACATTGCGTAATGAGGTATAAGCCTATCAGTTAACAAAGTTAAAAGAAAACTGAAGAACTACAGTGGAGTTTTGCATCTCAGTTTTGCACTTAGAGGGACACTTCAAAATGATAGAGAAGAGTAACAAAAGTTTTATACATTTAGTATCCTGATCAAAATGGCCTTCTTGGATTTCTGCTTCTAAATGTATTTCTTTTTATAACTGGCTGACAAAATTAGTCAAAATCCATATTCAGCATTGCTTAGTGTGCTGTCTTGCATCTGCTGATCTAAGTAGTATGTTACTCTTATTTTTCCTCAGCATGCTTACTCTGTGAGTTTTTGTGTGTCACAGATACTACATCATCACATTGCTGCGGTGGAAAAACTTCCTTTGACTACTTCTGGCTGCCCCCTTGTCATCCAGTGCAAGAACTTCAGGATAGTTCATTTTGTTGTACCCAGAGAGAGAGATTGTCATGACATTTATAATTCTTTGCTTCAGCTCTCTAGAACAGGTAATTCTTGTAGCTGTAAAAGACTTTGCAGTATATGAATGTATGAATGGCTAACAAGCTGGGGTGTGTGTGTGTAAACCAATTATCTTTTTTTTTTTTTTTAAAAACACACATTATATGAAGTCTCATGTGGGTTTGGTAATAAATAGGTTTTTTGATTAAATATTAATCTGCATAAAAATTCAGAAGCTGCATTGTCTGGCTTTTGTATATCAGTGATACTCCTTAACAGAATGAGAGATTCCTATGTGGTTTTTTGCATTTCCAGTGGTGTTCCTGAAATTGTGAATATAAATGTGTATAGTCTCTCTTAATTGTGTGTTCCATCAATTAAAAACCCACTGAGAAAATCAGTTGTTACTAATTTCATGCAGTTTCAAAAATAAAGCTGAAATTTTATGTTAGAATAACATTACCAGTTCAGCTTTACAAGAGACTTCTGTCAGTACAGTCTTTTGCATTTTCTGCCTTGTGTTTAGAACAGTGCAAAATGTCATCTGTCATAAGTAAATAGCCTACTAGGAAAAACAAAGTTTTTGAAAGCTTTTATTTTTTAAGGGAAACTTTAAAACTTCCTTTTTTTAAGGTCAGTAGATATAAATTTTAGTTCTTGCCTCCCAAAACTGTTTGTTCTTTCAGATCCTGTGAAGTCTTTTAATAATTCTGTCTTTTGCCTTAAGTTTGTCAGTCTTCATTTTGTGACCCTTATGGCTTTAGAAACGTCTGTTCTGAAATAGGTCAAGCACACTCAGGAAAACTTTCATAACCTACTTCTGACTAGGTATCTGTAATTATCAGTTAACTGTAGGATAGTTGCAGAATAGATATTTCAGGCATGTCAAGTATCTATTATTTAGTCTTGCTTCTGTGGATCTTGAAGCCTGAGACTTTCTCTCCATTACATATTCTTTACCTTTTAGCAAAATACGAAGACCTGTATGCCTTTTCTTATAATCCTAAACAAAATGAATCTGAGCAAGTCAAAGGTTGGCAGCTTATTGATCTAGCAGAAGAATATAAGAGAATGGGAGTGCCAAATGATTACTGGCAGTTGTCTGATGCAAATCGCGATTACAAGGTAAGTGTTGTAATGGAAGAATGTTCTGCTCTGCATCTGTTTTGGTGAGGCCTATAGAAAGGAGCTTACTGCCAAATCACTTGGCTTGCTATATAAGCAAGAACTTATCTCTAAGCAGGTAGAGAGAGTTAACTCCTTAATGTGCAATCTCACAACTTCCTGATTGAAGGTGTTCCCAAGGCCTCATTGTGAGAGCGTGTGTGTATGGATGCATGGGTTTTTTGGGATTGTTTTGAGAGATGCTTACCTGTTGGAAGCCCAGCCCCACTGATTCTGGTGCTCTGCAGCTTTGTGATGTCTCTCTCAACTGAGCAGGATTCTACTCAGCATTTTGCAGTGCTGGTTGTGGTGGTGTGGCTGATTCTGAGATTAGATTTCATCTTACTTTGTAGTCTGCAAGTATTAAAAATGAAGGAAATAATTTCAGTATTTTATTTGAAACACGTTCTACTGCAGAGTTGCATTCTTTAGAGTGAATGCTGGTATGGTGATGCTTGGATGTGTAACTTGGATACCAGTTTGTACTACTTTCATCCATGGCTTGTCTCCTTCGAGTTGTTTACATTTGTATAAAGAAACATGGTAGTGTTTATCTTTTGTGTCTTAATTCACCTTACATCTTTCAAATTGAATACAGTATAAAACTAGGTTAGGCTTTGTGTCTTGCCTATAAAATCCTTTCTGTCTATCTTTGTCTTTCAGATTTGTGAAACCTATCCTAGAGAACTTTATGTTCCCAGAACTGCAAGCAAGCCCATAATTGTTGGTAGCTCCAAGTTCAGAAGCAAAGGAAGATTCCCAGTGTTGTCATATTATCATAAAAATAAAGAGGTATAGTGTGACTTCTTTTTGCTGTAAAAGTGCTGAAAAGTATTTCTCAACATTTGACAGTAGTTCAAGGGTTGGTGAGGAGGTTCAAGTACAGTGACTTGTATGGCAAGGGTGTGACTAAGGATAACCCTGAATACAGCTGACAGGAGTGGTGCCTAACAGGTTGTGGAGTAAGCCTAGCCAGTTTAAAATAAATCCTTAAGTAATCTGTTGACTCTACTGAAATTTCCAGATACTAACATTAAGGTAACTGAGGATAGCTTTCTCTTAAGGGATCTGTCTTCCTTGATACATCAGAAATAAAATATGTTAGGTCAAAATGGTAGGGAAAAAACCCCAAACAGATAAATCAACAAAATAAAAACGTTGGTTCTTCAAGGAGTTATTTGCAAGGTAAAAAAACTCTACAGGGTAGGAAATAAGATTTTGCAGTGGGTGGTGTAAAGCAGCATGTACCTGTCTCAGCTGTGGAAGGAGCATACTGTCACCTTGCTGAGTTAAAGAATTTTTCCACAAATGTGAAGTTACTAGATGGATTTGAACATAGTTATATCATTATTTGAATATTGGAAGATGTACCTGATACCTTCTGAAATACAACATATCATTGAAATGACATTACAAAAATTACATTAGATGATAACAAATTGCACTTGCAATAATAAAATCATGCCTGCTTTAGTGAAACCACACATAGTTAATGCTGTATTAAGGGAGTAGCTTGCTTTCCTAAAGTATAATTTTTCCAGTCTGTACTTTTGTGAGTTTTTATGTCAATTATGTAAACTGATACCTTGCCCATAAAGATAAACCTGAAAAACTGTTTTGATGAATATTTAGATTTAAGTTGTAGCTACTGTGTTTCAGGGTTTCCAAGGAATGTGCTTAAAAAGTTGGAACACCTGAACTTTATTCAGTTTGCTGGTGCTGTCTGCTGAATGAAACAATTTGTTTCAGTGTCTTTTGAGACTTTGCTAAGCGCTTCAAGTACACATACTAAAATGATGCTGATTTGTTCTTTGTTGTTTCTGGCAGGCTGCAATTTGCAGATGCAGTCAACCTCTCTCAGGTTTCAGTGCCAGGTGCCTGGAAGATGAGCACATGTTGCAAGCCATCAGTAAAGCAAATCCTTCAAATCGCTACATGTACGTCATGGACACCAGGCCCAAGGTACATACTTCTGATGCTGCAGACAAGCCTCTCCTCCTGAATATTAGAGTGCAGGAATACCATGTAATTTTGAAAACTTTGGAGCCAAGTAGGAGTCCATCTTGAGCAA
Organism: Molothrus ater; assembly: GCF_012460135.2. Taxonomy (NCBI): domain Eukaryota; kingdom Metazoa; phylum Chordata; class Aves; order Passeriformes; family Icteridae; genus Molothrus; species Molothrus ater. The sequence goes on from NC_050479.2 coordinate 70,861,954, forward strand.
AAGTGTTGTAAAAATGAGGTTATGCCTCTCTGTTCTGGTGTTTTGATTACTTGCTTTCTTAAAGAGGGTTTAAGGTTCAGCTGGACAGTTGAACCTATCCCAGTAGTCAGCTAGAATTCTCTGAATATGCTGCTACACTTTGAGAGAGGCATTTAAAAATATACTTAAATCATAGTTAAGAAGTGAACAGTGAGTGGGATCCAGATAATTTTGATTGTTTAAAATGAAATTCAGGAAATGGTGAGCTGTGATGTGGTTTCTTTTGGAATGGGAGAGTACTATGTTCTGTGTAAATGATCTGTACAAACTGTCTCAAAAGTGAGGAAGTGGAGGAAATTCTGTTTTGGCATTTTGAGGTCATCATAGAATGGCTTGAGTTAGAAGAAGTCTTAAACATCATCTCCAGCCTCTGATGAGGTTGTTAGAGCTCTGTCCAGTCTGGCTTCGAACACTTCCAGGATCCACAGCTTCTCTGGGCAATGTTTTCCAGTACCTCACCACCATACTTCATCACTGTCTAGTTAAACTGAATTCTGTTATTTTATTAAGTTATGTTATTACCTGTTACAATGTATGGCTGATTACCACTCTTTAGACTCATCTTCATTTCAATTAGTATTAATTTCACTCAATACAGGAGCTGAAAATGTCTGGGTCTTACTCTTTCCTTTGTATGTGAGATGTTTGTAGTGTCTTTACTCAGAAATATTTGGACACAAAAAAAGGCTTATTAGTTAGGAATCTGGAGAGGAGAATGGGAATTACTAAATGCATTATTCAGATATGTCAGCTCTAAATATAGACTACTTTTTTTTCAATATCTATATACTGTCCTTTTCTTATACTTCAGTGCTTTCAAGCTGATTTGCCACAAACTATATTAGAATCTGTTTATACTATGTGCTCTTGTGTTTTTTTCCCAATGTGTTCAATTGAAATTGCTTGACTTTTGTTTCTTAATTTGATTTTTTTATTCCAGTAATGTTTTTCCGTGTTTTTATTTTCCTCTTTTTAGCTTAATGCAATGGCTAATAGAGCTGCTGGGAAGGGCTATGAGAATGAAGACAACTACTCAAACATTAGGTTCCAGTTTGTTGGCATTGAAAATATTCATGTAATGAGATCTAGCTTGCAGAAACTCCTGGAAGGTATGTTTTAACTGTACTAAAATAGTGTATTTGAACACAGGGTGTTTTTCTGAAGTCTTTAATAATAGGTTACACAAACTGCATTGGCATTTCTATGGTTTATTCCAGCTCTGTGTTTAGTACCAGTTTGATGTGCTTTGTGGTAATGAATTACCTTAAACTTCGACCTTCAAACTGTAAACCCAACTGAATGGAGTTATTCTGAGAAAATTGAATGGCAAATATGTCTTCAGTGAGCTTTGTTAGTATGTCAGTGAGAGACTCCTGTGTTTTCCAAGTGTGTGCCTGTAGATACATTTTCATTTACAGAATATCAGTTCTACAAGGGGCACTTTGTTCCACAGAATTCACAGTGAGCATATGGTCTGTACAAAACTCGAGCTCTTTGAGGACTTGGTGAACCCCTTGTGTGCTTGTAGGTGTTTGTAGAGAAGGGGGCAGGGGGAAAGGTGAGCCACTTCACCGTACCACTGCCTGCCTCCTGGTGGAGAAAATGGAGAGGCAGAACTGTGTTCATAATTCTGTTAATATTTTTTAGGTAGACAGCTGAGAGAAAATTTAAGACATTTTGTGGATTCTGAGATTAGAATACAGTGGCAGAAGTGAGGCTTCCACACCTGACACACAATACATGTGTAAGTGCTTGGCTTCTGGAATTACGCAAGTATTTCCAGAGACAGAGAAAGTTTACACTTGTATGGAAGCCTGTTTTGATGAAGACATGCTGTTACATTGATCAAGAAATCTTACAGAGTCGTGGTGTAATCTTTATTTTCATTGATCCTGGATATGCTGCTAACCTATTCTTCAGGCACTGTGCATGGAATCCTGCTGAGCTTTGATAATGTGGATCTTTCCAATTATTCCTGCATGTGTTTTTCTTAAAGAAAAGATGAGAAGCGTGATCCTGAGCTTGAGCTTGTAGATTTTTCATAATCCCCCTTTCTCTTACTAATACATTGAATTCTAGGAAACTAGCTAATAAAACTTGATTGTTTTAATTTTTTAAGAGGCCTGCTCCTGTGTAATAATGTCTGATGCAGAAGTGTGTGCATCACACAGTTAAGCTTCACAGACTTCATATTCCTTCCATTTGAGTTGGCATCCCACCAGCAATACTTACTAAATAGTATTGTAACTGTAACTTTATTTAAGGGTATGGAATATGTTTTAGTTTTTCCTTGTGTGAAGAATTGGTTTGTTTAAACACTGTTGAACAAAATAATGAATAATCTCTGTTGTTTGTTTTCCACATAAGTTTTTTTGGTAAATGAATACAGTTGTTTTACCTCCGTTCATTCTGTATGTTTTCTTAGAGTTTTGCTGAATGCCACTTTAGAAGTAGGAGCACCTTCAGGGGTAGAAAGGACCCTTAAAATGTAGGGATGTCTGCAATAATTTACTCTTCAGCCCCTTGTAGAAATGTGCTGTCAGTGGGATGATCAGGAATAAAATGCCATGAAAATGGTTCACAACTTAAAATGAGGAAAATGCCATTTAGCTTCTGTGTACTCAATTTCCCTGAATGTGCTGGACTGAATGTTCTCAAATCAGAGCATGATACCAATGACGCTGTTTGTTCAAGCACCACTGTAACTGGGACTGCCCTCAGTTGTTTGGGCTTTTTATAACAAACAACTGTTACTCATTGTTTGATGTGTGTCCTGCTCCTTGGCTCTGTGTCTGTCTGCCTGATTTCCTTCAGAATCTGCAAATTCCACTGGCAAGCCGAATGTGAGACAAAATCCTTCCCAACATCCTTTTGTAATGGGACTACACCATGGAGCATGCTAGGGGGTTTCAAAATGTAGTCTTCATTTTGGATTCAGCTGTTAATTAAATACCTTGCATGCAGTGGTTCAAAACTTTTCTACAATAGTTTTCTTCAGTGTGAATGTGATGACTCTATCGATGAGCAGACTACAACACTCATGGGAGAAACTTCACATTGACTAAGTTTGTAGCTGTAACACTAAATAAAAAGTTCAGTTTTTATATATTTAAATTAAAATGTTACATAACAGAAAGGCGTGAACTCTGATAAGCAAAAGGGTTTTGGGTATGTCAAGAAGGGAGCATTTCTGCAGAAAATGTTTGGGGAAAAGGCTCAACAGATGTTGCAATCTATTACATATATTTTAATGGTGGAAGTGTGTAAACTGAGTGGGTTTTGTGAGTTATGTAGAGTTTTCTGTATAGGGCAAGGGATTATCTAGGTTTTTTTATTTGTTAAAAAAAAGCCTGCCTGCAACCTGCTATGCTTCACTCTCCAGGTCTAGTCACCTCCTGAACTGCTGGCTGAGGCTTTGCTAGTAGTGTGAATAATGACAATCAAGCAAGGGAACATGGAGGTTTTGGGATTCATGTGCATGCAGGGCTTGTGTTTTTTATGGTGGGATCCATATAGGCAGAACTATCTTGAGTCCTATTTATTGTGAAGTAGCTGAATTATCTGACAGGTACTATAAATGGTACCATAAATCATCTTTCACCTTTTAAAAGACCATAAGGAACTAGAAAATAACTTTTTTTTTCAGCATATAAGACTTGGACCAGTACCAATGCATTTGATTTAATCACCAGCTAGTATAAAAATGCCTGTGTTAATTCACAGAAATGGAAGCTAACTCTTGGGGCTCAACATATGTGTTCCTATCTCTGCCTTGGTTTATAAAAATATAGAAATCTAGCTAGGGAATTACTAGTTGTGAAATATTTCTGCCAAGCTGAAAATTCTGATCAAAACCAGGTTTTGACAGCAGTATCTGGGTGAAAACAAACTGAGGGCTGGAAGCCTGTTTATTTTCTAGCTGGAAAGCTTGTGCTGTAAATCATAAGTTAGAGAATGTGTAGGTGTGCTGCCATACCTCTAGACATGGCTTTGTCTGTCCAGTCCCTTCTCTACAGAAGTTTTAATTTCCTGATACTTGACTATTTTCAGTTTCTTTCCTTTACCACAGAGTGATGGATGCGTTTGTGTACTGTTGTGACTGATCAAGTGTATGGAACCACTGGTATAGAGAATGACTTGGTCCTTTCAGCTAGCTCACATTCTCATCTATGTCTATTTTCTCCATGTGCCAGATCTTTTGGAAGCAGAACTCTTGCCTAATGGTGCCCTTCAAAGGCAGGGGAAAGCTAGCTTGCTTTTACTTCTTTTATTGATATTACAGACTAACCTTTAAAAGTAGGTCTTCTCTCCTGGGGTTTCTTGATGTTCTATTACCTCATTGTGCTGTGGTTTGCTAGTTAATTTTATGGATGATGAAGATCTGTGGGTTTTAGAAAAGGTGCTGCAATACTTATTTGGAAGCCTGTCATTGTTCTAGTATTCAGCAGCACCTCGCACTATGAATCTTCCTGAGCAGTGGGGAGTGTGCCAAAACTTGTTTGACTGAGAGCTGAGAAACATCTAGTGCAGATACAGGAAAGCTCTTGGAGGCAGTGATTTGAGTTCATAACCTTCCTTACATCAAGGGACTTGATTGAATATGAAGCTGCATCACAGAATTACTTGGTGAATTTTGTTCTCTGCTTTTGCTGCTGACTCACTTCCTTCCATGGCGAGAGATAAAGATGATTTTGCAGCTGTTGTATTCCTACTGCTGATTTTCATCTACAGAACCTTTTATTTTGATTTACAGCCCAATGCTCTAGAATCATTAAATCATTTAGGTTGAAAAAGACTTCTAAGATCATCAAGTCTAGCTGTTAAGTGTAGTGGAAAGTAGGCTTCTAGAAGAGGCAGGTATTTTTGTAGCTAGGAGCCTTGGGTGTCTTTTCTTAGAATTACACATAGCTGAAGTTATGTTAGCAGATTTTTTTTAATTCCAGAAGTTCGTCATGTTTGAATAGTAAGGTAATTGTGTGAGTTGTTATTCAAAATTGTACAAGAAACAGGCTATCTGTCTTACATGTGAATTGGTTCTATGTGAGAATCTTTCAGTCTACCTCTGCATCTCTTGCTGCTACACTGCAAAGCATCCTTCCTTTAATTTGAGTTCTTCCTTGCTCTCTGAATTGACATTATTGTTACAGGATCAAGTAAATTAGGTAAGAATGATAGAGATCAGTTAGAAATGCAGTGTGTCAAGTGTGAAGGTAGACAAAATTTCAGTGGATTTCATTTGTCCCTGTGTTCTTGTACTGCACTTACTTTATTCTCCTGTGCAGGGTGGAGGTGACGAAACTCTGGCAGTGTGACTCCTCTGAACTGTGTATATTGTCTGGATGCAGCTGCTTCCCTACTACTAGTACTAATTAAGTATTTCCAATGAGCCTTTGGCATTTGCATTGCCTTCTCTGGTGACAAGACTAAGGCTTTCTGGTGGGAATAACCAGTGTATTTACTTGGAATGTTATTTTGTCAAAAAACCACAAAGATCTTACTCTTGCAGCTCATGGTTATATAGTTCTACAGAGTTGAATTCTGACTGGAGAACATTTTGTAGTACTCCTCCCTTAACCATTTGATTAGAAATCTTTCAGGAAACCACCATTCAACTTAGAACATAGGGGATTAGATACAACATGCAATTATTCTTCTTTCTCCATTGCAGGGTGTAGGTAGCTACAACTGCTTAAGGCTTTTTAACTCTTGATTTCTTTCAGTCAGTGGCACAAGAGGTTTGTCTGTCAATGACTTTTTGTCTGGTCTGGAGAGTTCTGGATGGCTGCGTCACATCAAAGCTGTGTTGGATGCTGCTGTCTTCCTAGCCAAGGTAACTTGCATGCTGCTTCTTTCTTTGGTGGGAAGTTGACTTCCTACCAGAAAAATTATGCTTAATATTATGTAATATGTGAAATTCTGCAGCTGACTTTTTTGGAGATAGGTGTTTAGTGTATATATACCAGTACATCTAATATGCTGGTTAAAGTATTATATGTTTTTTTATGATTGGAGATGTTAAACATTCCAGCCAATGCTCTGGGATTTTTTGAATGCTGTTTGCTCATCTTGTTGGGAGACAAAGGGATTCTTATGCTTCCTGCTCCTCTAGATATTTTTGAAAAGTGTAACCAGTTTGGTGGTGGATGGAACAAACTATTATTTAGTATACTCTGAAAAGTGGAACTGGGGCAGTAATTGTAGAGCAGCCAAGGTGGCTATGCTGACTTCATTTGGCAAGGAAATAGGATTCTGTGAATAATTCAGAGGAACAATTGCCTTTGCCAAGCACTTAGGAAGCCAAGCGCTTGATCTGATGGTAGTGGGTAAAGAAAAAACCTGGATCTTTGTTTTTGCTAGGTGAAATAACAAGGAGTTATCTCAGTTAAAAGTGGGTGATTGTCCTAATGATGACCCTCAAAAATGTCTGAGCCAACAGGAGCTGAAGCTGATGAGCATTTCCTAGGCCTTTACTATCATGTAGCATAATGATGAACAAGTGGTATCTTTAATGATGAGTTAATGTCGTTTGGGTTTTTTTTAATATGTACTCAGTAATGTATAATCTAATTATTGTTCGGTTTTCTTGTAAATTTAGTTTTATAAGGGGGAGAGAGAGAACTCGGAACCCCTGTAGAGGTTAGTTTATACAGAAGTGGTAGTGGAATTTCTTTTCTTTTCAAGGAGTTTTCTATACTTCTATGGAGACAAGTTCATACTTTCTGATGCTATTAAATCTTTTCCTCATATTAAACATTTTTCTAGCTTTGTTAAATAAGATGGCCTATTGTATGAGTTGGAAATAAATATAGATTTTTTTTTAATTTATTTACTGGTTTTTGACTTCTGTCTAGAAAAGAACATTGATTAAGAAACAACTGTGTTTTGCAGGCAATAGCAGTTGAGAGTGCAAGTGTATTGGTACACTGTTCAGATGGCTGGGATAGGACTTCCCAAGTTTGTTCCCTTGGAGCTCTCTTGCTAGATTCCTATTACAGAACAATCAAAGGATTCATGGTAAGCAGACCATTGCAATGTTGAGTTGTTCCTTGGTAAAGAAAGGCTGTAAAATGTTTGTGTGTGAAAGGGAGCAAATGTACTGAATTTTTTTTTTTTAGTTTAAAGTGTAAAGTGGGAGTTGCAGTATATTGATAAATACTTCATACAGATATGCTTTGCTACATGAAAAAAAATCTTTAAAATCTGAAAAATTGAAATACAAATAGCAAATTGCTTTAGTCACCGTGCAGAAATGTTGCAGTGGTTGCCTTTTGCATCCCAGCAAGTCCCTTATCTATGACATAGAAGGATTCCAAAGTGCTTATGTGAGGTGGTGCACATACTAATTACAGCAGCTCTGTGCTGCTGTAAAACAACATTTTTGTCTGTCTCCAAGACAACATTTTTAAAATCTGAAAATGATAATTCCCACAGTGATAGAGACTTAAAGATGTCTAAGCAATCTAAATTTGTCATCTTTTTATATTGAGAGAAGAATTTCATTACGATTATTCCAAATTTTAGACTAGGAAAATCAACAGTGTTCTGCAATGACAAGGCAAGGTGTTATGGGAACTCCTCAAGGATAAAATTAGTTCAATGTATTGTTTAGATCTAACTGTCACAAATATTACAAGCACTGAAAGTGAAGTTGAGGAAGAATTAGAAGAGGATTAATTTGTTGTGAATAGTGAGAATCTTTAGGGAAGTAATTTAATCTTTTTGGGTTTTGATTAATCCTTGCTTTCAGTTAAATTTCTGTGATGGTCCTTTGTTCGTTTTGGTGCTTGATAGTATGACCAAAGTGAGAAAAGAAGATAGTGTTGATATGAGCAAACTTACTGTTATAAGTGTTAGAAAGAATATATTATGTGGTTTTATATAAATTATGATAGCAGGCATGCAGTACTAACATTTTTCTTATTCTTTGCCATAGAAAGTTAATAACCTACTAGTGAAGTCATGCAACATTTTTCTTAAAATTATCAGTTACCTGATTAGCAAGTTGCTTAACTTTTTTTACTAGTTTTTTACAAATGTACTTTGAGAATCTTGTGAAAAGCTTCCAAGAAAATAAAGAAGTTACAAAGTGATAAATAGTTGTTTCTATTGTAACTTACTCGACTCAGATTTAAAGTATAATATATTGATATCCTGTGGGGTTAGTACTGTAGGTGTAAGATTGAGTAATATTTTACATGAGATTTTGGTTTTTTTGCCCTCTAGGTCTTGATAGAGAAAGACTGGATCTCCTTTGGGCACAAGTTCTCTGACAGGTAGTTCACTCCTCTGATATAGTAAAGTGTATACAGCAAACTGGGCTAAGTATTCTTAAACAAAAGACAGCTTGTAAATGTTGCATTTCTAGCCACACTGCACCAGTTCAGCAATGAGTAAGCTGTTTTCAGTACACAAGGCACTTCTCCTGCTGCCTACAGTGTATTGCAGTTTGTACCTATTGGATAATTGATTTATATAGCAGATGTAAATTTTTAGTGCTACTGGTGCTTGCTTGCAGAAGTTGATGACTGCAGCAAGGTTTGCACCAACGTATAGACAGTGCAAGACCAATCTAAAGCTACGTCCCAGCTATTTAGGCAATATGAAACACATAGTTTTGGTATCTTTAAAGATAAGTTTGCATTTATGTTTACTTTGATGCTGAAGTCACACCTACCTTTAGAAGTCCTGTATGTTAAGAGTTCTGTTTTTTCCCTTGATCTGCCTGTCATCAGCTATGACAATAGCCTTGCTGCTATTTACTGCTTATTAATTTGCTTTAGCTGGTAGACTCCATATATTGACTGTGACAGTATTAGACACAAAGGAACTTAACTGTCTTATGTTGCTCTTTTGTACTTAATATAGATGTGTGATTACTTATAAGTCAGAAAAACAGGTCAAATATAGACTTATTTCTATTCAAAAATTGCCCCAGTTCTTGAAGTTAGGTGCTCAATTTCCAAATCAAAGCTAGCATCAAATCAAGGTACTGTCATTTAAAAACAATTGCAGCTAAGACTTCCTTGATTTCTTACTTAAACCAGTTTCAGTCTGTCTGTGGAATCTTTTTCAGATGTTGTCAGTTGGATGGTGATCCGAAAGAGATCTCGCCAGTGTTCACCCAGTTTTTAGAAAGCGTGTGGAATCTCACTGAGCAGTTTCCACAAGCCTTTGAGTTCAATGAAGCTTTCCTCCTTCAAATCCATGAACATGTCCATTCATGCCAGTTTGGTAACTTCCTTGGAAACTGTCAGAAAGAACGAGAAGAGCTAAAGTAAGCAGGCACATTCTAATGTGTCTTTTGTTTGTTCTGGCAGACTAAGAACTTCGTGAATCTTCTTCATTTTAGACTCTGAGTAGAGGAAGGATTGGTAGTATTGAAACCTATGTTGAACTGCATCAGGGAAGAAGGCTGAAGACAGCCTTTCTAATTCTGGTAGAAAATCACATTTCTTTTTCATAGGGAAAGTTAAGGTTTTCCTGCTCAACTGTTTTTGGGGTTTCCCCCCTCTAAAAGTAGGTAACCTGAAGTTAGGAGGTATCATGTAATTTCCTCTCCCAACTCTTTTTAGCTAACCTTACAATTCTTGCCTGTTCAAGACTACTCATTTAGAAGTACTAGTAAGGTATCTTCAATGCATTTAGCTGGAAAACTTCTGTGAAATTTTTATCAGTTCCTCTTGCATTGTATTTTAAAAGTATTTGTTTCAAGTAGGCAAAACTTGCACATCATAAGCAGTTATCTTCTGCTTGTTTGCTTGCAGTCAAGTGTGTTGACCTCTAACTTTTTTTGTTTTAAGACTAAAAGAGAAGACCTATTCCTTATGGCCATTCCTGTTGGCTGAACAGAAGAAATACCAGAATCCTCTGTATAATCCAGACTTTTCTCCAGAACTAACACTTTTGGAGCCTAATACAGTATCATTCAATTTTAAGTAAGTTTAAATAAAATACATTATCTTTTCTTCAGCTCTGTCTTACCTTGCAAACCTAAAAGTGTGTGTTTTGTGCAGGTTTTGGAGAAATATGTATCATCAATTTGATCGAAGTATGCATCCCAGGCAGTCTGTGTTCAACCTTATCATGAATACAAGTGAGCAAAATAAACAACTGGAGGAAGACATTAAAGAACTGGAAGCTGTAAGTATTACAAAATAAGTGTGTGCCCTTGTGACCTGTTCTTCAGATTATAGTTGTTGCAGTGCTGCTGGTTTTCAGTGCTGCTGGTTTTCACCTGAATGTCACTGCCGTATGGCCTAGCACTTACTCTGTGGGATGGTGACTTGGACTTTGACTGCTTGTTTCTATGATGAGTGCTCTAAGGCACTATTTATTCTGCTTTATTAATGAGCTCTGTTATGTAAAAGTGCTATTATCAAAGCCTTACTGAACGCAAGTTTCACAGAGCTTAGCTTGCATTAAACTATTTTGGATAACAGGGTATCCATGTAGCTACAGCTGTGTTGCTAAAGTAAGGAGATTGAAAATGTTTTATTTCTATTATAGCTACTAAAATGGAAGCAGTAAGTATTGGTTTTCTTTTAACTTCATATGCAGGTGCATGCTGTTGTAAGTCATCATAATTATGGGTCATGTACATTGTAATGGTTTTATGAAGACAGGGCTTAATCCAGAGACCAAATGTCTGTAATTGACTTGTAGGTGGTGCATTAAACAGCCAGGAAAGGCTGATTGATACTTCTGTTACAGTCAGTTAAGGTGCTGAAACTTCTGAATAATGCCTTTTAAGGAATGCAGAAGTCTTCTGATAATCAGTTTTAATACTTGTGTGTGGACAGAAATGGTAACACAACTCCTGTGTATTATGTTGGAGGGGAGAGGGAGGGGAAGTACAGCTTTTCTAGGAGGAAAGATTTTATTAGACTGATCCTACTGTAAAGTAATGAATGCAGGTCACTTAATCTAATACTGTTTCAAATCTTAATTTTATATTTAAAAAATTTTATACAATTGAAGCAGCAAGGTGAAGAAAACTCAAAAAACAATCTAAAGAATAAGCAAGAGGAAAGTAGTCTCAGCTCTGAATTTTCTAGAACCTCATTCCATGATATTAACTTCACCTGAGCCTACATTTGTCACTTGAGAGATCATGAGATATAGTTGTTTGAAATCCTGATGTCGACTTTGCTACTGCTGTTTCTATCTATAAAAAGTTATAGATGGAAACAGCAGTAGCATGAGACTAAATCCAGAGACACCAGTCTTCTGGATTTAGTCTCAGTTCTAATCAAATACAAACAGATCAACAAACAAATCTGTTCAGTTAACTAGTGTAGCCTCCCAGTTACTGGGTGAGTTTGAATTAAAAACAAAAATGAAGTAAGCAAACAACCCAAACCATGTAACTGAAAAATCCCTTCATCCTAATCTTCCCTCTTCTCTTGCTCATGCTGGCAGGAGACATCCTTTTCTCCTTTCCTGTGTTTTAGTTGACATTTTTTAGAGTATTCATGCATTTGAACAAACTGTATTGGCATTTTTTAGATCTAAAGGAAAAAGTCTTTTAGAAGGTTTTTAGGAAAGATAGAAGGGCTTTAGATATCAAGCTGCTTTATCACTAAGAGACTCATGGTCTTTAAGAGATTGCAAGATCCCTGCTTGCTACAGTGCCAAGGTCTGTCTTCGTCTGCTTCTACTCCAGAAAGTATTTCCATCTTGATTAGCAACCAAATAAAGGGCAAGCCTGGAATAACCTCTCCTTCTCTGGGGATATTAATAGGCATTCTTTGTCTTCTGCCCTTCTGCAAATTTTAAGCCAGCAGTGCTTGTAGCATCAGCACTAAACTGTGGGGAAGAAGCTGGGGTATGTAAGAGTTCTGCAGACACTGAGTTGGCCAGCAAAAGAAGGGGATACATTTCCTTTAAAAGCACAGTGTCATCAGTAAGGAGTCATGCCCGCTGTTAGTAACTGCTCATTGTATTTCAGAAAATAAAGCAGAGAAACGGGCGGTCAGATGTGGTCCTTGTGAAGGAACAGGAGCAGACGGCTCCTCCTGCCCCCGTGGCTCTGAAATCCCCTCCGTGCTTCCAGAAGGAGCAGCCGCCGATGCCGGTGAACGATGCCGTGCGAACCATAGAGGGCAGCAACACAGCAGACAATCGCTACAGCGAACTGGTGTCCGAGTTCTCCAAAGCCGAGCCTGCCGTTGTCAGCTTGGAGTACGGAGTGGCCAGGATGACCTGCTAATTCACATCTGGCACTGTGTTCTTCTAGACTGATTAAATGGAGAGATGGGTCATTTTCAGGATGGGTCTGTGCTGCATGACCAAAGCACGATTTGTATATCAGCAAGTTTTGTTAATGTAGACTAGAACAGCATGCTATTTGTCAGGTGTTTGCTGTTCTTTTAAGGGGGGGGGAAAAGATGTAGTTGTCTTTTTGAAAGAAATAAGGGGCATTTGGTAAGTAGTGACTGAAAATCAAGGAATGTTATGTCTTTGGACTTAGGTCAGTTTGCACTAAATTGATTTAAATAGTAATATTACTTTATTCAGTATAGGAAACCACAGATGGTCTTTCACAAATTGATTTTATTTGGACAAAAAAACTTGAACTTTCTATTTTAGGAACTGAGGCTATGTGTATATATCTCATATGAATACGTATTCCCTTACTTAGTGTCACCCACTACTAACTTTCAGTGTATTAAGTGCCATGGAAAAGTATGACATATTTCAAATCATAAATAGTTGGCCTTAAAACTGTCAGATCAATGATTTTGTCCTTTACTACTGCAGTCTACCTGGCTCTGTTTACATTGTATTTGCTCAAATTTTTATATCCTTAAAACAGGACTGAATATAAAGAATGAAGCATGCCTAAGCTGGCACAGCCTTTCAGCAAATAGCTATATGAATGTTAACTTATCACTTGAGACTGTGTTTTTTCTTCCATTTGCTCTGTTGTTTAAAATATAATAGATTGACCTGATTTTCCTCTCTGGCAGCTCAGTAGATTGAGCATCATTAAAGCTGCAGGTTGTCTGACTTCAGGTGTTTTGATTTGTGGCAAGGTATTTAGGTGTAAAATAAGATATGCCACATAAGAGAACAAAACTAGCCAATAACTGAATAATCAGGTTCATTCAGATTGTTTGCTGTGTGCTGTGGAGTTGTTCAAGGTGCAAGAATGCAAGCAAAACTTTTGGAAATAGTTGTTCCCAAGTTAAAAGAAGTCACATGTCTGAAGCTAATGAGAAACCGAGTGCTTCCTAAATGTTTTATTAGAAGAAAACTTTGGTTTTTTGTGAAAACCCTTCTCATCTTGTAAAAACTTGTCCAACCTGTGCATATTTAAAGTAATTTTAGTATCTGGAAATTTTTATGTATTTGGAGACAGGACAAAACTACTTCTAGCAGGATGCAGTAGAGATCATGGAACATAAGAAAAAAGGGGAAATTCACAGTTTGTGTGCTTAACTATGTATCTGTAACCTTCTGGTAAGGGAGAAGGTTTTCTGAAATTTGTCTTATGATAGATTTTCTGAGCAGGTAAGAGAATTAGGAAGAAAAATATTGGTGCCCAGTTCTTAAATAGAGGTATGAATTATAAATTTGGGTATTAAGATCCCTAATTCTGTTAGATTAATGCTACTAATCATTTACATCTTGATTTAAATAATTTTTTGTTTCAAAGGAACATTTCATTCTCATCCTAATCCCTGAAGTATGTTTTGTCACAATTACTGGTGTGCACAATTTGGCATAATTTGGCAGCATTTCCCTCTGCACTATATTGGATCCAGGACTCTTAGCAAGGCCAGTATAGGTCAAGATCAAGGTGCACTTGTGGGGCTGTCTGGGAAAAACCAGCTGTGACTCTTGTATTTGGCTATTAATTCACTCATTTCACTAATTGATTTTTGAAACATAAGCATTTTTATTTTCAAAGATATAAGCATAGTGTCACATTAAAATATATTATCCACTTACTTAAATACATTTAGAATGTCTCCACTACAGGTTTTGATAGTTTCATGTTTGCACAAGTGGTGCCTTACAGGGTTGCAGCAAGAGAGGTTTTTGTGCCTTGTTATTTATTGTCTCCCCTTCTCCCTCACCTTCTGTATTAAATTTGTTCTGTGGTTTTCCTTTGTAAAAACATGTTGTATATTAAGCTTGTATTATATCACAGTAGTGAAACAAACTTATTGCTGACAATATAGGTAAGTGTTACCAAGTACCAAGTGTACTTGTTTTAATATTTAGCTGCTCTGGTGTGCCATGTACACTTTTCCTATTTATTGTTTAGAGTTTATAGACTCAAAAGATTATATTAAGCTTTTTTGCAAATATTGTTGTATGTTGTTTTTACTTTAACAGCCATCTGAGTGCCCCTGTATACAGGGGTTTTGGAGAGAAGATCTGTTCCCTTTCAGTACTGTTACTTGGAGTTTATTTCAGTCTTCAGGTCCTTTTTATTGGCAGAATTCACTTCTTAGGGAAAGGAACTGGAATGTGTTTTTATTTTAAATCATGGTAGGCATGTTAAGTCACCTTTAAAATGCCATAAAACTGCTCAGGCACTGAGCTTGTTTCTTGATCAAAAAATACAATACTTCCTGATCTGAAGTAAATATTTTACTTCAGTTAATATGTAAATAGAGTTTTATAAGACTGTTTTGTAGAGCAACCACTTTGTAAGGTTCAGGTAGCCCTGCCAGCTCAACCCCCAGGGTCACCAGTGAGGAAGGTTCCTGCAGAGAGGCATCTGTCTCTTCTCATTTGCTGTTAGGCCTAAGCCAAAACTACCTAAAGCACATGGGACCTGTGGTGCAGTGAATAGTTGGTAGTCAAGTGAGCTCCAACAGAAAGCTTGGCAGGATGGCCAAGACTCAGCACAGTGGGGCTGTTCTGTGTCCTTCAAGAAGGATTAAAAAAAAATCAAGTAAGTTGACTGTAAAATTGTGACAGAAGCCTAGGAACAAGAAAGAATTTGAATTCTAATTTCAGTGGATGAGCTTTTTCTTCATCATGAATATGCTACTCCAAGAGCAGTTACATACTGAAAGGCACCTCATACAGATCAAAATAATGTGCAGAACTCTCTCTTTCAGGCTGTGACATTAGTTTGTGGTCGGTATGCTCACCAGTTGATTGGGAATATAATGTCCCAGACAGAAAGTTGGTACATTTGATTCTGCTCCATAGGTTGCAAGACTTTGGCACCTGTCAGTTCTGTTTGTCTTAAGGAAGTCTCCTTAGGTGAAGTTTTTGGGTTTCTACATTCTGTGCTCTGCTTGATCTTTTTTCTTTTAATGAATCAAGCTGATAGTCTCACCTGAGAAAACTGATTTCACTTTTGTACTCCAGGCAATTTAAAATATTTATTTCATTACTACCAAAAGAGTTGGGCTTATTTTTTGGGAGGCTTGCTAGTGTCATAAGGTATTCTTCAATACAATTTTAAGTATCCAACTGTTCTGTTTCATAGGGCGACTGCCAAATCGACAGACTAAGAAATTAATTAGGCAACACTGAACTGAGCCTGTGCATTTTCTACACATGTCCAATTACTAGTGACCTAAATCTAGGGCAGAAGCCTGAAGTCTGGAGAGTCCTTTTAGAGAACTGGAACTGCAGTCCTTCCATAAAACCACACAACCCTGTGTGGAACAAATGCCCTGATAGAATGGCTTTGCAGAGGTAAAGCTAGTACAAATCAAACTGTGACAGTTTTATGTGTCTCCTCCTCAGGATAAGCGCAGTGGAGAATGCCTTGCTGGGAAAGGTGATGTGTTCTTCCTCTCTAGTTGCTGTTTTCCTGAGGCCTTTTAATAATGTAACACATCAGCAAATCTCTGAGAATTTGCTCCTCCCATTCTGGTAACTCGAGCACAAAACTGGCTGCACAGCTGGGCTGAAGTGGGGCTGCGGTAGCTTGGCTTATCTACTGTCCTCTTAAGGAAGTGATATAAATAATATAAGGAAACTCAATGTTAAAATAGCACAGGGCACATGCTGTCAACATCTGTTCTCAGAGTGCTGCCCTGCTCTGGAGCAAGTGTGACTGGCATAAGGGCCTCTCGTAAGCATGATTGCTTTCTAGTTAGTTTAAAGTAATCTGATTTCAAACTAGATCATCCCCCCAGTGGTATTTATAGATCTTTAGGTCAGAACCTAAAGGTTGCTCTTAAAACTCCTGTTTATTTGCTAATAGTTTTAAACCTGTGGCTGATCATAGGCTAAGTGTACTGGTTGTGAAACCTATATTAACCTTTAGGATTAAATCTTTAGATTGAAGTCTGCTTGGACTTGCTTTCACCATTTATGCCACACTTTTCTCCTAGTGTTGCTTATTGTGGTGCTTGACATCAGTCAGATGTAATGGGCTTCTTAATGCTCTGGATGTTTCAATAACCTGAGAGACTGTGGCTTTCTTCCACTGCTCTGAAGGCTCACATCAGCCTCAGTGAGCAGTGTGAGTGAACTCATGCTTAATCTAGATAGCTTGACCTGCCTCCATGTTAAATAACACTGAAAATCAGCACAGCATCATCACTCAGTGCAGCTTCTGTACGCACAATAGGCTTAAAGAAAGGAATGTAGTCAGGGACCTGTGTCACAGCATGTAGCAAGGAACAGGACACTGCAGGACTATGACTCATAAAGTAGAAGCAGTAAAGCTGTTCTGATGTCCAGCAGCAACTCAGGGGCTTGAGGTGGAAGGTTAGAGGCATACTGCTTCTGAGATCACTTTCCAGGTCCCGGAGAATTTAGTGACCTGGTCTGTGAATCACATATTTCTGAGTAGTTCTGTACTGGCATCGAGGAGCAGAAAATGTATATGGAACTGTGTTTCTTAATCTACTGGCTTCACGTAATAGTGTCCTGATGGTGATGTTGAAATTGGAGCACAGTATCTTGTTTATTCTTGTTTGTATTTTAACTCTTGAGGTCAGTTGCATACTGTTTATAACTAAGTGGGATTATAGTTTTGGCACACACTGTTTTCCTTGTTAATGACAAGCACGTACGCATCTTGTGCTTTGTATCTCTGCATATATTTCTGCTGAGTGCTTTTCTTGCAAGCAGGCAGCCTTGGTGAAGTCCCATGATGCTGCTCCACCAAGCATTCCTCATTACCTAGCACTACAGATTGCTTTTCTTGCTCTGTCTTACTATTGCTCTTCAGCCTTACAGTTTATCTTTACAGCTGTCTGTTGACAATGTCCCTTGACAAGCATCTTTCCATTGAAGAAAATGGGTTCAGCATTTTTCCATCTCTCAGGGATTTTTACCCCTGAACTAGTGAACTTGAAAAATAGTGCTTACTCTCCCCTTTGGGGCTTCTGAGTGCCTCTTGACTTCCACAGTTGGTTTGGTTACACATTTTAAATTCAGATGTGGCTATTTTAAATAAAGAAATTAAAAACTTAGTCAAATAATAGATGTGACAAAGGGAAAGAGAATTTTTCATTGTAAAATATCTGGAAAGACTGGCTGTTTCACTAACATTTATTGCTCTATGTGATGCTTTCTGTAAAAGTCATTTATCTGTGTGCTGGGATCATGCTTGATGTATATTCCTGAAGAAACTTCAGCAAATGGAATTTTGTAACAAGTATTTTATTTGTATGTGTTTTCAAAATCCATAAGGCTTAAAATAAAGTGATCTTAATATTGCCAATCTAACTGGACATTAAATATTTACAATAGCATATATAAGCATTTATAATAACTGTGTGTAAGCATTAAAATTTAATTTTATGGATTAATCATACCTGATACAGAGTACAGAAAGAGTTGACCTATTTATTAGGTTCTTGAATGCTTCTGTAGCTTTTAGATACTGGAGATGGCTCAGCTTTGTGTTACTGAATCTTGATTGCTGCCCTGTTAATTACAGGCACTTCTCTGATCTTAATTTAGGACTTAACTGTCAGGAGAGTGCTGTGTTTACTAATTGTTACTATTACTGCATACTTGGTTATCCAGGTAAGTGTTCTCAACAGCTACAGTAAATTTGGTTAGGAAATTGGAGCGATTTTCTGAAAATACCAGCTTCTCTTCTCAGTGACTTTTCCATTAATTCTTAACAGTTTTCTTTAACTCTTAATTCTGAGTCTTCTTAGGGTGTCTACAGCTGTATTCCTCACTTAGTAAAGATAGTACTATGACAAAAATGATTCCTAAAGCTCTCCTTAAGTAGTACTTGCTACAGAGTGCTCAGGCTTCTTCCTACAGCTCATATTTACTTAAGCCACATCCAGCATCATTGTGATCTGTGCTGAAAACATGTTTTTTGTGCATAGTACAGGTGGCAACTCATGCACTGGAGCATTGGACCGTGCGTTTTCTAGCCAATGTGATCTTTATTACAGAATGGGACCCTCCTGCATGCAACTTGGAGGGCTCTCCTCAATCTGTTTTATTCAGTGGCTTCCTTTCAGGTAACGCAGGCTGGGTGGTTGGAATACACTGTGGGAGAATCTGCCTAGTACGATTAGGGGAAAATGCAAAAACTCCTGCATAAGTCAGAGCAGGATGATTTAAGCATATGCCACGACAACGACAACATCTGTCAGCTGGTTCTGTGTCCAGTGGCACAGAATACGAAGGGCACGAGCGTGTTCATCCGCATCTCCTGTGTGCGGATCCTGCTGGCTGTGCTGGAAGCGCTGGTTCTGGATGTGCATACTCAACTCGGGGGAAAAGCCAAGCTGACCTTGCTCTGAGGGCAACTAGGAGGCTGGCTGATTTATTTCACTGGCTTAGGCCAGGGCACATCCATTGCCTCACTCACTGTAACTGCAGCCTGCCAGCCTTCAGGCATTACTTGTAGAGTGCGTGTTCTGACTGAGGGCTGACAACACGTGTATGGCTGCCTACTGTGCAGAATGACTCAAGTGAAGCAAGTAGGACATAAAAACTATATAAAGGCTAAACAGACATGGATATGTCATTCTTCATCTTTGTGGTAGCCACACTGGGCCGTGGGAGGAGGAAGGGCTGATACGGCAGTGGCTTGAGGGCTTCAATGGTGGCTGAGTTAGTTCCAGAATTTGACAAAAGGTTGAGTGATCCTAAAAATGCTGTCTGCTTTGTGTTTATTTTTCCACCCTTGAAGCTGCCCTGGGTAACACACTTAAGATGGTTGCTTTCTTGCAAGAATATGGCTTGGCAAAAGCCAGGGCTGTTCTCTGAATATTCAGCAGCGTGGATGTTGTTCAGATGTGTTCCTCAGCTCTGAGACTGCTCAAGCTGAGTCCCTCTATGAAAGCACAAGACTGCTGCAGCTTAGTGCTCTAAGATTCATGTGAGAATGCTTTAGAGGGGAAAATGCTGTCAGTGATTGGATCCCTCTTTATCTTCTAATCCCACTTTAAGCTTTTAGTAAACTTGTTCTCAGTAGCGTACTGGCAGAGGAAATGATTCTCGATAAACCAAACGGTTTTTGCTTGGTCGCTGGCCTTTGCATGTACACTGGCTTCCTGCTTTATCTGATGATGTGTCCCATTAGTCCACAATGTATTCAAGAGATTAAAGTGTGTCTGCCAAGATAGAATAATAACTTTGATTACTTTTTTCCTTGAATGTGATAAGAACAGCACACTAACAGGAAAAATGGTTCTAATTGCTATGGTATCATTTATCTGAATGTCTTTTAGATGCTCACTGTGGGTACAGGAAATGTCAGAGGAGACTTACCTACAGCTGTTATGACTTATACTGAAAGGAATGGTTAGTGGATGAAAAAGGATTAATGTTTATGCATATGTTAACTCTACATTTCAGGAGGGGTTTGTTTTGAAAATGCTACTTCATAAGTGATTCAAATTCCAATGTGAATGCATCAAGAATGACAGAGGTTCATGGGCAGTAGTCTCAAAAGAGATGCGTAAGAACTTTTAGTGCCTGGTGCTTCATCAAGGCAGCTTTGTAAATACTAGTCTAAGGGTTCTTTTTAACATTATGGTGAGTTGACTTTGGATGGTGAATGCATTTTGGGGCAGGAAAATGTAAATGGAGAACATGAAGCACAGCTGAATGGAAGCATCCCTATGAATTTTAGAAAATGCAGTGCAGAGTAGAGCACTGAGGTTTTGGTAGCTGTAAAAACATTTGAGGCTGAACTGCACTAGTCCTCAGTTATTCCTTTGCTGCTGCTTATATCCCATACCACACAGGTCCATCCATGCTGCCAAAGGACAGCCTGGGAGAAGAGAGATAAGTGATATCTGGCAATTTCCTGATACCAGCCAAGAAATGGAAAGGAGAGCTGCTTCCCAAGCAGAGATCATGTGGAGGAGATTGCATACCAAGAGTGGGTCACGTGGTTATTAGAGGATGAATTTCTACTTGGACTGTTGCAGGAGAAGGGCTGGTCAGCTGGAGCGGGGCAGTAGGGAAAAGACTAGGGTTAGCAATAAGAACTACTTTAACTTATTGATATTTGAAGTATTGATATTTACATATTGATAATGTATAGAGCAATTGAGCTATTTCTATTACCCTAAAGCTGATTTATATATAACTCTAAAAGTTCAAATTCGTGGGTCTCTATTTGGCTTGTTCTATTTTAGGAAGAGAATCCATTTGTAAAAAATCTTGCTTTGCTATCCTAAAGTCCTGCCAGAAGTTTATTTAAAGAGCAAAACTTGGCAGAGACTGCTCTTTTATCTGCAGATTTGCATTGAGTCCTCCATGCTCTGTTGTGGTTAAGTGCTCTTATGGCTATTCAGTTTCTGGTGATTTCTGCTATTCTCTTGCTCTTCCTTTCTGTCTATATTCAGTCAGACTCCAAGGCAAGTGGAGCTGAGGAGAACTGTTCACATGTAGCTGCAGAGGTCAGCCAAGGGACAGTGGTTTACTATTGAGCTGCTCCTCTTGGTAGCAGCTATCCAAGTCAGCAAGGTGGAAAAGCACCACTGGGGATTTCTAGCAACAATGCACTGCAGTGGGTCTGAGCTGCAGCACAGCACAGTAATTTGGTACTGGTATCTGCAGGTCTGCAGATTTCCTGATGGCCTGACCCCGTTCTGAAAAGGACCATTAGGCAAGTGCTGCTAGAACAGCACTTCTGAGCAGCACTTGAGGATCTGAAGAGCGTGGTGCTCTTTCATTGTGAGGATTAGAGAGAGCTGCTCTGATTTCCGCAATTAAAAGGCGTTCTGAAATTGTGCTGCTCATGCTCAGTCCGTGGCTTTGTAGGCTTATTAGTGTAAGAGATAATGGGGATGCCTTTAGTGCTGGCTAAGCAGGCAGAATGTGTGCTGGGGATGTGCTCTTTCCCTGGCAAGGTGGTGAGAATTGGTAATCACAGCCTAGAAGGAGCTAAGGACTCTCAGGTCTTACCAGGTCAAGGGAACTTGATTTTCTAGCAGCATTTGGTCCATTAAACAGAACTACAAATACACCTCTGAGTGTCTACTGCTTCTAAATTAAGGAAAAGTTGCCCTCACATCTCTCTGGTAGAGCTTGGGCTAAACTGAGTTTTTCACTTTAGATAACAAATTTTATTTGTATTTGGCCAAAAATTACAGTATGCTTTATAGGAGGAAAAAATATCGAGCATGTTCCTGTGTCTGTTTAATAGTTTTTAAGTTAAATGTAGCAATTAAAAACTGGTGAGATTTTGTGTAAAACATCTTTCTAATCCATATAATTTTAAGAAAGGAAAAAACAAAGCAATGAAGATATCTTTTGGCTTAATTCGGAAAATAATACTGAGCTTTTGGTGTAATTTTTTCATTCTTTTATTTGTAATGTATTTGCACTTTCTGAATTGGGCAAGTAAAGTTTCTCTGAAGATTATATCTTGAGCGCTGTGGCCTTGATATTTGGTAACCACAACATTTCCTCAATAATTTCCTCATTTTGTTAGGAATAAGATGTTTTCCTGCATACAAGGAGTGTTTCCAAGTGATCTGTTGTCTTGAAGATGTTCCTAGTCAGATACTCTGTGGAGGCAGTGGCTTGTTTTGGATGAAGGAAATGATGTGTTCATAGGCTCTATCTTTTTTCCAAATATTTTTTACTTTGTGGAACATTTTATTAATATCCATCAAATAATGATGGCATGTACTCCACAGTGCTTTAATTGCCCATTCTGGAGTGTTAGTTTTCAAATACACTGATGTTCAGGAGAGGGAGCTGTCAAGCCTTTGTACTCCAGTTCATATTGACAGGCTAAGCAAAGCCTCGTTTCATTTTTAAATTCTGATGTAAGGTGGGGGGCTCAGCAGAGAAATGCATTCATGACATCCTCATCCAGCTGCTTGCTCTGCTTTAGGGACCTTGACTTTCTGGACATAAAGTTAACCAGGGCAGGGGAGTGGGGGAGAGAAGCAGCTTGTTCAGAAAAAGTCTATCAGAGCTAAACACACCTTGTTATTAGAACTTAAAATACCTGGAACCAGTCTTTATAGTGACTTGAAAATTGAAATATCAGCTGCTGTCAACCTGGGTTTGAGAGGCAGCTCTCCATGCTGTTTAGTTCCTTGTTTTTGCTGCCATTCTAATGACAGAGTGGCTGGAGCCACACAGCCACTGCCAGCCTTGTCCGATGAGCTTTTCTGTGCCATCTAGGCTGAGCCAGAGCTATGGAAAGAGCCTGGGGCTACTTACGTAATGCAGTTATGTTGCTGTGACATTATCATTTTCAGCTATAATTTGATTTATTGCTCCTTTAAGCATTATCCTTTTCCTCTCCATACTACAAAGATAATAGCAACTGCCCTCTTTCTTTCCGCTATTTTTTGTAGACATTGATACGTAGTTGCTTATGTTTCATCAGACTATTTAGTTGGAAAAGTTTAATTTTTGAAAAATAGATTTTATTTAACATTGGAAGCCACAAATACAGCAAGGAAAGGCATCTCTATAACTTCCTAGGGAAGATGCTTACTAATTACTACTTTTATCAAGTCCTCTAAGACTACAAATAGGAATGAAAACCTGCAGAATAATGATGAGGTTGCTGAACAATTCACCAATCCTGGAATTCTCAGTTGTTTCCAGAATAATACATTTGGCTGGTTTGAAGAGCTGGGTTGAGTGCCAGTGAATTTCATATGAGACCCTGAGCAAGCAAGTGATGTTAGGTAAGCTGTGCAAATTATTTAAAAGTTGCCTCAAGAGATCCTAGCACTAATTTAATAAAACAGGAGCCATGCAGGAATACATGTCAAAGCTGTAAATCATGCACAAGCAATGGAGAGATGAAATTACTCTGCCCACTTCAGCCAGTATCCATGTAAATTATCAAAATCCTCAGGCACTCTTCCCAGCAGACCTGAAGGAGGAATCACAAGAGGCTGGCACGTACCCAGATGCCAGTGGCACCTTGTGGGATTCATCTCCATCTTTCTGTGCCCACTCCTGTGCAGATGTGACCTCTGAGCTGGCCACTCTTGCCTTCCTGCACAGAGCAACAGCTGCTTCTGGTGCACAGCTGCCCTGGGGATGGTGTAGGCCTGAAATGGGTCACAGGAGCCACATGGTGCAAGTGCCTCTTTCTGTCATTTCACTGCAGGGAACCCCGGGTGACCCCCTCAGCTGTGCCAAGTGAGGCACTGTGAGTCACATCCCTGCTGCTTTTACAGGTTAAAGGGCTGGAATTTGGAGCAGCCTGGGAAAGTAAGGGCTGATGGAGGAGCAAGAGCCTGGAGGTTGAACACTGCAGTGGTTACTGGAAGGAGCACTTCCTGGCAGTGGCCTCCAGAGCAGCACTGGGGAGCATTCCAAGGCATCCTGTGCTGTTTGTGGGGAGCTGGGGACTCATAGGATGCTATTTGTAGACACCAGAGCCTGAAGTCTAATCCCACTGGTAGTAAAGCTTGGGCTGCAGCCCAGAGATGGGTTTGCCTGGCTGGCAAGACACTGAAGAGTAGGATTCAAAACACTGATGTGAAGAGCAGGGATCTGGTTAAGAGACTGCCAGCAAAGGATGCTGGTGCTTGGTGAAAGAGGCAAAGAGGTCAAGTCCCAAATCCTCCCACTGCTCTGCTGCATTTTAGCTATTAATGTAGTAGTTAAGAGTTGCACATGAAAGGAGAGGCTCTAGTTCATTTTCTGACAAACCTGGGTGAGTTCAGGCAGACACCTCTCACTCATGGCTGGGCTGCATGCTGGGCTGGGCAGGGTTGCAGTGCAGCAGAAAGCCTGAGAGAGCATCCCCCTCTCTTTGGTCTCTCCTGGGGCCTCTCTGGGATGACTAAAGTTTCCCATGGAGCACCAGAGGGCTTTCTAGCCCCCAGGGAAGCAAGACTGGCCTCCAGATCAAGATACATGAATTAAAGAGAAGGAAAGAGACTTAGGAGGGAGTACAACTCTGTGTGTAACAGAACTCAGGTCTAAGATCACTGTCACCCTGGTCTTCATCTTCCTGGCCAAGTGCTCTGGGACTCCTTGGGGCTCAGAGCTTGCCCTGAGATCAGCTTGGATGAGGAGAAGGCTTTGAACCAGAGTCCCTGTCCCAGGTGGGAAGATTTGAGCCTAATGGGCCGGAGGAGACTTTTAAACAGATGAGTCAGATCTGAGAGGGAAATGTCAGAAGTGGTCTGGGCTATAAGCAGGGTGCTGGGAAAGCCAGCCTAGATTAGAAAGCAGCTTTCTGCAGAGCTTTGCAATGCTGGAAGGAGATGTACTTTCTGTGATTAAACTGGGATGTCCCAAGGAATGTTGCTCTCCCCCTGCCCCTGTACTTCCCAAAGGGCTCACTTGTGCTAGTGTTGGATCCTTCTCATTTCCAAGGCATGTTCTGGGTGTGTCACAGTACCATGGGCATACCAAGGTCTGAGGATGAGAAGTGGTGCCAATAGCTGAACACATTTAAGTGGAAAAGAAAGTGGAAGAGCTGGATCTGTAGTGCTGAATAGAGTGAGGTGCTCCTCATCCTCACTGGGGAGGAAGCCCCAGGTGTTGTGTAGAGGTGAAGTTTTTATTCCCTTGGACATGTAGAAAATTCTAGACTCTCTTTGAAAATGCAGAGTTGGAAACACAGGATATAAATTCCCACCCATGAGGTGGTCATCAATTGTGCTGTACAGTGAAGATATTAATTTGTTACCTCTTAGTTTTGGTTTCGTTGAAGGAGATCTACTTCAAGGTTAAGTGGGAAATAATGTAACAATTGCTACAGAAGGCAATATTTCCTTTCCATGTGGTAAGTCCAACAAAATAGATTATGGGAATTATGCAACTTGCTGTCACCAAGGCATCTTAGATATTTTGTAAATGTTTCCATATGCCAGATCCTTTAGGTGGAACAAGCAAAAAACTTGATTTTACCTTTGCTCTGTGGGAAAAAACCCTAATTACTAACAGATACATGATGCAAAGAAAAATACTTTATTTCTCTTAGAGACATTGTAATAATATCCAGACAGTAATAAACCAAGATTTAATTCTCCAGCTTTTAAAATTGTCTCATATGAGAGTAGGAAGATGGCTTCATAGTTAAACGTGGAACTCTAAGGGATGTGAATTGAATGGCAGGGTCTGCTGCAGGCTATCTCTGACCTCAGATAAGTAATTTAATCTCAGTGTTACTCCTGTTTGCCTGTGGAAAACTACGATAATATCCTCTTTTCATCAGTTCTCCCTTTGGTGTGCTTAGATTGCAATCTATTCAGGTCAAAGATTTAGCCTTATCTTGTTTATATGGACCAATTTCACTGAGGGCCTTGAGGATGGATCTACAGATAATTCTATTTTCTAATAGTGTTATCTGGAAAATATCTACAATTAATCTATGAATCCAGTAAAATCACACTGAATAACAATTGCTCCTCAGATGCTTAAAACTTGTACTAAATTGCAGAATGGCAATATTATATCTAGATGACTGGAACAACAGCATAAATCTGTCATAGGAAGGTCCCCAGTGCTGGCACAGTCTGAATATTTTATGCTAAAGTGCTGTTCTTAATCTGAGATGGCTGGTATTTACATAATGTCATAAAAGCTTGTAAAGGAGAAAAGTAAGTTCTGCAGAAGTCGGGCAGTAGCAATTCCCCTTATTACCAGTTGCAACAGATCTATTGGGCAAGAAAAAGTGCTAAAGATAAGCACCAGTGAAAATTAAGACAGTAAATCTTTCTTTTCCATTAGCTTCTGAGGCAAAACTGAGGAGGAATGAGAACAACTTGAGAACAACATGCAAAATGAAAGTCTGGAGTGACTTGTGTGAATGCATTAGCTTTCCTCTCTAAAGAGAAGAAATGAAATTGTTCCATCTAGAGGCCTTGAGAAACTGGGAAGCACAGAATTAAGCAATGGTTAATGAAGATGTGAATAACAAAAAACATTCCATAAAGCTGTTCAGATAAATGACATCAAGGATCCAGACTTCTTTGCCTTTGGTGAAGCAGGTCCAAACCTCTGAATTCTGACTGCCCTGCTCATGGCAGCTGCCAGCTCCTCCTGGTGGGCTGAGTCCTTCCCTCACCCGTCAGCATGGCTTTAGGTGTCCCTCCTGGGTGGCACAGAGGAGCTGGGACAAGGCTGCACAGTGTCAGTGTCTGAGTGCTTATCCAGGTGTTGGGTGACAGCATTTGAAACCCCTCTGGAGTCCCTGGCAATGGAGAGAATGATGTTTCCAGGCAGCCACCCACGTGTCCTGTTTCAGACTCTAACTCCGCGTTTCTCTTGCCTGACCAGGAAGGATCAAGCGTGTCTGAAATAACTTCTCTTCCCCTCTGCAGGGTAAGTGTGGCACCAGTGGACACCCAGGGCTAGACCAGCTCCAGGCTCTTCTGCTGTGACATTCAGGGCAGCACAAAGTCCAAGCTGTGGCTCGGGCTGATGCCTGCCTTGACTGACTGCCTCAGTAATTCCTCCTTTGCTTTTCCTGCAGGAGCATTCCCAGCCTTCCACTCCTGCCATGGCCCAGGACTCCCTGCCTGTTTGTGGGAAAGGCAAGGGGGATCTTAGCTCTGGGAAACTGGGCTGAGTCCTGGACACTGTGAAAGCCCTGGTTTGGGTTTACATGGCAAATAAACCTTTATCTGCACTGGAAAGTTCTCGGCAGAAGCATATACAGGGATGCAGGGTGAGACTTCATTGCTATCTTTTCTCAGGAGTCCTTCCTCATATAGTGAAAGGAAGGGGAATTAGAAATAAATTAAATAATTAAAAAAAAAAAAAAAAAGGAAGAAACCACAGAATGTTCTGAGTTGGGAGGGACCCACAAGGATCATCAAGACCAACTCCAAAGTGCATGGCCCATACAGGGATCAAACCCACAACCTTGGCATTATTAGCATCATGTTCTGGACAGCAGAGCTAATCTCATATAATGATTCATATGGATAATATAAGTCATAAGCCATATAGTCATATATGACTATATATGGCTATAATGGGTAAATCTGCCCAGTCTCTGCTTTCCCTTCCTTTCAGATGTGGTCTTTTTCCAAGGCAATATACATTATAATAATGTCTAATCTCAATATTCTTGCTTTATCACAGATAGAAGTGAGTGTTCCAGTCTTGCTGCCTTTTGACCACTTGCAAAAACTTCAGCTCCTCTGTGACATGCTTGCTCAGGAGAGGTCCCAGTAGTGACATCCTGGGCTGGAGGTGGTGTTTCTTAAAACCTTCACTGCTTTTAACAAGGACTACTGCCTCCTTGCTTGTGTAAGGACACATCTGTGTGGGCAGAGTCACAAGAGAGGGGTCTAAGGTGGAGAGAACTTCAAAGTTTCAAACTGCACACTTCACTGAAATATATAATTCAGTTATGAGAATTGTGTACAAATTCTTGTTGCATTGTATAATTTCTGCAGATGATCTCCTGTAGTTCATCACTGAATGTCTTAATTATTTTTCTTAATTAAAAACCAAACAAACAAAACCCCCTTTTTTGGTTCTCCCACTTTCCTAGAGTTTGCCAATTGTGTGTAATTTAACTTAGATATCATGTTCCCCGTTTCTTGCTGGATGGAACATGCCTGAGTTGGGAATCGTGCAAATGGGAATGTGAACAATTATTGTTTCAGGGTGTAAGATTAAATGGAATAACACCCAATTTCTTGACATGTGGCAATGCTTGTTGTGCCTAATGGGTATAGATTTATACCTATGGTCCTACAGCTGATGTCCTGCTGCTCCCAGCACCACTTTAATCATCTTAAATGCTCTTGGATACCCACAGTGGTTTGGAGAGGCTGTAAAACAGCATAAAACCTACAAAGACTGAGCCTTCCTAAGGAAAATAAACATGTACTCTTCAATTTATGTGCCAGCTAATGTTTTTTCTACTTTGTCTCCTGTTTTATTCAAGAGCCAGAAACCTTACATTTTTCCCTGAATAGCCTCTAATTAATGCACCTTACATCTCTTCTTCACCTAGTATCTACACATGAGCTCTGTTTTTCATGTCAACAACTGAGCTTCTCATTCATGTCATGTGTAAACACATGCAGCTTGAATCTCTGGTGTTTTCATCAGCAGCTTACACTACACTGTGCCCTTTCCTAATATCCTTAATCTGGGCTTCTGGAAAATAAAATAGTGACCTACTTTATTTTCTGCCTTCAGAGGAAAAACAAAGTGCATGTGGTGGAGCAGCAGCTGCTGCTTCCTGACAGGGAGTGAAGAGCTGTAGTGCCCCTGATCCAGAGCTTTGCTGAATTCCTGTTCTCACATCCTCCTCTCCCTGCTCCCTGAGTGTGGGCATTGGCTGCAATCTTATCTCTGCTGCTCGGGGGCCATCACTCAGGTCTGGACAAACCAGAAGGGATTGCTTCCACATGAGGATGGGTTAATTACAGGGAAAGTGGACTCATGGGCTGCAGTCCCTCTCTGCAGTGATGACTCCTGCTCACAAAGCTGGAAACATGCCCACAGCTCATGAATGTGTGCTGTGTATCGTGCTCCTGCTCTCTGACCTCTGCCTGTGCCACCAGTTATTTGGAAAACACTGGAATAGGGACCAGTGCACTGCTTTCACTTTGCAATATGGGGGGAGGGGGCCTCTTTCACGTGGTTTCCTCCCTCCCTTTCTGCAGTGGGTGATGGTGTCAGTGTTGACTCATCACCTGCTTGCTTCACAGACCTCTTCCAGTGTCTCCAGAAGCTCCAGTGCTTCACAGGGCTGTCATACAGTGATGAAAGCTAGGCACCAAAATAGAAAATCAATAGTATGCAAGCAGTCTCCTCCCACATGTGCTTTTGAAAATCTCCCCCACAACCTTTTGCATCAACACTAACCAGATTTCAACTATAAATCTGCTGCACTTAATCTCTCTAAGTACCTCTCCAGCACTCGCCTCTCATCCCCAACTTAAGCTCCCTTATTGACAGATGCACACACACACAAACAACTTATTTTTCCCCCCTCTCAATCCTCCATTGTTCAAAACCAACACAAGACAACAGCTCTGGCAAGGCTGTGTCTGTCCTCTTTGCACTCAAAGTAGTGACCAGTTCAAAATGGGAGGAGGGAGCTTTGCTCTGGCCTGGCTTTTGTGGAGCTCCTTGTGAGATGCAGCCAGTCAACCCCTGGTCTCAGATTTGGGGACTTCTGTGCCCATCTCCAGGTTTCCTGCAAAGCCACAGCATATTATCTGCACAATTGCACAGTAGTGGCTGGATGTTTTACCCTTGGCTGGCTTCTATGCTGTCTTCAAGTTATTGTTCCAAAACTGCCTGATGCAACATCAAAGCAGCAGCCCAGACAAAGCACATTCAGGCTGGGAGCTGGGGTGGAAAGAGGGAAACTTTGCAGCAGAGCAGACATGCAGGCTGGTTTTACTTTGGCATCAGTGGGAGTGAACGGCAGGCAGGAGAGCTGCTGGTGAAAGAAATTTTATTGGTAGAAGAAGTTTAATAGGTGGGAGCTAGGCTAGAGGGAAAATGCAACCCATCCCAGAATGCTAGTTTGGGTTTTTTTGGGGTTTGGTTTGTTTTGGTTTTTTGTTTATTTGTTTGTTTTGGGTTTTTTGGTACATATTGATTGGAAGTGTTGGAATACTTGGACTAGGGCAACAGCATGAAGAGTTAACATAGTGTCTGAGATAAACATTGGCTTTTTCTTGTAGCAAAAAGAGATGACTAAGCTGAGAATTCTAACAAGAGCTGATCTCCATTTCAGATCTTGTTTAAGAGATTAATTATGGAATACTGTAGACCTAATTAAACATGAAATCAAGGGCAAATAGGCACAGCCTTACACCAACTAACAGAAATACCAAAATTCTGCTGAAACAGACTGAATTTCTGTACTTGGAAAGCAAGAAACTGCCACAGCCTCTTACAGTTCTCAGATAAAAACAATAACAGCAAGAAAAAAGGTCTTGATACATTAATTGACAAATTTTATATTGAAGAAAGACTGATGACTTTCTACAAGCACAATTGCAGTAAGTTTTGTAGGTACTAGGTGGTCTACTGCTAATTATTTTCCACTTTCATAGCATCATAAATTTAGGGAATCTAAATTAACATTAAAATATTATTTCATCGTATTACTAATCTGTTGAATAGCTGGAGAAACAGGATCCTAATTACTAAAATGATGTGCCTGTGTTCTCCTACAAAACTGGTGAAAGGAAAAGCAATGTAAATTGAGAGTCCTGACATTAAGCTGTTGTGTCAAGATTTAAGGATTTGAGGAATTTATTTGTAAACGTACCAAAAAAACCCACCCTGGAGGAAGTGCAATCACAAATTTAACTAATTGAGGCAAATAATTCTAGGTTGCTCCAGTCAGCTGGCAGCTCCTGGGTTTGAGGATTCATTTTTCACCGAATTCTTGTGAATCCCTTGTGGTCTGTCCAAGTCTTTGTCACTTAGAAAAACTAGCAATTCTGGTTTTTGGAGTTTTTTGAAATTAAATTGTCTGTCATAGACACAATCAGTTTTACTCTCTGAATTCTACAGTTACTCAAATCACACATGTCCATTGAATCAAGGTCCCTTTAAGAAGGGATGTGCACAAATCAGTGAATCTGTGTGTGTCACACGTGAGCTATTTCTTTCCAGAGGGGCACTGATGCCCTCCTCAGCACCAGGGAGTGCTGGCACGGCTGCCTATGCAGCGAGGACATGGTGGTGCTGGTGGCTTTTCTGTGAGTGTTGAGCTGGCTTTGGCTGCAGACATCCTGGCTCCTCTCCCTTGAGTGGCACCAGGGACATCTTGGGATACAGCCTTGCAGAGTGGATGTTTTGGCCTCTCTTTTGACTTTCCAGTCTCTCTGTTTTGTGTGCCTTTCATCAGGCCCAGCAAGAAGTCAAGTCAGACTTCTGCTGCACACCAGCTTGTTCATCCCTGCCCTTCGTTTGTTACTCCTGGTTTTTCCTTGCTCTTGTTTCTTTTTTAGAACTGGCCCATTTTGGGCACTGTATTTTATCCTCTGCTCCTGGAGGTGGTCCTCAAAAAGCCTTGTCCTTTTCTGTTTTTTCTTTACTGCCTCTCAGCAATAAAGAACTGAATGTGTGTGCTGCACAAGAATATGAAGTGTTTGTTTGAAAGTACTGTTGAACACAATGTCTCTCATCTGCATGCATGGGAAAAAAAGAGAAAATATCACCTGTGTAACATTCCACCTCTGAAGGTTATCAAGGATAACTCCAGTTCCATGGGCTATGGGTTTCCCTCAAGGAATTCTTAAAGGACACAGCTGAGAAATGGCTGGAAATAAGTGATTAGAAACAGAAATCAGATTAAGGGGTTTTACCTGGGATTTCTTGTGAAGTTCAGCCACTTCCCACACTGCCACATTCCTCTCTTAAGGGTCTTGCCCTTTTACAGTGGGAGGAGACAATGTGATGAAGATCTGCAAGGGCCAGAAGATCAGTGACTGGTGAGTTGAGCTCGCTCATACCAGTAATGATGCTGTTGTGTTCAGACACAGCCAAAAGGATTCCAGCCAGCCAGCTGGAATTTGGCTCATAGCAGGCAAGCCCAGCAACCTCTTGGGTGTTAGAGAGAGCACAAATAGTCTCAGTTCATGCAAAAGTAGGTATATTTCTCAAGTTTGATTCAGTTATAAAACTACTATCTTCCCCACATTTGTCTGCCCTTTCCTGAAAAGGACAAAAGAGAAAGGAATACGTGTTTTTTCCTTCCTCTTATCTCTATGCAACACTGCCTGCAAATTCAGGGATATTTAATTTTCTTGGTTTCCAGTCATGTATAGAAATGGGTGGGGAGCAAGGGTCTCAGTCACTTCCCACAGGACAAAGTAGCCTGAAGGGTCCTCTCCTCCAGCCATGCAGCAGGTTCCTCCTCTGTCTGGAAAGCAGCAGAGGATGGGCAGTGTCCAGGAGGTAGCCAGGAGGTTCCTGTGTGACCATCTGGGCTTGCTCACTCCTTGTCTGCCCCACCAGGTCACACCTGGGTCACTTCTGGTGCCACAGCTCCAGAGCAGCCAGGTTTGGGGCTGACTTTCTGTTTCAGCACTCATGGCTGATCCTGCCTTTGAAACAAGGTGTTGGACTGCTGGCTGCTCTGCTCTCAGCCAGTCCTGCCTGCACTCCAGCAGTGTCTGCAGCTTTGCTTTCCAGCAGATTGCCTTTCAGTGCAGCTGATACTCTGACACCATCACAGAAAGGCCAGTGCTGGGATCTGCTGGTGCCTGGGATCTGCTCCTGGGCATTGCCTCCACATGTGTTAGCCTCTGTGTCAGGTTGTGCTGCAGCAGCCCAGAGTATTTCCCATCTGACCTGGTCTGTGTTATATGTTAGAGACAGAAGACAAGGTCTGCATGCTGCGTTTTCTATATGGCATGGCCTTAAAATTTTTCTGTCCTCATCTCTTGTTGCTTTTGAAACAATTCTCCATTCCTTAGCCCAGCTGCTCTCTGGAGTGTGGGGCTTTATCCACTCACATGGACCAACCCCAGCATGCACCAGCTCCTTCTGCTTTACAAGATGCCAGGAGAGATTGCTGTCCACCCCAGGTTTCAATAATGTTATTTCCATATTTATGGAAAAAGAAAAAAAAAAATCACAGAGTCAAAGAATAAGCTGAGTTGGAAGGAGCTCACAAGGAGCATCAAATCCAACTCCTGGCCCTGCACAGCCATTTCTATTTTGATAACAGTGATCCACGATACACTTTGTGTTCCAGAGGAACCACAGAAGAAGCTTCAAAAGTCTGCAGTTCCCTGGTGCAAAAACTCAAGGAATGTGCTCAAAACCAAAACTGTTTCACAAACACATGAGCTCCCATTTGCCCAGCTGAATGAGGACTGAAGGAAAGTGCAAATTTTTTTTTAAATCCTGCTAAAACTATTTTTGTCTTGATAGGACCATAATCCACATATGCTGTAATGCTGGTTACTAATTAAATCACTCTGAGACTCAGAAATGCAGATAAAGCAAGAAGGGATTAAACTGGTAGTTTTAGTATCGTTAGGAAATTCCCAGTTGAATTTTACAGGAAACTGCTTAAATGAACACAGGGACAGGAAAAATGTGGGAACTCAGCACATCACTCTGGATGTCCAGAGTTACCGAGAGAACCCCTGGGGGCTTGGAAATCCTGGAATGTTGCCAGGAGCTTCTGGTGGCTTGACTTTGATCCCTCTAGGGATGTGCCACCTGTTTGAGGACATGAGAGTCACTTGGGAGTGAATGGTGCAGGAATGATGTACTTACAGGGTGAAATACAGATTTTAGGGTTTTGGTACAGGGGGGTTATGGAGACAAGATGGAGGGATCAGGGCGTGTCTTGTCCTTCTTCTTTTTTCTTCTTGTCATCCATTTTCTGTGGTGATGTTGGTACTTGGGGATTGGTCCATGGTGAAGGTGCACTTGCTAATATGGGTGAAAGGTATTGGGAAATAAAGGTAAATATGACGTACGCAGTTTTTAGTATAAAAAGACACAACCGCCCCGTGGGTGGTCAGAGTGCCCTTGGCTGCCTTGCAGGTCAGACCTCTGCTGGGCAGAAAGAAAATTCTGTAGATAAGAAATAATAAACAATCTGAAGACTGAAAAACTGAAGAGTCCAGACTCGTCCTTTGAAGCGCGGGCTGCCCCAGAATCATCCTACGCGTGTCTGGGCAGAGACAGACAGCTGACCGCACAGAAAAAAAGCCTCTTTGACAATTATTCTCTACTGTATGGAGCCTGTAGATCTTTAATAGTGATGTCTCTGCACACATGAAGAGAAAAAATGTTGTGATACATAAGAGGTCAGTACCTTCTACAATTCGGTAATGTCCAGTCTTTCTTTATGTGTGGGACAAACCTATTCTTCATCCTTGTTACCAACTGATAATATCAGCGTGGGGTGAAGATCCAAAATTGATAGGTGTGAGGTGTATCACACATGGCCTGGGAGCTCCTGGAGGCACTGTGTGGAACTTGGGCACATTGTGCCTAACTAGGAAGGATGCACTTGGCATTGCCCTCCATGCTGTCCACAGTTCTCCTCTTCCCCTGCCTGCTTCCCCAGGAGGTGCTCCTCTCCCCTTGGAGAGGACTGAGGAGTTGGAATTAGAAGCTTTCTCTTCTTCCTCATGAGACCTATGGGAAAGGGAAGTCCTCTCCGGGGTCTGTGTGACACCTCCAACCCCATATTCCCCTGACTGTGTGCAAGAGTAATCTCCTTGCTGTTCCTCAGTTGTCTCCAGACCGAGGGAATGGGAGCAGCAAGGAACCAGAATTTTGGGAACCAACTCTTTACTGGCCCCAGGGCTGGCCCCAGTGCATCCAGCTGCCCTCTCCAGCATCCTCACACCTGAACCTGGAGCCTCACTACTCTGCTTGGTCTTTGGCTCAG
The DNA here is from genome assembly GCF_012460135.2 of Molothrus ater. Lineage (NCBI taxonomy): Eukaryota > Metazoa > Chordata > Aves > Passeriformes > Icteridae > Molothrus > Molothrus ater. The sequence goes on from NC_050479.2 coordinate 70,896,692, forward strand.
GTTTTGCAGGGTCTGGCTGAGCTCTGAGTTAAGTCAGCTGCTATTCTTGCATTACAACTTTGCTTTTTGGTACTTTAATTTAGCTGTGTAATAAGATGCTTAAATGCAAATGTAGATGCTCAGGTTATGGTTTTTACAATGTCTAGATCTGTACTTCTCACTTGGAAATGGGCTCATGCAAATTACTGGCAAGTGCAGCTTTCTACATCTCTGACAGTGCTGCCTTACACAGCCAGGACCCCGGAGTTCTGCTTGATCCTGGTGCTACAGCTGTGGTATAAAAATAACTAACTACACTTTGGAGCCCTGCCTTTGTCATTTAGCCTGATAGTGTGACTGTCCAGCTAGGGCTAATATCAGGAAACCCCCAGTAAAGAGCAACACACTGGACAGAGATTTGTAGCAGCGTGTTGTAGTACTCTTTCAAAGACCGAGAGAGAAAAACATGTTACTGGTGTGAAATGAAGGTGGATAAAAGTGTCTCATTTTCGCTTCCTGCCATTTTAGGAGTGTTCTGTGTCATTCTTGTTCTTTTCAACTCTTATTAAGAGTAAAAGTAACACAACCAACTATGCACAAATGCTGTATTGCGAGATAATAAGTTATCATCTGATGCTACTTAGAATTTTCAAGGACCTTTGGAGAATACTATACTCTCTTAACTGGTAGCAGGTTAATGTATTTCCTTTGTGGAAATGACTTTTCACTTTTGATGCTAAGAGAAACTTCTCTGAAAACCTTTCTCCTTATCTAGAAGCAAATAGTTTGCAATGCTTTAATATAATCGAACATCCATAAAGCTCAGTGTATGAAAAAAAGACTCTTAAAAGAAGTTATTGATACTATAAATTATTAATAGAAAAGCATAATTCCCTTTAAATGCTTCACCATATTTGAAGTGCAAAAGGCAAGTGAGATGCTGGAATCACACCAAATTTACATTAGGGTTCTGTGATACTCTGATCTGTTCATTATTATTATTATTTTATACACTTTCTTATCACTAAGTGCTTTCCAATTGTTTAGTAAGGGAGCTAATTGGTGTTATTTGGTCTTTTTCTTACCCTTTCCCTTTCATTGGTGGAGATGAGTATTTTGGTAGGGCTGGTTTTCTTTAGGATACACACACTTATTTATATTGGCTTAAACAGAGAGAGAAGATGTACATTGTATTTGGGACTGAGAGGGGAAAGGCTGAGTGTCTCCAGTTCCTGTGAGACTCCATTCCCAGAACAAACAGACTCAGTGATTTCCAAGGACACTGAGCTGAGCCCTTTCTGAGAGCAGCATTTGGGTCAGCACTGTTAGGTGTTCACATGCCTCTAACAATTAACCAGCTCAAACCCTCCTGCCTCTGCGAGACAGCATCCCACCTCTGCAGCTAAAATCTTCCCAGAGAACTGGAGAATCACACATTTAAGCCGATCCACAACAGCTTTAATTAAACCTCAGTTAAACTGGTCCACATTTAAATATCCAGGAGATACAAGCACCATCCACACTTAATTACAGCAGCACAGCCTAATGCCCTGTTCTGTGCCCGTGGTGGCTCATGCTCGGGGGCTGCTGGGGAGGACTGTGGACTGCTCCAGCCCCCCACTCCCAGCTTCACTTGCCCACCACTCCCTAGCCCTCTCTACCCCCTCCCCACCCCCTGGTGCCCCTGGTGGCCCCGGGCAAGCAGCTGCAGAGCGTAGGGAAGGCAGGCAGGGAGCCCAGGGCCAGCCCAGCACGCCACTACCCTGCTGCTGAGGGGAAGCTGCTTGTATGGGCACAGGAGAGGTGGAGGCTGGTGGTGCCCAGCACTGCCTGCAGCCATATGGCTGCTCCAGGGGCTTCCTGGCACAGCCCCCAGCAAATCCTCTTAGTTCAGCTTCACCCTCTTTCTTGCCTCTTTGATGTCAGTCTTGCCTTGGTCCCTGCTCCAGTCCCAATTCCCACTGCAATCTCCCATGGTCAGGCTGTGGTTGTGTCCCCAGTGCTGTCATGGCCCAGCCACAGCTCAAGGATGGGACATTGAGGGGTTATATCTGCTCTCTGCACAGGGTCCTGTCTGGTAGTGACACACCAGGCACAAAACAGCCTGCATTCATGCCACTAAACCATCTTGCCTCTCAGACCCAGTGGCTGTATCCAAGCTACCTTGCCTGCTGCTCTGGTAGCTGCCATGGGCAACTAATGGAGATGCACAAGGCCAAGGAGAGCAAAAAGTGTATTCTGTGATAAGGGGCACTGCGTGGCAACAAAGACCAGGAATGAAGAACTTAAATTTGCTGCTGATTCTCTACTTTGATACCTTGCTACGTTATCTGTCTCCCTGTGTCACAAGCAGGCACTAAACACAAACCTACTTTCCTAAAGCTGTTACGAGGATTCTTGTTGAAAATTTGATCAAGAAAGTGAAAAGCAGTAATTAAAATATTCTTATATAGATTGGAAGTAGGTACAGAGCGTTATGTATCAGGAAGGGTGTGTTCACATTAGCAACAGGCCATTGCAATTTATTCTGTTCCTCAAAATCTAGGTAAGAGAACAAAAATGCTTCCTGATCTCTTTTTCAGTTTTGAAACAGCATAATAAAAAACATCTGCTAAAGCTAATGACTGCATTTGCATAGATTACATGTGACAATCCAGCACACAACAGGGTGTCCTGCCATGCAGACAACAAGCCACAAGGGTGATGCACTTCTCTGGCATTTGTTGCCATAAGTCAGTGACACTTCTACAATAATAGCATCAGCTACTTTCCAGGAGGGCTTTGGCTATCAGTGCCAGAGAAAATTACTGGCTCCCTCTTGCTTTCCAAGATGAAAGGTGTAGGGCTCTCTCCTGCCAAGTGTGGCGGAGCAGTGGAGGAGGGGAAACAGATTTCATGGAGGCACCCAGCAAAACCCCTTGGCTCTGGAACAGTGGGGGCAAGGCTGAGGGAGGCTGAGCCCCGGTGCCCAGCAGTGGGGGCACAGGGCTGGCCACAGACAGCATGGGCAGGCTGTGCACATCCCTGCCATCAGCCAGGCTGAGGGAGGGCTGGTGCCTGCCATGGGGCAGCGTGGCTGGATGCCATCAAGAGTTGGAGGGGAAAAAATGGCTCCTTTGTGTTTTCAGCACAGTGGTTGAGTTTTATGGCATGGCTTTGTTATTCTTGCAGCATTGGCTATGAACAAATAAAAGACGACAATTTATAGCCTAAGGCCAACTGGCTCTGATACGGTGCTATTCCTTTTTGCTTTGCTTAATTGGGCTAACAGAAAAAGACAACAGCTGCAATGGTGGGAATGAAAAATGCCTTTGCTTGTCCTGGTTTTGACAGCAATCAGCCTGACAAGAGACTATCAATTGATCTGAGATAAGTCTTAGTGAAGGATGCAGATTGTTGTCTGTTTATCCCCTTTACTATTTCATAGATACAAGTACAGATAAAAAAACTAATACCAAGAGTTACTTTGAGAGTGAGAAAACTGTTAGACATGTTTAAGATCAGCGTGAAAAGGAGAGGAATCTCTCTGAAAAAAAATGTTCTGTGACTTCTGCGTGTTTAGATATGTCCATATCTATGTGTGCACATGTATATTATGAAGCAAGAAAGTCAAAAGAGAGACAGGCCATAGTCATGTGTTTTCAAAAAAAATCAGGTCATTTTCTCCAGTTTGTTTTTCCCAAGTCTGCAGATCTAACAGCCACAGGATGCTTCCTTCTGTCCTGGTAATCCATGAGTTCAGGCAAGGCTCTGTGACCACCTGTCAGCCTATTTTTGTGATTCTCCACAGAAAAACTCCACAAAAATGAGTGGATGATCTTGACTGTCCCATCTGATAGATACAACACTTTTTGGATTGGTGCATAATTTTCCCATTGGGTTTTGGTGGAAGCAGGAGATGATATGCCCTGGCCAGGAATCAAGAGAAATGGGCTTTTCCCAATCAGCCAGAGATACTGGGCAAACTGGTGCTACTGGTTTCCAGTTGCTTGCACCCGGCCCTGATCCAGGACTGTGGAGTTTGGTGGGAGTTTTGCAGTTACCATCCTTGGTACAAGCTGAATCCAGCTATTGTGTGTGGAAACACCACTGAGGAGAGACTTTCACATTGCAAGAGGCTGGTGGAGGCTTGCTTTGCCTACCAGGTACCTTACAGCCAACTCAGAGGGCCTAATCCTGTGTTTCTTACATGGTCCTGTTTCAAATGGTGCTTCTCTGGAAACCTGTTTTGTCCGAGTAAAAAAAGGAGTAGGAGTGGAAGCCCCAGTGATTATTCTTCTCAGTACGAATCTATTCTTAAACTGCTCTGTACTCCTTAGATATTTCAGTAAAACTGTCATAAATCAACACCCACTGCTTCGTTTTTCTTAGTGGTGAAAAAAAAAAAGCAAAGAGAGAAAAACCCAAAAGCCATCCTTCAGCTGACATTCAGCAAGAATTGATCGAGCGATCTGCTGTCAAAGCAACAGCACTTGTCAAAAATAGCCCCATGGAAAAAAACCTCTGGTGTTATTTGTGTGGTGTGTGCCACAGGATGCTCCTTGGTGAGAGCAGCGCGTCAGGGGCCAGCACTGAAATGGGATCAGGGGTACGAAATTATCCGTGTGCTGCTCCATGAGCCACAGCATCCCCTCCACTGCCTCCTGCCAAGGAGCTCACTGATGTGCAGCAAGGCAGAGTTTCCAGAAGGACCAAGTGGGGTCAGCTTTCTTTAGAAACCCTCACAGCCCTGAGGGCCCAACACAACCAAAATCCAAGCTGCACCAAGCCTTTCTCATGGGGTAACCTTGACCCAAGTCCCAGTCCTGCAAACCCATGACCACCTTCATAGCTCCTCTAGTGCAAGGAGAAGGCACTGCCATGTGCATATACATTGGGCAATGCACATGCTTGCTTTACAGGTGATGGAAAATGTTTTATTTCTGTGCAACAATGTTTTTTCCCCAAACAGAAAATCTAGAAACTGAAAAATGTTGGTTGATATTTTTGGGAAGGTGGGGAAATAACTTAAACACCACAAAAATCAAAACATTTAGAGATGGACTGTTTTGAGCAAACTTAGGTGTTTTTCTCTGAACATTTAACTCGAGCTCAGAGCTTTTCAAATGAGATTTACCCCATCCACCCATAAGCTGTCCTGTAAAACATGTCAAATGAACTGCACCCTAAGAATACCTGCCTTTTGCCACATAAAAGAAAGGGGTTTTAAGCTAACTAGCTGAGATGCAGCTGTTTACTCTACAGCTGATTAAAGCATGGAGAGACAAAACCTACTTTTTGGTTTGAGACAGACGGGAGCCAGTGATTCCTACAGGTTTGCAAGGCACAGCCTGGTTTTGGGTGGCGTCTTATAGCCAACCCTTTTGGAAGCTTCTGAGGCTTACCCTCTATCAAATGCAAAACACCTAGTGTGTATCTGTATACAGGAATATTTGCAGTTTTGGGGCTCCTAAAAAATTCCTGACAGTAAATTTTATCTTTAGCTTTGAAAATCTGTCATAATAAAAATAACAATTCTTTCCCTCCTTTCCCACCATGTCCCAAGACACAGATTTGGTCCCAAAGCTTTTCAGTAATTCCCTTGAAGCCTGTGTGTTTCACACGTGCTCAGGTGCCTTTTTCCTCTTTCACATTTGGCCTCTGAGTCCTTTCATCTGAGCCCAAAGACTTCCACATTTTACCATGGTGCTGGCACCCAACTGCTCTGACCCATGTTCTGCCCAGGGCCTGGTTGCTCTATACAAAGCGAAATAAGGGGAGAGGAGGAAAGTGAGACAGAGCACTCCTGAAATCAAACTAGTAGTGAATCTATCAATAATTGTAATGGAAGGACTTTTTAAAAATTTATCTGTGTCAGCTGAATCTCACAAAAGCCTTGTTAGCTAGCTTACTTTAAATAAAACCTCACATTTATCTGGGTATCCTATTTAGTGAGGCTGAATCTTTAATTAAGGTCCCAATTCTGACTTTTACACCTGCTGACACTAATCAGAAGTACTTCTGCTGAAGTCAATGGAAAGGTCAGGGATAGTACAAAGGTAAGGAAAAACCTCAGGCATCCTCTATGTGATTAAAGTTTGCTAAATGCTTACCTTTCAATACAAGTGTCTTAGCAGAACTGTTCTCCAAAAATCATGCTCAGCTGCATCTCAACTGTTTGAAAAACATATTCTGATTCAGTATTCCCCATGGTCCCCCTAATCTGCTTACACTCCTGTTTGGGCTTTTAATTAAAGACAGTGGGGAAGACCCATCCCTCCTGTGTTACTATTGTCTGTCAGGTCTGCTAAGTCTGCACAGACAAGATTTTATTTTAATTTATTTTTGAAGAAGAAAAACTTAACTTGCAGAATTAAAAATAAAATTTAAGTTTTTATTATGTCTCAGATACTGCAAACATCCAAAGAAAAATGGTAGAATGTCCATCTAAAAAATATTTATATGATTTTTTGTTAACCTTCCTTGCTTCAGTTCAGTCCAGTATATGGAAGAAAATAAACTCTAAACATTTCCAGTAATTACAGTGCAAGTAAATCTGGGATTGGACTGGGTTAATTCTTAGAGGTTCTAGCTATACTGTTCCAGCAGGATTAAAAGGTTTTGAGTTTTTAATGCAGAGGGCTAGGGCACTAACATATTATTAATTAGAAGTAAATCTGTCCCTTGGGGGACTGCATGCACTGCCTTCATTTTTAATTTGTATTTAGCTTTAAGACAAATTATGGATATTTCCCCTCTTTCAGTTTCTCAGTTGCTTCCTTATTTCTCTGTAATCCTTTTGTTTTGCATTGGGAGGAACAGTTGGATAACACAGAGATAGTATGAAGAGAATTGATTTTTTTCAATCTGTTGACTGAACTGGTATACATTAAATAATTTTCTTTGGGGTCTAATAATGTTTTGCTTCATTTTGGGTAGGTTACTATTATTTTCCTATCTTGCTCTTCAAAACAGCAAAATATAAGCCATTTATACAGAAATGTTGTTTTGACAACAAAAACTCTACAAAAATCTTGGATGAGCTACTGTATCCTCATCCTTTCTCAGTTCAGATGGTTTACCTGATTTCAGAAACCCCGCGATTGTTTTGTTCAACCTGAACATCCATTTCTTGCTGACCTTATTTTTTTCTCTCTCAAGTTGCACCCAGAAGGGATGCTGGGGCCGAGGGATGGTAATAAAAGAAAACCCCACAGTGGCCACAGGATTCCTTTCACGTGCAGAGAAGTTGTTGGCCTTTGCTGCAAGGATGTTCCCAGCGAGGACAAGTATTCCTTCTCATTAAGCAAGTCCTCACTAGGAGGTCTCAGGTCTGACACACAGACTGCCAGGCTCATGACATGAGACTACTTCCCCTTTTGGCTAGACTGGGCCAGGATTTAAACATGTGAAAAGTCCTGTTTTCTTCTTTCCTCCACATTTATGCTGTGGAAGGGCATGGTTGTTACCTGTCCAAGATTCTGTACCCTGGCTCTTGCTTGCTGTGGTTTCTTGGAGATGTAGAGGATGTTCAGGTTTCCTTGAATTACACGGCTCTGCAGCGGGCACTTTCAAATTCTATAAATTTGTGGAGTTTAGATGTAATTTTCTGAAAATAGAGTCCAGGTCTCTATTTTGAGAAACAGGTCTCGTTCTGCTCACTGAACACTTCCCAGTACTGCAGCTTTTCAGCCAATAAAACACAGTAATGACAGTTTATTATCTCCCTGGAGACTGGAGATATGCTGTACAGGGACATTCACATCTCCTAGTCATGGTGAACCTTGCTAACTGTACAGTGCACTGATACCAGATTTTGCTGGTGACAGTTTTCCATGTGTTATTCAGGCATTTTCTAGTGAGCCTGCCTGGACTTGACAGTCTGATAGAGTTTCCTCACTTTATCCCTCATCTTCTACGTGCCACTCTTTAGTCTTCCTTCCATATATTGCATTTTTTAGATTCCCTTAGGAACTTTTTCCCTGACACATCCCCAGATTTGAGCTGCCTGTGAGCAGGAGTCAGTCAGGCTCTGGTCATGCTGAACTGCCAACCTCTGGTCTTTATGTCTCTGCAGCTGAGGAAAGTTTGGTTGGAGGAAAGGATATGGAAAATGGTCTAGCCTGGGAAAATGGAGGTAGGAGTAACAAAGCAAATGTCCTAACACCACTTGTTAGCAGCTGCTGAATGGGCTGGAGAGGAAGGAAGGAAATATGTGGTATTAGAGGGTATTGATCCATTGGGAGACAGATGCAAACAAGTAGCAAATGTTAGAAATCCAGACACTCTTCCCCTTTATCTGTATGAGCAGCCACTTGCCACTGATACATGTTACAGCAAGAATGCTCATGTGGAAAATAAGAGGGATTCTTCAATTCCCCATTTCTTTTTCTGATTTTTTTTTTGCTGGTTTTAACTGTTCTCTTTTTCTAGTCCCAGTGGCTCCCTAAGCAGATTTTAAGGTATCAGTAGAGATCTGACACTACTTATGTCTCTCTTAATGAGCCCATTGATTTAGTAATCCAGCAAAGAGCATCTCTCCCATTTCCTGGTACTGTAATGCACTGAAGACTTTAACTGTGCAGTAGCACACCTAATCATGTAAAAACAAAATGCTGTGTTCAAAGTAACTTTTCAGGTAGTGGGCCTGTTTTCCCTATGGACACATTATTGCTCTGGGCCTCCCTGCACTCCTTAAATTCTAGATCCTGGCAAGGTAATTATCTATTGCTTTCTAAAAGCCTGCTGACTTTCTCCCATTACCAGCTGGGGCCTAGATGCAGGCACTGTGCCAGCCAAAGTCTTGCAATTTACATTCACAGTGATTTAGATTCACTGCTTATCATTAGGAAGACCAACAAGTTTTAAATTGATGTAGCATCTTTGAGCCCCATGAATTATATATGCATATGTACAATTAACAGTGGTACTCAAATGGTCTTAAAGGTCTTTTCTGACCTGAACAATTCTAGGCACCTATAGTATAAGTGGTGGGTGAAATACAACCACAGAGAATGCTAACAAAAAACAACAACAACAAAAAAGGTAAAGAACTTCAGTAGAAAAAAGAGCAGTTTTGTGTCAGTTTTCTGGCTTAAAACTGAGCATATCCTGCTTATGTTGGGAGGACTGCTCCTGACTCTGGAGTCACTGAAGCTTCACAGGAATGAAGCATGAAGTGAAAAACTCCTGCAGAGATGTTCAAACACCCCTGTCCTGTCACCCTGTGCCCAGTGCTCCCATTCAGCACGTGAGACAGCCTTGAAATACCAAAACTGGGGCTTCTGTCAAAATGAGGTACAAGATGGTTTGCTACCTGTCATTCCCATCACTAATTCATACCTGATGAAGCCTAAGATGTTATTCAGTATTCATTCTGTGCCACAGCCTGCAGTCTTTGGGGCAGCTGAGAGCCCTTGCCTGGTGTAATGCCTGAGGAGAAGGCAGGGTGAGGCTCTGCAGAAGGTTTGTAATTCCGCCGATCCTGCTGTTCCACAGCTGCGGGGTGCCCCTGAGCCTCTGCAGGGATCCAGGCTGGGACAGGACGGTGGCGCCCGTGGGTCACTGGAGAAGGCACTGTGTCGGAAAGGAGCAAAGCCCTGGCTTCCTGAGGATCACAGCACAGGTCAGTGCTGGAGCCAAGGATGAGAGCTGGACCAGCAGTCTGTGACAGTGACCTTTAATAGGCAGCTCAAAAGAGCTGTAGGATATGTCCAGGAAACAAGCCTTCATGACAAAGTCCTTAATTGCTATTAAAAAATGTATACCTATAAATGCTACATTCTTCATATTACCCTTTTTTGAATAATTTTTTAATATAGTGTTTCTTGTCTGGTTTTCTTCATTCATACTCAATCTAAACATTAAAAAAAAATCCACCTTGGAGAACAGACCCTTTTTGATATCCCCTTCAGCTAGAATAAAACCTGCTGGTGTGGCTGTGCCATGCAGCTCAGCATGGGAGCTCTTCCACCACATCAGATGCCCCTCAGGCTAAAAACAGGTCGGGGAGGGGGAATGCAGTAGGAACAGCTCTTCCATCAACAGCGGCTCAGCTGCCCCACGTCTGCATGTCATCAGGAGCTCCCTGCTGGCTCCGAGTCTCTCTGTGCTTTTAAATTAGAGCTCCTCATTTGTTTTCACTTTGCAAGGTGTCTGTCAGTCGTTCTTCCTCCTTGCTAAGCATACAGAGTTATGACATTTTTCACTGTCAGAAGCAGACTTCCATTTCAGACCTACAGAGATTAAGGGAAGCCATAAAGAAATCCCTGCCATAATTCAGGGGACTGAAAAGCATGTCATAAGTTCATTATGAATCCGTAGATGTCTTCAGGTCAAAACAAAAGGATAAAAGAAAAAATTGGAATATTAGTCACTTCCAAAATTCAGTGCTGTACCATTTCCTTTTTGGAATGACTATCCATTTCCAGAGGTACTTCAAGATTCTTAAATAATGTTTTTTAAAGTGCAAAAAGTATTGAAACCAAATGTATAGAAAAAAAATCAATTTGTCAAAACATTTCCCAAGTAGTAATTTCAGGTTGATTTCAAATCACTTTCCTCCACTAACAGTTGGATTTTAAGCTGGCTGAAAAACAAGCTGACAGTCCACTCTTTCTGTCATAGCCACACATATTGACACAAAAAGAAAGAAGGCACAATAAGCTGTCTGTTCCGTACAGCTGTGAGGCACTAAGTCACCTCTCTTCTGCCTTTTGTATCTCTGAGTCTCCTTCCATTGGACCCAAGGACTGTAAGAAGAATCCAGAAGAACTGGTGAAATACAAAGGATTGGTGAAATGAAAGTACAAAAATAAAGAATTTCAGTTGGGTGGCCAACCCTTACTTGTTAGCATTTTTACCCATTTTTTTTTCCCAAGATACATGATCAGGGTTTGCTCTTTCAAATTTCGAAAGTATGCCTGGCTCTTTGTATTTGAATTTTCTCAGGATCATTTGGTATTCTCTCTCTTTTATCAAGTTTCTTTTGTGTAAAAAGCAGAAATATGACCAAGTAATGGGGAAACTCATGACGTGGTACCACTGCTGGAGGCACAGTCAAGGTGAGGAACTTGCACCTCTGGGTCAAGGTTCTGGTCTGTCTCCGTCTCTGTGGTTTCTGGGTGCTGGGCAAATTTACAGACTGTACTCTGTAAAATGTAACTCACTCCTCCTCCTCCAGCCAATATCTTGGCTTCTGCCTCATCTGTCCTCTCCTCTGTCTCTGGCAGAAGGCAGAAGAGACCTGTAAGTTGAATGATGTGCTCGCTCATATTGCTCTTATTGAACACTTCTGATTCTGAATGCAAATGGCACTTTTATACATGAACAGGACTAAATTCACTGGATAAATTATTCACAACAGATAATTCAACCTGCTCTCATGGGAGAGTGCAATGAATGTCTGATGATGTTAGAAAAACACCCAAACCTACAACTAATTCTTCCAGCCAGGGAAGTCAATGGCAAAGCCTTTTACTGACTTCAAAGGGAGCTCCATGCCAGTGGGCCCACACACGACTTCTCTTTAGGGGTTCTCACTCGCATTTAGAGCTTAAACCCAGACAAGTGTTTCTGCTTTGAGGAGCCCAGACTAGTGCTGTATGGCACAGCTGGGCTGCCAGGGCACAGGCACTATTACAGCTCTGGGTGAGAGCAGGTCTGCTCTGAGCTGAAATAACCCAGCTGAGCATTCAGCAAGTCTGGAGCCCAGGGCTGGTTATTTTGGTCAGGGTTGTCTAAATTAGAGAAAATGACACAGAGAGGTGACCTCTCTGTTCTCCTCAGCACCCTGAGAAGGCAAAGTGGAGAGGGAGGTGTTGAGCTCTTTTCCATGGTATCCAGTGACAGGATGCATGGGAATGATTCAAAGCTGCACCAGGGGAGGTTCAGACTGGACACTAGGATGCATTTCTTTACTGAGAGGGTGGTGAACACTCCAACAGGCTTTCTAAAGAGATGGTTGGTGCCCCAAGTCTGTCAGTGTTTAAGAGGCATTTGGACAGCAGGTGCTTTAGGCCTTTAGGTCAGGCAGTTGGGCTGGATGACTGTTGTGTACGTTCCTCCCAACTGCTCTGCTCTGCTCTATTCCGTTCCATTCTCACCTGGGATAGATTTGCAGCCAGGTAGGAGTTTCAGAGTGACACCAGCCACCTTGATGTGACTGGACCGTTGGCCATCATCGCTGGTGGGAATTTGACATGGACATTATTTGAGTGCCATGACTGTGCACAGTGGCTGCAGGGGCCGGGAGAAGGTTTGCGTGGGGGCTGCCACCGTGCTCCCTGCTCCATGGCAGGGGAGGCGACTGGGGAGAAGGCTGGGCTGTGCCCCAGCTTGTGCCACAGCTGGTCGTCGGCAGTGGGCACATGTGGCCCCGGGCACTGCGGAGAAAGAGGGACACGGGGGCGGTGGGAGTCGTCCTGGTGAAGTGGGAGATGGGAAAGCAAGGGGAGCGGAGAGAACTTAGCATCCTTTTCCTCTGCCCCCAGGAGTATTTACGTACCGGGTTCTGTCTGCGTGTCCCATTTTCCCACCCGTCTGTCCCTGCCGTGTGGTGCACTGGCACCTGCAGACCGCCACCACCCCCCGGCCACCCCGGCCCCCTCTTTCTGTGGGCGCTGCGAGCGCTTCGCTGCATCCCCCAGCCCACGGCTTCAGCCACGCAACGCCCGCGGTCCGGAGCGCGCTGCGACCGTGCCGCCGGGACACGGCGGCGATGCAAAACGCCGTCACAAATAAAAACCGAGCTCTGCCCGCCCGGGCGCGGCATCCTCGCGGGGCACCCGAGAGCCCGGCCGTGCGTGGGAGAGGCGGCGGGCGGCGGCCAGGGGCCGCGTTATGTAAGGGCGGCGGGGCGGGCGGCGCTGCGGCGGCGCGGGGCGGCTCGGAACGGGCGGCGGGGCCGCGGCGGCGGCGGGGGAAAGCGGCTTATCCCCCTCCTTCCCTCCCTCCTTCCCTGCCTCCCTGCCTGCCTCCCTCCCTCCGCCGGGTTGCCATGGAGACGGGCGGGCGGCGGCGGCGGGGCTGTCACTGAGGGATCGCACCGCGCTCCGCGGCGGAGGGGAAGCCGCGGCGGCCGCGGCTGCAGCGGCAGAGGCAGAAATGGACTCGCACTGCGACTGTGTCGAGCCCCCGGCCGCCGAGCAGCCGTCGGGGAGGATTAACAAAACCGCTTTCAAGCTTTTCAGGAGGAGGAAGTCCGGGGGAACCATGCCGAGCATCTTCGGGATGCGGAGCAGAGGAGGGGAGGGTAAGGGCGCCGGCAAGCCGGGGATGGTGCGGAGCCGGACGCACGACGGCTTGGCCGACGCCGTGCTGGAGAGCAGCAAGAAGGAGGAACCGGGCGGCGGCGAGGCGCCGAGCCGCGAGGCGCAGGAGCGGCCGGCCGGCAGCCCCGGCGGCCCCGCCGGCAGCGCGGTGGCCAAGTCGCACAGCTTCTTCTCGCTGCTGAGGAAGAACGGCAGGCAGGCGGAGGGCGCGGAGCCGCGGGCCGGCGGCAGACAAAAGAAGGGGCTGAAGGGGATCTTCAGCAGCATGCGGTGGCACAAAAAGGACAAAATCGGCAAGGAGGAGAGGGGGGAAACCTCGGACATCCCGTCCGGCCTTATAATGCCGGGCTCCCTGACCGCCAGCCTGGAGTGCATCAAGGAGGAGACGCCGAAACCTTTGTCTGAGAGCCCGAGCGGCGCGGGAGTCGCCGGGCCGGAGCCGCCGCGGGAGAAGCGCAGCGGCGAGGCGCACGCCGCGGCCGAGGAGCCCCAGGCGGGCGGCGCGGAGCCGCGGGCCAGCAGCCCCCCGGCCCGGGAGGAGCCGCCCGCCGCCGCCGTGCGGCCACCCGAGGAGCTCAGCCGCGAGCGACCGGAGCCGGCCGCCGGAGAGGTTGGGACTGCGAAGGATGCGGCGATAACAGGTGACATTCCAATAACGACTATCCCCCCTGTTGAACCTCACTGTGATAGCGGTCAAGAGACGGCAGCCGCCCCTGACCCTTCCTCTGTTGATCCACCCTCAGAGCAATCGATTGATCGTATTTGTTTGATGTTTGCTGACGTGACTTCACTGAAAAGCTTTGACTCTCTTACAGGCTGCGGAGATATTATTGCGGACCATGAGGAGGATGTGGGCGGCGGGAGTGGCGTCTGCGAGAAGAGCACCCCCGGGCCCAGCAAGCTGGGGGCCACCAAGAAGCACCCCACCATGGTGGCCTACCAGGGAGGAGGGGAGGAGATGGCCAGCCCCGACCAGGTGGATGACACCTGCCTGCAGGAGTTCTGGGATATGCTGTCACAGACGGACGAGACTAAGACGCAAGGAGGAGGAAGCGGAGGAGGGACAAAGAAGCCCGAGGGGTTGAAGGAAAGCCGAGGTACCGAGGGGGCCCAGAATAGGGTGGTGGTGAAACGTGGTGGTCTCCACCAGATTGCCATTCACCTGAACCACAAAGAGGAGCAGAAGAGCAGGGAAAAGGAGCAGCACGAGGGTGTCCCAAACAGCGATGAGGGCTACTGGGATTCCACCACCCCTGGTCCCGAGGAAGATAGTTCCACAAGCATCCAAAAGGAAACCCTTCCCAGGGATAGCTACAGTGGGGATGCTCTCTATGACCTGTATGCTGAGCCGGATGAGAACCCACCAGCGGGGCCCACACATGAGGAAGTCCCCAGTGTGCCACGCTCCAAGCCCGTGTCTCCCATAACGACCGTGAGCTCACTAAAAACACCCTCCAGCGCCGCCAAGGACTCCAAGATACCCATCAGCATTAAACACCTTTCGTCATCACATCCTGCTAGCCATGGAGCAGATGCCAGTAACAGCCATCACGTCGCACACCATCACCTGGCCAAAAGTGAGATGCACAGAACAAAAATCCCCGTCTCCAAAGTCCTGGTACGCCGCGTCAGTAACAGGGGCGCAGCGGGGTCAGTAACGGGGACAACTGTGAAAACTGCCACGTACCAGGACAGTGCCAAAAAGTAGTTGGGTAAGAACTGGAGGAAAAGGCAGAGAACGAAGCCCCTTGTGGGAAAGTCTGCTTAGGAGACCACAGATAATGAATTAGTTTTGCATCACCTGAAGAAAGTCACCTAAAAGGCTTCCTTCACTGTACTCTGTGGGCCTGCACTTCTGAGTCTCTTCTTACTAGACTGTGTGGCTGAATACAAAAAGTCAACTTCTTTTTGAGCACTTTTTTTACATTTGTATCTTTTTTCTGCAATTAAACACTGGGGAGGTTCATTTTTACATGCCTTTCTGGAAGCAGGACTTGGATTATGACCATCCTTCCTTGTGCAAAGCAGTGTCATGAGTTCTTCAAGGGAACAGAGCTACAAAAGGAGCGACATGAGAGGTTCTCCTCCTATACATTTATCTTTTAATTGTTTCTCGGGGAGGAGTAAAGGCTGGGTGCCTGGCTGGCTCTGGAAAGGATGTTTGCTCCACAAGATGTTGGAAAAAATGCCAAGCAGAAAACAACCCACCTAACAGGTATTTGCCTGCTGTAAGAACGAGAACACTGCTCAGCAGCAGACTTGATTGACTTGTGTGCAGGAGATAAAACTAAGGAGTTAGGTGGACTCGTCTAACAGGAAAACACATTTTCGTTTGTCTGTCTGTCTGGTTGGTTTTGATCTGGTCTAATGTAAATGGGTAACAGAGACACCTGATGTAGGTTCAGATGTTTACATCAATACTTGTCCGATAATGCATACAATCAGGTTCAGGGAAACATTTTACTAAATGCCAATATATACACACTGTCCACATTTATACAATAACTTGCTCGCCATGTGTAAATATATACGTGTTTTAGCAGATTTTTTATTAAAAAAAAATTACCTGTCCTTATTATCTAGAGTTTAAGCAAGAGTTAGTTTTTATAGGTAGATAATTTTACAGTTCTAAAAGGATAGAACTTTGTGTAAGTACCTTAAATTAGAGAAAACTCTGGTTTGTATGGGCTCATGCATCCCCAGATAAGTAAGTCTGAAGTGCTGATTTTATTCCAGTGGCACATTCCATGGCTCAGAGCAGATGTTCTGACAGCACTGCCACTGCAAACCTCTATTTTCAGGGGTTTAGACAAAAGTTGCTCTGGGCTTAAACCTTACCGAGAAGGAACCCAGCAAAGAAACTTGTTTTTTAAGTATTATTTTTTAAAATATATAAAATTAGTTTTTGACTATTTAAAAAAAAAGTTTGGGTTCTCATTGCTTTTTATTTTCATTCTCAATAATGTCAGAATAATTTTATGTTAAGAGAGAAAAAAATATGGTAAGCTAGTGGTACATTAAATGGTCTGATCAGCTTGGATCTTAGGAAAAATGTATTAATGGCCATGACAATTTTTGAGTAGTGGCTACTGTACATGGGCATTGGCAACATTTCAAAGAAATATAATAGGGTTTTAATGTGCCTGAGGACATATTTTTATGATACACTGAAAAAGCTCTAAAAATCACTGAAGTCTAAAAGTAAATGTTATGTATTTACAAAATATTTTGATATAAGTATTTAATCATCAGACCACAGTTAAATATAAAATATATGCTCCAGCGTATCTAAAAAACAATATACATTTTAAAAATATACATTTCTATATTATGCAGAGAATCCTAAATTCACATCATTGAAACTAATGGGTCTGATCTTACATAGCAGTTGGTTTTATTTTCTCTTAAATCAAAAGGAAAAAAAGAGGAAAATAAATATACAGAATATACATTTGAAGGATATTAAGGTTGTAGGCAAACCATAAAAAGCCAGGAAATACCATAATAAGAATTGTATATATGTATATGCATGATTTGTGGTTCACTGGGGAAATGACCTTAGAGTCATGAAGGTGAAATTGGCATCCAGTTTTGAAATTGCTGCAGAATTTAATACCGACTTGCAGCATCCCAGTGAAAGTGTTAGCTTCCCTGACCAGCCCCTGTTTTCATGGTTTAAGAACCTTAATACACTTCAAAGAGGATTATTTTATGTTTTCTTCCTGACATGTAGGTGTGTGGTTCCCTGTGTGCCCACTCCCGCAGACATGTTGTACATATGCATGTGCAGTAAGGGCACAGCCCCTGGCAAGGTCCCTGTGCACACTCACACTCACACTCACAGCCTGGGGCCTGTGCTCCACATCTGCCTCCAAACACGCTGGCCATGGTTTCCTTTGCCTGAGAAAGGGATTTGCATTTGGTCTGACTCCACTCGTGCATCTTAGAAAGTCAAAGCTGAAACAACCTCGAAAGGATGTATGTACAGAACACAGAATATTATCCTGCTCCTCAGCCCTAAACATGACATTCCTTTTCCTGTTCTTTTGGTTTTGTTTGACTGTGAGGGATGCATCTTTCCTTGCATGACAACTCTGCAGAAAAATCATAATTCCCCATTTTGTTCTAAGGACAAATTGTGCACAGAGATTCTATAGGGTACTGGAAGTTGAGAGGGAGGAGGATGTGGTGGTAGTACCATAAAAACTGGAAACACTGAGTACAGGTAGTAGGAGTGGTGCATCTTTAAACCCATTAGGAGATACCAGCTGCCATCTCTACAGGACTTGTGTGTGTCAAATTGTTTATCATATGTGTTTTGTTTGCATTGTGGCATGTCTATATTGAAAAACCATTAGTGTGACACTAGACTAACTCCTTCTCACGTAACCACTAACACGAATCATCATTAAAATGCTTTGGCTTCCCTTCATTCTTCTCTCTCCTCCTTTGTTTTCTGCCACGTTTTTTCCTCCATACTCTGCATGGGGCAGCCTCCTCCTGGGCGCTAACCCCGGGAATGAGGAGCTCTGAGCTGGCGTGGGGCGTGGGTGGGAAGGCAGCTGCCCAGGCCAAGGTGCTCCATAGCCACTCCCTCAAGCTTTCTGTCACATACCCCCTCTAAGCAATTTTGCAAATCTCTCTGCAGTTTGTTTGGCTGCTTGCTATGTACATATTTTAAGGACAATCATATCCTTAAAAGGAGAATGGGAAAGTAACTGGTAGTAGGGCGTCAGTGTTTTGAATCATTGCGACATGCTGACGTTGATTCAGGGTAATGGTTGTGTGAGAGTAAAGATACAATTTCATGTTCAAATTACCTTTGTACTTCTAAAATTCACTTTTGTCTTTAAGCCATCTATGTTTTTTATTTCAAAAGGTAATAGAAGATCTAATATTTACCAGGGCTTTCAATTTTTCATGGAAATATATTTGTATAACTCCACACAATGCCTAAAACAATCATTGAAAGGGGGTTCAAAGGCTTTCTTTAGACCTATATATAATTTCTGAAAGATCCCTGTAAAATACTGTGAGACGCCTAAGAACAAACAGTTAATGGCTTGCTGGATTTAAAGGCTGAGACATAAAGAAGTAACAGTCCTGAGGCATTTTGTGGTCGCTTGTATTCTTATTTGTGTTACCCTGTTCAAGCATATATTTTCCTTGGCTTTGGTAGGTATTGAGGTAGAAATGGTGTTCTAAGTCCCAAAGATAACATTCCCAATGGTGTCATTGTTTTGATTTCCTTAAAGTATATTTTTCTTTATTTGTTTCATTTGTTATTTGGTGGTCTGAATGATGCTTTGTAATTATCAGCTGTATGTGGTTCATAAAGGATTTTATAGATCAGGACTTGGTATTTAGTTATGTGTACTCTTTGCACTTTCAGGTCCCTACTGGTAAATTTTGTATGTTCTTAGAGTTTTTCTATATATTGCATAGTGTTTTATAGCTATCTACAGTGATTTCAGTGGTATACACTCCTGTTCTTTATATCAGCACAAAAGATTTCCTTTCAGCAGCATGAAATTATGTTTTTGTGGACTTGTTTTGTCATGATAGGAGCTAAGTTTCCAGTACTAAATGTGTGGTCTGCAACAAACATAAAAGGTTTTATTTTCCATGTAGTGCATATGCATTTTGCTCTTGCCGGTAATAGGACTCAAACATTCGTAGTAGATTTCAGAGGAAATTCCATGACTAGAATAAGAAAAAACTATGATCAGTCTTATTCCATCAGTAACCAGCATTTTCTTCATCCACTGTGAATATCCTCACCACCATTCAGGGTAGTAGAGGATTGAATTTTAAAAATTACATGCATAGATGTACTCTATGATAATTAATTCACTGATTATTTTTTAATGAATCTTACAAAATTATTTATCTAAGCGAGTATTGCACCAAAGTCTTAAAACATCCGATACAGATGGTATTTTCAGTAAGATGCTATGAGTGCAGATGAGCCAAATTAACAGGCTTTGCTTAGCAAAGCAAAACCGTGTTGTTTCTTAAATTTGTAGTACTGACTGAGCTTGCAGATCAAAGGGAACCATTGATTCTGCTTCGTGGCCATGCACTGAGGTTTTTCTTTCCCTGCCCTAATGGACTACTTTCAGAAAAGGCTTTTCAGAAAGATAATGGTATGAAAGGGACAGATCACAGTAACAATAGCCACTTACAAGACAGATGGTTATCCAACAGCCACAACGGGGGATTCTAGGCAAGGTGGCCTGAAAATGTATTTTCGTAGTTACTGATATGAAAGGCTGGGGCTTCTGTCTTGAAAAACAAATTGACACCAACTCAAAGACAATGCAGAAATGAGTCTTGGCAGAGTTCACACATGACAGCTTCTGCAGGGTTTGATTTTGCTTTTCATTTTGTCTTTTCTTCCCCCCACCCCCCTTTGTTTATGTTTTTATTATGGTGACATAACCCCACGTGTCCAAGCAAAACTGCACAACAAATGACTCTTCTGAGATTCAATGCTAAGATCACACTGCCAGTTGTCCCCAGTGGCCTGGGATGGGTTCCTGCTGAACATCCCTCCCTTGCACTGAGGGATGGGAGGGATGGGATGATAGGATTCCCTTGTGCTGAGTCCATATGCTGTTTACTGTGAGCAGGACGTATCAGTCTGTCTTGCTGTTTGTTTTCAGGGGACAATTTATTTTTAATTTAGCTCATAGGAATTTTTTAGTCATCATTAGTTCATACCTTGTCTTCCTTGTGAGCATCTCGGGTAGGAACATTCAGCACTAATTTGGTGTTTCCTACGTCCATTTCATGTAGAGAGAAATGGAAGAACTTGTCATATGCAAAGGAATAATAGCTATAACCACTTGAGCCACATCATGGGGGCCTTGATTCCTGCAAAAGCAGGTTGTTAAAACTCTTCTTGCCTTAGAAGGCTTCTCCACCCCGAACAGTGAGTACTATTGCCTAGGATGTTTTGGGGTTTTTTCCTGTATGTCTCTCATTTCAGCTCAGCCATACTGCAGTTGCTTGGGAAACAGATTTTTGATCTAGCCTTCCAGCACCAGAAAAGACGAGCTGCTGCCACTCTGCCTCCTCTTCAGGAGGCTCTTTGTTTCTACTTCTTGGTCTTGAAAAAATTAAACCCCCTCAGAATAAGTGCAAAGATATTTAAAATGGAGATGTCTGCTGTGTGATCTCATACATATGGGTGAGAATGTTAAGTGATATTTTGCATAGCATGGAATACATTCCTCCACTTTCCTGTTGTGAACAATTTAGTAAATGTAGCAAGGAAGCAGGTCATTCTTGAAGGAAAGTCCAGGAGCTGTTTGTTATGCAGACTGTGCCCAGATTTTATCTTTGCTTTCCTTTTTCCTTTCTGCACATACTTAAATAAATAGAGCCAAAGTTGTAGTACAGAGAGGAAAAGGTTAAGCACCTCACAGGGCAAGGAATTTAAACTGCCAGGCTGAAAGGCTTCTTGTAGCAATGGCTAAAAGAAGATTGCTTTGCCTGCTTTGACATCACATTCAAGCAATGCTCTGCAATAAAAGCTAATCCTGCTATGGCCACAAAGTTAGGAAACTGGCATTTGCCAACAGGACAATCTCCTGCCAGGATCCAGTTCTGCTGTGGCAAAGCTTCCACTGACTCCAGTAAGAACTGGCAGAAGTCCTTAATCTCTTAATCCTAAGGAAATAAGTATTTCTTAAACAAGTCTTCCTTTTTTTTTTTTTAAGATTAACATTATTCAGGTGTTTGTGCAGTCTTTTACATTACTGTGGTAGTGTTTTCACTGATCTGAATGCAAAACATGTCTTTCCATTGTTTTTCATCCTAACAAGCTGCACTCCAGCACATAACTCCAGTGCTCAGCATGTTTAAATTACAGCTAACACAATCACTGCCTTCCTTAATTTAACTCTTGATGGCAAAACCAGGACCAGCTTCTTTCCAGAGCTCTAAACCCCCCACTTGTTTTGTCATTGTTCATGTTTTTGATATGGTAACTAATGAAGCCTCCCTTTAATTATTGCACAGCCACATTTTAACGTGTCATTAGGGAGAAGGTATGGGGGACTAAATGGTAAGATCTTTAATAGATTTTTATTATTTTGGAAGATGTTGCATCAAAACTGTTGCTAAATCAGTGTCAGGTTGTTTCCATGGGCTTTTTATGCAGATGCATTTGAAGCTTTGAACATAATGTGCTTGTAAAAGAAAATTGGTTGTATCTGCTTTGAATTAAGGCTGACCTTAAAATGTAATTCTTGGTTAATGGCAGCAGAGGAGAAGGTGTGTCCCAACTCACCTGCAGCCTGTGGACTGCAAGGCACCCCAAGTCACCAGCAGAATTTGCTGTGTGACCTCGCCCTGTGTTGCCAGCAGAGGGGTGCAAGGTGTTGCCATGTGGAGGTGTCAGCCCTGGGCAGCAGCAGGAAAAGGCAGGGTGATGGTGCTGGGGTGGGAGGACTCAGAGGGCATCTAGGAGGTGGGCTGAAAGCAAGGCCTGGACCGCTTGTCCTTGTGGAAAAAGAGTAACACATATGCCTAAAACCCCTGTATCCTTTCTTTCTTGCACTGATGCTTGGGTTCATGAGTCACACTGGGTGAGAAGCCAGTGTGAGCTTGTGTGTGCTGAAGCCAGTGCTCCTGCAGGTGGACTGCTGAGTGACTGCTCTCATCAACACCTGAGCAGTGCCCAGTGTCTTACTTTCTAAAGGCAGTTTCAGCACAGAAACATCCACAAACCCCCTGTAGCCCAGCACTGGCCTATGGCATCTCACTGCTCTTCCACCCTCATTTTGCCAGGAAGATGCAAGGACCCAAAGCCCTAGTCAGAGTGGTGAGCTCTGGCTGCACCCTTGCAGCCCAAGGACAAGTGGGGAGGCAGTGTAAGACACAGTGCAGCAGCACCAAGTGCTAAGCAACATTATCCTGCTTTTCTAAAGGGGGAGCAAGACTTAAGCTGTTGCTTTTTCATGAAATTAAAATAAATCCTCTACCATGGGTGAAATTTTAACAGCTAGACAATGACTCATTCCACCAGTATTCTATCTGATATCAGTGGATCTGTAAGTGCTGTTGGTTTTTATTGAGTGAAGATCCCATAACTTGGCTCCATCTGAATTTTCCCTGCTCTGGTGTTGAAGCCTGGTGTTGAGGTCCTGTTGAAATGGGAGATGAGGTATGAATGTGGGTGATGGAAAATACAATAAACCCAGAAAATACAACATGGTTTTAGTCTTTAACGGCAGCCCAACTCAGCTTAAACATCATGGCGTGCCTGAGAAAGGGATAGCAGGGACTGCATCAGACAAAGCAATGCTCTTGGTGTTTCCTGCCTGCTGAAGGGGACATGTGTGTCCTGTTAGAGGTCACTCAGCCTGTTTCTGTAAGATGTGATATAGCTGACAGATTACAATAATTACAGTTAATTACAACATTTCCTTGTATTTTTTGTGTCAGCCACCTCCTGTAAGGTAGCATACAACCTATTTGAGATAATGAGTGAGTAAAGCCAGAACTCCCTGCTCTTCTCATCTAAAAGGTTTGGTAATGATCTGGTGGGCCTGTGTGCACCAACTTTTTCTTAAAGAAAGCTCACAACATTCCGGGAGGCTGTTTTATAACAGACTGTTAGACACACTCTGCTTCTTTCCACCTCTACAAACTTTTATGAGTACATGTCTCCTCGAACCACTGTATTCTTAATGTATTTACAACCTAACTGATAGCAATAGGTGTCTTTCTTCCCTGGCAGTTCACAAGGATATACTAATCAGTGTTTGTTATATTTTTAATTCTGTAAATATTTATTTTGGTACTCTGTGTATTTATTGGCACTGATTCTGGTGTTTGCTTATGTGTCATTGTAAATGTTGATGGTTTCAATAGTCTTGCTTCTAATGAATGTAAGGAACTCAGACTAACTGCACTTTTCTTCCATTCAAAAATCTTAACAGTGAAAAATATTCCCACTGTCATGTGTTATAATGAAAACAGTCAATAAAATCAGTTGTCACTTTTCATTGATGAATGTGAAGGTTACTTTTTGATGTTCAAATCAGAGCCAATCTATCGAGCGCCCTGGAAAATGCTAGGCTTTTCAAAGCAGGACATTGGGGAGTTATGTCACCAAAACAGCATAAAAGAGAATACTTGGGCATCTGTGCAATTTCATTTTTATGTAGAAATGCCTTTAGCAGTTTTACTAATAACATCATACTGAATTTGTTAGTTAAAGGAGGACTTTCAGAAATGAGAGTTTTGGTCTTCTGGTCTCCTGTTTCATCAGCATGTGGGTTTTGTTTGGTTTTGGAAATTCTTTTTGTCCTTTTAAACCACTTACACAATGAAATGGACAGAGCTTTTATTTTGTTTTTCAAATCAGCTTTGTTTTCTGATTCTTCTGGTTGAGAAGCAAGTGGGGAAGCTTGTTCTTTTGGCACAAATTGACTTTGGAGTTGCAGTTTTGGTGTGACAGAAAATGCAGTCTGCAGTAAGCTACATTTCCCACCTTTAAAACGTCTCTTCCTTATTGTGACTATTAAATTACATTTATTAGAACCTCTGGTTTGCAACCTTCTCTAAATTTCTTGCATTTTGAACGTGCATAAAGCATTTGCATCAGTCAAGTTTTAATCCTTAGGTTTATTTACTTTGCTGAGCTAAGTAGCACTGCCTTGCTGAAGGTTCTCCCATGGAATATACTGAGCCAGCCAGAGGAAGAACTGGAATAAAATCTGCTCAATAGTTTTTGAGGAACAACAAAGCAAAAGGTGTGAAAAGCTCGTTAATGCTAGTAAGGAGCAGGACACAGTGACACAATTGATCCTGTGCTCACAAAAGCATAACTCCTCTTTCTAATAGTTGGAACGAGGCTGAAGAAATGTTTTTCTGGTGATTTAGTGCACAAACATTTTTACATGCAGGCCTTCTCAGTCTGTGTCCCCTATTGCATGTTACTGTCTTTTATCCTATGCATCTGAAAGCAGAAGAGCTGTGGTTTAAATTTGCTACCACACAGATTGCCTGGTGATTACCTTGCTTTTGTCCAAGTAGAGCTACTGGGATACTGGGGGACAAAGGGGTTTCAATGAAGTGCAGGGCAAATGTACAGCAACGTCGTGAACCTTGATAACTGTAGATCTGTGTGATGCAGCTGTTGACACCTTCCACAAACCCAGATGACAGTAACCTGGCAGATCCACTGTGATAGAAAAAAAAAAAAAAGAAAAAAAAAAAAAGAAAAATCTTCAATCAAGACTTCACCCAGATTTTTTTTTTTAAATCAAAATTAAGTTTCTAATATTGAGCGAAAAGTCCCTTCCTGATTCAAACCAAAATCAATCATTCCCAACAATATATCTCTATGACTTTCAAAGTCATCTTACTGGAAAATTGTTTGAAATCTCTGGAAATCTCGCTGTGACCCATACATTGAAGGTGAATGCTCCAAAATCTATCAAGCAACAAGGAGAAGATAATATTCTTGACTCTGAATAATTGGTAAGGAGTGTTGGCAAGTCTAATGGACCAGTCAACTGACCATGAGTAAGTACTAGTCTAATTTTAAAATCTTTCTCTTGAATCATGGTATTTTTCCCTTCCAAAGTCATTGTACAGGAGCTGTTTACTAGGAGCTCACATTCAGCAGATGCCTGCTCTACCTACCACATTGCATGTCTGCTTCCAATTAAAACCATTCCACAGTGCCCTGAGGGGCTGGGGAAGAGGCTCCAAAGTTCTTCAAAGGATTATTTCAGCAGCCATGGATGCTCCTATGGGAGCTGAGGACCAGGAAACTGCTTCATCTCCAATGACATCACTGTTTATGCTCTGCAAAGACCCTTAGCACTTGGATCAGGTGTTCACTTAGACCTTGGGAACAGATCTCCTGTTCTGACTAATGAAGAAGACTTGTCCTTGATCGTTACATGTATATTTTCCAGCTTATTTTCCAGCTTAAATGCAATGAGTTTCTTAATTACAACTCCCTGCAGCTACTAAAAGACTAACAAATGACCTATCTTGATGCTTCATCCTTATGCAAAGTCCCCAGAAAGTGCCTCTGTGCAGCACTCCCAGGTAAATGTCAGGGGAAAGGTGACCTTGAGCAAAGGGTGCCACCAGGGAGGGGAGGGAGGGCTTGTGATGGAGCACTGTCCTGGACCAGGAAGGTCGGAGTCCTTCTTCCACTGCTTCCTTTCCCAACTCACAGAAGTCTGCAGGTGCCACATTTTAAAGTAGCATCCACGAAATCAGCTGCACTCCATGGTGTTGCTGCTCAGAACCTGTGGTCTGAAGTTTTATGATCCAATTTCTCTATCACTTAAGTGCTTGCACTGGGCAGGCTCAAAAGCACTGCATGGCTGAGTCTGCTCTCCCAGGAGTCACAGATAGGCTCTTGCTCTGGCCTCATCAGACTTCTGCTGGTGTCACTTGAAACTCCTAAGTCCCTTGGACAGAGGAGAGACTTGAATAAAGATTCTCTGGGTTCTTGAATGAGCAGAGGTTGCCTGGGTAGAATCATGGTGGTGATGGGAGAGGTTGAGGCAGTAAACCTGGGGCAGCCAGAAGCCTCGCAGGCAGCAGTGTCCTCTTTTGCTTCACAGGGAGATGGTTGCCTCCAGGGAACTGATGTGGCTCAATGTGCTTCAAGCGCATATTCAGTTTTAGGCTAGCGTGGGAACAAATGGTGCTGAGCTCCTTGCATGGAGCTGGGAACATGCAGGGTAACATGAGGTATGTAAAGAAAGCAGAAATCTCATGACCAAACAGTATTTTAAGGACAGAAATTATATATGTCATGTAAAGCAAATGTGTTTCATTCCTGCCCTGACTTCATTTATTCACCTGTAAAGACAAAAACACAGCCTAATTTTGCAAGGAAATACATTTGAATAAATAAAGGTAAATATGTCTTAGTAAATATGAGCAGGGAAAAACCTCCTTTTGACTATGGTTGTGAAGACACTCATCACAATCTAAACTGAACGTGAAAAAATCATCTGCTTTACTAAAGTAATGCAGAGGATCTGAAAAACATTGAAAACAAACAAAAGGATTGTTCCGAGTAGTTCTTAAGGAAAAATAGAAACCGATAAGGATTTGGCTAGGTTTGGTCTATCTTTACAGTTGGGATATATTGAATCTACATCTGTCTTTCTCTGACTTTCTACCTCTCACATTCTGCATGAATAGATTTTGTTTACTGACAGATAACAAATTACACAAAAGTGCAGCATTTATAGTGAAGAAATCACCCCTGCTACTCCTTTTCTTAGAGATGACTTTTTCCCCCTGTTAACTAATTATGTTTTTGATCTTCCCGATTAGACCACATCCAGTCATTATCACACCAGATTTAGTGTCTGATTATGCAGCTGCTGCATCTGAACAGCTCCATTCAAATCAGTAAGAAATGCTTCTATGCAGCAACTGCAGAAATCGTGCTTGAATCCTTTGCCTTCTCAGGGGCTTAACATATTTATGTCTATCATCACTACATGTTGTTAAATTTCCCTGTGTTTTTTTTCCCTGGAGTCTGATAGAAAACACCATAAATCCGCATGTTTTATGGAAAAACAGTTGGACGAGAAAACAGAGACAAGTTAACTTGTCTATGCCAGATCTTAATTCTTTCTCAAGATGTAACATATTCAGCCCCATTTGAAATAAATGACTGTATCAGAAAACAAAACAGACATCAGAGCACAAGCAGAAAGGCAAATGTCAGCCCCTGGCTCTGAAATAACTGGGGTCCTCAGTCCGAGCTATGAAACCTTACATTTCTGCCTCAGCGCAGGCAAACACACAGCACTATTTATAGCTCCGTCTTTTACTACCCTTCTGGTAGAATAGGCTTCATCGGAGGATTTACATGGCTAACCAAAAGCAAAAGCCTTTTGTCCTTCATTTCCATAAGAGAAGGCCAGTGTTAAGCTGGTGTTCATTGGGCTGAATTACAGAAAATATCAGTTACTAGAAAACCAGTTACTAATTCAAAGGCATCTGTTACCATGGCATAGGCCTTCTCTTCTCTCTCCATGCCCCAGATTTAGCACCAATGATGGGAGCTTAGAGAAAGCTCAAAAAGAACGGTTCTTACCTCTGGAAAAAAAGAAGCATAGTTGAGGAAGACCACATGTTTTCATGGCAACTGAGGAGTAAAGGGTTAAGACCTAGGAGATGGCTCTGAACCAATAAACAGCACAAAAGGCTCCTATTAGCAAATCAAGAGCCCAATGTGTTCCCATTTCCCCCCTTGTATCTTCAATTAAACCCTTTGGGCCACAAAGTTACTGTTCCTGCCAAGGACAACAATCAGCACGAGGTGATTATTTTAGATTCTGCTACATACCCTGAGGTCTTGGGAAAATGAAAACCACCCTTCCTTTCACCTTCAGATCTGATTTCCAGGGCAGGGCAGGCCCATCAGCTACTGCCCATCCCTCCATCATGCAGTGCCAGCTGCGAGCACCCAGGCTCCCCCCTGAGATGCCACTTTCTCACAGATGCCTGCTTCTTCCTGCCTTCCAGATGGCGGCAGCAAGGTTCTTAACAAGCTCCCCAATTTCTCTTTTCCCCTTGGGATTCCATTTCAGTGTTATCTTGTCACATCTGTTTTTTTCCACTTGGATGATGTGCAGGAGCTTCCTCCAGAGGTTACCAACCTGCGGCTCCTGTGGCCTGTCAGACCTCCCTGCTGCAGAAACACTCCCACCCAGCGAGGATCTCTAATGCTCTACTGTGCCCCAGCTGCCCAGCAGAGGCAAGGACCACTTTGCTGAGGTTTGTAGGCTGCTTGTTTCCTTGTCTTGTTCTGCATCACTGAACCTGCTCTTTCCTCCCTAGGGCTTTTCCTGAAGGCTTCTCCAGGCTCTCTGGCACTGTTGTGCGGCTGTTTAACATGGTTCAGGAAGGAGAATGGCTGCAGAACAGGGCAGAGAATTGGAATCAGGCTGTGATATCCTTTCACAGATGTCCTCCTGTGACCTTCAGTGCAGAACCACACCCCTTTGCTTTTTCCACCTCTAAGTGGGGATTGCCAGCCTTCCAGGGGAAAGGTTTCACGTGGCCAAATTCTTCAAATTTTGCACGACTGCAAGTGTTTGTTTAGGATGTCTTTGTACTCTGCTGTGAACTGCCAGCGGGATGAGAGCCTCTCCATGTTGTGTGTGCTGGAGCCACAGCCCCAGAGTGCCAAGAGACCAGACAGAAGGAAAGCATGGGCATCTGGAGAAACTGAGCCCACACTGAGGAAATGTGTCCAGGTGGAAAAGGCACTTGCAGGACCAAAGAATGCCTGAGTTTTAGTCCTGCCTCTTCCACTCCCCTGCTGCCTGCTTGCATGTGAACCAACGCACCTCCTTGCTGGGCATCTGCACAGCAAGTGTCATTTCCTGGAATACCTCCTGCTCCAGCTATTCAAGAGTGGTGAAGCAGATTAGCCCAGTCTGTGGCTGCTGTTTCTGTCCAAGCTTGTGCCAGCTCCAGGGATTGCTCTCCTCCATGACTCGAAGGTTTGACACAAGTTAGCTCCATGGTACCCTTCACCTGGAGAGCTCCGTGGGTGACGTGTGTGATAAGTTCCCACCTGTTGCCTTCCCCAACCATCCCCTTTTGAGTGGCTTTTACAGCACACTTCCAGTGAGGACCTGTGACACACAGAAGGGCTCCTGTGCTACACAAGCACTATGGCTCTCAGGCTCTGACCCTGCTCTCGGAGGTGATGGGTGAGATCTTCACACATTGCTTAGGCCAGAAGAGGACCAGATCTCTGCAGAGGGTTTTTGAACCCCTTGTGTGTTAGAAAAGCTACAGTGCTTACAAGGCATAACTTCAACTGCTGTACAATTTATAATTTCCTTTAATTTCTTGAAGCGTTCTAATTTTTACACTGTTGTGAAAGAATCTTTGTTTACAATGATTGCAAAGGGTAATATTTCCAGCATGGGTAACCATGGCAATGAGTAATTCTATTCTTAGGAACTGTGCCAGCTGCACGAAGGCCTTATAGTAGCACCCAAGCAGTTTGCTAATGAGAGAATTCTCATTTATTGTAGGAGAACGTTTTCCCATGTCCACAAGTTAGCCTGGTGGTTTCTTAAAAGCAAATCCTTTATCAGTAATACATGGGAAAAAAAAAACCACCAACAAACCAAAACAATCTAGTTACACAGCTCCTCTCACAAGTAACATTTTCATGTGCCTTTTTTCCCTTGGAAACTGTATTATAAGATAAATTTAAAAATGAAATCTATGGTATGCAATAGTATGCCTTGTTTTTGCTACCACCTTCTACAATAAGAATGAGCTTAGGATGCTCTAGAGCAGCAGTTTCTTGCAAAAAAGGACAACACCCTGTAAACTGACGCAAAAACATACAGGTTCTATCACTGGAGGAAGGACTTCAACTATTTTAAAATACTAGCTTTATACATAATTTTATCTGAGTAAAAATAATTTTATATTACTTATTAAAAATATATTACAGCTTGGAGTTTAATTACTTCAACACTAAAGCATTGAAATTGATTAAAATATTGTTCTTATACATGTGTGAACATGATTCCTATATTTGTAAAAAAGTATATAAAATAAGTAAAATATTTATTTTTGCTTGTTTCATTATTTAAATGCAATTTAAATTATTCTAAAAATAAATGTTCCAAATGGAATAGTTTTTCAGCTTATAGGGTTTAGGGTTTGTTCAGTAGAAGCCCTTAAAGAATAGCTAAACCATAGCTCCTGTCATTCCATGAAACATGGTCTCAGACTACAGAAGCAGCCAGGTGGAATAAAGCATCCTCTCCTGTTTTCAGAAAAACATTAATAACAATACCAAGTCTCTTACCCCAGATGAAAATCCTTAGGAAAGATTTATGGAGCAATTGTTGAATTGTGCAAAGTTGTTTGAAACACTTTTAACTTGAGGGTTTCTAGAAAAGCATTTCTCAGCCTTATGTCTTTGATCATACAGATGGTGAATGTGCCCAAATAAACAGCACAGCACAAGCCTTCAGGTTTTTTCATGTCACCAAGCAGATTGATCTCTTTTCTATGGTTGGTGAGTGATTTGGTGCCCTAATTAGTGGGCTCTGTTTTCACCAGCCTCTAAGTGACCTATATCTGCCCACAACCAGCTGTCGGGTGGCTCATGCAGTGCCCAGCCTCTCTCTCCCAAGGGCTCCTGATCATCACCCATTCCTGCTCTCCAGAAAACATCTTCTGCCCATGTCCCAAAGACAAAGCAAGACCCACCAGCTACATCTTCCCAACAAATTCAGTCTGGACTGACTTAAGAAAGACTCCTGCAACTTATGGTTCTGTTTGGCCTGGGATAGTTTGGTTCTTCTGTAGCTCAGTACGCCCCCACCTCTTTAGCATTTTAAAAACTAGGTCAGTTCTGACATGAAAACAGCCTGCAAAAGCCTTAGTGATTTTCCACCAGACTGTCACAAGTCAATGACCGATTTTTTTCTTCCACAGTTTCTTTTTCCAGCTAAGACTGATCAAATGATCAAGTTGCTTGTTTTTCCCTCTGCCCCCTGAAGCTGAAAATACTGATTTTGAGGAAACCTACAGCTCATTTGCTTCTCTCCCTCTATTTCCTGCCAGTATGGATGGACAGCCCCTGAGAGGGCTGGTCCTCCCAGCCCAGGCACCTTTGTGCCAGCAGGGCTCTTCCCCTGCTTCAGTCGGCACGGCAGCAGGGTGCCAGCCCCTGGGCAGCCAAGCCCAGCTTGGACACACGTGCCAGGGCATGGGCACTGCAAATGGATCTGCTACCTGCTGACTGGCAGCTTTCCTCCTGGATGTATGAAGCCATGCTGTCTCCTCTCCGTGCTTCCACTGGAAGTTTTGAGTTTTTTCAATGGGATGGTGACACAGGAATAATTTGTGTGTTTCTGTGCACTGACTCGATGAGCCCGGACAGACCCAATGGCAAACTTGATGAATCCTGCAGAAATCGCCTAAAAGAGAACTGGTAGCTGACCTTGGGCTGCTGACCTGATCTAAACCCTACCTAGTAGTTGCTGCTATTTTCATGGCTGCCCCAGATAGCTGCCTGAAGGCAGGAATGCTCTATTTTTGGGTTTTGTTTTTTAATTTTTTATTAAAAGATGTACTGACAAAGAAAGCGCTACAGAAAGGGAGAAGCAAAAAAGCAGGGCAGGGGGCAGGGGAGAGAAAAAGTCACTTCATAGAGCTCTTCCAGATAGATGACAGATATCCAAGCCCAGGCTCCTTCTCAGAGGTTTAAATTCAGTGTGCACTTCTGAAGTTCCATGGAGTTACCCTTAATTTATCCTGGAGTGTAAGCAGTCCTAGCTGGCAGAGCTGCTGCAGTAGAGCAGGACAAATGATGAGGGAACAGGGACATTGCAGCAAGATTAGAAAATAAGTCTGTACTGAAAGGGGAGATTTAAACAAATTCATGCTGGGTTTAGAAGCTTGTGGTGGGACCAGTGTTTTGCACAGTGCTGTGGCCAAGCAAGCTGAGCTGGCATCCCTCCTTTTCACTTGCTGTGGGCAGCAGACCATGCAGAAACCCTCTCTCCCTTTCAGGTTGTCTATGGGGTGCCCAAAAAGCTCTGATGTGGGGTCTCGCACCACAGAGGGTTAAAGTGCTGTATTTTCTGAGGCAGTCCTGTGTTGATCCTTCTCTGTGGGCTGCAGTGGTTCTCATTAGAAGCAATTAATCTCCAGTGCTGTGCTCTCCTGTCAGCTCGTGCCGCTGTCATGGGTCAACTCATCCATAAGGAAGCAGCTGGGCATCCCACGCTGACCTCAGCATCTCCTCTGATGTCTCGCTTTTCTCTCATCCCTCACAGGTGGTTTGGGTAAATATGTACAGGGACATAATACCTTAATGACACTCACAGCTATAAGCCTCACAAATGAGGGAAACCTGGACAGCTTCTGCTGCTGCTGCAAATTGAAGTTTAAGACTGGATTAGAAGCAGTTTGAAAGATGTGAGCCATTCCACTGTGTCTGGGAGCTCTGCAATCACTCTGTGAGAGGGCTAAAGGGGAATCAGTGCACTGGTTTGGAAAGTGTTTTCTCATAGGTCTGTTCCTTAATATTAGTGCCAGCTGTAGATGATGTGAAACATTGCCTTACCTCTCCAGATACCTCTCCTCATAGCCAGACGTCACCCATCTTTGGCACCCCTATCACCATAGATGTTACTGCTCAGCCAGGTCAGAGGTATTTTCAACACCCTCCTACCACATGAGTCACACTGTGGCCTTTGTACAAACTCATTTTCTACTCAGGGCTATGGCTGGTGTAAAGCAGCTGGACCTAAGGGCTTCACTGCTGGTTTTACAGGTGGCACAGTCTGTCCCAGCAGCTCCCAGCACACAGGCTGCCTGTTGCAAGGCACCTGCCAGTAGCCAGCCAAGGACCATAGCAGGACTCAGTCTAAACTTTTTTCTCTCATCTAGTGATTGATGACCTGTAATGCAAATCACAAATGTCACCTGAGACATCACACTAATTTCTCCAACAAGTCTTAATTCTCCTGAACACCACAGAAACCCTCCACAAAACACGTGGGAGACATGGAAAGTATCTTTTGGGAAAATCTACTTGCCCTGGGACAAAAAAATTGATGCAAAACCACATGTCCTCATTTAACCTGCTCCACCAGAGACGCAGGGAATTGTGGTATCCACTGTTTGACTCGCCAGCCATGTCTTCAATTTCTCATTTCCACCAAGCAAAATTGGCTTTTTTTAGAGCCTGTGTTCACTCAGCTTGTAAGCCATCAAAGAACAACTGCATTAGATGTAAAGGCTACAGAAACTCAAGTATTAGGACCTTGTTGTATGACGAAGTAACTTTGCCAGCATTAGGAATCTGGCTGGAGGTGACCTGTGGCCATAGGAGCTTCCACCCCAGAGAACCTGAGGGAGGTGACTCAGTAGCTCCTGGCGTAGCTGTACCCTCTGTAAGAGCTAGGAGTGGTAACCCTAGACCAGCACCTACACAACCCCAGTTTGTCCTACATCCTACATTATTTCTTTGTCCACACAACTGTCTGCTGGTTGTCCAGTCTCATTTTAAGTTTTGATGCATTTCAAGTGCACTTTTGACAGAATTTCACACAGAATTAATCAATGCCACGTTAATGAAATACACTGCTGCCCTGCCATGCTGCCAGCACCAGCTCTGCTCCTGCTGCTGTTTCTGAGCTGAGCAGGAAGAGCACACATGCCACCGTGTCTCCTTGTCAAAGGCAGAAAAACATCCTTTTGTAGAAAACTATTTTGACTTGTAGCTGATTTGCTAAACACGTTCAAGCACTGAACACTTATTAACAAGTGTCCCTGCAGAGTGCAGGCAGCACCCACAGCCCAGGAGGAAGTGTCAGGGAAAGGTTTTGGCAGCGTTTCCTTCCTTGCCTGCAGCCAGGAGCCAGAGCCTGGGAGCTGGCTCTGGGCAGCTGGCACGGCAGGAGGGATGGCTGGCAGGGCAGACCGGCTCTGTGCTCAAGCTGCCGACTCCTGCTTAGCTCAGCCGGTCCCTCCCTGGCGGATGCTCCTCCCTGGGCCCGGCCATGCCGCTGCCGCTGCCCGAGGCCTGCACCGTGCGCCGAGCCAGCCCCTTCCCGCACACGCCCGGGGGTGTCAGCAGAGGAGGAAGCTTCCCAGGGCCGGGAGCAGTTCAAAGGCTTGTCCGGCAGAGGCTGCAGAGGGAGGTGCGCGGTGGAATTAATAATGGATTTTGCAATGAGGAAAAAAGAGTTTCTGAATATGGAAAAAAAATTGCTGATCTAGTTAAATCCTCCTTAGTTGGGGGCTCTTCTGCCTGCTTGTGGCTAAATTGTCACTCCTGCAGTTCGGGTACAGGTAGCAGTCCCGTGCAGTGTGTTTTGTGTTTAGGCTCAGTATTGAACATGGGGCTGGGAAGAGACTGAATCTTTCAGGCTGAATCTTCCCACTTGTTTTTTCAATTAGTGCAGGTCTTGCCATTATCTTCCAGCAGCTGTTGAGGAAGAGTCTGGAACGAATGATGACACTCTCCCGTTGTCCCTTGCAGCGGGATGATTTGCCATGATCCTGCCTGGCTGTTTGTGCTTTGCAAGCCCTGCAGAGGAGGGGGGGCAGCTCCCACCCCATGCTGCCCCCCCTGACAAGAGCGCCTCATGAGTGGGAGAGGCTTTGCTGAGGTGGGAGGCTGAGTGGTGGGCCCCGATGTGATGACTGCTCTGCCTGGTTGCTCTGCAGTGCTGTGGCTTCTCCCCAGCTTGCTGGAGGGAAACTGCCCTGCCAAGCCACAGGCAACCTTCTGGATTGCCAAAGGTGCAGTGCAGGAGTGCGGGGGAGGAGGATGCAAAGGAAGGCCATTGGGTGGAGGAAATACAACTATTTACCTCTCCTCTGCTAGTAAGTCTGCCTAAGTGCTGTGTCTCACCAAGAAGAGTCTGCTTGAATCAGTGGGTTATGCTGAAAAATCAATTGTAATGCAAATCCAAAAGAATGCAGCTCTCTGGTGGCACCCCAGGCACTGCCAGGTCTTTCTTGGCTTGCAGAAGCATGGATTTTACTTAATATCCATGCTGGGCCAAATTCTTCTCTCAGCTTAGGTCATTCTTGTCCAGTTATTCCTCAGACCACTTATTTTTCTTTCCCCTATAATCTCGACAGTCTTCCAAGAAGTGCTGAGCTTGTCTGGGATTTTTCTTTTGCCCCTCAGATGCTGGGTTATCTGGTTTTAGAGCTGAGGAGTGCTTCAGGGATCCTGCTGCAGTGAGCCTGCTGCAGACAGACTGCCCTGTGCTGTGCTCAGAGGCTGTAAATTTGCCTGAAAAACAAAAAAATTGGAGAAATGAGGGTAGCCTGGCCATTATCTGTTGATTTCCATTTTAAAGGAGCACCATAGACCAGGCAGTATTTCAGTGATGTAACCTAGTCCTGTACCCACAGGCAGAATTTGGCCCTCTGTATCCTGACACAGGAGGTGCAGGAAAGCTGTGGAAGTTCCATCAGGGGGAAGTGCATTAATTTCATGTTTTGAAATGTAATTCTCAGCATTAAAATGCATGAACAGAGATTTTACACTAAAATCGATGATTTCCTCTGAATTATTTTCTTTTGTGCCTTCTGCATTTTTAGCTTTTGTTAGTCATTTGATACACACCATTTTACAGCCTATCTTTTGTGCAGTCGCCTTTCAGCTGTCATGCTCTGATCACATTCAGCCTAGATGTATTGATCATTTGTTGTTTGCTTTGGTAGTTTTTTAATGAATATTTCATTTAATATTCAGCTTTACTTGCCATTTGTCAGCAAGATCAACATCCTGTTGAATTTCACTCTGGGCAACCTCGGTGCATCAGCTATGGCTCCTGTTTTGTTAAACAATAGCTGCAAAAGGCCATAGGATCATTTTTGTCAGTCATGTTTAAAAAGTGAAGACAACAGAGGTCTAAATTCAGACCATAATGGAAATTACCCTATTTTTTCTTTCCTTCTCAGGCTCTGACCCACTTTTTCCCCTATATCTCATCTTTAGTAAATGTCTTGAACTCCATCTAAGGGTGTCCTGTCAAGGGGAAGCAAGAATTATGTTTGCTTTCTTCCCTTGTTTATGCTGCATGGAGCAGGCCTAAGAGGTTTCTCTCTCTTTATCCAATAATATCCCCTTGCTTTCCTCTTATAATAACTCCAGGGCTTCTCCTAATAGACTTGCTGGATAACTGGCATAATAGAGATACATATGAAATCTGCTTTGCTGAGAGGAGTAACAGTTTTTCATTAAGACTATTCATGTTCTTTGGGGACTTTTATTCTGTTTCATTGAAATGCCTTCAAATGTGTAGGAGAAAATATATTAATGTTAAATGGTTGGATAATTCTGCCATCTTGCCCAGATAAGAGATGGGCAAGCACTATATGAGACATCCTGCCATTTCTTCAGCAAAATAGTGAAAGCCAAAGTTGATATTTTAAATATATTTTTCTTTTAGAGCTATAAGAAGCAGTCCAAATCCTCTTATGCCTTGTTTTTATACAGAAATAAAAGGACAAGCAAGAGCACAAGCCAATTTTTTTGTTTATTTGTTTTCCTTGGTAGGTCACTGCTAACAGAGCATTTTTTTTTTAAATCCCAGCAACTGCTACTGAATCCTGACCTGATTTGGAATATTTTCAAAGCACCCAAATAAAACCAGGTTGACAAAGCTGATTTCAGAGGCTGGTTTGCCTTTGGTTATCTCAGCCAGGATTGCCACAGGGGCAGGAGAAGCACCAGCAGACTGATCAGCCACTGGCTCTGCTTTCAAGAATACTTCATTACTCTGGAACAGCAGCATCAAATCCTATAAACTTCCTGACATGGCTGTGTGTTGGCCATGGCATTAGCAATTGCTTTACCTGAACAGTGACCTCCAGAAACACCTTTTCTCCTTCTCTTTTCCTCTTTGCATTTTCTTAAATTTCCTCTTTCCAACACCCATGGGCACCTTTAGTGCCTATAGCAGTGACCTTCCCTGCTGTTAGTTTCCTCTTCTGCACATTTCTGCCTGTTATTTCAAGGGGAATTGATGCTCTTTTGAAAGCCCTGGGAACTGACTTCCTTTTTTGTTACAGACACTGCAAATTTGCCATATTTCCCCCATAGCAGGGCTCCAGACCCACTTATTGTCAGTAATTTTTGCAGGATTGATTACTCCGAGAGAGAACGTATGAATAGGCGAATAAATTGACATTGACAACAGTCATAAACATCCTGGCTGTAAAATCCCCTGACATTTTTATAGCTTTTTTTTTCGGAGTTTGTAATTTAAACATGAAACGAGCTGTATTCAGATAGGAAGTGAGGAATGATGGTGAAAGAGGAAGAAGGATGGATGATCAAGGCATAGATCATTACAGTGATTAATTTAACAACATGTGCTTGTGTGGATGTGTTCCAGGGTTTTGTTGCACCACAGAAAGCAATCTCAAGTAGTTTTGGGATGCATATGAAGTTTTATTGCTCTTGCTAACCCATGTCTCTAAACCCTGGGTTTTGGGTTTTTTTAAAATCATGAATCTCACTAAATCAGAAATACAGAGAGAGCAGGTCATAGAATATTGATATATATTCTTTATATTCTGTATATTCTTCCTGTATTTCACTCCTGAGTTATTCCTCAAAAGTGAGTACTGCCAGTGTTGCTATTGCCTCCCCTCTGTAAATCATCCACTTCACAAAGGCTCTGCTCTTGAATTTGAGAAAAGAGATTTCCTCCCTGGAGGACCAGAATTTTATCCTCATCACAGAGCTTTTACTACTCTGTAATACACAGCAATCATCTAATATCTCTCTTCTTTATCCATAAAATGAAAGCATTAACATCCCCATCTGTCAAAGATTACATGTAAACATTCATTCCTCCCAGAGTGTCATGGAGATCCACATTCATTCCCTTTCATATAAGCACTGCTGCCTCTTCTTTCCTAACTCCTGATCCAGGGCAGCAGCCTTGAAGAACATTTCAGAAGATATTCACACTTTGGTGATTCATCCTCACATGAAGGTAAATACATACATAAGCATATACTTGCAGAGGGTTTCCACAAGCCATCATGTACTCAGTGTCTGAATAATATTTCAGAGCCATGAAAGGGAAGCTGATTTTAAGGAACCACAATAATTTCAAACTCAGGGGCTCTATCCCAGTAACAGGTCATATGCCTGCAGTCCTATGCTGTTTTCCCCAGACATTTTGGAATCTCTCAGCTCAAAATCTTGCTTGGTGTGTTTTCCATGATGGTTGTCAGGGGTCTATTAATTCTAGCAGCTCCAGGGAAAATTCTATCTGTGTCTTCCTGCAGCTACGCAGCATGTGATTTGTTCTCATCTACATAATCCATCTGTCCCCCAATCTGAGAGCCCCAGGTGCCAGGGAGCATGGGATCAGTGAGCTGCTCTGAAAGGCATGGACAATAACCTTGCATAATTCCTGGCTTTTTTTTCTTAGCATCTGATTAAATTAATGTGATTCTGTGTATGAGTCATGTAATGGGTGTCTCTTTTATGTACATCTTCTCAGCTGTGGCGCCTGTTTCTGAGACATGATGGAAATCAGTAAATGGAATTACAGGTGCTTGGCTCATCCTAAGATCTCATCTGAAGCAGTGTGATAATTCCTTGGTGTGTCCAGAAACCATACACAGTGCCTCTTTGCCTCTGAGTGTGGAGTAGGCTCTGGCCCATGATCCTCAATCCTCAATCCTCCAGGCCTCTCCATCCTGAAGACTTCATCAACAGCTAAACAAGATGCAGCCATCAGCTCAGACAGGGAAATCCCCAAGGGAGACTGTCCTGCTTGTTGGGATGCTGTGGGGAGGGGTCTGAGCACAGCAGCTCTAACACAGCTCCAGCCTTCCTGGATCCAGCCCTCTGTTACCTGTCACAGGAGCACTGGCAGCTTCCAGCAGATCTGCTCTAGTTCATAGGTCTGACTCTGCACTCAGATTTCCCCATCAGACTTCAAATACTGGACAAACCCATCTTTGTGATGTGGCATTTTTTGTACACTTTGTCATGTTTTTCTCCCAAATAATCTTGATTTATTGAGTGTACAAAGACCCATGTGGTATCTGATCCAAATGGTCTAGAGCGCCTCACATGCCCTATCCCCACCCCAGCAACATCTGGCTCTGGGTTAATTGTGGCAGGCATTTAATTAGACACTTAGAGTATATGTGTCCATGGATGAGTTCGCACTGTGGAAACTCTCCCCATGTTCCTCAGAGCCTGATGCTGCTGGATTATTTTTTTCTAATCTAAAAATTTGTGATTTTTGGATGTTTACATTAAGGTGGTAAGAGCTATAGGGGGACATAAGGCTGGGGACAAGTAGGAAAACATGAGAGCTTCCAGCATGTTGGAAATTAGGAAAATATGCACAGAGTTGCCCGGCAAAATTATGCCCATTGGAGAATGTTAAGGGTTTCCCTGCTAATATGTAGCCCACAAGGGTACTCTGTAAAAAGCAATCCAGACAAAAAGAAAGAGGATGTGTTCCCTAAGTTGACTGAAACTATTTTTGCTTCACTTTATCATTTTTTTGCAGTTGCTGCTGCTTTAAAATTCTTTCTTTCAGCAAGGACAAAATATGTTTCTTTTCCAAAAATTGTTTGTCTCCACTACAGTGTGTTTCCGCCCCACCTAGAATTTCAGAGTCTTATGCTTTGAGAGGATGGGGAGGACCCTGAGGCCAAGCTTTGCAGCAAATGAGTATTAACATCTTGCCTCATTGCTCACAGACTTTCTCTCTCAAGTGAGTGTGATGCTGCCTCACTGAAAGAGTTTTGAAGTCTTTGCTCTGGAGGCACTCTGGAATGGTTCTGATGTTGAAATGACCATGCTGTGTTGAAAATTTCCTTGCAGCTCACTCTCCTACCAGAGCAGGCATTACTGGTTGGTTGCCAGATTTGCACCTCACTGAGGTCTGCGCTAACCTTGTCTCTTCACTGCTTCAGCGCTGGAGGGAAAGAGATGCAAAGGAGACCAAAAGAACTAGCATAGGAGACAAACACCTGGCAATAATAGTTTGCAAGTGAAAAAGGCCTCTGAGGGAGCATACAATAATGGGAGTAGATCTGCATGAAGTAAGTAACAAATACAAAACACACCTTGCTATTAAGAAAGATGAAAAGCAGGTGAAATTTCATATGTGTGTGTGGGTTCTTCTCCCAATGCCTGTCTCTCCTGGGAGAAATGAGCCCTTGGAGCCATATGTGCTGGAGAATCCCCAGCTCACAGTTTCCTAGCTACAAGAACCAGCAAGGGATTTGGTTTGTAATCAAGCCTGTAGCTTGCAAGACTTCATTATCCATAAATGTCTGAATTTTTCTTGGTGAGAGGGAACTGTATCTCAGGCCCCTCAGAGCCTCCCTCATGATACATCCACCATGCACATGAGGCCACATGGGTCCATGTCCTTAGGAGGTCACTAGGCCATCAAGATATCAGTCTGCTAATGGACTGATTATCTCATGTGCCTCACAAGCAACACAGCTTCTGGTGCACAGCAGCAGGGCCACCTCCTCTCCATCACCCCCCGTGTCCACCAGCTTGCAACACACCAGCAAATCAGCTAACTGGGCTGATTTTGGGGTAGTTGTCAGGGTCAGGGTGCACTCCTGACAGCAGGAGAATTTGAGGAGCAAACAGCCATTTTTTTGGGCCACAAAGTCACTGCAAAGAGAGAAGACTGGCCTATTTCCAGAGGTGAAGAGGAAAGTGATTTTGAAAGGACAGGTTGGAGTCAGAAGAAGTGTTTGCAGCTCAGTGCTCTCTTCAATGGATTGTGTAGGTTTAAGGTATGTCTGCATAGCCCCATGACAGAGGGTTCACATGATACATATAGGAATTGTGATTCCAAATGCATTTCCAGAGTAAGCCAGCTGGTTCCCTCCAAGGTGAAACCCACCCCAAGGGTTGGCTGGACTCACCCATTTCCCTCAGAAGATCTGCCCCTGGGCAATATCACCTTGTGGTGGCAAACCTAGCACAGGGCTGTACGCTGCATCAGGATCTTCTGTTCCCCTCTTGTAGGGCAGAACACTCCCAAGTGTCCCCTTCCCACTTCTCCCATAGCTCCTGGTCACAGGTCACCTCTGCTCTGCTCTGGCCTTTCTTTGGAGAAATGCCAGGGAGTCCTGCAGGGCACAGTGTGGGCAGGAAGAGAGGAGTGGGACCTGGCTACATCCCTCCTACCCGTTCCCACTGTGGCACATTTCAGCCCTAGAAGGGAAGGGAATGGGGGCCTTCCCCAGGCCCCAGGCAGGGAAGGGGATAGAAGGGAACACAGGACTGCTGTACATATAGTGGCAGTAGCTCTCAACTGATAATACTTCTGGGTTTAGACATTTTATGTGCTTGGGATTGTGACATCTACCACACTGTTGATGCACACACCATCACCAAGGCCAAAAGCATTGCAGCAGCTTGAGATCATTGTGTAGGTGTGTTACCCCTGGGGTTTTTTTTCATTTTTAGGATGGTTGTGTTCTATTGTCTTTGGGTCAACCTGCCCAAATTCAGGTTTCACTACTGCACCACATGCCTGCAGGGCTTCAGCCAACGCCACGAGACATGACCAGTGCCTGTCTTTGTGTTTTGATTTTAGGAACTCTCTTTACCAGAGGGAAAACAGATGCTTTCCATCCAGACTAATCAGGGAAGAAGTTTCACCCAGGGGATGCATCTGTTTAAAGATAGTTTAAATGTAATCAAATTGGTCAAGTTTGAGGACCAGCAGAGCTCTGCCATGAGGGACAAAGCAAAGGGACTGAATAAAAATAATAAATCTGTGCTCAAAAGAGATTCTGGGGACTGTGTTGTGCACTTTGCTATGAACTGAAATACCCAGAAGATAAAACAGCAGCTGGGATTAAAACAAAGCTGGCATGAGTCCAAAGTACTAGTAAATCACGTGGGATTATTACTCTATCACTAGAGATTTTACTGGTGCAGAAAGAAAAGAAAGTAGAAACCGATTTCTGCTAAACAAAGGAGTTAAGAGGAATCTCCAGCAAAACTAAGCCCTAATCCTTCAAAATCTCTACACAGTTCTTAAATGTGAAATTAACAATGTATGAAGATCTAAATCCACTGTTTCCAAACAGGGGGCTGTCAAGCGCTGCACCATTCCATAAGGGATTATTTTTCTCCATGACATGCATATAGGATGACATACAAAGGATAGGAAATCATCAAACATGAATAGATTTCTAATCTACAAAATTTCCTTTTCTGTTTATACAGATGTTGAATGTGAACACAAAGGAGAGGCATGTTAGAGGCATTTAGCATGCTAGAGTAGGAAGGCGGAAGAGGTGAGGAGGAAGGAACACATGGTAAAAAAATAGGATATAAAAGAGAGGCTTAAAAACACAGTGGAGCAGAAGTGTCAGAACAGTCCTTAAAATAACCTGGCTGATGGGTATGATGAATGATGCAGAAACAGTGCATGCTGTAGTCAGGTGTCCAGATGAAGTATCCTCCTATAACCACATTCCCTGGGAGGCTTCAGTCTGGACCACTTGCCAGAAACCAGCCACAGCTTGTAGCTGGTGCCATATGACAACAGATGTTTAACAACATCCTCTGAGAAATAAATTTGTGCAAAACACCAGTAAACATGTACTGATACCCAACAGCATTGAATCAGTGGGAAGTCTGGATTTTGCCATGGAGAACAGGGCTGAAGAGCAATTAGAAATGGACCAGTACTGTCTCTCTCTGACTGGAGTCTGCTGGATGTCTGATGTGCTGCCTTGTCTCATTACTGAGGCTGGTACAACTTTATTGACAATATATCTGAAGTAATTATTTTAAAAATTAAAACTAAACTACCCTCTCTTATCTCCAAGGCAAACATTATGTTTTAGAGGTTATTTAGGAAACCATCTTCTCTAAATAGGTTTTTGGTCACAGCTATGGTGGAATGTGCCTTGGGCTTTGCTTTGCTAAGAAGCACAGATTAATCCCAAGCCACTCTTTCTTCCAAGGCTCCAGTACAAATGGTTCAAAGGAAAGTATTAGTGCAGACTGCATTGAACTGTGCATTAATTGAGCTTGCTGCAAGGCAGGCATATACAAAGTGGCTGCAAGTCAAGCATTGCTTGAGGAGAGGAAGGAGTATTCTGGGGTGAGACTAATCTGGCCACAGCCTCTGGCCCAGATTTTTGCTGAATTCATCACTTGACATCTTCTTAGAGTCTAAGTATGAGGAGTCCAAATGTCTGAGTAGGATATGGGAAGTGGATACTGTGAAAGCCTCCATTGGCGTCACTGCATTATCTTAATGTGACAGACACTTCAAGGTAATGCCACTCATAAGAAAGTCACACCAACTATTCCCATCTCAAGATTTCCTGTCATCTCTTATAAAGGTATCTGAGCCCTCTACATAGTTGATACTACTTGGAACTCTAGTATATAGGTGTAGTTAGTCCACGGAATTTTCCTCTCCTTGTGGTAGGAGGGCTTCAGTTTTTCAGTTTTTTCTTCTCTTTTAAATCCTTCTCTGTTTGATGAGCTGGTTTTTCCAGGTAGTTTTGCTCCTAATGGAAAATAAGCTTTTGGGAGTGGATGATAAGCAACTAGAATTCACAGTTTCCTTAAAAAATGTGACCAATAAGATAACCTTAGATCATAATATAATTAATAAAAAGAATTGTAAAAGAGGACATAAGACTCCCTCTTTCCTTGCAGCTTCATGCTCCTATTGGAGTACCTCTAACCAACAAGGTTCAGAATGAAGTCCAAGTTCTGCTTTTCCTGTCTTGGAGTATCTGGAGCCTATGAGTGTACTTCGTGCAGCCATGGTCCCCTTGTAAGCCAAAGCCACGTATTTGAAATCCAATTCTGTTTTATCACTGATGTAATGCCATTTACTGGGAAGCACGTTAGGAAAAAACAGTCTGAGCTAATTTCTTTCAAACCTCTGCAATTTAGCCTGCAAGTCAGAAGATGGCAGCAGTAAAGCATGATTATGGTCTTTTTTGTCCCCAGGCCTTTGTTTCAAACCATGTTTTTGTTCCAAAAAATGACAGATTTTTTAAAAAGGTGTCGTTTTTTAACAGTGCCATCAAGTATGACAAGCACTGTATGGAAAAGTATGTCCTTCCAATGGAGGAGAATCCAAGACTGCCTTTCATTTTGATAGAAACCAGCATCAAGAGCAGAATATACCTTACTATGTGTAAGAGCCTTTAAAAAAATCATGTTGCCCTAATATCTTCAGAAAAATAATGTTTCATCCTAGCCATACTCCCCTCGTATTTCTGTAAATGTTCATATACATATAATTATGTGATAGGGTGAACATTTACTGAAATTCAAGGATATTTCTTTTTTTTTTTTTGTAATTAAAAAACCAAAACTACTCATATTAGAAGAATTTCTCCCATTTCTTTAAAGCTCAGGAAAAGCAGAAAGGGTCTGCAGTGGCTTTGGCTGTGAGTCTGTCAGCTTTACCCATAGCTTAGCAGGTTGTCAGCTATCAAAGGACGCAGTGATGCCAACAGACAGTGTGTTTGATTGAGGTTGTTATCATAGACAGAAAAGCCAAGAAATGAGGCACTGTCACTGAGTGTGTGTCCCCTTCTGCAACAATAACTTAATATGGTTACTGGACCGTATTCTCAGGTATTACTGGTTACTGGACCGTATTACTCTATGACATGGCTGTCAATCTGCTTGCTGAGCCTTGGCATGACAAGGCCTGCCCTTCTTCAAGGCCCTTCTGACCTTACCAGTTGCCTTACTTTGCTGGATCCTTGCAAATGTCATTGCATTTCACTCTCACTTCAGAGAGATTTGAAGCAATTCTATCTACTCTTTTCTGTCACTTCAAGGGGACAGTTCTGGGAGCACTCCTGTGTGAAGCAAACCAGATGCTAGTTTTGACAGTGTGTGATACTGTCTGTGGTATAAAACCAGTGCAATATGTCCATAGATGACAGTGTTTTCCCCATCAGCCAT
The DNA here is from genome assembly GCF_012460135.2 of Molothrus ater. Lineage (NCBI taxonomy): Eukaryota > Metazoa > Chordata > Aves > Passeriformes > Icteridae > Molothrus > Molothrus ater. Next base: position 70,941,410 of record NC_050479.2, read on the forward strand.
GTACCTCACACTCCTCACTTCAGTGAGGATGACTTCCCCTGGGACAACTTTCTGTAGCTACTGCTGAAGAACCAGGTGCCTTTTTCTAGGCAGAGCTCCTCAAATGCTCTGGTTGTGCAATGTGTCATTGCAGTGTGCCCTTCCCTCGAGAATGATGAATTCTGCACAGTCTCTTCTCCCTGGGCTAAGCTATAAGCTTTAGTCTGACAGACAGGATTCATATGTCTTTAGTTAACAGGGTCAGGAGTGCAAGTAATTCCTGGTTTTCCCTGGATATAAAATGGATACGTAATACACAACATGCCAGCATTGCCTTTATTTTGTAATGTTGATTTCTTCTGACTATATTCATGGCTGGAGCATGGAAATAGCTTGGGATATTCACAAAGTATTTTCCACAAGAAGTTATTTCTCTTGTGCAGCGCACTTCTGCTGCTCAGCTGCTACCAGTGAGGGTTTTTTAATTCTTCAATGAGCCTGAGCAGGCTGACATCAGTCGAAGATCAAATCCCGTGTGATTAACTGTTCAATAACCACAGCTAATATGGTCTTACCCTGTATACCTCTAGTAATCCATGTAAAACCTAAGTAATCTAGTCAAAATAGTAACTTGTGAGGTGTGCATCAGTTGTCAGAAAGGGAGAAGAATAGTTGTGATTCTTCTGCCTGTCTCAGACCTGGGGCTCCTAATGATGAGAGTTGCACCTTCCCACAGCACACAGGTGCTTCAGAGGGCAGCTACAAGTCCCTGCTGTGCATTTATTCCTCCTGGGTAACACAGATGTGTAACCTGATCCATCACTGAATTGCTCCAGAGTTCAGACAATATGATTCAACTAATTTCACAAAGCTCTGCTTATTACTTGCTTTAATAAAGATGCAATGGATCATGGTGACATAAAATATAAAATTACCAATGTGGTTTGTCTAATATATTGGCCATGCAAGAGAGGGCGAAAAGGCTGTTCAAAAGCTAGTACCATCTTAAATCCTGAGAAGTAATTGGGTTTCCAACTGATTTTTAGAGGTACCTTGACCTAGTATTTAAGAAAGAAAAAGACACGTTAGGTCAAAAATGTGGAGGCTGTATTTTTACAGGGCTTATTTTACAAACCTAAGTGTTTTAATCTGGTACTATAAATTTTCATAGAACAAAACCATATTCTCTTAGAACTGGGGAGAATGGAGTTTATGACTGAGTAGACAATTTATGAAATCAGAGTAGGCAGTACCACAAATACCATTCTGTCACACATCTTCCTTAGATACATTGGCTCTGCACATGTCTACAGGTAAGACTGAGTGATCTTCCCGGTTCTGCTGTATTCAAAACCAAGATTTGAATCCCATTCTCTCAGTAGAGAGAGCTTTTATGTAATACAAGATTGTTATCAGTAATAACAATTGAACTAATGCTTTCTTTATATCACTCAGTCAGTGGGGCCAGACCATAAAATAATCTGTCTCCCTTTTAATTTAATTTTGCCATGGGAATCATTGGTGCTACTTGGCAAAACCCCTGTGCAGAAGGAATTTTTTTTTGAAAAAAATGAAATAAAATCCCTGCACACTGATGCTATCTTGATAGTGCCTAAAAATTCATCATTGTGCCAACTTTCGTTTCCTGATTAAATCAGAATATGTGAAGATTATTTATAAAAATGTCTGTAAAAACTTTGATAGAAACATATTTAGTATTGCCTGGCAAAACCCTCAGTTACTCATGACTCTAAGGAAATATATTAATGAACTTTTCCTATGCATCTAATCAGAAAGTAGTTTTCTTCACTGCAGGTGGTTGTACTTCCACTGAGGTTCAAAATAGAAAATTATTTAGCTACTCTGTATGAGGTAGGGCAGATGTTCCCATATCAAATGGATCCCGGTGCCCTCCAGAGACAGTATTTTATTCAGCACAAGCTGGGGTGTATTACAACAGCTTAAACCACCCTTATTTCTAATTTTCCCTGTGGTAGGATCAGAAGTTCAAATCTGTGGACAAATTGGCTTCTCAATGTGTGCACATTCAACCTGTAAGGCCTTGATTCCTCCAGCTCCCTTTGGGTGCTGAACCCCTCCATCTGCCAGTGGTGTACTTGAGTCAGCCTGTTCCCAGTCTGACTGTGGGGGACAGGATGCAAGCAGGAGGCTGCTGTGTTGATATCCCTAATTCCTTCTGTTCCACAGAACATGTCACTGCCCATTCCAGAGGTGATGCTATGCATGGAAACACCTGCAAACCTTTGTGCAACTGTGGGTCCAGTGAGGCAAGGGCTGTCTTTGTGGGATCAGCTCGCAGCCACAAAAATGCTGAACTAGAAAAAACCTCAAAGAACTGCTTAGGAAGGCTGGAACTAAAAGCTGAGCTTTTGGTATTTGTTTCAGGTTGAGCTACTGACTCTGGAAAAGAAAGGCATTTGAGATCCGTGTCAATTATCAGACAATTGTTGTAGACTGTCAGTAGTGTGCCTGGCTTGCTATTTCTGCACAATTTGTGAAAATGCTCTTTCATACTGAGAGATACTGTTGCAGAAATGTTATTTATTGGCATTGCACACATGGGAAGAACTTCACCACCCACAGTCAAAGCTGGAGAGCAGCTGACATATAATCCAGGCCTTAAGAAAGTATCTGTTGCAGGCACTTGATTACAGAGCACAGTGAGGTGATTACAAACCAAGGCAGTCCCAGATCAAAAACCTTAGTTGGTACATTTTAAGCTCTATGAATAATTTAAAATATTCTTCTGAGCCAATTTCTACACTCGGTATTTGGAAATAAACCAAATTTCCCCACATATGGCTAGAGCTTCAAAGTGATAAGAATTTGCACATGTAATCCCTACCTAGTTGCTCAGTAGGACATTAGCCACATGCTTAGGTTAATGGTTAGGCTTTTCCATAGCACAGGGGAGAATCCTGTAATTGGTGGCAACGCAGACCCCACCTGCAAGGCCTGGAATATTGCATTTTCCACATTTGCCTCAATTCATTAGCTGGAGCTGTGAAAATAGGATATGACATCCGCCTGGGTTTATGTGTGCAAAATAGCAGCTGTGTGAGACGTGATGGGCAATAATTGGCTGCCTGCAGAGCAAGAAAACACCCACATAAATGACGTCTCTCCCTTCTAAAACATTAGGCAAGGAAGCCTTTCAACAAGGGGAAGGCAGCCTGTCAGGAAACAACTGTCAAATCTCCTTACATCATTGTGTCTCATTAAACTGGGAAATGCAGCTCTTCTAATCATTAGTTCAGACAGCGCATCGTCCCATCATCCATGGAGACAGTACAATTGTAATGGATTATTTGTGTCAGTGTTCACCATGGCAGACTTCTTGGAGACTCCTGTAATGCAGCTATTTTTCCTTTTACAGGAAGTAAATGAACTGTTTTAAACTAGGGATTCTTAGAAAAGAGATAGAAAACACAAAAAGCATCGTTACATTGCCAAAAGAATTCATAATGGACCTACACCTTCAACACTGTCGTCTCTTCAAACCACTCTGTCAAAACAAGGCTATGGAACAGTCAAAGAATAGAAGCAGAAGAGATCAAAGGAATGGCACCTCTATTAGGAATGAGTATATCATCCACGTGTCTTCAAAGTAGAAGTGAAACTGCTTGGGTTGGGGATGCTGTCATATGGATCTACAAAGTCTGAGTGACAATAAGAAATTAAGCATGGAGTGTTATTCACCATTTCTCATAATACAAAAATCATACATACAAAATGAACTTGTTACGTTCAACACTGCTCAATTCCAAGCAGTCAAAAGGATGTACATTCCATATAATGCACAACCAAACAGTGGAACATATGCTATAGAATACTTAGGATGCTGAATGATGAGTTGTCTCCACAAGTCTATATAAGATAAAACCTCTGACAGCTGAAATAACTGTTCAACTTCTTGATGAGGAGCTTCTCTGGGCTGCTGAAATGTGGGAGGTGCAATGTGTGCCCTATTCTTACACTCTTCCTTAAACACTGACTTCTATGAGCTAGTTGAATCTTTATTGTGAGCCAGTAGACTTACCAGTATGTTTCAATGGTGTAAATAAATTTTTACTGTTGCTATCCTTATTATAATGAAAGTGATAAAACAATATCTTGCATCATTAGAATTATTTATTTTTGAAAATATGCTGTTTTCACTAATGTAAAAAAACCTCAAAGCCTCTCTGCCTGGAACTGAAAAGTAACATGGAGCCCAGAACAGCTGGTATTACAGTAAAGACCTTTAATCAGTAGTACAGTTATTTTTCTTCAGCTTTTCAGATTATTCCTTAATTAGGTTTTTTTTATTTTAAATTTGTAAGTTGAAATATTTTCCTTTTTTTTGATCTGTAACCCCCAATATCAATTTTCCTATTAAAAAGGAAAATCAACACATTCTAGAAGCATCTAAAATATGTTGTTAAGAAAACATCTCATCATATTTGCAACACCTTTCGGCTGTAATGCCAGGACAAGGCATGACAATGGCTGTGACTCCTTAAGTTGCTGTCATCCAGAGGCTTCAACCACTGGATCTTATTGTGTGCATATTTTGGGGCAGGGACTTTATAAGCCTACAAGTAGTACTGTGGTATAGTCCCAAGAAAAATAACATCTGAAAGTTATCTTGAGTTCACAAAAACTCTGCTCCTCCTCAGCCATATGTGGTAAGTGATATAAGAAAAAATAAAATAAAAGTGACCTAGTCAGCAGTGTGACCTTTACAGCTGCAAACCCACTGGAAATCAGAAGAAATTGTCTCCTGTTATAGGAAATACTGAGCAGATAGTGACCACAGCAGCATCTGGCTGGCTGGCCAAACCCAGGTTCTGGCACCTAAATGCCACAAATGCCTGCTAGGTAACTGATAAGCAGAAGCATTAATTTGCCTTCTGTTTTCATGCTCTTCAGGTTTACAAGAGTAAACCACTGGGTTGTTACAATAGTCAAAATCAGGGGCTTTTTAAAGTCATGGTATTAAGAAATATTGTTGTGTCCTCACTACTTATTTGTCTCAACTAGTATGAAACCTCATATTTTAAACAATCAGCAGTGGTGAGATAATGCAGTTAATGAAAACCAGCAAAACATGTTTGTGAAGGATAGAGAGTGAGTATAAGACCACATAAGATTTTTATTTTTCTTCATTAATTTTATTCAAGAGCTTTGAGTAAGCTAAGAGCATGGGGTCTACAAATAGTGTCTACTTGATATGTCTGGTCTACTGCTAATATGTCGTACAAAAAGGAGTGTAAGGACAGAGAACAATGCAAGGAATGAAGGCTTCAGTATTTGTCCCAGTAATGGCCAGACTTAACACCAGCTGCTGCCTGAGCTGTCCGGTGGTTGGCACCAGCCGGCTTCCTACTGCCTGCACTGGAAAAGGTCCCAATGAGCTGCCTGGGACTGTGTGGTGCCTGAGGATCTGAGTCAGGCATTTACATCCCTCTTCATACTTTGTGGCTGTCATCCCTGGAGAAGAAGAAGGAGGTGTGAAGAAGGGTATCATGATGGTTAGGAGCAATATGCACAATGACAGTGTCTTGAGCATCCTCCAAGACAATAGGAGGGGCAGACACCATCCCTCCACTGCCAACTCTGTTTTGGCTTTTCATTCTCTGATGGCATAACATCAGAAATAAGAATAAGATCTGGCCTGAACTTGGGTTTCTTCCTTTGCTCCTCTTCACTCATGTGACAGCAATGCTGGAAAAGAAGTAGGAAGCACTTACCAATGAGGGAAGGGATGAGGCTTCTAATGGGAACTGGTGTGAGATGGCGTGGGCTGGGATGCCTGGGGGTGATAGGTGACTGTATCTCAGAAAGCGAGAAGCATTGGCATCTTGTACTTTTGGAAAATGGAGAGATATGAGAAGAGGAAGTAAATATCAGGAGTTATTTTGCTCTAGTACTTTGCACAGAAAAAAGTCACTTTTGGCTGTGCAACTAAGGAGCCGTGCAGGAAATACAGGGAGAGTCTTTCATACTCTGCACAGTAACCCAAGCAGCAAATGCAGACCAAACTCTGAATCTACAACTAATAGCTTAATTCTGTATGATGTTGAATATCATAAACTTCTCTGGGGTGGTGGATTTTAGGAGGCACCTCAGTGTGTCACAGTCTGGTAGTACTGAGGGAAGCTAGAGAGGCTGCTAATACAAAGCAACAATGAGACCTGGGAAAGCGAACTGAATGGGACCCATGAGACCCAGATGCACTCCATGTGGCCACTGAATTCCTAAATGTGGGTTTGAAAATCCCTTCCCCTTCAAGTGCTTCTTTTTACCTATCCTGTAATGAAGAGAAAAGTGTCTGCCTTCATCAGAAAGCTATTTGGGAATCATAATGATCAAAGAAAAGGCAAAGCATTTCATTGAGTTTTCTCAGGGCCTTTGTGCTAAATGTACATTATTCCAGTGTCAGAGTCAGCCATAAAATTAATACATTAAAGATACAGTCTGAGAGGCGTGACTGCCAAAGTCACTGTGTGGCACTGGGCAGAGTCTCTTGCATGTCCTTCCTAATAGAAAACAGTGGTAATAACATCTCAGTGAGTAGTTGTAGGGTATGATGTTAATGATTATACACTGTTTTGAAAGTTCAGGCTTGCCATAAAAGTGCTGATATGGGGGTCTGGGTACATGTGAAATGAAATCATGCTCTCAGTCCTGCTGCTGGAGAGGAACAATAAAAATTTGCCCAGAGGTCATTGGCAGTTTCTGAAGGAAAGATAAAGGCTGTCAAAAAAACTGCCCTATTCCTTTGGCTCTGCCAGGTTAGGGGCAGGCTGGTGAAGCTGCTACCTGGAAGTCTTGTCTTAAATGTGTCTGCACTACTCACATTTGGCAAATGCATGTTTTTCCACTCCCTTTTACACTGAACAAAGTTCATTTGGACAGCAATAGAAAGTAGTTAAAAGGTAAATCCCTTCTCTGGAAGACAATGCCCTTGCTAAACTTGTGATCCCAACATGCAGGTCAGGGACCTTAGTTTTCAGAAGCAATGTAGGTCAGTATAATGTAGGGATCATGCCAAACATGCCTTACCTGTCCTCTCAGATAGGCATGCTATTTTTTCCCAGATGAAAATGCTAGACTAAAATCTGGCAAGACAAAACAACCATACACAGGCTGGTAATGATGATATCATTGGGTGTCCTGTAGCTTTGAGTTATTAACAGCGGAGCAAAATTCATTAGCATGTCAAAGCACCAGAGCCCAGAATGCACACAGAATAAAGAATTAGGGCATGAAAGACAGCTTATGTGGAGAGTCACTGACAATGAAAAAAAGAGAATATTGTGCTTGAGGCAATTCTCATTCATCAGAGTCTTGTCAGCATGGTTAGAGACTACAGAATAAATGTGTCTAACCACGTTTTGTTTGGCCACACTAGAAAGCAAAGGTTATGAGGGTATCCTCTGTGACAGTGGTCACAGGGGTTTTCAGGATGAAGGAAGAGACGAGAATGTTGACTCCATGTTCAGAAGGCTTGATTTATTATTTTATGATATATATATATTACATTATAACTATACTAAAAGGAAATAGAAGGAAAAGGTTAATCTCAGAAGGCTAGCTAAGAATAGAATAAAAGGAATGATAACAAAAGGCAGCTCTCTCGGACTCTGTCCGAGATAGCTCGGCCTTGATTGGCCATTAATTATAAACATCCAAGATGGACCAAGCAAAAATCCACCTGATGCATTCCACAGCAGCAGGTAACCATTGTTTACATTTTGTTTGTGAGGCTTCAGCTTCTCAGAAGGGAAAAAAATCCCAAGAACGGATTTTCACAAAAAGATGTCTACGACAATCCTCCAGTTTCTTCTATTCAGCAGATGCAGATATGTATAGAATCTTTTTCTATTCCTTGTCAGCAATTTCCTTTCTGATGTATAGATGCCATCATATAAAATAGAATATATAGCAATCAGTCTATTTCCTGTCTCTCTAGACTGATGTATTTATACTCCCAGACAATGTAAATGACTGCAGGCTCCCTGAAATCATAAGGGCAATGTTGATTTAGAATGTTAGGTCTCCAGACCAAAGCCACATGTGGTCATGCTGCAATCTGCCAAGGTATTGCAAGCTGATGCAATAATTGTGCAGGTGATTTTGATTATACTCTTCTCCTGTAGATAGTGGTGGTGATAATTAACCAGACAACAGTCCCTCTGAGTTACTGATCTATCAAGGGTCATTTCAGTGCTGAGGTGTGCTTAGGTGCTGCATGTTTTCCAGGCAAGACACAAAACTGGTTTTGCATTTATCATAACTGTTCTATGAGGAAGTGTAATGCTAATGAAATCTGGTGTTCTACTTAGATCCCAAACTGGAAAATTGCCACTCTGCCTATTTGAAGGTTTGTTTGCTTTCTGTGCACTGTTCTCCCATCCGGGGTTGAGAACAGGGTATATTCTTCTTCAAAACTTGATAAGTACCTCTAAATTCAGGTTGCATGACTTTGGCAGCACTACCATTTTTATCTGTGCTGGGTAACATGAAGTGAGAGATTGTTTTACTGACATTAATGTTCAGTGGAACTGGAGCAGCCCAGTATAAAAATGAATATTAGTTAACTAGCAGGTGTTAGGTATGAGTAATGAAAGAAATGTGGGAGGCAAACTTTGCCCACTCACTTTGTGTAATACTTGTATCTTTGCAAAGAATGGCCTCTTTGTACAGGCACAAACCTTGCATTCATTTCCTGCTCTGATCTTATCTAGAGAATTTCAGTGACCCTGATATGCCATTAAATTTGGGTACCTATGCACTGAACTAGTCCTTCCGTTTTTATTCATGTCTTGGAATTACTGGCCATCCCATTTTTCTCCTCCACAGACAGATCAACACCCTGTAATATCCTTGGGCTGCTTTTGTGTGTAAGTTGTAACACAAAGCAAATGTGATCTGGTAATAGCAGTCAGAGCTTTTGAAATGGAGCACAGTGTAATGTGATCACACGTGTAGCCAGACATGCACTGCTCTCAGCCTGCAGCAGCCTCTGAGGTTTGCTGTTTTAAAGGTACAAAGACTGTCTGTCTATGGCCTACCTATAATCTATAGCCTAAATACTATCTATCTATAGTCCACCATGCAATGCTTCTAATTTACTCCTGCAATATGGATTTCCCCACAAAGAAGGGCCATGGTTCTCAACTCTTTGGGTAGATGTGCCAAGAAAGAAACAGTCCAGACCATTTTAGTATCAGTGTATGCTGTTCGATACACTATTATCCAGGGGTTTGCATACCTCCAAGAATGGGGACTTCTCTGGGCAACCAATTTTAGTGTTTAGCTACTCTACACTAAAAAAAGAAGGTTTTGCATGTTTAAATGAAATTTCCTGTATTCTCAATCTCTCATCTCTTACAGTAACTTTTTTTTTCTAGGACAAATGTCTTTTCCTTTGACTTAGCTAAAATGAATTTGCCCAATGTTCTAAATATCACTAGGAGCCAGGATAAATGCCTGTTTTCTTGTCCTCAAGAAATCCCTGTTAAATTTGAATACGTGGGAATAATCTGATGTACTGCAGTCAAATTAATTTCTGCCATGATATCTCAGGTTTAGCCATAGAATTGACTCTCTGCTTTCTCTAATTTAGATTAATGCATTAATACATTCTCTCAATTATCATGACATGTTATGTTTAAAAACACATGGTAAGATGTTCTATTTACTTATAATTTTAATATTAGTTCATGTTTCTTTTATTTCCTTGCTAAGTGTTGTAGTTGTTATTATTAATTTCTTTATTTGGCTCCTACATAGATTTAAAGGGGTATTTGCATTCCAATGGGTAAAACTCAAAACTGCTTTTTGGGCATCTTTCTTTCAGACCAGGTTTTTAATGGACTTTACTCTGAAAAACAAAAATAAAATAAACATCCAAACTGAATATTCTCACAGATAATCACAAGAATGGGGGTTTTGGCAAAAAAAAGTGTTTTATAATATGCAGACTTAAAATGCTGCTAAAAATGTCAGAAGAAGAAAACTTCAAAGTACCTCATGGTTTTCACTGACAGAAGTGAAAAACTGCTGGCTTCATTGACAGAAAAGACAAACTTCAAAGTGGATAGTGATCTTCAAAAGCCAGATGCTCCCAATGTACCTGGTCTGCAAATGAAGAGAATTGATATCTTTCCTTGGTTGTGAACCTCTCTCTTTTATAAGCACTAAATTGTCTTAGAAGCAAAAGTAATAAAAGACAAAGCACCAGACATGCCAAAATACCATCAATGTAACTTTTTATTCAGTTAGTTCCAAAAAAAAATTAACAATATTTAAAACAATATTTTTCACCTGTTAGGTGCAAAATATCAACCTGCTCACATGAGCTGTAGTAGCTTCCACTATTAATTAAAATAATTAATGTACCCATCAATACTCCAGGTCATAGGCTCATGTTTCTTAAGCCAAAGAGCAGGGAGTCAGATGCTGCAGCTTCCTCTTAAGAGTCTTTGAGGCTTCTATGTGGATGGTGCCTGACACACACTGCTGCAGTCCCACACATCCATCCACTGCTCTGATCTGCAAGCAGAGCTTCTCTCCCTCATTCAGAGAGATCTTTTGCTATGATCAGCAGTAAGCAGTGAATGCCTCCATTGCTCTGGAAATGTAGTGAGAGATGGAATAGACATGATGCAGGAAATGTGCCCTTTGCAATTTTTATAAGAACACATTTTTGTTGATAAAGAACCACATCACAAGAAAGATGATTGGTTTTAAGGCATGGGCTTCCTCTTGATCCCAGGAGCTGTCTGGATTAGCAAATTCAACAGGGCCTGGAAACTGGCTTGAGCTCTGTGACTTTCCATACCATTTACTTGTCAGCTGTTGGCCCTTTTTCCATATTTTGCTAGCAAACATCTGCTCAGTTTGGCAATATTCAGCTGACCCTAGCGTGGCTGTCATTCCTTCAGGGAAGCTGGTAGGTGTGTGTGTGCTGTAAGCTTCTGCCTACTGTATGTGCCAACTGTTTGTGATAAATCTGTGAGAGGAAAGAAGATGGGATGATTGGTGTGGCCTTGACTGTTTTTTTGTCTCTGATCTGCATTCACTGCTGGAGGAGGAGCAGGAGAAAGTGCAGGGCAGAGAAGCAGCTTCCTCTTGAACCTACAGCAAGATATAATTGCTTTCTATGAAAGCGACAGGAGAGAGGAGAGCTATCTGACCTGAGGGATAGTGTTGGCAAAAACCTATGAGAGTATTAACTGCAGGAAATTATAAGATGATTTTTATCTGCCAGAGCAGTCTGACTCTAGAGGAACTTTCTTCTAGAAGTCATGAGGGCAAAAACCCAAACAAGTTCTAAGACTAAAGTTCATAAAACCATCTCACACTGGCATGGTTTCCTGTGACAATTAAGAACTGGACAAGGTCTCAGCAGTTTCCTTTAAGCCTGTGTTGTGCAAATGCAGAATGAGTCTATGCAGTGATTGCATGATCCCTGTGAGTTTATTAATCTGAACGACTGCTGCCCATGACCTTCTCATTTGTCTTCTCACAAGGCTGCAGTTGGAAGTTGCTGTGTGCTGTTCTCTTCAAGAACATCTTGCAGAGACACACTGTGCCTTCTTTCAGGGAAAGTTTATAGATGTTCTTTCTTTTTGCTTGTTAAGATCACAGTGAGAAATGTTATAAATAGCTTAAACTTGTGAAGCTTGTTCAGAGAGCTTTGATAGCAACTTCTTTGTGGAGCAAGGCTACCAGATGAAAGCTCCCAGATCTTGCTTGTTTGCTGAGGTTGTAAAGTGAGGAGATTTCATGCGAAATGTAAGACTGCTTTAGAAAGGGGTAGTTTTAACACAACATAGATCCAGGGAGTTGTAGATTCCAGCCTCTTAAAAGAATTGATATGTTTCTGTCCCAGAAAGACTAAAAAGAATGTCTGGTGCATAGAGGCAGGTTTGGAAATTGCAGAGAGTAACTCAATTCTGAGTTAGTGCCCATCACAGTGACCTATGCTCCTGGCTTTGTGTAGGTGTGGAAATGCCAGTGGGAGGATAGCAAAGGCTTTTGTGCCCCCCTTAAGAATCAAATAAAAATCTTCCACTTTTGATGCTTTAAAAATTCTTGGCTTGCCCTATGACACTGAGTGCATTGTATGGAAAGGTTTTCTTCAGGAGCACACTCACACTCCACCCACAAATTTTTTCACATTTCAGAAGCTACGGTGCAGATAGATTTATGTAAATAGTGATCATTATTTTGTTTGCATTATATGATAGGGAAGCAGCATGGGAACACTTTTGGAAAAATCAGCTCTTCAAGACTGCTTTAGCATGGATCCTTTCCAAAGGGCACAGTCCTTCAGGAAAGGGCTGCTCCAGTGTGGGTCCCACTGTGGAGCCACAGGTCCTGCCAGGAGCCTCTTGCACCATGGGCTCTCTGTGGGCTGCAGTGTATCTTCATCACCATGGTCCTCCATGGGCTGCAGGGGTACAGCCTGTTGCACCATGGTTTTCTCCACAGCCTGCAGGGGAATCTGCTTTGGTACCTGATGCCCCTCCTCCTTCTTCACTGATCTAAGCATCTACAGGCTTGTTTCTCTCAAGTTTTTCTCACACCCCTCTCTCACAGCTCCTACGCAGCATTTTTTACTTTTTCTTAAATGTATCATCAAAGTGTTGCTAATGGACTCAGCTGTTGCCAGCAATGGGTCCATCTTGGGGCCCGATGCAACTAGTTCTGTCCATCATGCGGACAGCTTTTGATCTTCTCTTATCACAGAAGTCATCCCTGTACCTTCCCTGCTACTAAAACCTTGCCACTTACACCAAATAAAAACTGCCCAGGGATGTATTTCAAATGTACAGAATCTGAACATGATAAAGATTGTTTTCAAAAAAGTGTGACTTTTTGCATTGCTTACAGAAGGACTCTGGACACTAAAATTGTCCAAGGGCTGCCAAGATCAGCACGATTTGCAGGTCCTTTGAGTGTGGTAGGGAGGAAGTGCCATATGGAAGTGTGACTCCCCAGCCTAAACAGTGTTTGAAAGGCACTGTTTGCTGTCCCACACCCTGAGATCTCAGCACAGTGATAGAATCACAGAATATCCTGTGTAGGAAGGGATCCACAAAGATCAATGAAGTCCGGCTCCTGAGCAGCACCATCCCCAAGAGTCACACCATGTGCTTGAGAACAGAGTCCAAATGCTCCTTGAACTCTGTCAGGCTGGTGCTGTGCTCCCTTCCCTGGGGAGCCTGTTCCCGTGGCCAACCACCCTCTGGGTGAAGAACCTTTTCCAGCTATCCAACCTATACCTCCCCTGACTCAGCTTCATGCCATTTCCTAGGGTCCTGTCACCAGAGAGGAGAAATCAGTACCTGCCCCTCTGCTTCCCCTTTTGAGATAGTTGAAGACTGCAATGAAGTCTTCTCCCAGTCTCATCTTTTCCAGGCTAAACAAGCCAAATGACCTCAGCCCCTCTGTGTATGGCTTCCCTTCCAGACCTTTTGCTGTCCTTGCAGGTCTCCTTTGGGTATTCTCTAATAGCTTTTTATCTCTTTACGCTGTGGCACCCAGAACTGCCCCCAGCACTCGAGGTGAGGCCTCCTCAGAGCAGATCAGAGCAGAGCAGAGCAGAGCAGGACAATTCCTCTTTTGCCTGGCTGCCAGTGCTGTGTCTGATGCCCCCTAGGACATGGGTGGCCCTCCTGGCTGCCATGGCACTGCTGACTCTTGTTCAGGTTGCCATTGACCAGGACCCTGATCTCCTCTCCATGGCTGCAATGTAGAGTTGTGATGTGCACCTCTAATATGCTGGACTCTGTTCTTCCTGAGTGAATGCAAGAGGAAATTTGTGAATATTTAAATGAGTGAGTTCCCAGAATGAAACCTGCTACACAGATAAAGGCTGAAGTTTAACTTCCCCATGGCAGGCATTACTGATTATTTGTAAAATGGTGCTCAGTGTGAGCATTCTTCAGTAATAATAGCACTGACAATGAAAAATATACTTTAAAGTCTGTCAGTCTTATAATTCAGTTCACCCTGTGGCAGCAGATTTCCAGTTTGAGCTGTGAACCGGCAAGCTGCTTTGCACAGATCTCTTATGCAGAAAGAGTGGTTTGCAAGTCTGGGGCCATATATATTTAGAAATGAGGGAACAGGTTTTGACAAAATTTGGAATAAATTGGTCATTTTTCATGGGTCTCAGCACAACTTAAATAGTAAGTAGTATTGAAAAAGTACTGCTGGCTGGGGAAATTACATGGAGCTAGCTCTCCTTTGTATGAAAGGGAAACATACAAAACAAGTATGGCTTTTTTTGCCATATATGCATATATTTTGAAACAATGTATTCCACTGAAAACTGCAATTTTGTAAGTGAAGCACAGCTAGAATGAAATCTCCTTTAAAGTAGGCCCTTGGCAGGACAGAAAAAAAATTTCACTTCCTATGTGTTTGCTCGGGATAGATCAACTCCTCAAAAGACTGTTGGCACCATTTCCAATTCAAAAATAATCTCCGATTTCCCATCCCTAAGGGATTAATAGGGATGAAGCCTGGGTCCACATTTCAGTGCATTTCATATCAGCCCTGGCAGTAGAGAGAGGGTGAAAGATCAGGCTTTTAACCTGCCTCTGAGCAGTTCTTGGTGAGTCCCCTTGACTACAGGCATGTGGCAGCTGCCCATTGTGGAACACCCTTCCTGTGTGCCCCACTTCAAGCAGAGGCTGGCATTTGCAGTCTGGGGATGCTGGTGCTTGGAGGGGCACAGCTGTGGGGACAGTGCACTCTGCATCTGTCCTTGTCCTCTCACCATGCTGGCAAGGCCTGGGGTTCCGTAGGGGAATGTCCACAAAACTCTAAAAGGTTTGCTTCAGGCACAAGACAGTGCCTTTTTTTCATTTGTTCCCTTGCTTCGGGTGGTGATTTTTTAACTCTTTGTGGCCGCTCCAGGAACTAACTAACCTTGCAGCCTGGAAATGCTGGGAAAGATAAGATCTTGTGGAAAGGAAAAGAAAAAAAAAGAAGAAGAAGGCAGAGAAATAGGTCCCTGTGTTCATGCAGGGTGAGAGGTTTTGGGGCACAGGTGGGGAGGGAGCCCATGACAAGGTGGTGGGTGGCAGGTGCACAGGGAGGGGCTGCCCTGCCTATGCTCTGTGCTGCAGCACAAAGGCTCTGCCAGGAGCCCACCGGCGGAGTGGGTGGCCATGGAAACCCTTCAGCAGCGCTGCCAGCCTGAAAGCCAGAAACCCAACCCCATCAGTGGAGCCACCAGCGAGTTTCTGGGGTTACCGGGGGGCAGCAGTGGGAGGGAGGGCCCCAAGCCTGCCAGGAGCCCCAGGCTGCCCTCTTGCTGCATGGCTCGATCGGCCTGAGGAAATGCCCCGAAGCAGCCGAGTGATTTTCTGAGTTAACTGAATTTCCTTTGACCTTGGGTTTAAAACGTCCGACTCCTTTCCAGGATGCTAATGAGGAAACACTAAAGGACTAAACACTAAAGGAGGGGGAAGGGCTTCTCTTGGCCGGTGTTACTCTGGCACAGACTGGATGTCCTGCAGTAGATATTAATAGTTAACAGGCAGGTCCCCAAGCACCAAAAGACCCAGGGAAAAGCTGCCATGCTCCTCTGTGAAACTGGGATATTTCTTCTCCTTAAAGAGACTTGTTAAACTGCCTTAGAATAACTCAAGCTTGACAAAGTGGAACTAATTTGCCTTCATTTTCCCAATCTTAAAAAACAACTTTGAAATCAGAAGGATTTTTGAGGCTATGATATTCATTATAAAAAGTAAAGCATAAACCTGGATTTTAAGGTATTAAGTGTTATATAAGAAGTTGTAACTCTGCAGTTTGTGGGATGTTGAAATATCTGCTGGAAAAGCAAAGGATGCAGGCCTCCTCTCTGCCAAGGGTGGAAGTCACCCCTGTTCTCAAGTGGGCAGCAGAATTGTTAAAATAAGAGACTGTCTCTTTTATTAGAGACACTCTTCCAAACTGCTAAGCATGTCCTAGCCTGTTTTGATTTTGAATGACATATTGAGGACTGGATATAAATCCAGATCTCTACCTCTTTAAACACCACTGTTAATATCAGTTCTACTCTCTTTATTCCAGTCTTTTAATATTTTCTTTTTTTTCTTTGAGGACAGCATTTTCAGAAGATAATTATTTTTATTTCCTTGGTTGATGCTATTCTATTTTAGCCCTTTTTTTTCCCAAATGGAGCAGAACTGGTAGTTTCACTCTGCACAATTAGTCTCTGTTTCAGTGATCAAAAATAAATCTTGTCATCATTTTTTATTCCTACATCAGGAAAGGGTATGTCAAATATAGAGAATCAGTTCAGCATTTGGCTAACCAAGACCAGATCCCAACCAAATCAACATTTTCCCACTACTGAAAACATGCTAGAATAACCTTACTTTAATATAATTAAAAGCATCCACCTGCTTTTTAAATAAACTGATATTCTATATTCCTTTCATGAAGCATGCCATTATTACATATTTGTGTTGTAGCTTTTAAAGACCACAGAAAAGACTGAACTTTGTTAGTGCTTCTTGTGCTCAAAGGTACTGCATGGGAAACACTTTGTAGCTGGTTCCTGTTCCTAAGACCTACAGATCTGCGCAGGTAAAGAGGAGAAGATAAAACAGATACAGAGAATTGAAATGAGATGACCCAGCCTCACATGATTCAGTAGATAAGTAATGAAATTCAGATCTCATTATGTGCAGGTCTGTACATTCCTGGTACATTGTACCTATTCCAATTCCTCAATAACAGTATGGCTTCAGTTCAAATCTTTCTCTTTGGCATACTTTGTGTCTGAAGTTACTTGAAAAATACCTGATTGAAGTTTTAAGATGGAAACATCACATTAAGCACTGTCTGGACTGACTTTAACCTTTTCATGCAGGAGCATGGTATCACAGCTGCACATACTATTGTGTGAGGAGTGTTTTCCCTTGGAGAAACATGTCTAATTACATACCATGTCTTCTTTTTCCTATAGGTTTCCTATTAGGTGACCTATAGGTCCTAATTTTACTGCTACAGAAATGAGCAATCTTAAAAATGAGGAATTTCCCCACTGATTTCAAAAGATTTAAAATACTAGACTAAAGGCAAATTATGGAAGAGTTCGTGTGCCCTCAGCATGCACTTGGCAAAAAGGAAAGAAGTCGTAGGCACACAGCATTAGATCCAGTTGTCAGCACTAAATTTGAGGATTTACCTTGGCTTCCACCACCACACAGTGCAGCACTGACCCTTAGGAATTCAGCATTAGTGCAGGGGGGGTAACATCTCTGTAACGTCCCTTACACTGCAAAGGAAGGGACAGAAATCTGTTCAACACTGGCTGAGAAGGGTTACTGAGTTCAGGTGAACTTCCATTCTCATCATGAATGATCAAAGAAGGATCTTCACTATCAGATTTCAGGGGTACAAAGCACTAAGGTGTGTGGACTGGGGTTCAAGTAATCAAAGAGGAAGTCGACTTGGGGTGGGTTTTTTTGCACTCTCTTAAGCCATTAGCACATTCTGTGACTCAAAACCAATTTTCTGATCTGTTGCTGTCTGGAGAGATGCTCTGGCTTTTGGAATGATGAGGTCCTCCTGCCACTTACCTGTTTAATTTAAGTGATTACTATTTTTTAAATGTAATTGTAATGTAGATGTTGATAAACCAAAGAGTAGAAGCTTTTGCAGATTACTGCAAGAAATATCGTGATCTATTAGAATTTACAACATTTGTCAGGCACACAATAAAACAACTCCTTATTGGTTATTAATTCTTGGAAAAAAGAACTGTAATGCCAGAGGTGCTCAAATCCAGAATAAAACCAGAAGTATCTTTTTCAGCTGATTAAAACAGCTTTCTGAGGAGGAATTAAATCCACAAGGAGGTTTGGAAGTGAAAGTTTCCCTCTGAATTAAAGCGTGATAGCGTTCAGGAGTAACAAATACTTAATTAACATGGGGTGGATGCCAGAGGCAGTTATTTTAAAAATAAACCTGAAAGCAATCACAGGAATTCTCTTAAACAAAGCTTTTCTGTTGCCATTTTCTGAGAACATTATCTCATTGGCCTTTTTGGTAGGCTGGCATCACAGGGGCATCATTCTAATTGTCATTTAGTAGAAGCTGTATTTTATTTCATTCTAAATCACTTCCACGAATCTGTCATCACCTAAGCTTGGCATTAAAGAGAATTCAAAATCAAACAAGTTTCTCAAGAAAAAATTGTCCTTTGACAGAACTGGGGCTTCCAATGCATTTTAATTTTTCTGCAGACTGCATGATGTGGAGAAAGGGGCTTCTCTGCATTGAGAGCTGATTTCTTATCAAACAATTTGTACAATAGTTGATGTAAATGTTCTGGGTGAATCTACACATTTAGTAAATGTAGTGATAAATGAATTTGCATTTGCAAATACTGCAGAAGATCGAGAGATGATGATAGAATAATGCCTTTGTAAAAATCAGATTTTCTCATGTAATTGTGGCAAGTACAAGTAGACAAACGGTTCTGGCTCTTCATAGTGGTCATGCTAGAGCAGCTCCTGCCCCTGGTCAGGCCAGGAGCACCTGGAGCCCATTTCCCAGCTGAACTGTTCTAACCATTGGATGGGGTGGCAGGACCACTGCTCAGCTAAAGATGGTTGAGCAGATGCAGCTTTTGGTACTTTTTAAGTAGTGGAAAACCTCCCTGGTTTTTTTCAAACAGCAGGGACTCTTTGACATCTATACTTTTAAGGAAGAGAATGTCAGATCATATCACAAAGCCTGTGTTCAGGAGTACAAATAACTTTATAATCTTACTGTAGTTTTAGAGGCTTCTGCTTTTTTTCTTATCTATTTAAGCCAACTACCTATTAAAGAAGGCGGTTAAAGTGTTGTGTCTATCAGGACAGTAATAATTTTATTGTCTTCTAGGTAGCTGCTTAGTTGTTATTAATTTGATTAACATCCTTTTTATTAAACACATAAGCCATAAATTAAACATATGCCAGTTTAAAATACACTTATAAAATTAATACATTTTATTCAATATAATGCAATGTTTTAATATTACATATTTAGTATATAATTTTTCAAGAAAAAATGCTGCATATTTTTAATGTGATATGCTTATCTCTTGATCTTTAGCATTCTTTTGAAAATAAGCATTAATTAACATTTTCATTGATCTCTGTGTCTGCACAGATGACAGAAGAGATATTCAGCCAGTGGGACCAGAATCTGACCTACAACAATCAGGTCAGTTGCTGTTAGCTTAAGAATTTAATTTTCTTTTTTTCAGTTTTATAACGTTCATATAAGGTAGCTTTGAGCACAGACTCATATATTTAATTTTAATTAACAAGCAAATGTTCACACAGTTTTTGTTATTAATTTTAAATTCTGTAAGCCAGGTGTAAATAGGATTTGTAAATCTGAATGACAGAGTTCTCTGATGAGATATCTATAATCCTTTTACCTTGGAATATATTAACATTGCTTTGATTATAATGTATGAATACACATCATTATGAGACATCTCTGCTTCACTAACAGGCACAATTATTTGGCTTTCTATTCATGTGTATCACGTAATACTGGTAATGGTTTTCAGTCCCTTATTCCTCATTACAACACACTCTTTACTCCATATCTTAATACGTCAATGTTAGTGCAATGTGATCTCTTTATAATGTGAAGTGATTCAAAGGAAATGGAATAAATTTCAAATATATTCACATAAAATCAAGTAATCGTTTCTTAGATTTATGTGGCCACTAGTCATACCAGCCACATCTAAAAATTACTGACTGGTACTGTGTTACTCAATTATTTAGTTATCCATTCTGGACTTAAGGATAGCTGCCTTTGATGTGTCTAATCCATCCATGGGCAGAACTAGAAGATTTTGATCTAGCTCACTTCCAGCAATTTTGATATCCACTAATATTTAGGATCAAGCTTATGGATGCCCCCAACTAACTTAATTACATGCACTGCCCTTTCTGATTCTGGCTACCTTTTGCAACCCTTCCTTATTGTAATTACTTCATATATTTAGGCAAGGTCACATGTTATGTATTATGCCATCTGCAGATGTCCTTCCTTTGAGAATGTAACAGTATCCTTTTCCATCATTCTCATTAATTTCAGAGGGACACCTGCAAGACTCCAACTCTCACGGGGTATGAAGGCAAATGGAGGGAAAAAATATGTCTGCCCCCCCTTCCTCACATAGGCAGAAGTTATAAATATACCTCTCATTTCTTTTCTGAAACCGCTGAGGTGGACCAAGAGCAAGTCTCATACAACAGAAGGCAAAGCTGGTCTGTATTCTGACTTTTCATCTTCATTACTTTACGCTTCTTTTGGAAGGACAGGTGGGTGTTGGTCTGTTACTTCCCTTCCTCTACCTTTGTGGAGCAGCTACCTGTCCTCCTCTAGAACTCTTTGGAGACTTGGCCATGTCAGTTTGTTGCAGCTTCTTGACCCTTTGCAGAGCAATGATACTGAGAAAAGGGGACAGGAGTCACAGGGGGACACAAAATCCAAGAGGATGCCAAGTTCCCCCAAACCAGATGGCAGGCAGTTTGTAACAGTTCTAGGTGGCAGGAGAGGCACCAAGATGTCACTCAGTATGACTGGTGCAGATCCCAGAAAGCCACTTCTGATTATTAGCACAATAACAATGCTGAAAATTGGACTACTTGTTAAGTTTTGTACACTCAGCTAAGAAGGAGGAAGAAAGACTGTGGCACCTTATTTTAGAAATGTAATTACCACTTGCAGGTTCGTCAAGTATTGCATGTTTAGAATTGGAAAATATATGCTTGACAATACTGCATATCTACAGATATATATTTAAGTTCTTCAACGTGAAAATTCTAAATAATGCTTGCAAAAACTTCTTAGCAATTCATTCAAATCGACTCAACAAAGCACAGCTAAGGCTGCAGGATGGGAGTTTGCAAGCAAGATGTTGAGCATTGTGTGTGGCCTTGTACCAATCACTGGGGGATCAATCTCACATGTGACAGGCTGCCAGCCTAAGTAAGAAACATTGATCACTGCCCTCCAAGTGCTTTGGGAGCCAATTTCCTACCCAGCTGGCAGACCACCCATCCAGTCTGTTTCTTGCCAGTTTGCCCAGAAGGAGCTGTGGTAATGAAGTGGTATAATGGGCTGACCTCTCTCTTCCTTCAGTAAAAAGTAAAAAAGTAATGCCAGAGCCTCTGGTAATCATGCTGTGCATGCAGCATGAAGGAAGAAGGGCTGTGTGGGGGTTTCCGTTGGGGCAGTGAGTGCAACTCCTGACAAATGCAGTAGTGTCCGTATAATTTACATATGATTCCTCATATTATGCTGTTCTTATGTTCATTTTTGTGTGACATCTGAGCCATGGAGTTTTCTTTACACAAACATTCACAGAAAGTTAAATTAATCATGCAAATAAGTAGTGTTTCATAAGCCTTTATTCTGAATTTGCACTTAAATGGATGGTTAAATTGGCATCCAATTAAGAAACATAAAAAAAAAACCAAGTGGCTTATGTAATTGCTTGGAAAAATATTGTTCAAATTTTCAGTGTTCAAGATCAATAAAGAAAAAGTTAAAATCACATACATAGAGCAACTTAAAATAATTTCCATATTTGAGAAAATTAATATTATTTGGGTACATTTCATAACATAAGAGGACTACCTAATTTTCTCATCTGTTTTTTTTAAAGACAGGGTATATCATTAAATGCTATATAAAAGAAAAAAACCCCAAGCTTTATTTTTTCTTTTCTTTAGTTGCAAAGGGCTGTGAGTAGTATTCTCTTAATTAATATGCTTATGGTGCAGACCAGTGAGCTTTTAGTCTTTTGCTTAAGAACCTAATTTTACAGCCTTGGAGTTTATCTGACCTTCATTGTATAAGAAATAGTAAGAATGTATACCTTATATTTCCCAAGTGATACAGATTCATTTTCATGAATTCTATGAATTATAAATCCATAAACAGCAAGAAATATATTTCAAATGCATGCTTACAGGCACTCAATTGCTGATGAAGTTGCAATTAGGAATCTGACAGATGAGAGACTAATTCCCCAGAAACAGGATTTCTTCCTTCTTCTTATTATGAACATAGCATATGGAGGAAACAGATATGAATATGCCAGATGAATAAATTAAGAAGTCTAGGATGAAATAGAACAGCTGGAAACGTAACTGGTGATAACGAAAGGCTAATTAGCTCCAATGAGCAATTTTCCACCTGGTTTTCTATTAGCCATATAGAAAGAGGAGCTAGAGAAATTGCATGGTGTGCATTTTCATTCTGAAATTCGATATGACCTGCTGTTCTACCTACATGGTAATTGGAAAATGATTGTCTCTTGTGGATATAAATATTAATGTGACTGATTTGCAAAAATCCTTTAATTTTTTTCTAAGCGCTGACTTGGCTTTGTACATTCATCATCTTACTGGAGATGTGAGTAGTTCTTAATTTAATAGATATTTGAAATGAAGAGTCTACTTCTAAGAGTATTTTTGAATGCTAAAGCTCTTCCTCTGATACTCTTCATCAATTCTGACTAGTCTGGTATAGCCTGCTATAGCACTTCCCAATCAGCAGTTTCAGATTTTTGTCCATAATCCCTGCAGCTTTTGACTATTACTTAAAACATCATATGCAATGAATAATGAGGTGTTTTTTTCCTGAAATAAGTAATTTAAAGAGTACGAAAGGAACATTAGGTGCCCTACATAAAGCTTTTCACCTTATTACACATATCTCTATTTATTACATTAAAAAACAACAACAAAAAGCCACATTGTTTTTTATACATATTTCTTTCCTTCTGTATTTAGGATCCTTTGGTCCTTCAGTTTGTTTGTCATCACATAAGAGATTGAGTTCTGAATTCTCTCTTTTAAAGAGGACTGAGGCTATGAAAGCTTGGGATTAAACATCCTCATATTTCATTCAGAAGTAAAAGTCAGAAGATGGACATAAGGAATGAATGTCATCTTTCCTAAATTTAGCTGCTCAGAAGGGAGCTGCTGTACTTTTAGTGAAAAAAAGGGATTAGTTCCTTTCTTGAGTTTTTTTCTTTTTAGATGCTTCAGATGCCTGTCCTGTTGATAAGGATGGCTAGATGTAATTAGCCATGTAAGTGTGGAAGTTGAGCAAACTAAGTAATACAAATAGAAGATGTGATGGTTCACCTTCTGCCTGTTTTTCTCCATTAACTAGCAGAGGAGTCACTGAGAGTGTGGTCAGTCACTGGAACAGGCTCTCCAGGGAAGTGGGCATGGCACCAATCCTGTCAGAGTACCAGGAGTGTCTGGATGACACCCTTAGTGATATGAGTTTGTTTCAGGCAGTCCTGCAAGGAGCAGGGCATTTGACTTGATGATCTTTATGTGTCCCTTTCAAACTGAGATATTTTATGATTCAAGAATGCTATGACTCTACATGACTAACTTAGGTTTAGGCAGTAACATTTAGAAATTCCAAAGTCAGGTTGGGTGAATCCCACCATACGTTGTCTAGGAAATCAGGGATATCTTTCCATTTTGAGAAGAGTGAGCAGAGACATAAGGCTGAGGTACTTCTTTCCAGTCTTGCATTGGATGCTTACTTTTGGCTTTAATAAAATACTGAAGTTTTACATCTAACTGAAGCAGAGTCTTCAATTTTTACAAAATCAGTATGTTCCTAAACATTGTCTTGCCCCTGGGACGGTAGAAAGTCCATTTGCTGAGAGGCTTAAAATTTACAAAGTGTTTGTCTTTCCTTTGTACAAGTGGTTTCCCTATAACTCATGTCACAGATATTTAATTTTTTTCCTGCATTCTTTTTTTAAAGGAAACTGCCCTTAAGGACCAGTATCTAATGATCTCCTTATGCTAAAATGTCACTTTTATTCCCCTATAGCAACTGTTTGTACTTTGGGATTGTGGATAGGAAAGGGAAAATATTGACATGGGAATTCATGATATTTATATGATCAAAGACACCTCCATATACAAGACAAGTCAAAGGAACAATATAATTTTTATTACTTGCCACAACAAAGGCTTTTAAAAATAATGAACTAGAGTTGTCTTTTTTAAAAGCAGAAAACCCTCCAAGCCCCGGTAATTGTCAAAGGTATGGTATTCTGTTGCTTATTAATGAGACTTCTGTAGAACAAGTTCTTGCCAGGGTTGTTTTAAATCTTGACATTCTGATTAAATTTTAATTTTATTACAGTAATATATGAAAAATTGACTATAACAGTCAAAATATAATTTGTGCAATGCTATCAAATGCAGCAAATGCATTTACTCTAATGCCCATAAGAGATGTTACAAAATTTGGAAAAATAGCAAGTAAACTATTAATAAATATTGCTCTAGTAAGAAGAGATGTGCCAGTAATGATAATAACAATCTCTAAATGTATTTCTGAGAAATGTGGCTATTTAAAAGATTGTTTGACAGAAAATATGGGGTAAAGACCTGTCATCGTTCCGACAGAAAATATGTGTAGTTCATTTTATATAAATCTTTATCAAAAAACATAGAAACCTTGATACCTGAAATAGCTCAAACCCCAAAAACTGTACTTCTTGAGATGCTTCCTGCTGAGGAACCATCTGATTATGGTAAAAAAATTTTGAAAATAACTAAATGCTCTGCAGTTTAGGCATAAAAATAACTGGCCAAGGATATTTTGTTTTCTTTTATCCTCACCTCTTTGCTGATAGGAAGCAGTGTGATCTGAGGAATAAAAGGGAAATGCAAAGTAACACTAAAATTAGCTATCACTTTTACAATGTGGATAAAAAGGTGTCAAGAAATATTCCTTTGTTGATCTTAGGTGTCTCAGAGTAAAACAAAGAAAGAAAGTTCCTGCCAGAGATGTTGTCCTAAATGTTTAAATTTTGTGATGGATTTTATTGATCTGGATTTGTATGTGCTTCTTTCTTTAACTGCCAATCATGAGGCAAAAATGTTGATGAGTTCCTTGCTCACATGATTGATGTGCATGCTGGAGTGGGGGTTTCTGTGGAAAGCCATCATTATTGCTGGGAGATGCTTTCTTTGGCTTCAGACTTTGAGGAGCAAGGAGTCCCTCTACGTACTTCGGTTTGCAAGACCTCATGACAGCTGTCACTGGGGCAGCATAGGAGAAAATTGACGGAGGAATTAACTAATGGAAAGAAAATTTCTAAAAGCACAGCAAAGTTACAACTCTGAGACGTATGGGTTGTATTTTTCTAAAAGTTATAACAGCAGGAAACCTTGGGGGCATGGTGGGGACCAGGGTTCTGCAGGGCAGTAGAGCAGGGCCTGGCAGCTCTTCTGCAGTGCGAGCCAGAGTGCTGAAAACCCCTGAGGGGAATGGACGCATGGCCCCGGGAGTGTGTGGGACGTGGCCTTGGGTCCTGGTGGGGCCTGGCCACTCTCCCATAGCACTGGACACCTCTGAGGGAAACAGACTTGTGGCCCCAGGAATATGGTGGGAAGTGGCCATGGGGGTCCTGGTGAGCCTGACAGCTCTCCCACAGCACCAGATACCTCTGAGGGGAATGGACTTGTGGCCCCAGGAATGTGGCGGGTGGGAAGTGGCCTTGGGGGTCCCACGGGGCCTGTTGGTAACCACAGGTCCCTGTCACCTTAGTGTAATCCCAGCATAAAGGAAGCAATTTGCCACAAAGAGCAGTGGTTTTTGTTCGTGTTTGGTAAGTAGTTTTTATTTTATATCATGTTTCTTTTTTTAAATAATGAATTTTTTAAAGCAGGGTGTTGTTGAAGGTGTACTGTCTGTTGGTTAGGCAAAAAACAAAGGCAGAAGGAGTGCTGGTGATGGGGCTCTCCATTAATTGGGTCTATTGCTTTCAACACTGGAAAAATAGTGCTGTGTAGTGGGAAGAAGGAGAAGGGGAATGCCTGGCACCTCACTGTGCCTCCTGGTGAGGCTGGCACAGGGATGGAGGCCTGGAAATGGTGACTTAGCAGCATGATGGGGCCTGTCTGCAAAGCCCAGGGAACAGGAGGGAAACCATGGTCTTTGGCTGCTTCCTGCAGGGTTGATTTTCATGACTTTAAATCGTTCTGAGTAACATGCTTCAGGAAGAACTTTCTAGCAGCTAGGTGTTCAGATGTATTTTGCACTATGAGAATATGGGTTGTGGGCTAAAATTTCTGTAAAATAATGAGCTATTTTATGAACAATCCCACAGCTGTTATTCTGACTTCTGTTGTTCAGGTAGAATATTTCTTGTTCAAGCAGCAAATGCATCACATATGTTTGAGAATGTATTTATGATGAGTGACAAATTCAAAACCTAGTTCTGATTCAAAAGAAGATCCACACCACATTGGGTACTGAACATTGTGGTTTTCTGCTCTTAAAGTTGTCTGGCATGCAGCAGCATATGTATGTATATACAGTGAAATATGCACAAGAATACATATAATTACTTGTATTCTTAACCAACCAACCTCTGCTCTGTCCATATGGTTGAGACTATAAATGCAAGACAACTTGTGGAAAACGTGTGAATACCATTTATTTCTTAAGCTAAATACAGTTGTGTTTGACTGGTGTATGTTTTGCCATCTCTTGACTCTCTTTGTACTTTTCATGCAAAGAGTGAGAACAGCCAGGCAAGAAGTTGTGTGTTTGAAATACACAGATTTGTATTCTCTCTGTACTCACTATGGTATTTCTGCTTCTGCCTGAATGGGATGCTCAGTTTGAGAGACAGGTGGAGACTAAATGGGATTGAAGAGACTTAGGAGTGTTTAATATATTTCTACAGCTATTTGCCTGGCAAAGATGATGACGTTCAATTGCATGCTAATTTCTTTGCAAAGCCAATAAAAGAGCAGATTTTTTTTTCTTACAGAAACTGACTTAGAAGTATAGCAGTGTAGACTGTTTTTGTGGGTTTTGCTTTTCTTTTCTTTGTTTTTAAACTGATATCACATAAAACCTAAGTTACCGTGACCTTATCCTACTCCACAGTTAAATGCAAGAGTAGAGAATTTTAAGGACAAGAGGTGACGGATTACGCAGGAGGGTGCCAGAACTCCTATTTGAGTGTATGATTTGATGAAGAATAGAGTAAAGCAGAAGATGGGCAGTGGTGAGTAGTATTTTCTGTACTGACAAAAGGAAAAATTTCCTTGGTGAAGTAAAAATGTCCTGAGAGATGACATTAGCTTGTGAATAATATGTACTCTCTGTAACTAAGATTGGTTGAAACATAACTTGTCTTTGACTATAAAGAATTTAGAGAAATGAGAAAAAAAATTAGAAGAAATTGATTTAGAGAAAATGTAAAGAATTGACCACAAATTGGTCATATTTGAAGCTCGAGAAAAAATTTTGACTTCTGTGAAACTGACTGAACAACTTATCTTTACCATAATGGAAACAAAGAATTTCAAATCTGTTTAAGAAAAGAATGTCATTTGCTTCTGGAATCAGTAGAGAGAACAAAAGAAAGCACAATTAAGAGATGAAATTTGTATCTTCTGCAATGATATACAGAACAGAACAAATTAATCTTTGACTGAGGTTAAGAAATGTGATTAGACATAATGTTGTTGAAATTCTGCTGCTTTGCCAAGGACGAGTTTTAGCAAACCTCTGAGGCAATAATAAAAATTACAACGTGCAGCTATTGCAGGCAGGGATTGAGGGTGCTCTTGCACAGATATGGTGTGCATAAATGATAAGCCATAATGTTTCAGAAGTGACAGTAGGTAATGATTTTAATTTACTTTTGTCTCAATTATATTTTGACATTCTACTTAATCAAACTGAGTTTTATTTAACTTCTATCTTCTGACAACTGACCTGCTTTCTTTTCTCTCTCATTCCCACATAAAAACAGATGGGTTAATGCACAGAAGCTCATGGCCAGCAAAGCTAAATTAGCTTTGTCTATTAAATATTTTCAGAGAAAAGCAGATACTGCTTAGTATATCAAAGACAAAGAAATAATATGATTTCTAAATAAGGAATTCAACAATAACTGCAGCCCTCTCATTATAACTGTGCATATGGTCACATATAAATCCACACTCTGTACCCAGCAACTGTGATGTCAATGCCTTGATTCCATTAAGAAAGATGAGAGATGATCAGGGTTGAAAACAAATGAGACAGTTATGGTCTAAAATGCATTGTCTAGCAAATAACCATATGCTTGCTTGTAAGTTCTTCAAGATAAGCATTCTCTTTTTGTTCCTGTACATCTAGCACAATAGGAATCTGTGCCATGACTAAATCTCTAAACACTACTGCAGGAGAAATAATGATAAGCTGTACTGAGGGGGATTATTTGTGTTTTGGAAAAGGCTATCAGTTAATTGTTCATCTAAATGTATTTTTAAAAATTCCCTTCTCTGTTCTTTGTAATTTTTCTAATAATGCCAAGGTAAGTTTGCAAAGGCTTCTTGTGAAACTGCTTGTAAGTGATCACTGAGAATAAGAGTATTTCTTTAAATACACCCAAAATGCAAGCAGTTATTTGAAGCTGGACTGTTTGTATGATTTAGTGCAGTGATGCATTACCATTGTCTACAGGACTGGGACATCTATTATCCAAAAAAATTTCAATATTTGAATAATTGCCTTTATTACTCATGGTTTTGGTGGTTTTTTTTTTGGTTGGTTGTTTTGTTTGGTTTTATTTTTTAATTAATGGTACAAAATATTTGATGTTCAGCTCAATTTAATAATTAGAAAATATAATGACTGATACATTAGCTTTTGTAGCTTTTCAGTCAGTAGACATTTCTCAGCCTGCCCAGCTGAAATCACTTTCAGCTAATTGAAGATTTTCCCACTCCATTTAGCTGTTAAACCCTGGCATATGGCCATATGGATCTTCCTAGTCAAACTGATCCTCAGAGGAAGCAAGCGGTGAAAATAATGTTGAAACAAAAAGAAAATCAGGTTCAAATAAGGTGAAGAAATTAGAAAGCATCAAATTAGAAATGCTGGAACTATCCTCCACTTGTCAGAATAGGAGAGTTTGATGGAAACAAAGAGGGAGCTTTCCCACACTACCTGGCAATGTGCTGGGAAGGAGCACTCCTCTGTGGAAAAGAACAGCACAGCCACATCAGGATAGCTGATTAACCCTTGGATAACCATGTCTCTGTAATTGCCAAACTACAGTTGGTTGTATGATGCTACTCAACAGTAGCTGAAACATTGCTTAGACGGCAATTAAACATGGTACTAATAATAGCCTGGGGTTCCTTTTGAGAGTGGTGGGTTTTTTGTTTTTTGGGTTTTTTGGGGGTTTTTTTGGTGTTTTTTTCCTTTCATTTAGAGAAGTTAGGGAAGTTAAAATCACATAGACATCCCATAGGAAGATCTCATATGTCAAATACATTGTTTCTGGCCAAAGGAAATCTTGTACATCCAGCTTCTTAGCTACCTGGTATTGAATTAGACAAGGCTTCTTGTGAAAAGCAATACCCATTATACATTAGCAGAGTTTTCCTATTAACTAATTAACCAAACTGCTCTATTTTTGGAGGGAGAATGTTGGTACACCTTACTTCAATAGAACTGCAAGATCTGCACTTGAGTTTTGCTTTTGCTGCCTCTTACAGTAACTTTGTTGTGCTGTAGAGAGCTTGTGCCTCATTGTTTTTCCCTGGAAACAGCAGTAATTTCCTCACTAATTTGAAATTAGTTTAGGTCTGGAGTGATGCTTTCAGTCTATCAGATCAGGAAATTTATCCCTCCTTAGGTGGAGAACTCCATGAGAACTTCAATGATTTTAGTGCTTCTTTGTTTCAGTGCTGTTAATTAAAAATAAAACAAAATTAAAAAGGCACAGTAGGAATTGTAAAAATTATTTCAGAGGCAACTGAAACCTGACTTTATCAGTCTTATTCTCATATTTTTTCTACTCTATTTATGTGCCTTATTCAGGGATGACAGAACTGTGCTTTGAGTAGACACAGAGGCTGCAGGAAAGGAGGTTGCTTGCATTAGCGACCCTATTATTGGACTGAATTTCATTAGCCTGTATTGTGGATCCTGAATAGAACTGAATATATTTTCTTGATTTTCTTATCTTGTGGAGAAGATGTGTATCTTGGTGAAATACTCAGCTTTAGTTTACTTCAGATATAAGATTTTAAGACAAATTGCTATAAAGATGTTGAAATACTGTTGGTGACGTACATGTGTCCCATTCATCAACTTCCCATTCAAGAATAAGATTTATTATGCCAGGGCTGGGTTGTTTTGAATGAAATCACACTTTAATTAAATAGTTTCTGCTAGTTCAAAGTAGAGATCCTGAGTGTACCATCTGTTACAATGTCTGTATATTAAAATTATACTCACTAATTACACTGTGCTGGTTGGGTGGGGGATGGCATCAGAACCAAATTAGATTTAATAAACTTAGAAAAAAAAGTACACATTTAACATAAAAAAAGCTTCAGTATAAGAAACTAGAAACTGGTATGAATAATACCAAAATTGTTTTTCCCCTATAAAAGGCTGTTTTTTAGTATTGTCTAAAAGGTATCTTTTCATCAAGCTTGATAATACAAGTCCCCATGGATGACTGACAGTGTGGGATGCCTCCTGGCCTCTGTAGAGATCTGTGGTGAACAATTTAAGAATGAATATTCATAATGTTTTTGTTACCTTCTGGCATATTTTGTTACACTGTCCGTATGAATCCCAAAATTGGGTTAATCATCAGCTGAAAGGGGTTTAATGATCTGAAAATTAATTAAGAGCTCTCTAGTCATGCATGTACTGTATGTTTTCACTGGACTTAATTTACTGATAGAAACAGGCCTATTAGGATAATTACTAGATTCTGTAAGGAAAGCAGTCATAAACAACATTTTCCTGATGCAAAAGACTCATGAAATTATACTGCACAATGTAACTTCACAGCTTAAACTCAGGTAACTGTTTTGCTTGGAGAGAAAGAGAAGCATATGGTATATATTTGTCAGCAGATGTGCCACTGACATGGTGATTTCATCAATAAAAATGTAGGCTGCTAGGAAAACAAGGTAACTCAAAGGGCAGATGGGAATGATAATATCTGAGAGGAAATGGCTTTGAGAATTCAAGTGAAGTTTAAAATTTGAACTAATAGCCTTAAATACATAATAGGAAGAAAAGAAAGAAAAAAAACCTTACAGAAAATTCCCTAGTTTCTGTGGTAAAATACACAGATAAAAGTCTTCAGGGAAAGAAGACTGAGGAGTTTTGTCAGTGATGTTAGTGTGGTAGAAAGGAATCAACCCAGAGGCTGGGCTTGGGCTTCCCTTCCTCTGTGTCAGCAATACACCACAGGAGTCTGCTGTGCCAGAACAAGGTTGCATTTGATCCCTCATTTCTCAGCTTTAAAAGATTATCTCTTCGCTATATTCCTGCTCTTTAAAACAGGAACTCGCACATCCAGAGGGGGTGCATATATTTTTTCCTTTTTTTCTTTTTTTTTTTTTTTTGTTAGTTTATCCCTTAGAGGTGTAGTGAAATTCTATTGACTCTTCTTTGTGGTTTAAGCTTTGATTCTGAAAACATGTGCACAGACCTCCATATGCAGAGTTTATGAAATAAATTATACTGGCAGTATGTTGCTACCTCTTGTTGAACAGCTTTTAAAACATGGGATGCTTATTAATGTCTAAAACCATTGTACTACTGGTAGGGAAATCTAGTATCAGCTCCAAGTCCTATAATTTGGAGCTTTCTGGTTGTTACAGATGTTTTCACCTTGGGCTTTTCTCCTTTTTTTTTTTTCCCCTTCTTAAGTCTTTCCAGTCTGGGCAAATAGGTCCTTTTATTCTTTGGGTGTTTGACTCCCTCTGCCACCTTCACCCAGTTATTTTATTCTGTTCCTGTAAGTCCTTGTTTTCTCATTACTCTATGCTCAAATACAGCTTTTCCCAGTTCATCAATAAAAATAAGTTGTAAGAATACAGGAAAGGGTGTCCTCACTTCTGTACAATCACAAAATCCTATGCTGGGGCCAGACAATCCACCAACCCCGAATTTCATATGTATGTCTCAAAAAAAGAGCTACAAGGGATTCTTAACGAGAGCTCTTGAGAAGACTGTAACATTTTTCATGGTCTCAATTTGAAAAAAAAGAAAAAAAAATAAACTGTTTTGATTAAAACTTCCCACCAAAAATTTCAGCTGAAGACAGGTCTCCTGTGTGGGAGCTCTCTGCCTCAGCAGCTGACCAGCTGGCAAACACTGAAGCGCTGGAAACAGCCTCCCAGGACAGGCAGTATCACAGACATCAATTCTAGCTGCCAGCTTCATTGCTCTTGCCTGTGGTAAAAGTGTTGTTTGTGCCATTGCAGCGGGTGCAGCCAAGTGGAGGAAACTTCTCTAGGGTAAAGGATTTTCACATGAGAGCTCCTCCGGCCTTTGCTACTCGAATTGAAATGTCTCAGAGCAGTGTTAGTCAGAGAACACTTAACTCCAAGCAGTGCTGGGAAGTGTGCAGCCCTCTATGAGCAAAAATAATTTTATGGGTCATTATTTTGTTTTACAAAAGGCTAAGACAAAAAGAGGCATTTCTAGGCTCCTGAGCTAGACAATGTGGAAATCTAATCTCTCTTAACCTGAACTCTCAGAACTATTAATTCGATCCAAACTGTGCCACATAATTATGTTGGCTATTCCCTGTGGTGCTACACTATCTGCAAAAGACACTGATCACGTGAGTGTAGCACTTTGAAGCAATTTTGACCTGTATTGAAAATTGTTGAAGCTTAACTAATTATCTAGCAAAAATTCAAAAGGCGAAAGCTCCTCCTCCAACTCTACATTCCTTTCCTTCATAGTGAAATCATGAGTGCTTGAATCAATGGAAGTTTTGCTACTGGTTTCTGCAAATGTAGAGAATAATTATGAGTTTTTACTGCCTTCTACCTCTTTTCATTTGGCTGGAAAATTATATTTTGCAGTAATTATTTGCTAAGGCAATGAAAACTTCAGTTTCCATTTCCCTTGAGGTGCCATGAGAAGTTCTTCTGTGTAAATATTACATATCTTGGCATTTGTGGGGTTGATGTTGATGTCTTTCCTGAATTTCCAAGCAGGAGGAGAAACTTAAGGGTGGCTTTTTTCTTCTGATTGCAGAGAGGGTGAAAGTCAGGTGCCATTTTCACTCACTGTCTTAGAGTCTAACATTGCCATGTTTTTCTTTCTTACACTTTCATGCATTATATAAAAGTAATTTAGAAATTGCCAAGTGGACAAAAACAATTGCACTGGAGATTTTTCTTGCAAATAAAATTGTGATAATTTTCTTTGAATTCTCCTGGTTGATCATGGGCAGTGACTACACAGTACGCTAACTAGAGACAAATGGAAGAAGATTTTTTCCCCATAAGTTCTTGAAAAACAAATTATTATTTTCATTTGCCTCGAGACAACTCCTTTGGTCTCAACTGTTTATATAGATAGGAAGATTTAAACCTTTGGGGCAGATCATAAACAGTTTAGAGATTGTGTGTTCAGCTGTGTTTTTTACCTTTTGAATCTGTATTGAAGAGTCAGGGAAAAAAGTTGTATTGTTTTAGTGCTGAAGTTTCAAAAACAAGTAACTGAAAGATATTTTATCAGTTTATTACAGAGATAGAAGCAGATTATAAGTAATCTTAATTAAAAGTACCTTTAGAAAAAAAAATTCATTTGTAAATATTTTTAAAGGGGGAAAAAAAGAGGGAAATTCAGAGAAATAATGTTCATTCTTACCTGACTAAAATCTGATTGTCCTTTCCTCAAGGGTTTTAAACACCTAACACAGAGTAATATGTGCTGATAGAAGCTGTTACTCTCTTGTGAAAGAAAACAAAGACACATGCACTAATCATCTCCAAACCATCAAGTTTATACCTGAGCAGTTAAACACATTTTGTTTGCCCCCATGCTGCTCTGCAAGAATTTTCAGTGCCATGAGCCCCACTGAGTGGTGCTAGTTCATGCACACACTTCTGGATTGCATTTATGCACTTAATTTTTGTATAATCCACAGGTGTTGCCCTGAAGGGAGGTTTTGTATCACCTACAGCTGCTATATTGCATACCACAGAGGTGTGCTCCAGCACTAGAGTTTTCCCATCCAGTCTCTAGCATCCTGGCTAATTTGAAATGCAAAACTGGCATGCAATAATGGGCTTAAGATACACTAATTTACAATTGGTTGAACAAAATTCATTTAGATTAATACATACCTTATTCAAAGCTTTTGGTTTCTAAAAATTTTATACAAAAACTATTTTGGCACATTTTCTGCTCAATGTCATGCTTCACACAGGCACAGGGATGAGAGAGGAGTGTTGAGCTCCTCTCAAGAGCCAGCACACCACTGGCACACAGGGTCAGGATGATAGGGGTGGGAGCAGGGAGCCAGCTGCCTGCTGACCCCCCTCCTTTTTAGCTGGGAGCTGCATCCTCCTTACCCTGACCTCAGGAAGGGACTGACAGATCTCCAGGCTGGGAGGCTTGGGGAAAAGGCAGCACATTCCTCATCCTTCTCCAGGGAGGAGCTGGGCATGCCGTGTCATAGGGCATTCAGGAAAACTGCTTGTCTTTTAAAAGCTGGATCTAGCTATATGTTAGCTTGGAAAATATGCCTAGTGCTGCAAAGCACTTGGTGATTTATTTAACACATTATTGGTGGGGGACTGCCTGCTCAGCTTGTTACATAAGTGTTCTCTTGCATGCAGAGCCCATTGGGGTCAATCAAGGTCATGGGAGCAGTTTGATGTGAGTGGATGTGACTGGAGTTCATTTGTTGCTGCCTCCTCTTGCCCACTCCGGAACGTGGCAAAGCAGATCATGCTTGCAAAAGAAAAATCCATTGCAGGAATGGGAGCATGCAGCATTACCTAGACACACAACACCTGTTGTTAATGAAGAAGCCCATAGGGCATAATGTGGAGTGTTACAATCACTTGCCTCTAGTAATTTTGATTTTATAAAAAAGAATGTACTAAGAAGGGCGGTGGTGCTCTTTCCACAGCCCATGCACCTTGTGCACCACAGATAAATACAAGCTGGTACATTTTAAATGGCATCCTTTAAACTTGTTAGCACTTTTCTATCTCCCTTCTTGTGACTAAAGAACTTTTCATATCAGAAAAGCTCACAAGAGTGTTAAATTCAACTTTTTTAAAGTCTAATAAAGCAAGTGCATGCTTGCTTGGTTCTAGTGCCTGTCAGATCAGCTTCAGAATTACTGTGGAAATAGATTAGTACTGCTACAGTAACTCTAATTCTTTCAGCTCATTGGCAGGTTATAAGGTATGCTGTGCATAAAAAAAAATACCTCCTTTCTGCAATAAGAGATCTGAACCCAAGATCATTAGATAATATTATGTACAGGATGACATCCCATCTTACTGTTAGCCAACACTCCCTTGGAAGATGACTATACCTTGCAACAGAGCTTCCCATCAGCTCTCTTCCCAGTCCTGGATGTATGGATCTTCTGTCCCAGGACATGATGATATACCTTATCCAGAGTGCCAAATTAAGATTGTATAAATTAAATGAAACAAGAAATAAGCAGCAGAATTAATTCACATAGCTAAGTGATAAAAAAGCGCCAGAAATCTTCAGTGAAATGTATGGAAATATATATATAAGAAAAGACAGTTTGAGCTCTCAAACTTAAGTCAGGTGTGAAAAATTCCAGGGGAACTAAAATGCACAACTTCAGTGTATAGTAAAACTCATGAACTCAGTAAAAAAACTAATTTGTTTTGTTTCCTCCATTCAGTATCCTCTTTTAAGAGCTCACTGTTCTGTAAGCAGTAATTACTGATTTCTGTTCCCACAGAGCATAAAATATTATCACTGTGTTTCTGCTAAAGTTCTCTTCAGTTCCCTTGCTGCCAACTGTAGCAATTCAACTACACTAAAGTCAGTGTAATGATTCATGGTCTTGGTTTTGCTTGGAGATTTAGAACTGACAAAAGGCTTATGTGCTTGAGAGTTCCTAAGGTTTTTTCAGCTTTGGCGATCAGTTGCATTTACACACAGTCCTGTTTATATCCTTGGAACATTGCAAACTACAAGACGATTGCATTACAAATACAAAGCAACATTGGTTCAAAAAAATGGTGTATGCCAACTGAAATTACTGAGACCACACTTTTGCTCAGAGTCTTGTTTCAGTAGCTTTATTATTTCTTAAACACCAGAAAGTAGCTTGTATGTAGACCTGATGTGGCAGCTGGGAGGTTGCAGTGCAGAGATCGCCAAGTTTGGCTTGTGGTGAATTGGCCTGAATTATTCAAACTCATGAGTGGCTTGATAGAAACCAACCATTGCTTTCTCTCTTCCTCCTTCTGCCCTCCCTTGACTTTGCTGGTTCCATTGTTTATTGGTGTCTCAATCCAGTCTGCCTGTGACTGGTACAGATAAGCTGGGTTGCCGGGTTACAGGCAGGGAGCCATAGGGAGTGAAGAACAGCTCTGCTATTGTCCCTTTACTAGAAATTAACTATAGTGACGCAAAAGAATAAAAGCTGTTCATCAGTTTTAATGTTCAGTGATCTATGTGATAGCTTTAACCTAAAGAAGATTCAGCAATTACAGTGAAATCATTATTTCTGATTGAGATCTTCTGTATTTATAATTCTAAACCTTATGTAAGGTTTGTCTAGTCCTTAATGGTAATGTGGTGTTAATGTCAAAATTATTAAAACTGCAAAAATAAACTGGCAGACTAGCTAAGATCCTATACTGTGAGTGAGACTTTCCCTGAATTGCAGAAGCTGTATTTAAATGTGTCAGATGATTTTCATGCCTTCTTCATTAAAGCTCCAAGGCATATTCAATATTCTTAGGTTATTTTCTTAATTTTCACTATGTGGGATAAAAATCAATGTTAATTAGCATAGTGCTGAGTTAAAGCCTGGAGATAAAAATCCTGCTGTGGTTCTTTAGTTAGCACAAGTGTAAAGCTGAGAGGTGCTGTTCATAACTCAGGCTTTATTGGTCTGATGGCAACATCTGTACCCAGTGCATGGAATGGGACAAGGCTCTCTGTCTGCAGGGCAGCTAGTGAGACTCAGCTTCCATTCCTGCAACTAAGCTCTCCAGCCCCCCTCCCAAGCCTGGACATCTTCATCCACAGTGCTTATCAGGCATTATTCCTCTGCTGTCTCCACTTGGTGTGCTGAAAGTAGGAGCTGGCTTTGACCAAAGTCAGGCCCCTTCACTTGCTGGGGCTGTGCATGCCAGTGCAGTTTCTAAGGTGTTTTAATCAGAGAGTTAAAACATAAGCTTCTTGCAAAGGAGAGGAGGAAGAAGAAAGCAATAAAAGTAAATATTTTAGATGATTTTCAGAATGGGGAAAATGCTATCCTGTTAATGCATTCATCTAGTCTAATAATAAATGCCAGCATTTTAATTTATTATCAGATATAGCGAAGCAAATGTCAGAGTAGTGAACATCTGCACACTATCAAATGTTTTTCACTCAGACATAGTTAAATTCTTGATGGCTTTTTGAGTTGGAAGTAAGAGAATAGGTAATGTTATTGTTTTGCAAAACACCACTTAAATGGGCCTTTTTAAATTTTTCATTAATTTTCCAAAAAAACACCCAAAATCCCCAAGTCATCCAGCATAAATGGACAGTTTAAAATAGTATACTTATTGACCTAAACTTGCACAATGAAGATATCATTATTATAAATAGCCTAGAAAATATGTCTTTATTTGTTGAGAACCTGACATAAAACAAATTGTATCTTAGATACAAACTAGAACACAATTGCTGAAACTCCAGGTGTGTGACATTTGTCTAATCCATGATGAAAATGGCAGTAACTGATCTCAGCAATATTGTTTTACCCATTGTGTGCTGGCTCCAGCATTCTAATATGGGACCTATTCAGGCACTCATGCTTACAGATTGTATCTCATTGATTTTCAAGCCTCCTATTCTTCAGGAGAACATTCTTAAAATGTGACATAATCTCTCTGGATAAATAATAAGTAATCTGATTTTTTGGGTCTTCTAAAGCAATCCTTGACAAAGAGAAAAATCAGTCACTAGCAGCAGATGGGATGATATGTCTAATATATCCCTGCTTTCTCTTTTTTTCTGCGATTAAGTTGTATGTAGACCTCTTGAATATACAGTTTTCCATATAAAAAGCTGCTATTAAGGCCATGAAGAGATTTTCAGGGATTAGCAAGTACTGCCTGCAACTTTCTGCATTATTTAATACACTCTCCCTATTGCAGTACATTGACTAGTTTCTTTTGTGTCTTTCCAGAGTTTCTCCATGAAAGCCTTCAGTACTCCCAGCTTGGTAAGAAGAATCATTTTTTTCCCATGATACTTAGCCTGTTGATTTTAACAGAAACACACTTTTACTGAGCTTGCAGATATGCAGAATGTGTCTCAAGAGCAATGAATTTGCTCAGTCTTGGCATCTTCATTCTTAAGAGCCTTTTCAAAATGTAAATTAGAGACCAAGCCTAAAGAATCAGAAATTTTAGAGCACATGCTAATTGCAGAAATCTGAGATGGTTGCTCTGAATGGTAGGTTGTCAGTCAGGCTTGCATTAATGTGAGCTCTGAGGATTTGTATTGCTAGCTTAGAGTAACTCAAGAGGAAGCACAAATCTTTTCTCTCACAGGGATGGTAGAACGAACTCCCAACTCTATCTACTTCCCCCTGAAGCTCTTTTAATTATTGTGATCTTGTTAGCATAATTCAACAACTTTAAAAATTAATTTGATGCAGATCAGTTAGAAACTGAAACAGTGTTTCTCACACTGCAAAATTACAGCATTACACAGAGATCTAAATTACTGGGAAGCTACTGGGTAATCCAAGGCTTTTGAGGCTTTTTCAGATTACAGGATTTTTGAATCAATAAATTCTCATATAAACAAATTGACAACCTAACCAATACCTCAAAATCCTGCAGCTAGTGTTTGCTTTTTAAGCTGTAGGGTTATAACTAAATATATTTCTATGGAGGTGCGGGGGATGTTTCCTGAGCAAGTAATAACTTTTCAGTTAAAGAACATTTATATTTTAGATAGATTAAATATGTTCAGAGTGTTGCATTTGAAACAGTAATTTTTTGGAGTTCACTTGAAGGGAAACTGTAGTCTGATAGAAGAGTAAATGAATTGAGAGAAGTGGTGCTGTATTCAATGCCTCCAACAGGCATGGAAATCACTCAGCAGAGGTCTTTGTATTTCTGTCCTACAGTGAGGTACAAGAAACCCAGGATGTCATGTCTTTACAGCAACAGGAGTGTCTGAAGGATTCTTTGTCTGTCCTGCAGGTGGAAGCAGGATGTGATGCTGCAGGGCTGGCTTTTGCTTAGGCAGTTCAGCATTCTCACAGACCAGTTCACATGCCAAACTCACAGCCTTGCTTGCAAGTTTTCAAGGCTGACTTGTTGGTCTTGAATATATTGCTTTATTATCATGACAAGGACGTTTCAAGAACTGTGTATTGACATAAGGAAAAACAGGGTATTCTTACCAGCTGATGGCAGAGTGGAGAGTTGTAGTGCAGCTGGTTTGCCTTTGCAAAGAAATAGAGGTGTGAAAATTTCTGGGAAAGTTACAATAGTAGGCAACAGCAGGAGAAATTCCAGGCCTGATTCAGAGCAGGCTACAGACTGCCAAAATGCTCTCAACATCCTTACCATGCTCTTTGAAGAATTACAAAACCAAGAACAAGATAGATCAGTCTGATTTAAATCATACAGGGAATGGCTTAAGCAGGTTTGGGAATTCTGCTCTCTGTCTCTGTAGGATTATAATAAACCTTTCTATCAAGTTTCTTTCTTAAACTTGTCTCTTGTAATGAAGACAAAGAACACAGTGGTTGGTAGAACAATACAGACATCATATGTCTGTAATGATGACTTAAACAAGCTCTGGGAAACAACAGTACAAAACATCTACTGGTGGAGGGAAGAAGGGCATGTCTCTCACATCCAGCAGATGTACTAAATAGTTTCACTGTCTTGTACCAGGAATGTCTTCACAGACTTAGGTTCTGTGACAGGAATTCTTTCACCAGCTCAGTGACTTTCTTTGTGTAAGACTGCAGAGTAAGGTTTTCCAAAACTAATTTGGCCCAACTGTAAGCCATATGAGTTTTGTCTTTATTGTATCTTGCCGTGCCTGAAACTTCTAAGTACCAGCATGTGATTTTACTTCATCACAGCAGTGGTACATGTGAGATTTTGTGCCCTGGAGTGAGAGCTGGGAAAGGTACTGATGTATGTGGAATTATGCAGTACAGGAGAGAGATCTAGAGATATCTGCTATGCACAGTGCACAGGTGGTGAGAACAAAGGTAACAGCAGCAGAGACTATCAGAGGATCTTTAATGTTGAGAGTGTGTTTATGTTTGTGCCTTGTGAGACTGCCACCGCCAGCTGAGCTGCACAGTGGGGATGAAAATAGCACATGTATCCACGTTTGGTGCAGCTGTGTTTACGACATCATCTTTAAGTCAAACCCTGTCTTCTTGTTTCTAGTAAGAGTAGTTATGCAACCACTGCAGGAATGGCAAGAGGCACAAGACAGGAAATGTTTCTGATGAGGATAAAAAGTGAATTGAGCTGGCAGAGAGTTTTTCTGGCTTATAAGAAAAGTGAAGATGAGATCCTTCCAGCATCATGCTGATGCTGAAAAATGTGTGCAGGAAAGAAAAATGAGAAGTTGGAAGAAACAGACAGAAAAACAGGGAGAAGGATGAGACACAAAGCAAATTAGCTGGGGGTGTAAATGAGGCCTGGAGAGATGGCTCAGTGTACATTAACAAAGAACAGCATGGGAAAGGTGAAGCAGGATGGAAGAAATTTGGGTCAGACTGGGCTGAGAAAAGAGTGGGAAATTAGAAATAAGATTTAACATGGTTTGCATGTTGCTCTGTTGATCCAAATATCTGGGCAGTGAACTCTTTGACAACAGTCACTATCTTATTACACAGCAATAAATGCTATCCCACCTAGACATTTCCTATCTGTTGCTAACACAGAGGACACTGTGCACACCTTTGACCAAAAGCCACAGCAGTTCTTGCAGATAATCACCTCAATTCTCCATTTCCAGGTATTGATTATCAGGTAAGGACAGTAAAGTTGAAACTATAATGACTGGATTTTCATTCCCAGTCTTTGTAGTTTTATGGGGTAGTTTAGGCTACTCCAGGCACTTCAGCATTTCCAGCAAAGGGGTTCTAGACTAGGGATGGGCAATAATTTTCTACCAGAATCTTTTATACTTGCATCCCTATCTCAGAATTTGTAGTAGTTTGGGGACTGATGCTACCACTCAGGTTCTTTTATTCAGCCTGTAAGTAGCAAAGACAACTTTCTTTTCCTGATCAAATCATTCCCAGGGACATCTGGAAAACCATGAGACAGATTTCTTGTCTATAAATATTTAGGCAGAGCATCATTTACCTGATGACATATGTGTGTTGTATATTTTTAGTGGTACATTTTTATCCATGTACTAACTATGCACCTGAACTCTAATATGTTTTCTGGTCTGTTGCCCTTATCATACTTACACTTTAATGGATGAGATAAGCCACACTACAGGTATCTTGTGTAAACTTCTGGTAGTTCTTTGATGGCCTGCAGACATCTTGATCATTAGTCCATTACTTATCTGCTTATCAATTAACAATCCCAAGCCATTCAGTTGAACAGTTTTGGCAATTCTATATACAAGCTTCTTGTGCCTAGTGCCTACTTTAACACTTTTGTAATAAACAATTGTATACCCCAGACTTAGTCCTTGAGCTGGAACAAACCATAGTCATATCCCAGAGGCCAGTGCCTGATAGTACTTAATACATTTTAAATGTTATCAGGTCTTAGGAAATAACATAATTTTTTTTGTTTATTTCTATTTAAAGGAGTTTAGAATTCGTAATGTTTTTTTGACTGAAAAATTTTTCCAGAGACCCTTTTCTACCACTGACAGTGGAAAAAGTGACAGAACAAGCAGGATAAAAACCTTTTCCAAAGTTATAGAAATAACTTGTTCAAATAAGAGTTAACATTTCTGTTGATTTTAGTTCTGCTGATATGACATAAATGTGCTTTGACGTATTAATTCTCCATAGGGTCCCAGTCATCTTTCTAACATATATACTGTCATTTACTTAATTCAGCTGCTAGTGGCATTATTAACCTTCTAAGAACATGACACCAGATGTCTGGTTTCAGAACAGAGCTGTTTTGACACACAGGTTCCCTCTTGCACATGCTGTGCAGGGAAGGAATAACGCCTTGCAGGCAAAGAACTCAGCTGAGCGGTGGAAGGTGTCTGGATTCCCCTCTATAGCTGCTACAAACTTCCTCTATGGCCACAGGCAAGTCAGTCTGTCAAAAAACACAAGTCTACACCTCACCAAATCCTTTTTTCCCACTGGGTCTCTCTCCCTTCAGCAATATGACAGCATGGCTCATGGACCTACTTTTGGAAATACATGAACAGGAGACTTTCTGCTCAGTCTGTTGAAGCTCATGGCCTTGAGTTAAACATCATAGCATGACAGCAGAAAGGCATTGTACAAGAAAGAATCCTAACCTCTAAAAAAGTTTCAGAAAGAAGTGGGAGGGAAACACAAAGTTGCAAAATGGCTTATTTTAGCTCCTCTACCAGGTCAGCAGTAGGGAGAGGAACAAAATCGTAGTCTGTGATGTGTGTTGTTACTGAGCTCACTTTAACAGCTTCCCAGTTAACATATGGCTTGTTTCCTCTCATTTGAATTGTCATACATGTTTGTTTTTTATATAGATAACTGGTTTTGTATGATCTTCTTAAACAGAATTTTACTTTTTGCCCCTGCACTCTGGTGTGCATTTGGTGAACAAACAAGTAAACTCAGTATAGGAGAAAAGTGCTGTGGTGGATTTAAATGGGAAATCAGACTTCATAAATATAGCATGGCACTGGAGTCAATGACTGCATGAAAAAGAATGATTTGATTAGTTAAACATACTTTTCCAAAAGTTACTTGATATTTTCCTGTCTTACCAGAAGCTCTTTAAGGACCAAAGTGGTTAAATAACTGATTAAGGAATCAAAGAGTTATGAATAAATGGTCAGTTTTCATGATAGAGAGGTAAGTATAATCTGGATTTATTACCTGATGGATCAGACAATAATTATGTCATTGACACCAATTAAACATCTTTCAATGACAAATTAAAAGGAGTAGGGTGTCCCAGTGGGGGCAACAAAACCCAGCGGTCTCAGGCTTGGCCACCGCTCTTGGAATAGTTTGGAATAATCAGGAGAGGGCAAATAACCTCTCACCTTACTGAAGAAATGGCCTACTGAATGTCCCTTTAGCTCCAGACCTCTGTGTCATTAGATGTGCATTAAGATAGAGAAGTGTCTCTACGAGAAAAATGTGTTCAACTTTAGGCTGGAAATGAATAAACAGAGTGAGGGAGTGACAGTAATGTATGGAGTTACGAATGTCATGTGGAGGTGGAATAGACAAACATGATTTAGTGTCCAATGAAATTACCAGGTATGCAGACAAGAAAATATTCAAGGCTGAGTACTTTATTATACAGTCCCACAGTTCAATTACAGCACTTGTTACTACACAGACACTATAGCACCCACAAATGTCAATGGCTTTATGAAATAGACAAAGTCAGAAGGTCCATCCAACATTGCCAATTTGGCTTTGGAATGTGTGAAAAAACTATGGTAAACTTGCCCACATCTTTACTTTTTCCAAAGTGTCCAGCAAAGGCCATCCTAAAAATCTAAAGGCTGGCTAGGCAGATCTTTTTGAACTCTAGTGTCTGTTTCTGTATTCTTACAGTTACTGCAGACTCGGGCCTTTGGTATTCTGGTCGGTTTTAGTTTTATGTGTTTATTCACTGAAAGCTGCTGGAGACAGAGATTTCTCTTGCTCTGTGCATGTACAGTCTCTAATGGAGACGGATGGGTCCCTAATTGTTCCCCGGGGCTTCATGTGCTACTTTCATACACATTATAATTAAAAGTTAGGCAAGAACCAATTGAAAATGTGCACAGTAAACAGAGAATCTAGTTTGACATGCTCATCCCTCAGCTAAAGCTCTGCAGTTATTTACATGGAATCCTGACACACTTTTTCCTTCCTCTAACGCTTCTACTTTCACAAGACTCTCACTTAGAGCTGCACAGTTCTGTGTCCACAAAGTACATCCTAACTAGCACAAGGCACTCTGCCTGCAAGATTTTTTCTTCAAAACCTCCCTCTCATGTCTTCCAGTGTCCCAAAGATACAATGTGCCATGGAGGAAGGGAGAAGATAAGTCCTAGCACAGAACCATTCCCTGGCTCTCCCAGAGATGGCTTCTCTGTCTTTTTCTTTCTAGTGCCCCTGTCCAGGAACATTCCTGCTGATAGTATAATGTGAAGCGCCTTTGTACTGAATAACAGCTCATGCTGAAACATTCAGAAGAGTTTGAATCACTTGGTAGTAGAGCATCAGCAGCCAACTCCAAACCAATTTTCCCCCAGCATTCTGAGTAGGCTCTAGACCAAATATCAAGCTAAAAAATAATCCCTTTTTAATGTGCGAGATTA
This sequence comes from Molothrus ater, assembly GCF_012460135.2. Taxonomy (NCBI): domain Eukaryota; kingdom Metazoa; phylum Chordata; class Aves; order Passeriformes; family Icteridae; genus Molothrus; species Molothrus ater. The sequence goes on from NC_050479.2 coordinate 70,985,999, forward strand.
GGTTTCCTTTGGTAACTCAGTGATGGTACCAATCAGGCCGTTTTCTAAAATACACACTGACATCAATGAGGGCTGTTGACTACAAAGATATATGGATAAGAAAGATTGATTTTATTGCTTAGAATCTGATTTTTGGGTTTTCTCTTTGCCATTAGTACTGTTTTTACTATGTATTTGAGCAAAAATAGATTGGTTTCACTTTAGTTTATACTGTATTGGCTTTGAATAAAATCTGGATTGTAAATATTTTATATTTACAATCATACATATGAAATTGTATTAGAAAGGTATGTGTTGTGGTTTTAAAGTTCATTTAGACACCTGTCTTATTATTTTTATAAAATCTTGGATTTTGCCAAGTATCAAATTTAGTGAAAGAATGGGCAGATGGTAACTCAGTTATATTTTTGAATAACATTGGTTTAACTTGAAGCTCTGCATGATGCTTCACTTAAGCAGACTCAAAGGCAACAGAGGTCTACCTGAGTGGAGTTATCCAGAGTACCACGCTGGAGGTAGGATGTGAAAGGTCTTCTTTGACAGCAGCCATGAATGTCTCACCAGATAAGTCTTAAAAGGACCATCAGATAGGAAATACAGTGTAGCACCCTGCCAGTGAATTTTGTTAATTAAGAACAATGCATTGTTTAGACCCAAGGCTGGGAGTGCTGCTTTTATCTCCCAAGACAATGTCTTGTTTGTACAGCTGGGGAATGACGCCATGTTACAAAGACTGCCTAGCACAGAACGCATTCCTTGCAAATGCTCTCTGGCTGTTACACTTTAAGAGGTGAGCTTAGAAGAAGATAGTATTTATCTTAACACTGGACATTCTGAAGGGGAAAAGAAAACAATGAAAAGCTCTTGAGCATCTCAAAGTCTGTTGATCAGAGACTTTTCAATGCATTTTTCCCTCTTGAAGATGGTGTCCTTGAGCCTGACCACATGCATATTCCTCTTGCTCAAGCAGGGTTTGGATCAAATCCCTGTCTTTAAAGTTGATCATTGATTCAAAATTAGAATGACTGGCTCCAAGATGTGCCTTCATTAAGGACTTCTCTTAAACTTGCTGAGCCAGTAGCCCAGAATTGTGACTTCTGCCACTTTGCATTCAATCACCTTTCTTTGTGTTTCCTTGGTTACCATATGGAAGAAAATTTGCAGCAATATTGTGGTGGAATGGGAGAAAAGGAGGATTTCCTAGAAACCTTGTCTCCTTTACAACAGTTATGAAGAATATACTTGGCATGACATATTTCTTGAATCATAAATTCAATGTCTGTTTTACTCCTGGCATAACTTCTAGCTGTTGCTGGTACATATGATTTACTCAATGAACGGTGCATTGATCCTGCATTACTGTGAGCTGACTGTAATGGAGCATTTTCTTTCACACCACCAGAAGGAGCTATTGAATTTTAAAAGCCTTTCCCTCAAAGCAGGAACTCCTAGCACAGCAGAGCAACCAATAGAATAATAGAGCAGATACACTGTCTTCCTTGGAAGTCAAGCCAAAGAGCAGATTCTCACTTAGGATCTGCATCTTTTTCTGATTCACTGTGTTATAGAATCAAAACTGATTTTACAGGGTTTAAGATCCAAAGAGATGGGAAATCTATTGAGGCAGGTTTACCCATACATTTTTCCACAGAGAGTGTAGAACCTATCATTTTCCATTAGGTCACAGCTCCAAAACGTTAGGCTAACAGACCTGTGAAATACTTGAGAGCTAATGGCAATGTCCATAAGGATAAATGAAACCTGAAGTTTATCTTATCCATACTGACTGGCAATCAAAATGCATTGGCTATGTGTTGAGTGTTTTCTGAGGTGATATGAAGATGTGCAATTATTTACTGTGTCTCATGATGAGATTGATAAAGTGAGGCATGACATTTATAGCCTACCTTCTATGAGTTTGCTCTTTATATTTGACAAAAAATTCCATACATTAACAGAAAAAGTATTATTTTGCTTTGGCCTGTCTTCCATTTATACCTTTTTTGTCTGACAGCAGCCTGAAAATCTGTGATGATTGTTTGAAGGTGTTGCATTCTGTGTGTGTGAGTAGCTTTGAATGAGTGTTTAAAATAATGTTTAATTAATTCCTAATTAATAAAATACCATTTGTCACGAAGTTTCAATTTGGAATGTGCTATACAATTTGCCAAGTCAGTGTTTCCAGCATATTAAAAGAGTACTTGTTTTGAACATGTGTATTATGCATGTCTTTGGATTGACACACAGTGAAAATGTGTCTGAGGAATAACTTTTTCTAAATACCTTCAGGCAGTTGTTCAGGCTGATTGATCTCAGCACGGGCTTTTCTTTATGTTGACTTTCTTACTTTATAATGCAGTTGTTCTCATGACACTCTGCTAGTACTCAGGCATAAGTTTGGGCATATAAGCACAATAAATCAAGTATTGCTCTGGGAAGCTTATAGTACAAATGGTTACTAGATATGAAAAATATATAATAAAGTAACAGGAGAGCAAGGAGCAGGGAGGAACTGAAGGATAGTGGTGTGAAAAGGAAGAAAAGGTATATTGACTGGGCATATATATTTTGGAAGTCTCATATTTTGGGCTTGCTCTTTGTTTTTTATACCATGATAATGTCCAGTGGCCCTTTTCAGGAGTGATGATCTTGGGCTAGATATTTTGCTGTGCTGAGGTGGAAATTGAAGGTGGTTCCTGTCTGAGATTTAATCTGTGTGATTGAGATCTAGGAAAAGATGGTTGGAAAACGATTACAAAAATAGGTACTATAGGCAATGAGTTACATGTCAAAAACTCTTTATAAATTTATAAATACTTTTACTTTTTCTTTGTAACAGTAGCTCACAAAGATTTCTTCTTCCAAAAACCAGATCAACATGCCCTGTGTTCTTTTTCTTGGGAAGTGGGAACTACTTAGATGTGGCTATGCATCTGTAATGACCTTATACCCTGACTATTGACAATTTTCTGGAGTTATGGGGCTGTTGCTTTTATTAAAATCGGAAACAGCCACCAATCTGTGCTCAGCAGCACAGTGGGCACTAAGACCATATCAGCCAAAAAACCACATATCATTGTGCTATGGATTTTCATCCCCAGAGCTCTGTCATTGTAGCACAAACTACCAGAGGACCTGTCTCAACCTGAGCCTGATTTTCTGCAACAATCACATAGGAATAACAGCATCATTAGCACACAGAAAACAGTTTCCAGTCTTGGAAACTCAATCTTTTCTCACAAAGAAAACTTTCTCCATTAGATTGTCCATAAACATACACTTTAAAGAAAGAAAAATAGCTTTTACTGAATTAGAAAGTTAGAAATAAGATACTTCATGTTATTTTGCCTCTCCTACATCAGCTGGTGCTTGAATAGTCCTAAAAGAACCTAAAGGCACAAGTAAATGAAAGCAGACAGTAGGAAGTCAGTTGCGGAAAGAAACATCTTTCACTGTGCATGAGTCTCTTTAGAAACACACAAATATGTTACTATCAGTATATATTTACAGGGACATCATTTTTATTTTATCCAAATGAAAATAACAAATCTCCCTTATGGCCTAATCACAGGAAACAGATAACTTCTGTCTGTTCAGTTAAACCTGCCTGAGTGACAGCATATATTGTTCTGTCCTTAAAAAAGGTGCATCAGATCTGTAGGCCCCTATGAAATTCTATTTTCCTGTTGTATTGAGGTTGAGGATATTTGGACACTGGGTGTTTGGTTTGTTGAACTTCTTGGAAAAGATCCTGGTACTGGGAGTTGAACTATGGGGTTCCTTTGTTAGGATTTCTAATAATGGTTTTGTGCTGTGGCTTTTGTCCCCTGTAAACTCTGTGGGCTTAATTTTTGCCAGTGCAGGCACTAATGTACAGGAATCCAGCCATATGCTGTCATCTGCAGGTTTGGAGCATTCCTTGCCTCTTGCATGATGCTTGGCTTTTTCTGGCCACAGGACTTAGATTATTGGAATAAATGAATATTTACCCAGTCAGATTGTCAATACACTTATGACTCCCCTTGGTGAGTCTAATCTGTCCAATGTCAGTGCAACTTTTGGATGAGTAGGTATTTGTTGGCAAGAAGAAAGGGTTTGAAGTCTGGCCTCTTTCCAATATTGCAAAATGGTTACTCACAGCACAGTTACTGACTAGTAGAAGGAAGCACATTCAGGACATTTTGATGGCCTCCTCATTCAGGAGTGAACATCTGTCCAGAGCCACAGACCAGACTCACAGAGCAAGCAGGAGAAAGTCAATGCATCTTTGAACTTGGTCAAAACACTCAGTAGCAGTTTTCAATATTAATCTCCGGTTGCATCAGCATTCTGAAATGTCAGTACATACACTCCCTCCTTCCAGTAACGCTGAGAAAAAGGTAGTTTCAGACAGTTGATCACACCTCTGTTTCTCTATTGGCAAGGGAGAAAATTAGGTGACTAATGAACTAGAGACCTATTTTTGAAAAGATGAATGTAAATAGGAGACAAGTTACCCAAACTAAGTCTCTTCTTTACATGTTGATGCTATGATGTGATGGTGTCAGTGAGAGATGACTGCATCTGCTGTGCCCATGGGGATAGTGTTTCCCTTGTTTAGCATCTCCCATATCCTGTAGCACAGTCTGTGCATGCAGTCAAACACTATTAATTGTGGATATCATGCATATTTTCTCTTTTTCCTTTCTTCTTTTGAATTTTCCTTTCCATGAGGGTAAATGTGTCTCAGTAAAAGATGTGGAAAAAGTACTCTGAAGCAGGCTGAGGATCCTAAGGTCATACCTTTTCTGTCCTGTCCTGTCCCGTCCCTTTCACCCTATTGCCCTAGTCTTCAGATTAGACCATCTGTGAATCTTGTTATCCAGCACTGTGCAGAACAGAGTGTTTGACTGATCCCTGGCACAGCCAGTGTGTTGCCTTGGTGGTTGTGTGGGATGAAAAAAGCACAATACATGCCTTTTCTGTCTGAGACTTGTTTATCTGCGCAACATCCAGGCTGCTCTGGGAGAGCTATCCTCTTGGTGATTGCTGACAATCAAAAACAAATCAAATCAAGGCAAAGTTAGAGAAATTCTCCTATACAAAGAGCTACTCTAAAACAAAGCTGCATTTTTGTGGTGCGTTGTCCTGGCTCTGTGTGAGTCCTGTAAAGAGACAAAGGCAAGCAGGAAGGAAATCTCAGCTGCTTAGTAAATGCCCTAATTTAATTTATTTTCTGCTCCCTTCCCCCACTCAAACTGTTCTGCTAACCTGTTAGTCCCAACTCAGACAAGTAAGACCTGCTAATCTGATTAGTCCTGACACAGAGGAGCAGGGCTGCTGGGAAAAGCTGGACCCTTACAGCTGTTTCAGGCTTCAGCTCCGATCATAACGTTATGGGGTAGCTGAATGTATAGTGCAGTGTGACAGAAGCCTGCAGCATGCACACAAGTGAGCAGTGTGACCGTCACTGAAGATTTCTGCCCTGGGTCTGAGGCCACTGGAATATAAACCATGTTTCGTGTCACCTTCAATGTAGTGACAGAGAAAGTAACCTTCACCTTGGCAGCCTGCCCCTCCGCCACATGGAAGGTAAGCTCAGATATGCATAAAGTAAAAAGGTCGATGGCACCACAAAATGTGCTTCTAAACATTTTTCCTAACCTTAGGCCATGTTTGAGATGTTTTAAGGGGAACAATAATGTTTTAAGGGAATTGCACTGCAATGCAACATATGCACAACTGGTTGGAATTAGACTACATGGGTCTGGTTCTAGAGAACAGCTTACTTGTTGCATTTTAAAGTTGTTCTCATTTGGCTTTTACAATAGCCAAATTCATAGTCATTCTCCTTATTCTGGTCTGGAAATGCTACTTATTTATATTAACAGCAAATCTAGAGAGATATATAAACATAGCCTACTCATTTCTGTAAGGAAGGGACACTGTTTTAAGAGAGCTTTCAAGTTTTCTGTATAATTTAGGGGTTCTAAGCATTTGTGAAATGTATACCATGATATGATAAATTAGAGCACAATGCACCTCTATAATAAGGGACTAAAAGAAAATATGTATGATAATGCATTGGGTTGAGGTTGTGATAGAATTTGGCAGAAGTCAGAAATGCTTTGCACATTGGCTCCTTCTCCCATCCATCAATTCAGTTCACATCTTCACCTCCTTGAGACACAGATTCCCACCTTGTCTTGAAGACAGTGGTATGGTTGGGTTGAGATGGGAACAGGTTCGTTGCCTTTCCTTTCTCTTCTGGGAGTGTATACTTTCACTGTAATGCAGCTGAGAGAACAGGTAATATCTTCTGAAGGGTTGCTTTAAAAGCTTCCTTCTATAATTTGTTACTTACAGAGCAGTTACTGTAAGAACCTCATCTCTGTTATTAAGCCTTTCAGATGTGAGACAATTATGAATATCTAGTTACAGTGCCAGAGTAATTCCTCTTGCTCTAGCTGTCCATGATTCATTATGTGGTGTAAGTAGTTTCATATATCTTTACTGTATAATTTTCTCAGTCTTGGACCTGTCTTTTCTCTTGACTTGTGAGGTAGACACTGCCCAGAAGCTGTTATTAGAAGGTCTTAATGGGGCTGGTACAGTGTGGCCCCGGCCAGACCTGTGCTATATGCAGCACCATGCACTAAATAAAAACCTGTCAACCAGGGCAAAGTGTGTTTGGAGTAAAATTCATGTGAAATGAATTTAACCAGGTGCTTTCTCTCTGGGGGAGGGTTTATGGTAATATTGCTTCAGTTTTCCTGTTTATTAGTAAAACTTCGTTTCCCAAATGTGTATTTATTAGCTAGCAATGAAAAGATCATTTCAACACAACATAAAATGGCTTTACATATGCTTGCTAATTGTGCGTTAAAGATTTTTCTGCCTTTATATCAGGACTTAGAACTCTCTGCCTTTAGATTGCAGGGCACTTCAAAGAAGGAATTAAAATGGAAAAGGATCCTGGATCTTACCTGGCTCATGGACTCTTGGAACAGCAAATAGGGGTGCAAATATAACCCAGCTGTGTGTTGCATTTCAGTGATCATTTATGTTAGACATGAGTACATTGTAGTAAATGCCTCTGGAAGAAACTGGCAAGTACTGAAAAGTGCACCCTAGCATGCCTTTTCTTTTCTCCAGCTCTACTCTTATTTAGATAAATTAAATTATTTGATATATGCAGACATAAGTAAGTGCTTAAAATTAAAAGCTAAAAAAACCCTGTAGTACAGTATAACTTTGTAAAATGTAGTACATTTATTGATGAACTAAATAAAAAACAGGTAAGAAAGTAGGCATAATTATATGAACAAAACAAGATGGGATGCCAGGCCAGCAGAAGAGATGGCTTTGCAGTAGAGCTTACATAATGCAAAGTTAATTTAGAGAAAGCTTTGTGGAAGGAGTAAGTGTGTTTTATTGGCCAGCTATTACAGATGGAAAATATCTGACATGGTTTCAGATGCACAAGCCTTCTATTTTGACAGTAGGAGGCTAATGAAAGACTGTTCCCCCACAACCTCACTTTGCTTATGTCCTTGTGTCAGCCAGAAGAGCACTGGTATTGCAAGTTGATTTAAATCCTTTAAAGCTGAAAGAGGTCGCATCTCTACTGGAGGAGGGAGGACAGGGATGTCTCCTTTCAGATTGCTAAGTCTTTGTCTTCAAGAGTAAGTGCCCCAGTCTGCAGATAACGCCGACACCTTCTGCTTTTCCATACAGCACAGCATGACCAGCAGATGAGTCTTGCATGGTGTGGTGGATCAAGGATGCTGGGGCAACTCTGTAGCACATTTCTTGGGGGTGGGAGGAGCAGAGCAAGTTCTGTCCCAAATTATTACCTTTCTACCATATGCTATGCAGTGGTAGTGTTAGTTTCCCTTAGAAATTAATTTCTGATTAGAAGTATTGGTGAAAAGTATTTCACCCTATTAAAATTATCTGGAAAATATTAATTCAATGATATTTTAATGAAAAAAGCCACAGTATTCCTGCTCCAGATATTTCAATCTTTGAAGCATAAACCCCACTGCTTTTGCAATACATTATTTTGAAAACCCAGTTTAATTAGAAGTGGGGAAGGGTATGGACATGGGACAACTAGAGGGAAGTGACAGCTGAAAAGGGCTCAAGTTGTCAAGCAAAAAAGGCTCAGATTTGAACGTGGCTGTTCACACAGGCACCAGTGCCTGAAGGCCAAAGCAAGAAGAATCACTACTATAAACTTGGAGCATCTTTATTATAAAGCCTGAAGGAGGGGAGTGGGCTGCTTTTTCTCACCTCTCTGGGTCACTCTGCCTCTACTCATTTCCCTGCTCCTTAAAGAACAGGCTGCTGGTACTTCTCGATCTGTTGACAGGTGTGTAGCGGGCCAGCAGAGCAAAGGGCTGAGTAATCTGAGATGTGCGTGGGTTACAAAAATCAGGCTGCAGCCGCTATCAGCTTGGCCAGAATCCCTCTTCAAAAGGCTTTTCAGGTTTTGCTCACTTGAATTACTGTTGCATTTTCAATCAGTTGCTGCTAATGTTTGGGGAGTCTTGTGTTGTGCCTCTTTGTATCCTATATCTGGCTTTAAGAGCAGATAACAAGATCATGCAGCTATTGATATACCTACAAACTCCTACCACTCATTTCCTAACCTGTGAACAGACAACATGCTGCTTAGATAAATGCAATTCACTGGGTACCAGCAGATTTAGTTACAGAATGTATTTGCTCATGGAGGCTTAGCTATGCTTGAATCCTATTGATTTTCTCTTACTGTTGGTGTTTTGGCTTTGTTGAATCCTGTCTGAACTGTATGGGAGAAAGCAGCAAAAACTGCTGGTTTGTGGCTTTCTATTCAAGGCCAGGAAGTTCCCTTGATGGGGATCAACCTAACTGGGGGCTTTCGTGCCAAATGATGCTGCACTTTATCTCCCTGACATGGACAGATAAATGAGCTGGGGGCGGCTTTGCAGTCAGTTGGAGCCTGACCCGAATGCGCATTGTTGCCAACTTTGGAAAGCTGCACAATGGCCCTGTCTCCCGGGCAGTTACAGCCGTTGGGGCAGGGACCTGTCGCCTGGTAGGCTGTTAGGAAATAATGATGTTAACCCCTCCCTAAGGATGTGGGAACAGTGTTCAAATCTTGCGAAGTGGGTAATATCTGTGATAAGGAAAGCAGAAAAATTGGGGCCTTAGCGCTCATTTTCTTTCTGCAGCAAGTTGAACACAGTGCGTCAACATGAAAAGGACTGGTGGGGAGGTGGGGTGGGAGGCGTGGGAAGTACGCAGCAGCACTCAGCTTTTCTGGCTCAGATTAACCTCCCCTGTTGCTGCTTTGGAAACCTCAGTCAGACTTGCATAGAGCTACAGTTGTCTGCTCTCTTCAGCAAGAGCAAGAGCACATTACTGAACCATCTCTTACTACTTTGTTGTCATAGTTCCTAAATACACCCCCAGCATCGAAAACCACCACAGTAAATACAGTACAAACAGAAACAGGCTGATCTATGGATTTAGTGCATGAAAACAAAGGACCAGACCGTGAGCAGAAAGGACATAAAGTGGTGTCAAATATCATCCTCATGTGATGGCACTTGAAAGAGCAGTGCAACATGCATGAATGCGGCACGTACTGTAATGGATTATTTGGTGTTGAATTCACTGTAAGGTCTTGCATTGGTCCAGGGAGCTGGTTTGCTCCCCACATCCCCTTAAAGCTGTGGAGGCAGTGGAGATGAGGAGGCTCAGAACTCTGGGGGAAAATTTCATCTTGTTCTTTACTTGGGCCTTGTTTTGAGCTTGTAGAACAGTACATTTCTCCTCGAACAGTAACCACAGTTTCTAACTGTTAAACATAGAGCTGCTAAACAGTTCCAAATCTAACTTCCTTGAAAAAAAATTAAGAAACTTGTATTGCTCTCAGTTTTAATTTTAAACGTTTTTTGTTTTTTACTTTGATTTTAAAGAGTATTCCATTATATACTATTTTTTGCCTATACTGTTTTCAATTGTACCACCAGATACCTGCATATCAGCTTCTATGAACTTTGTTCAAGGTTCACAAGCATGTGTGACGTGTCTCTTTATTTTCCCTGATCGTGAGTGCAGACTCACATTTTGTATAGTTGTTACTTCTGGATGCACCTCAAAGGAGTTTAATGAAGTCCCTTCCCTCTATACAATGTTCAGAGTCCTGTAACAATTTATGGCCCCAAATACTTGTCTCAGTAATGCTGAACACCACTTCACAGTAACACAACCGCCTCTGGGATTATGATGACTAATTTGGGAGCTACTGCTATAGAAGCAAGTACTTTTTGAAGTGATGACTTACTAATATTTCCAGTAACAGTCTCAGAGCTTTATTTCCTTGAGCCATGATGAGAGATTGAGATTTTCTTCCTGTCATTATATTTCTGGGAATTCTATAGCTCCACGTCTCCTCAAAGTTCTTTCTAGCACAGATTTGCACAGCTTTAGAGAGCTTTCTCCCGCTCTCTCTATTTTTCATTATGTATAGCACATCCTCCTTTGCTAGCTTTTGTTCCTCAACAAAAATATCAGTATTATTTTAACCCCCTACCAAACCCTTGCATGAATGGATCAGCAGGTTCTTGTTAAGGGTTCAAGTAATGCATAAAATCAAGTCTGTGATGCTCCTTTGGTCCCCAACTCTAATTCACCAGCAGATGGTAGCAAACATCGCCTTCCTTGCGAGCTCCGCCTGGGCATCAGTGAATGAGGAAGGGCCGGGGTGCCTCATCGGAGTAATTTGTTTCCAGCTAGAAGAAATAAGCTGTAAACAAAGTAGTTGTGCAACTCGGAACAAGGAGGATAACCACGGAAACCATGGAAATATTGCTGCATTCGGGACAGAAGAACTAAGTAGAGGTCAGAACAAACTCACTGCAGTGACTTGCACTGAATGGCATGAGAAGCATTTTAGTGTCACTGTTATTCTCGTAGTGACAAAAAGGAACCATTATTTGCAATGTAGCAAATGAGCAACATTCAGGGAGTCACGATAAAATTGAAACTGCTCTGGGTCAGCTCTGCCCGTGTATGTTGACCCTTTGTACTGAAGACATGGAAAGTTCAGGAAGGCAACTGCCTTACTAAAGGCAGTTTCTAGCCATTTATTTGGTTTTATTCTGAGATATACCACTCTGGTCCTTTTATATTTGGTATTGGCTGCTAATTACCACTTACTCTTTTCTGTACACTTCTCTTTCAAATGGCTTGTTATGGCAGCAACATCTCAGCTTCTTTTTCCCAGCAATGGCTAAAATGACAACAATGGAAATGAGACATAGAATGGAGAGAGGGACAGGATAAAGCACAAAGTGCTAAACTGTGGTGTAATTCCCATATGGAAATGTCTCTTCACTTATAAGACAGTACAGTATAGATCTGGGCAAACTATTTGTGGCAAATCATTGGATATTTTTTGCCTATACTGTTTTCAATTGTACCACCTCTACTTTCAACTATCTAAATAAAGATTTGAAATTCTTTGACTTCTTCATTCAAACACTGTTTAATTCCATAAGCAGTTTTTGGGAAGCATTTCCTTTGTTCTCATTTCTTCATCAATAAGTGTTTGATGACGAAAATCTAAGAGTTGCCTGACTGCATACTGAAATTGATTTATATGTTTATTTACTGGAAATAAAAAAAAAACAGTTAAATATAATTTAAAATAAGATAATGGCTTTTTATGGGTATAAAAATTATTCCTTCTCCAGTGCTTACCATATCTTGCGCCAGAAAACTTTTATTGGTTAAACTTTTAGAATAGAAAGAGAAAGGAAGGACATCAGTTACCGTGTTGTGCTGCTCCTTTCACAGGATGACTCGATCTGGAAAGATCACTGAACACAAATGGGACTGGCTATACCTCTGTCAGTGCTTATGCCCCATACCTGAGGATTTCAGCTGAAGCTGTCAGGATTCTCCTTTGGCCTTAAATCCTCCTATTTTCTTGCAACAATCAGAAATACCTGAATACTTCTGTGCCTTTGGCTGGTATAACTGGCCTGAGTCCTTTTATCTCCATTGGCAGGAGTCAGTGGTGTAATACTGTGTTGAACTGCATGTGCAGGGTACAAAGTCCTCCCAGTGTGACAACACTTGTCTCCCAGAGCTGTGCTATTGACAGAGGTGATGATCAATCAGTTCAGGGACAACCCAAATTTTTGCTTTGGAGTTTTTTGCCCATATCCCTTGCAAGGAGATTTGCCGGGAATGGCCTGGACATTAGTCGACTCACAACCTAATTTGACAGAGACAGAACTGGAAGAGGGCACGTTACAGTATTTGAATGTCATGGTTTGGCAGTATGGTAAATCTGCCTTCAGGGACCCTCATGTTTCATCAGAAATGCCATGGCCATCTGAAGCCAAGCTTTGATTTAACATAAACTCACTGCTCATTCAAATTTGTTCAAAACCACTGATGGATCTATTTTGTACTATCAGGTTTTATGCCCAATCAGGTACAATCTGTCTGTACATTTCTATTCTTATGCTTAGATCAAGGAACATCTGCTTCCCACAGCCATCATAAAGCCTCCATAGGAGGATGAAACCATTACAGAGCTTAAACTCTCTCCTGTGTAGTGCATTTAATCTGTCTGAACTGCAGACACCTTCTCAACTCTGGTCAAATCCATTTTATACTGTTGGTGGTGCTTAGATACACCATCATGGAACCACAGCCTAAATGCAGCCATACAGAAAGCTGGTGTCAAAACTGTGAAGTCACATCTCTGCTTGACCACGTTTGCGTAGCCAATCCACATAAAGTTGGATGTGACCTTTTAAAAATATTACACTCAAAATGTCTGTATTTGCCAGTTATCATCAGTGCTACCTTTAGTCATCCTTTACTGGCCTGATGACATATTAGGAAAGGAGATCTTGTAAGATGAATCTGGATAAGAAAAAGGAGGGAAAGAACAAATGTGAACTGAAATTTGTCACTGGAGAGGATGACTAGAAACCCACTAAACTGCGAGTGGGAATTTCAAGGTTCTTGTTGAACACGAAGAAGAGTTGCTAAGAGCTCTATGGAGACTGGAAAATATGATGGTGCAGCACCAAAACAAAGAGGCATGTGTATGGGGGAAGTTTGGGATTTATCTTGTAGAAGTTTGGATTCTGATCAAAAAGAATAAACTTTATGTGAAATACTGATTTGATGACAATACATTATGAAATTATAGTGTAGCTATGTGTTTTGCCCATGGGATTCCCTTTCTGTTCCAGTGCAGATGTTTAGGTCTTGGTAGTCATAGTACTGCTGGGGTGTTATAACTCACTTAGCCACTTTGTGTCTTATTTAACAGTATGAGAAGGTCTTCTTGCTATTACTGTTACAAAATGAGCAGTTGCAAACTTATTGCAGCATGTAGAAATCTTCTTCCACAATGGTAATTCATTCCTCTTTATATAGTATCCATTGTCTTAGCACAATTAAAATCATCCTAAGTGCTTTACAAAATATAAAAAGACATGGTCCTGGCCTAAAGTGCTTTCTGCTTTAGTTCAGACATGACAGAAGACATGTGAGAAATGAGTGAGATGGTGCAGGGATGAGTGAGAGCCAGAGTTCCTCTAAAGAGAGCACTCTGGTGTGATGTTTATATAATCCAAACATTAAATTGTGTCCATCCCCCCTCTCCTTTTTGAAGTTTGCATAACTTTTTTCAGAAGCAATTGTTGTTTGACATTAACTGGCACTGCAAGAGTTCTGACTGATGACAGCTTCATTTTTTACTTTTGATAAGAGCTCTTATGAGTCGCATTACAACTTGGGGCATTAAAGAAATATGTATCAATTTATCTTAATATGTCATACTGTAAATCAGAGTGATTTACCTGCTGCTTTAGAAGAACTTCAGCAACCCCTGCAGCAGGGACAGGCACTTCAAGTGCTTGGGGATGGGCAGTTGAGAAAACACATATTGCATACATCATTTAGCTCCCAATATGGCCATAAAATGCAGTAGAGATATTTCCTGAGCTGTACTCTGTTCAAGTTTCTTATAAGGCCATCAAATTCTAATCAGACTAGTAAAAACCCCAGTGGTCTTTGCAAAACTGGTCTCAACAGCAGGGAATGTTTAGTGGTGTCTTACTGCTGCATTGACAATAACAGCTCTTCTCATAAAAAGTATTTCCTGGCAACACCTCCTCTCTGAGAACCAGACAGAAAACTGTAGCTTGAAAATCTTTATTTACAGCTGGGGAAAAGTAGTCCTTTGCCTTAGTGAGCTTCTGGCAGTTACTGAGGTTCTGCAGCGCAATATTCATCTGCTTCCCAAGGAAACTGGCCAGATTATCCGTGTGATTGTGGATCATACTGTGCTGGTTCCACTGCTGTTACTGATCCTGAGGGTTAGGAAATGCAGGATACTGCATGGATTTCCTCATTCCCAAGACAGGAATGTGTCCTTCCTACTGGCCATGAGGTCTCTCTGTGATCAGAGAGGAAGGGTGGAACTTCCTTAGACAGGCACTTTGGGTTCAGGGACAGAGGTGACAGACAGGCACATCTAACTCTCTTGGAAGAACTGTGCCATTTGCTTCCTTTAAGCATCCCTCCCTCTGTCATCTTTGACCAGGCAGACTTAGACCAGTCTATTGATTTAGATGTGATCAAATCAACATCCTAACACCTAGCACTTTCCAAGGGAGGGTTTCAGAGGGTTGTATTGATGGTGGCAGTGGGTATTCACTTAAAGTTAATGAAGAGAGATTTACATTGTACAGTAATCAGCAAGCAGCTCTGTAAGGGTGTTAGATTGGATCACCCTGGTGGTCACTACATCTCCTTTGGCTCTGGTTTCCAGCACCCAAGGTGAATGATGAGACAAACCAATGCAGGGGTCCAACATATTTATCAAAATGCTCTCAAAGTCCCATTGTTTAATTCCATATGGAATTTAATTAATTAGAGGATCTGAACATTATCCAGCAGCACACTGGCCTCCACTGGCCAGCCTCAGGCTTGTCTTGTGACAGCTTTGCAGGCTCTGTCTCTCACAACCAGGTGGTGGAAGGGAATTGCAGGCAGTGCTGCACCTATGCACAAATGAAGTGGAATTTTTTAGCAAACATTCTCCACTATAAACTCATTCTGCTTGTTTTCCTTATTTCCCAGTCTAAAGTTGGGACATTTCACCTCTCTGTCATTATCTGTTGTCTCATTTCCAGGTTGAACTAAACTAAGGAGAGCTATACACCTTCCACTAGTGCTGTCAGCCCTGTAGCAGGGAGGGGTGCTGCTGGTCCTGCTCACATGACACATCTTTCAGTAAAATGGTTCTGGGAAGAAAAGCTATGCTTGAAAGAGGGAATTCAAGTGAGCAGAAAGTTTTCCATTTAAAATTGGCAAATTGCTTGTTAAAATGAATGAAACAGTGAACTGTGCATAACTCAGGGTGTAGAGTATGTGATGTGACAGACTTCTTGTGACCTCTTTTCTGTCTTGCTGCCCTTTGGGCAATAATATCACCAAGCTCTGCAAGAACACTGTAACTCCAGGTAAGCTCAAAGATAAGCTGAGAGGCTTTCACCATTTAAACCTCTTTAGAGTCCTAATGCATTAACAGGAGATTTACATAGTGCAAAAGTTACATAAACTGTCCTTTACAGAAAAGTTCTCTTTCATTTGAGTGCCAAAATTTTACTTCTCTCTGAAAGCAAAGGCATTGCATTGGCATTTAACACTATGGCTTCTGCTTCCCTCTCCCAGGGCTCTGAAGCTGTGTTTTGGAAGATTGATAACGTGTCTGTGTGTAGTCTGCAAGTTTGGCTTTGTTAAAGAGTATTAAGGTATATAGAGTTTGATACTTTCTTTGGTTCAACATTAAACCAAGCATTTCTTCACTATTTAAAGCTGCCATTTTGACCTTTATCACTGTATTAGAAAGCAGCAGCTAGCTCAGCTGTTTGCAGGAGTTGTTTGCCTTCTACGAACTCAGATTATCTGTTCCAGTAACACTCTATTATTGTACACCATAATAACCATTAACTAGTAACTCTTCAACACAATGAATCTCTGTATTCTGAAGAAACTAGAGCACTCAGTGGGTGCAGTGCCCATTACTCAAAAGGATTTTGGACCAGGGTTTGTCCCTCAATTACAGAAAATATTAACCATATGGAAACTAATAACACAGAATTCTCTTTAGTTACCAAGTGCTTGAAATATCCACTAATTTTTCATAAGAAATAAAAGGTCTTGGCAATTTTCTCTCAGCGTTTTTCAAGAAAGTGGGTAAGTGGGCACTAATTACAGGCTTTAATGGCTGAAGAGTCTCGTTAAAGAAGATCCATGAGGACCAACTGTCTGAGTTAGGAGACACAGTATTTTCACTTCTGTAAGAAGGCTACGAAGGTCTGTGTTTAGCCTTCTCTTACTAGACAGAGTCCTTGGTGTTTTTAAACTATGGGCCTGGCATGCTCTGCAGGTGGCCCAAAACCCCTGGTCCCTCCATCATCTTCATAGGGAGGCAGTGGATGCCACCTAATCATATTTTACCAGTGAAAGCAATGTGATAGTTCAAGGCCTGGAGGGGCAAGGACTTGTGTACATTAGAGTCTTATCTCAACAAATATTCACTAGGCATACAGAGAATGGACCTTGATGCAAGAGTGGGAAAGATTCCCAGATTCCAGGTTAGTTATTGTCAAATATCAGATTTATAAAGCAGAATGACATTTCTACCTGTAAGAAATTCATTTGTGCAGAAACTGAAGGACTGTCTGTCTCAAATGATGGATAATCTGAGCTACTGTGTTTCTGGACCTAAAAATGTTACTAATGAACATTAGTCATGAGGGTGACTAATGTTCTTTTTTGTGCCAATGTTTAGCCAGTCTGAAAAGATGTAGATTCAGTAAATGATCTACAGACTTTGAGACTCTGCCCAGTTCTACATCCAAAGCTCACCAGCAAGAGGGAATCCTTTATCCCACTCTCAAGTAAGGAAATAATGGAGCGAAAGCATTAAAGTAATAAGACAAAAGCCTGGCTCTACCCAGGATACAGAAAAGTATTCAGCTGATTTTGAAATCTGGTCTCCTCCTCTCAGTTGCATTGCATACACTGCAAGATAACTCTTGCCTTAAATGGAGGAGACCATTTATAACATCCATAATTTAGAAAAATTCAGACATAAAGCATCATGTATAGTTCAGTAACATGACCTGAATCACTTGGAATTTCAGCTGTAAAACTTAGAATCCAAGACTGAAGACTGAACTATTCTGATGAATTTATTTTCCCCAATTAGAGATCTCATAGCTTGTGTTGTGGGCAGTTCAGATTGTTCCACTCATTATGCTTTGTAGTTTTGTCAGCAGAACAATTTACTGCAGCCTGTCCATGTGTAGTGAATCTATAATGAATTATGGAAATTTGCTGTGAAAGCCTGATCTTTTCCAAAGTTTGTTTCATGGTTTCCCAGTACTGCTGTTCTCATACACTTCAATGGTCTAGGCAGAAAGAAGAAAGAAGTAGTTTCAAATATTGTTAAAGAAGTTCACCTAAAATCTATCTAGACACATGAAAACTCATCCTTACAAAGGTATTATTTCCTTCTGCCTAAAGCAATGCAAATATTACACTAAAAGAAAACTTTGGAGAACATAACAGGCTACTCATTATGTTTTCACCAAGGCAATTAGAGTTCTTGCAAACATAAAAAGTGTTTAAAGTTGTCTGCTGGTCCGATATACACTGCACAGCATGTGGTCACCATTAATGTGGCCTCCAAAAAGCTCAGAAGTGTGGTTATGTTTTCTCATATATCCTGAGAGATGGTTTTTATCTCAACAGTTGTATTAGTGAGATGCATTGGCAAGGTATTGTAAATTGAAAGATTAATTCTGAAGCAGATAATTAACTGGGAAGGGAATCCTCTGACATTAGCTTATATGGCCTCTGATGGGCACAGGGTAGAATATCTCAACTGGTGAAAGGATACTGTGCTCTGGACATTTGTGATTTGATATAAAGCCTTATAAATCAAGAGAGAAGCTTTCCAAACTTTGGATCACTCTCTGATATCTGATTCAATAACAAGTCAAGCTGGATCCATTTCCTAAACAAAACCACTGGTATAGACAGATAACAAAGGAGCTTCTGTATTTTTTTAGGCAAGCAAAAAGGGAGAAGATTTATTTCAGAAGCCTTGAGATAATGTCTAATGTTCAAAGAATCAGAATGGGTATGCAGATACATCATCTTAATATTATTATGACCACAGTATGTTAAAATTTTTATGACAGTATTCCTTGATTTACTGACAGCATGGTCAAACAAGAAGCACAGATCCATCCTCTTAAGTTACGTAGTGACTGCAATGCAATTTAAAATCCTTTGCTCTGAAGCTGATTTTAGCATATATGTTTACAAGACTTCTTAAGGGATTAGAAATTTATCTCTTGGCCATTCTCTTCTTCCAGATAAAGGGATGGTCTTCAGATTTAGGATGCCCAGGTTGGACCATTTGTGCTTCTAAATCTGTCATGGGACATTTAGAAATCTGTGAAATCAGACCTTAATAAAGAAGCAGAAGTTACAGAGCTAGTAATGGGACAGGAGATGTAGAAATCTACAGTGCCATCTGCACTGAAGACCTTTGCTTTTCATAATGTAGCTGTGTCAGTGCAAACCCTTGAGGTTAATGAACCATTCCCTGGTGCTGTTGTTAATCTACAAGAGCAGTTTGCAGCATTGGAAAGTCCTGTTTTGCTACTAGGTAAAATCCATGTATATGAGAGGTTTGCTAGCACCACAAGTAGGCAAGAATCATGCTGTTTTGGTACAGGGGGCTGGGTCATTTCCTATCCTAAAACTTCCTGGTTTTAAAACACATTTTGTGTTTTAAACTTACAACAATTGCCCGTTGAATAACAAAGAAGAAAGCAAAAGGGAACTCACCTAGTCTACTTACAGCATTACTTGATTTGAAGGCTAAACAAGCTATTGCTTGAATGTTGCAATATTGCAATGAAATAAACCTATCAAATTGGGCAAGATTTGTATGCTTGTGCAGGGAGAGGAACAGATTCACTACTGCACTCACCTCTTGCTTCAGAGTTGCAGACTGAATTGTGATGAACCACAGCAGAAACAGTATCGGGGGCAAAAACGTGGGCAAAAATGCTGACCTTTATAGCATTTGGTGCATTCTGCCAAATCTATGCATAGGGGTGTTTTAATATTTACTTATCATGGTAGTGTTTTATGTTCACAAAATATGTTCATAATGGAGCTGTATTCTGTTAGATGTTATCTATGTAGAAGTGAAGAGTTTCTGCCCTAAAGGATTTGTAAACCAAGAATTCTAGTTCAGTTTAAATAGAAGTTATTTAGTAAGCAAAGCCTTTGGAAGTCTGTTTCCTGCTTATATTTTGTAGTGATTTCTATATTTTCATATATGCTGGGAAAGAAGTTTCCTGAGCTCAAACAAACTACTGACCAGCTTGTCTGATAGCTGCTCAATATATTTATTTCCCAGTGACCAAGGTTAATTTCACCTGGGGCTGGAAGTTCAGGAGCTTGGCAGGCTGGTGCTTGTGCTCCTGTTAGCAGAGCTCCTCTAGATCACAAAGGGAACTCTTGTGGAAGCCAGACAGCATCATCATGTTTCACCCCTGCTATCCAAGCCAGCAGCAAATTCATTTCGTTTAGAGCCAAGAAAGATTTTGCCTATGGTGGGGAGCGGGAAATTGTTCTGTGAGTAATTTTAAATGGTCTTAGTGTCAGGGATTTTTTTTTCTTTTAAATCCCACAGTCTTGGTTTTTAGGAAATTCTTTTTGCTATTTTATGTAGTTTTTCCTTTACTGAGCCCTATCATTATGTCTATACAAAAACTACCTGAATGTGAAATCCTAAAGCACTTTTTTATGCAGTTTATTTTCAAAATACTTGAAAAAATAGATTTTTGAACAGATTTTATTATTGACCCCTGAAACTATTAAAATCAGTACCAACTGCTCATGAGTTGGTCCTCATCTTTGTAAAGACTATACTGCTAGGGTTTTTGTTTTTTCTTCTATGATCTTTAGAACTAGCTGACACCTAAATTATTTAATTGCAGCATAGATTGTGTAGAAAAGTGTGGAAAACATTAGCAATGATCAAGGGACAACTTACTCGACTTTCAGTAAGAAGACATTTTGCTACCAGATGTGTTCATACTCTTTGCAAATGTACTTTGAGGATTTACTGAATATTACTTGCTTTGTAATTATGTTTTATGAACTCCTGAATAAGAGATTTCCTTTAACAAGACTTAGGGCCCATTACAGTAGAGGTACAGCTCTATGAATTTACAACATGCAAGTTTTCCACCAAACTGGGGATGGCTCAGCTCCTGTCACAGAAATACAATTTGGCATACAAGGCTAAGCCAACTCTGCTTTCGTCTGTCTTTAATGCAGTGGAATTGTGATATGTTGGATCAGTATTGGTGAACTGGAACTATCACTGTACGGTGGGTGATTTGAACTCATTGGGTTGGGAGTTGCTGCAGCCCATGGTGCAGCAGAATCCTTAAACATGTGACAATGCTGTGTCTTTGGAATATTTCCCCTCAGGAAATGTTTGGATGCTTTTTGTGAACAGGTGCTCTGCAGGAGTTTTGTTTCCAGTGTTACACCAAAGAATAAACACATATTTTCTTTTTCAGGTACTTTGTTGCTTCTGCATTTGTTCTTTAATAAGGCTAGAAAGGGCAGAGGAGACTGAAAACTAAACAGACATAGTATATAAACCTTTCTCTTTTGCCACACCGTAAAAATACCGGTTTCAAATCAAGTTACAAATGGTCCTTTAAGACAGATTAATTCAAACCTCCTCTCTCAACCCTATTAAACTGTCATCTTCCCTGGAGTGGGGATGGGCACTAATCAAACGCACAGATCACAATGACCCTGGTCATTGCGTGGGAGTTGAAAACCCATCTGATGAAGGGCTTGTGAATGACCTTTCGCTTTGTACCGGGCTGCATCGCACTCTCCAGTCAAATACCCATTTAATCCTTAATCTAGTGCAGGTGAAGTTGTTTACTCGCCCCGCGCTGCGCGTGGGAGCCCGGAATTCCCGGCAAGAGGGAGCTGTGCCCCGGGCGAGTCCCCGCGGCTGCAGGGAGCGGGAGCATCGCTGGAGGGCGAGAGGGGGAAGCGCTCCGCGCCGGCACGGCCGGGCCGCTCCCCTGCTTTTCCTGCTGCCCGCGGCCCCGATCAGACCTGTGTGCCTGCCTTATGTGAGAAACCTCGGCTTGCTTCACAACCTCTGAAGCAGGTCTTATCTTGGGTTTTTTTATGTCTTTCTGACATTAACAGTATGAATTCTTCATGAAGTTCTTCTCTTGTTTAGCTTCTCAAAGAAGAGTCAATGAGTCACATTGAGTCACTGAAGCATTGCTGGAATTATGCTTCTTAGACATTAGAAAATGTCAGAACAATAACAACATTTCCCCTAGTGTTTTTGGAAGAACATAAAATATGAAGCCCATTAGTTTAAATAATTCTGGTATTGGGTAATTGTACTGGTGACAGGTTTTACTTTTTCCTTGATGCCACATGTTGCAAAGCTAAGTTGAAACAGTAGGAAGACAGAAAGAAAAAAGTAGCATGGTATCCTGTGAACACCAGCGGTATCATTATCTTCTCTTTGTTTTCAGAAATAACCTAGTGAAAGGCTCTTTCAAAAGCTAAATGTCTTTGTTGAATCCTTTCTCTGAATCTATTTACCAGCTCAAAAGACTTCAGCCTAAGAATCAACACAAAACCCTGAAGAACAAGGACAAATGGGACAAATTTCTGCCTGTGCTATAATGTAGAACAATTTTTAATTTGTGCATTGCCAGGAGATGAGGTTTTTGTGTTTATAAAGGCCAGGATTTTGGTACTCTCTGAAGTCCTGAAGATCTGTTTCTGATCCCTTCATTTAGAACATATTAAGAAGTGATAAATCTGTATAATTTGCTTTAGAAGTAGTAGTACATTTTAAAAGCATTCTGAAATTATTTAGCTTATCAGTAAATCAACTGAATGACATTTCTACTTCTCTTTGCAATTTTTTCCCTGCAATTAAAGGACTTTATTTATTTTATGTGACTCCCCTTCAGAGTTTGTACTTCAGTTGCTTTTAGACAACCTCTTAAAGGCAACAGTAGTCTGAGCCTTACATTTTCCATCAAACTTCTGACTACATTTGAAAAAACTAACTTCTACTAATGCTGACAGTAGGATCCATGTGTATTTTTCAGTTGAGTATGCTACCAGTCCCTGTAGAGGTGATGTTTCAAATTCAAAGCCAGAGTAACTACACTGTCTGCATTATTTGTTCTTCTTTCACCCTAATCCAGAGCGATGGTGAACAGATGCAGCATGTTTCTTTTGATCAATGATTTCCTGTCCTCAAAGGACCTTGTGAAATTGCCTCTCCTTCCCATTTCCAGATGGTCATTCAGAGGTTCAGTTGAATTAGGTTTTGAAAACATTAAATGTTGTCTCATTCCGTTCCCTGTGATTATATTTTTATTACTTTTATCAAAAAGGCTTGCTGCACACTCCCTGATCTGAACACAGACAGTTTTTGTCTGGGACTTGGATGGCACCACATCCAAGTTGTCCATGAAATCTACCTGATACATTTGCAGACAAATTAGTCATGAAACGTCTAGAATTTATAAGAGTATTTTTTGCTCAGGGCAACTTTATCTTACTATATCTCAGGGTTTTCAATCCTTCCTGTCACAAACTAGTGGATACCTGTGTGCTGAAGCTTTGGTGTTATTAGCAGTAGATATAAGACATACATTTTGGTGGTCCAATGGTTTTGTTTTGCACGTTGACTTGGAGAAAATGCTGGCAGCAATACTTAAAAAATTTTTCACTTGTAAGAACTTCACCAGCTATCAGTTTTCTATTTCTTGTCCACACAGTTTCCATAGAAAGTTTGAGATGTGGATCACAAGAATTGGCTTTGACAGGCCTCCTATTAATGTTTTTCAAATGTGGAAAACTACAGAGGTCTCTATTTCTCAAAATATTTCCATGGATCATGTTCTGATTAAAAATGTATGTATCCTATTATGTGCATGAGCTGTCTCGCCTGAGATGTGAAACTTGTGACCTACTTTTAAAACAGCCCTAGTGCAGTTTCCCAAGTTCTGCTGGACTCTCTTTCTCAGTATCTGCACCAATTTCCTGCCCTATGCTGGAGTCTGCTTTGGACGTGACCTGCTGCCCACAGTAACTCTTGCTGTCATCCATCTTTATGTTGGCAAACTTCCACTTTATGCCAACATTCCTGCAAGAACAACTGAAGAATGACACTGAATCATAGTCACCATAATTCTTCCTCTTTTAAAGAGATTATTTTGATAACCTGGAGCTCTGGACTTCATGAAGCATCTGGATGGCTGGACCCTTGCTCCTCAGCCTTTGGTATCTGGATGATTTCATGAATCTGATGCAGAGTTGAGCTCATTTATCTTATTCTTCCTTGTGTTCAGGGTTTGAATTGCTCTGTGCTACTTTTCACTCCCATTAAAATCTCTCAGTTATTTTCTCATCTGCTGCCACAATATCAGAGGGAATTAATATTTGATCAGAGTAAACTGATAAATCTGATATAAACTATCAGAGTAGTTCTGGACACAGTGTGGTGCTGGCTTCTCCTGCCCTTGTTATATAGCAATGTGTACTAAAAGGGTGGAGTCTGCTTGCCTACCTGCCTGCCTCAATACTCAAGGGACTGGATAGGTACTTCTGTAGATGGAAATGGACCATATCAGCAGTGCAGAAGAGTGGGAATGGGACAAGGAAAAGCCTGGGGAGAGGTTTAATGGAATACAGGGAGACTGGGGAGAAAGGAGCTGTGAAGAGCTTGGAAGGGTCCAAGGATTAGTAAGCAGAGAGCTAGAGGTGTTATGTGAGAATATAATTGAAGAGAGAGAAGGATGAGGAGGAAATCTGAAATGGTGAGAGTTTTTTGGTGAAAAAAGGTGGCCAGAAGTAGGTACAAATTGCTACAAGAAGTGAGGGAAAGGAACTTCACTAAAAGATGGTGAAGTACAGGGAACAATGTAGTACATTGAGAAGGATCTTTTCTGTTTGTGTCCTCTCCCTGGACAGGAGATGGTACTGGAGGCCCTGTTACCTCAGCCAGCTAGAGGAAGAAGAATGCCTTTCTGTGAATGTGTAGACTTTAATCTTGGTTAAGAGATCTTTCTGTGGGGAAGTGGGGGACCTTTCTTTTTAAAAGCTTACTGTAAAAACCTGGTGTGATATGATGATTTTATGTTGATCAGAAATTGGCAGCCACAGTCTGGTTTATTTCATAGTGCTTGTAACTTCTTGATGTGCATCTACAGAAGAAAGACATTTTCTGCCTCTGTACCCTTTATGAGTTTATTTTAAATTAAATTCACTAGGCTCTCCAAAGATCATTTAAGAGATCCTGCCATGCTTAATGTGGCCCCAGGTACATTATCACATTAGTTACAATCTCTTGATTAGACTTTGCCTTCAGTTCAACTACAAGCTCCATGGAGAAAAATTCTTGTAACTGACTGTATATTGATACTGAGAATACATTTTGTCAGTTTTTTGATAAAAGTTCTATGTGTACCTTAAAATTTGCTATCCCAAATTTAGTAGAATAATAACAAAACACAATTAACTTAGTTGATCACATCCACTCCAACACAAAATTATAATGTTCTTGTAGATAATTATTTCAAGTAAAAGTTCTGTCAATGAAATTTAGAGGAGATAATAATTTGTCTTCTCATTATTAGTGCAGGCCTCATCACATTTGTGTTATTTAATATTTTAGCCACAGTAAAGAATTTTTTGAATGTCCTGCTAGAAAAGAATTAATGTATTTGTGTAATAAGATGAAAATGGAATGCTTGGAAATATTAATTTTTCTCACATATGCTTATAAATTATACACGTATGGAAAAAATAAGGAAATCTATTATGTCCAGCAGCCATGCCATAAAATGATTTCCATCCCATCACCTGGAAAAAATACTTTCAGTTTAACACTTTTTTTTTTGAAAGTTTTCATTTTTCTGTTCAGAAAATTGGTTATTTGCAATATGGCAATTAAATCCAGGTTGAATGCAGCTCAACATACATAGTCGAGATGTATGTAAACTTCACATTTTAAATTCAGGGTTCATATTTTTTTCAGTAAATGGAATTTTATACTAGACTTTTAAAAATTCTCACATCAAATGGTTTAAGTTGGTTTGCTGGGTTTATTTTGCTTTTAGTAGCTTAAGCTCAGAGAATTTCAGAAGAATTTACCAATAAGGATGCATTTGTTAATGTGGGAAAATAGTATTATTCTGCTTAATAGAGAAGAAACACCTGCACAGAGTAGTTCAGTTTTGAATTTTATGTGCAAAAATATTTGTATGTGTGTGAATCTGTAGCTCTTTCTAGATGCACCAAATAAGTGTTAATGTTATCTCTAGGCTAGAAGCTGTTAATTAGCTCTGCTATGCCACTAAGTTCCAGCTCTGTGTCTGATGAGTGAAAAGGATATTAAAGCACTAACCTAAGATATTGAAGTAGTAAAATCCATTTGTGAAAATCATCATTGTGACACATACTTTTATTCCAAAATAACAGAAGCAAAATAGTTCTGTGTAGTGTAGCAGCACAAATGTGCTGTTCCTTCACTTGGGTAGCCAGTTATCTCCCGCCACTGCAGCTCTGATTCTGCTGGATTTCCACAGCTCCTTATCACAGTAGCCCTCCAAGCATGCTGCAGAGCTCCAGATCTCTGCACATGGGGACAACCCTGTGAATGGGCCAGCAAAAGGAAACTTAAGGAATGCTTGGTAAATTGATTCAAGAAAGCCAACATTTCTCGGAGAAAGATTTCAGATCGATATTCAGGTCTGGTCTGTGGTAAGCAGTGTCCATATATTTGCTTGAGCTGGAGAATGAGAAAACATGTTTTGTGCATTGCTTAAGTTCTTGTTTTATTGTTTTCACAAAGATTATGCATAGTCAGAACCTTAGAAGCTGATCAGAAATGTTTCTTGTGTAAAGGTACACACCATTTTATCAAATCTATGTTACCTAATAGTCCTATAAATTGTCTGAGATATTATATAGATGTCCTAGGCTACAGAGGAACTGATTTTGGCATTTCCTAGAAATCAGATAGAGGAATTTTATTGTTGCTGGGGGTCACTAGAGAGTGTGTGCTCCACACAAGAAGGTGTTTCCTTGCAGGTAGTGGAGGAACAGAAGTTTTACCAGTATTGCACACAGCAAACCCTCTGGTTCATCCAACTGATCCCATCCTTACCTTGCTGCTGACAGCATTGCTTCCTTCTGGGCCCCTAGTTTTGGAAGAATGGGGGACAGGGCTTTTTGCCTGCTGTTGTTTGAACAAAACCTAATAAACCAGGCCCTGCCTCTCCAAGGCGAGACTTAGCAAAGAGTCTCTGCCTGTGGCACAAAGTTTACTAATTAAAGACTTTGCCCAAGTAGCCAAGCTGACAGACAAGGTATTAGTAAAGTGCTGCTGTGTTGAGCAATTCAGACTAAGTGACCAAATTTCCCCCAGGAGGTGCAGAACAGGTTTGTGAGGACACACTGTATCTGACCACACAGCAGCAGTGCCAGAGCAGTATTCATTACTGGAAAGAAAAAGATGATGCATTTTTCCAGCACAGCACATGGATGGATGGGACCATGGCCTTTCACCCTGACATTCTCAGCAAAAGTTGCACTTTATGTAAGTGACTCACAGGACATGCCAGCTTCGGTAGTTAGGAAACGTGTCTGTGCCCTCTGGCTTCATTAGAAACCAATAAGCAGAACAGTAAACGGACTATGAGTTTTTGGCATTTTGGGTAAGGTTGCTTTTAAAATGTTCTTCTGTAATTGAAAGGAGGACATGACTCACTTAGCAGAGTTACATTATAAATGCTGGCTTGAAAGTGCCCCATAATAGCGCTTTTCATTGCAGGCTCTCTGCTTGCAGGGCTGGGAAGAGTACACCCTGCCACTCAGACCTGTTGTCCTTTTTTCCCTTGTTAAAGCAATGCTTTGATGCTGGCATGCAGACAGCTGCAAACTTAGTAGGGCTAAACACCAGTTTCCTCTGATCAGATTCTTTGCCAGGGTCTTTGCATATTAGCTCTCAAAACACCCACAGGAAAGATCTCAGGAACAAACAGAAGCTGTAAGTTACAGTCGCCTGTAATTAGTAACAGTGTTATTGTCACTTCAGAGCACAGCAATTAATTTGTCAAGGATGGAGAGAAGTCTTTTGTTCAGTAATTTTATTAAATGCAATTTAAAGATATAAAAAAATCTATAAGATCAAAGTGAAGCTGTTTATCAGACTCCTTTGTTGGCCAATTTCTGACCCAGTACAGTTTTAGTTCCTGTTTATGTTCTGTGATGCTGTAGACTGCAAACTCCTCCATGTGGTTTTCCACGTGGAGGAGTGAGACTCATATCCACTTTGCCCTACTAATACATTCAAGGCTTGGATTTAGAGAGCTGAGCACTTCAAATAGCCCCTAAATGACACTCAGTGGTCTTTACATTTGCAGTTGCATTTTCCTGCTCTGAAAACCTCTCCTTTCAAATTATCTTTGAATTGTCAGATGACTTCACTGAATTTGTCTCATTAGGTAAATGGTTCTGAAAATTACCTTCAGTGACATGACTAGAGATTGTGCCAGAAAGCAATGGGTAAACCAACCACAAAGAAGGATCAATTTTACCTTGCATTTGAGGTGAAGATTGCTAAGATCTGGAATTGAAACATGCGCTATTTACTGAAAATCCATGGTTATACTAGAGGTATATATACACTATATACCACAAAGAACAAAGCCAAGTCAGTTTTCCTTATCTAAGGTAAATCCAATACAATTAACAAACTTAATTTGCATGTTTCATTTAAATAGCCAGTTACTGACTAGAAGCAACAAATTATTTCAGAAAAAGCACACAAGTAAATGTATGTAATGTAACTGCAGAACCTAATGAGGTAAACAAAAAAGCACTAATCATAAATGATTAGCAATATGTCAACATTATGAATTAATTTTTAATAGGCAAAGTTTCCTGAGCAAAATTTCTTACATAAGATTTGTATTCCCAAAGCATGATAATTTGTAACCAGATGCTCAGTGTTATTGATGATGATATGAATAACTAGTAAGCCCTTTGGGAGAGTATGGGAATAATACATTAAAGAAAAAGGAGTGATTTACAGTGTGCATGAAAAAGAAATTTTAGATTATTTCTCTTCTACTCTGCTCTTAAGAGGTTTTCTACTCAGCTCAGCACGGGGTTTTGTCAAAGGTTCAGCTATCACCAAACTGGCATAACCATTCCCATTGTGATTCAACACTGAAAGGAAAGAATTAATGTAATTTCTGATCTTCTGTGCTCTGTGTTCAGAACAGTTTTAATGATAACCACAGAGCACTGATGCATGGAATGTTGTAGCAGTAAGAAAATTAGGAAAATATTTGGGATGCAAATATTTTTAAAAGTGTATCTCATCTTGTTCTACCTACCTTGGAGGTAGATATTATGGATATGTTTGGTTCAATTTGAACAAAAATTCCAGCAAGGGCTTGAAAATTTCAATACCAGAGACCACACTAGTGAATTTTTTGCTTGAAAAACCATGTTATTTTAAAGAAGATATTATAGATGTATTGATGTCTTTCATTGTCTGTTTGGCTGCAGAATCAAATTCTCTCTGTGAGTTCTGATCAAAAATCAAAGCTGGTTTGGGTTGAAAGGGACCTTAGAGATCATCTAGTTCCAAACTCCCTGCATGGGCAGGGACATCATCCACTAAATCAGGTCTACAGGTCTTCAAGGCATTTTGCAAGATAGCTTGAACAACTGTAGAGTATGGAACCTGGGTGAGAGCTGTACAAATACAGGATGCTTGAGGAAGTGCCTGAAGGGACCATTGTGAGAGGGTTTGAATTAACCTAGAACTTGAAGGGTTATCTTCTCTTCGGTTCCTTTTCTGTTTGCTTGATCCAATTTTAAATAAAGTCTTTTTAATTTTTATATTAGTCTCTTTCTCTTATAACATGTAAGTAAGTGCTACAATGAATTCCATGGCCTCTGTAGTATATTAAAAACTTAAATAAAATTATTTAGGTTTTTAATATACTACAGAGGCCATGGAATTCATTGACAAACTGGGATTATGTAAAGATATCATCTTTAGTGATTGCCTACATGAAACTGATTAAAAATCCAAGAATCCCCAAATGTGGTTTTGTATCCTGAATAAAACCCTGAAATGAGAACACAATAAGCAATTTTGAATTTAGGCAAAAAACCATATTATATCTGGGATATGTACAGTTTTGTTAGCTCTTTCATTTACTGAATTATCTGTTTGTACTGTTGTATTTTGGTATTGTGGGTATGAACCTTCACAAAATGTCTACAGCCCAATGTCTTTTTATATTACAAAAATTTCCACATTAGTTTAATTGTCCATTCGCTATCATTAAGATGAAACAACATACTCCTCTCTCTCTCCCCTAAATATATATGTTCAAGGAGTGAGTTGCAAATTATGAGACACAAAATATACAAAATATTAAGGGGAGAAGCACTCTATAATGAAGAAGGTGTTAAAAAGTGTATAATTAATTCATACAATGTTGTTGAAAACTCAGGTCTCCAGCATTAGATTCTTTTTTGCCCTTGGTTTTCTAGTGATGTTTTATTGCAAGGATTGGAATACAGCCTGGTGGAAATCAAAACCTGAATTTATTTAAGATTTCAATGAAAATTCTATTGGTACAGTTGAATGAGAACATGGCCTGAAATGCTTTTTGAAACGAAATACTGGATAAAATGTCTCTTCCTCCTCTGAAGAAAGATTGCTCAATTAGGTTATGTGTTGAGTAATACCAAGTGTGTTGAGAAGCTCAGAAAAGAGTCATTGATTCCAGCTGAGATTAATTCCGAGCTTCTGGCTTGCTTTGAGTGGTGATCTCAAAGTGAAACTCAAAGGTCTCATACCATTGTGAAGCCAAAACTCAAAGGTCTCATACCACTGTGAAGCCAAAGCATGAAATCTGTTTATTCAGACCTAGAAGAACTGAAACTGCTGCTTCTTGTACAGCTGTTTCACCCATCTTTCTGGTTTAGTGCCTTTGCTCATCGATAAACAAAAATGGAAACTGAATCTCCTTGGGCACTGTCTGTTTTCTCAACTGTCCCCTATAATGTCTCTCTACTGGTTTCCTTAGTTTCCTTAGGTTTTGACCAAGCACCATGAGCAGAGATCAGTCAGGGAACAGGACAATGTGTGGGGCACGGTACTGGGTCACTTGGGAGCTGGCCTGTTGTTGCGTGACCAGGGACAGCATGCTGCCCCCGGCACCGTTCCCACCGGGAACTGGGGCTGCTAAGTAGACTGATGAAAGTCACTCCAGTTTGTCCTCAACCAGGTTGAGGATTTTGACATCTAGTGTGTCACCTGCCAGAAGAATACCTGTTTTGCTGGCAACTGGTGAAAGGGAAACACAGGCCCTCGAAACCCATTTCTTGGTAAGCAAAGGGAAAGCTGGTTATGATTGATTTTATTTTCAAGGGTAGTCAGCTAGGCACTCTCACACTGCTGTTTTGGACATTAAGAAGCTCCATAGTGTTCTGCTGTTTCATTTAGTCTTGCTATTAACAAGTTTTATTGTGCACTCCTGCTCAGTCCGTGTTTATAGGAGGCAGAAACTCTGCCTCGTGAACTTGTCCTTAAAGCCCTCCAGAAGGCAGTGTGAGCAGGGAGCACTGAAACCAGAGGTTTCTGCATCACAGAGACTGACTGTAGCTAAGTACATATCAGCTCTTGTCTTGCTGGATCTTTTTTGGGAAGTGGGAATCAGTCATAAAAATGCTGCAGCTTTGGACAGGAATCAATAAAACAACAAACATTGTGCTGGAGGCACTGAGCGTGATGTAACAAACATGTTTGTTGGGGAAATCTTCTGTTTCACATCTAGAAGAGCTATATATGAGGCAGCAAACTCTCTGTAGATTGAAAAATAATTTTATGATGAAGGAACTGCATGAAAGTCAAGTGAATGGCAACTTGTCCTCATTAATGCACTTGCAGTACTTGGAATAACAGTAATGATTATTAGTCTAGACCTGGCAAAATGCCAGCTTACCTGCCTGCTTTTTTTGTTTGGGGAAGTTATTAAATATATTGCTAAAAATTGTTCTCTAATGCTACTGCAAGTATGTCTCGTTTCACTCAAGAAAATGTTGCATTTCACTGAGTCAGTAGTACTCTAATACATGTATTTTTTCACAGTTTTCATCTAAATACTGCACATAGCCCATTATAAAGTTAAACTGATATGAAAAATGTGAGGTTGATCCATTTCCAAAGAGATACTGATGTTTTTGAGGTTGGACCCCAAAATAGCTAAGAAATCTGCAACATTTTAAAGTAGGAAAATTGATCACATTAAGCTATCATAAAAATGCCAAAACTCATCACTGAATGGTAACAATTTGCTAACTAGTATTCACATGATAAGAAAATTCTTTCCTTTCCAATTGATTCCTCTAATGATGAAGAACAAATGAAGCAGAAACACGTATCACCAGCAAAATTAGACTCCCTGTGGGAATGCTTAGGTGGTCATAACTTCCCATGGCATCACATTTCTAGCAGAAAAGGTCAGAACAGCAAGGCATCTTTGAGATGACATGTTGAATTGAGCTGTAAAAACATTTTGTTGTTGCTTAGGCATGAACTCTGTTCCATAATCAGAGATAAATTGTCTCAAGTCTTGGCAGCAAGGAGGGATTAGGGCTCCAGAATGAGCTGTAGCAACCCTGTGCCCAGGAGATCTCTCAGTGCTGGCTGGGCAGGGGGCCTGGCTTAGGCCACCTTCTTACTGCAGAGTAGCCCTGCATGTGTCATGGCAAGGCAATGCTCTTCCACAGCCTTGTGCGTTCATGTCGTGTAGCATCCACCACTCTTTGCTCACCTGCCAAATTTAGGACAGTTTTCCTGGCACACAGGAAAATGTGAACTGTAAAAGAAGATCGTGAGAAATAACCCCAAACTCCCAAACACCCATTAAGCCTTTAAAAAAACAAAACAAAATCCTTTGAAATTGTCTGCAAAGATTCTGTGGACACTGGCATTATTTGCACACATTTGATTTTGCTTTTGGCCCAGATGAAAAGTAAACACCTGAGTTTGTAGTGATTTTTAATTTTTTTAAAATATTTTTTGGTGAATGAAAACATTTCTGGAATTTCTTAATATCAGTCAAACTATCCATGCAACCCCTTTTACTGTGATTGCGGGTTTGTACAGGTATTTTTACCATGCACAAAGATATTTTGCAAGCAGGATATACATTGCTAATGAGTTTTAACTAATTATTTATTGGCCAATCAATCATCAGTGTAGTGGAGAAGTTAGCCTCTGTTGCACTTTGGAACTGTCTCTTGCTCAGTTGCCATCTGCAAGTGCTCTGCTTTCTTTCCTTAGGGTTTTGTGTTGGTTCACTATTTTTTCTCTCACATGCTTCAGTTGTTTACTCTTACCAATTATTATTCAATATTTACATCTCCCTCTGTGTTTTCACCTTGGGTTTTTTGGGTTTTGTTTTTAAGCTTTAGCTCATGTACTTTGTAAAACCTTAACAACTATTTTACCAATAAAATTAAACTGAGGTCATACAGCCTGGCTCCCAAGCCATACTTCTGATAATAGATGGCTGAACCCTGGGGCCACAGGTTTCAGCTGCAGCAAGATTTGTGGGTTTTGCAGAGCTGCCTGCACAGCAATAGTTGATGATTAATTTTTTAGTCTTCTCTATGATTTCATGCTTTTCCTGAACAAGATGCCTATTGGGACCTCTCTATTTTTTGGTCTGGTTAGATCTGTAGCACAGAGTTATCCTTTGAGTCTGGTATGCTCATGCTCAGCAGTAGTTACACACTTCCAGAATGAAGATGTTCTAAAGCTTTTAGCTTTACAATGAGCCATATAAAAAAACTACCATAAAGAAAGAAGAGTGTTGTTTGTTCTGCTGAAGATGATCATCCTCAGTCAGAGTTGGCTTTAACCAGGACAGGACCCAGCTTGAGGGAAGGTATAGAGAAGACATAGATATTCTTTTCTTAGAGATACACAATGAACGGACAAGATGCCATGGCAGAAAGCTGTAGCAAGGAAATTTAACCTAGATATGCAGGAAAAAAATGTGTACACTGTTGAAAGAGAGAGATAATTAAAGTATTGTTGTAGGTTACGAAGAGAGACTAGAATTTTCCTTCTCAAAGCTTTTCATGTGACTGTACAAGACCTCAAGGAAACCAGTTGAGTATGGAGTTAGTTCAGCTTTGAGTAAGAAGCTGGAAGAGAGCTCTCCATAGTTCCCTTCCAAGTTAAATTCTTCCTATGATTCTGTGCTGATACATTACATACCTTACCTCAGAGTCTTTTCCTTTTTTTGTCCCTGATGAGCTGTTTAACAGGAACTTGAAAGATAGCACATAATTCATAATTCTTCACCAAATTGAGAAGGGCAAATAATCCAAAATAAAACTAGTCCTTCTGACTGTCAGATTTCAAAGTGGTGGACTGATTCCAGCTTTTGAATCCTGCAGTCTTATTCAAGCAACTCACATATCTGTGCATATTCAAATTCTCACAAATTAATACTGGGAATCTAGAACTTGATTATCTAATTAAAGTTTTGTTTCACTCTGATAAATTGCCTTATTTTTAAAAGCCATCTGTGCTACAGAAACACAGATGCTAAATGACCAAAACCCCCTCTTTTTTGTCCTAACTTTGATTTAAATCTTTAAACTTCAAAATGCCTTCCTCAACCAGTACTTGACCACCCCAACCCTACCACTTCCTTTGTAAAGCTGGGCATGAGATGATTCTCAGTAGATGATTTGAAAAATGTTCTCCATGCACATGTTCACTGATGTGTTTTGCTATACCCATGTAGGTTAAATTTCTTTTTTTCAGTCTACTAAACAGACATTTTGTGGTACAGATTTGACTTGACAAGCCCATTTGACTGACAGGACATGTCTCAATCTGGAGTGAGGCAAGAGCACTGGGATTCCAGGAAAGACACTAACTTCTGTGGAGGGCCACTGGATGTACACAAACACCATGTTCCTGCCTGGCTTTTCACTGCCTTTAGAGAGACTGATATTCTTCTCTGATCCTTTTCTAATTGCTGCCTAAGCTATTGTTAATATTCATGTGTTGGCATTCCAAAGAGAGCATAATAATAACAACAACATTATTTTTTCCTATTGTATGTGACCAACTTGAATATAAGAATTATTACATTTTAATATAATCTTGATATTGTCACTGATATCAAGCTTATAGTCTTCATCACTTGTCACATCATCCTGCATTCTATTCTAATACTTAGCCTAATTTTTAGGTGTGATTTTAGTGGGTGTTTTGAGAAGGAACCACTCTGTCACCTGGATACAAGGGTGACACGTTCCTGTAGATGATGTGTTTTGTACCAGTTACCAAGAATGTGTTGCTCTAAAATTTTTGTGCTGTTCTGATAATTGCACATTAATTCCCCGGAAGTCCGTGCTTTACATGTGACAATAAAATTTTAGCTGTTACAATGATTTCTATTTGATGTTCTAAAGCCCAGGGAAAATAAACATTAATTTAACTGGACTTTGTATTATATTCTGTGGAAGGGATCTCACCTAAATATCTAAAATGAATTAGACACTGAAATGAATTAACATAAGCTGATTTTCTGGGTTCTCCTTCCCATCAATATGAGGAGAAATGCATCTCCAGAAGCAGATTCAGACTCCTGAATCTATATCTGTGGGAAGAATTCATCACACTTGCTGAACATATTCTCCTTATGTAAAACAAACTGTACATTTTCTTATCTGAACAAGATCTACATTATCCTTTAATTTAAGCATCTGTTTTTGTTTTAATCTTTAACAGTGTCACCTCAGAGAGAGAGAGATGAGTTTGCACCACTATAAACCAATGATTAAAACTTTCTTCAAAATCTGATTTATTAATCTGTGATGGTGCATGCCCCAACAGACTGCCTGCTGAATCCCTTCTCTTCACTGAATGGCAGATCCAGCCCAACATTAAGTATCAGCATACTTTACCTACTGATGAAAGGTAAAGGTTCTTTAAAAGATCTTCTATAAGTTTAAATCAGTGTTAGGATATTTTCCATCCTTTTTGTAAATTTTCTAGGGGCACACATATTGAACTCTGGTGTCTAGCTTCACTTCCTTCCTGAAAGTCCCTCATACATTTTTGTTCAAGGTGGGCTGGTGTCTGTCCCCAGGAAGCAGTTCCTGTCTGCATGAACCTCCTCTTTACTGTGTACTGAAGGCTCTGGATGTGCACAGTGATCCCAGGTGTGCAAGGCCTCCCCAGCATCAGCCTGTGCTGAAGTCTTGTCCACAAGACTGTCTGGACCCAGCTCTGGCACCACTGCAATGCTGCTGTGGTTGTGCATAGAGATATGAAAAGTGCAATTCTTCCGGCAATTCTTCACTTCCCTTGTGCATTAAAGGCTCATTCATGAGCCCTGCAGTTTGCACCAGGGTCTAGGAGTACACTGTGTGGGAAAGAGCCACCAAGGCCACACAGGGACACAAACAAACAGAATCCAGAACCCTGAGACAGTAACACTAAACTCAGAATCCAAGAAAGTCATCAGCAGAAAGCAAAACTCAGAGGAAGGAATTCATTATGAACAGCAGAAGAGCCCGTGGGTTGCTGATATGTTATCTTTGCCAGCCAACCTGGCTCACCAGCATGCTGAGTCTGTCTAAAAGGCTGCTGATATGCTCAGCTTGCCTTGTGCCCACAATCAGTCCCTCCAAAAGCCTTCTCAGACAGCGTGAGAAAAGCGTGACCTGACTCATGCAGAGCAGGGCTACTCCCTGGAAACTTGAATGCTCCAAAATCTTACTCTAGCTGGGAGCCCTGCTATTGTCTGGGAGCTGAGGGGTGCCAGGACGGCCCGGAGCAATCTAGTGAGGAGTTAATTAAAAGAAAACAAGTTACAGTTTCATCTCATTTGCTGAAGAAGGTGGTTGACTCTTTGTTGCACTGGGCTGCCAATGATTTGCTGTGCTGGGATGAAAGCCCATCCTCTTCAATCATTCCCCAGCAGAGCAAAATTACCAGTGTCAGGAAAACTCATTTGGTGGCATTAATCAGAATGGATTAAAAAGGAACGATTTCTGAGCTGCCCTGCAAGAATAGCTGTGGGACATCAAAGAGGGCCTGTGATCCACAAAACCAGAAGACTGTGTCTTCTGCTTTAAAATATTGTAGTGAGCCAAACATTTATTGGAATGACATGCTAACTGCATTGTGTATAAAAGCACTTCAGTGTTTGATAACTTGTGTCCTATCTCCTCCGTTGTAATATTATAATTAGATAAGTAATTATTTGGTGTATTCAGGTGCTTCTGTTAGAAGAGTTTAATGATCCATTAAAAATCTTAGACTGCTTCTTGATTTTAAGTAATGCTGGGTAATGGCAACCACAGAGGCTATTCAATCCATTAGGAATAAATGCATTGCTATATATATTATAGCTGCATGCAGTTACTTTAAACATGAATGTTTCCCTGGCTACTTTGAAAAGTATGTTTCCTCTTCTAAGAAAAGAAAAACCAGATTATGTGTAGAATTGTGGTATTTTATGATCCAATAATTTTCTTACCTTAAAAATCTGTTTCAGATTTTTTTATTTGAATTTGCTACATAGCAATGTATTTGACAAGAGTAAAAACATTTTCTTCCAAATCCAGAAAATCTGAATTGTCTATAGAACTTGGAGAAAGTACAAAATATCTCACACTGGTTTTTTGCTTGAAGAAAAAGAATGCATGTACAAGCTACATATATAGTAGACATATGTGACATGATTTTCAGATGCAAAGTGAGACAAATATGTGTCTTTTCAGATTCTTTTCTACTTTATGTAACATCTCATGTCTACTACAGTCATGTATATGTCATTGCTGAGTGGAAACCACTAGTTTGTACTTGAGAGACCAACAGAAACCCTAGATCCTCAGCATCTCACTGTGGTCATTACCATATTGTCATTAAAACAGTCTCTTGTAGAAGTTCTTAGGGCTTAGTAGTATGCAGGTGTGTGAAAAGATCAGCTTGATGCTCAGTACTAATCAAAGAACCAACCAACCAACTAAGTAAACCCCCCCAAATAAAATGTTAATAATTGCTAGGAAAGGAGAAAAGAACAAATATTGTGATGCCATTGTATTAAAAAAATTCCATGCCTCCCATGTCAAACCATGACAGCTGTGTAGAAGTCTGCTCTTCCCAGCTCAAAACTACACAATGCCATTGGAAATGATCCAGAGGCAAGTCACAAGAATGTTCAAAATTATGCAGTGGTTTCCATGCAAGGAGCAAATAAATTAGGATTCTTCAGTCCACAAAAAACCCCAAGCAAATGAAGGGAAGATACAAGAGAAATCTATAAACTAATAAATGCTAGGCTTTACTAGCAATTAATGTGATAAATTAATCTAATATGATAGGTTTAGAATAAAGGGGGTGATTTGTCACCCAACATGAGTTTAACCTGTGTAGTAGTTCTGTCATAGGATGTTCCAGTGTGGTGGTTTGACAGGAAATGTGTTTTTTGGGATGCTGTGTTTTTGGCCAATGGATATTCAGACTTTAATATTGGCATTTAACCTGACCATTGAGACATGGACACGCCTCTGAGAACACGGAGTTAAAAGCAGAGCTCTCCCCTGGGAGGGTTCTCTTGGGTTTCCGGCGGGAAAGAGTTCGGGTCTCTCCCCCGGCCCAGCTGCTGGCTGGGCAGGGGGAGGGGAAAACCATGTGGCCGAGAGAGGTAGGCCTGAGCCCCGGGGTGGAAGGGTGGAAGAGAGAGAAAGAGAGAGACACCGGGAGCCACCGGGCAGCCCCCCCTGAGAGACACAGAGAGTGAGAGAAAGAGAGCCGCTGCCTGGGACTGTAACCTTGAGACTTGATAAACATGGGCCTGCGCCGGCAGCACGGCTGGGACGGAGAAGAGGGGGGGGTTCAGCCGGCCGCTTGTAAGAGCTTTTAACCCCTTTTTAGAGAATGAGAACTTTACAGATCATTGACCTTTTCTAGAAGATAGAGTGGAAGATGAGGAAAGAAATGGGCCAGTGTGAGAGAAGTCTGGGCAAGTGAGAGATAGTAGAAGAATAGAGAAGAATCCTAGTGGGAAGAGATGATAGAGTGGCTTTTGCTGGACTCTTTTTGTATAGCCATGGACAGAACCATGTTCCTTGTGATACAGAGACTGCATTCTAGGGGGAGGCAATGGCCTCAGAACCAAGAGGGTTCAGTGTTGATGCCCCTCGGCCCCAGGGGGTGAAAATATGGGGGGGACAGGTGTCCCAAAGGAGAGATTGTGGAGACAGGTGTCCCAAAAGAGAGACTGTGCCTTTTTTGGAACAGAACAGAGCATCCTTAAAAAAGACAACCCTAGAAGCAGTTCTGGTCCATGTTCAGTGGTGAGAGCACTGGACATGGAAAGGAAGAAGTCACGACGGCA
The DNA here is from genome assembly GCF_012460135.2 of Molothrus ater. NCBI lineage: Eukaryota > Metazoa > Chordata > Aves > Passeriformes > Icteridae > Molothrus > Molothrus ater. The sequence continues at coordinate 71,024,641 of NC_050479.2, forward strand.
GATGTACTCCGGGCAGTGCCACGAGTGACACAGAAACACACGAGGCTTCAGCTGTGTTTCCAGGAGAAGCCCATGGCACAAGAAAGACTCCTCTCCTCTTGATGAACTGAAGATTGATTGTCTAAAAAGTGGTGCTGGACCGAGAGTTGGTGATTTGAAGAACCAAATGTATGGTGTTGGAAATTTGGTGGGGGGAGGAGGAAATGCATTTGTGAGGTTTTCATTTTCCCTGTGTGTGTTCCTTTTTATCTGTAGTTGTAGAGTAGTTAATAAAGTTCTGGTTCTTTTTCCCTAAGTAAGAGCCTGCTTTGCTTATTCCTGGTCACATCTCACAGCAGAAACCAGAGAGAAAGTATCTTCATGGAAGCACTGGCATTGTGCCAGTGTCAAACCATGACATCCAGATATTTCAAGTTTCAAAAAAAAAAAATCAAAAAATTCAAGAGAAATCTATGAAGAACTGTTACATATGAAACACTGCTTCTGTCTGATGAAGACCCTGAAGGCTGGGAAGTATTCTGATGAATTTCTACCATGTGTTTGCTGGAGTTTTTGCAAATTTTGCTAGACATTCACTTTTGGCTAGAGCCAGTTGTTGAACTAAATAAAACATCTTCTTGTCCCAGTACAGCAATTCTTCCCTAATCTGAATTAACTTGCAGTCTAAAAGCACTGAAGCCTCAGTGTGGAGCACACATGGGGAAGGAGGGAATGGGACAGCACAGTTAGGTGGGCATGGCATGAGGCTTGAAGTGCTGTCCCAGGGAATGCTGTTGGGAAGGTTGGAGCATCATTAGGTCTTCTGGCAAAATTATATTCATGTAAAAGGCAGATTTTCACCAGGAGAATGAGATACTTATGCCAGTATGGCTAAGACTGTGTAAGGTCTTCTTTCATTTATATGAATTGCAGAAACTGACACAGCTTTTGATTACTGAATTACTATTTTAATTTTTCTAATAAATAATGTCCACTTTAGAATTCATTGGAAAAGCTGCTTACTTGTTTTGCCGTGACTCCTTCAACTGCAGCATTGCATAAAAAGACAGAATTTGACTCACATATTCTGATTTGGGAGCAAGTGTGAAATCTATGTGGCACTCAAGAAACACAGGAGACAAGTGTTCAGTCTTTTACTCCAGAGGTACTACCTGCAGTGTCAGAGCAGCAGCTCTGTGATGATGCCTCACAAGGTTCAGGACAACACTGGAAAGATGTTTGTGAACTCAATAAGATTTCATGGTTTGTTTGCTTTTATTGTCTCCACCCATGTAGGATCTGGACATAGTGTGAAGGAATATATCATGTGGGAGGCAAGGAAAAGGATTGTAAACAACCCTACACAGGGTGATTAAAAAGTTGTTTTCCTTTGAAGCAGGCCTGAACTTCCAGCTATACAAGCTTTGGAGACCAATTCAAGCACCAGCTTTCAAGAATGCCAAACTACACATCTCTACTACTGGTTGTTGCATTTAGGGATAGTCTCTATGTAGCCCTTCGGAGTCCCTGAAGACTTTCATTCACATTGGAACATTTTAATACATCAGAAGTGGTAACTTATGGCATGATTTTTTCACATTAACTCACCCCAATCTGCACCCTTCCCTGTGAGTAGGGAATGTGAGCAAGGTGGCTGGCAGACATTGACCCTGAGATTTTTATTCAAACTGATCTAACTTCAGTGATAGAAGATTCACACCTTCATGTGAAGCAATGGACAATTTCCTATCAACTGGGCTGTGCTGCATCACTAAACCTAAAAAATATTTCCATAGTGCCAAACAGGGTGGATGAATCAGACCATTTCTGGAATTGTTTCTCTGGAAAAGTGTTCAGTACTTAGAGATTCCCTTGCCTGTGGTATCCCATGTGCATTTGTTATCCCTTTCAAATAATTGAAAATCAGCCTGCAATATCAAGATGAACAATTGTCCTCTGTAACTGACACTTTTCAAACCGTATCTTTTTTCTGCATCTTTGCATCAGAATACAGAATCAGTGATCCAATGTCTGCTTGTAGGAATGGCAGGAATAAAACAGTAGAGGTGCTCCCAGCTTCATCTGAACCAGATTCTATATCTAATCAGGTCCTATTTAGTTGCAAGTTATCACTTGATTACTGAAACCCATTTTACTGTGATGCAGCAGCTCATTTTATACAGAAAAATAATTGCTTCAGTTTCCAGGGCATTCAGTCTGATCCTGCCTTTGAACATTCATGAATAGTTCAAGGAAAAAAAAAACCACTCTGTTTTTGTGGGATTGGAGTCTCCATTTTATCCTAAAAAAAAAAAAAGCCATTTAAATGGATATATTTTATTTCCCCTGCTCTGAGTCTGAATCATCCAAGGAAGGGATGAGTCAGTGAGCCAAAATGATTTTGAAGAGAAAGCTACCTTTTGAAAGGGATGACTTGTAACTCTCCCCACAGAGGTGTATGGAAGGGAGGAATAGCATACACTGACTGGGCAGTGCTAACCCCAAAATGCACATTTACATTGCAGTGGCTGCTGTGACTATAACTTGTGTAAGTGGCTCTAACTCCAAAAAAGAGTGACCTCCGTTGCTGCTGTTTGGGCTGCTGTGCTAGCAAAGTGCTCAGCAGGAAGCTGCTCTCTGGCAGCTTAGGGTGGGCTTTGTAGCCACTCCTGAACTCTGAAACAGCACCAGTTACCTATGGGTAAGAGGATCCAAGGAACTCTGCCTTAGGTGTGTTCCTGCCAGCCCCGGTGAAACAGGGCAGAGCTCTGTACCGAGCCTGTCTGAAAGGCCTTTGCTCCAACAATGCTGGGCCAGGAGGCACTGAGTGCTGAGCAGACAAACGCCCTTTGGAGTTAATGCTTTTTTGATGCTGTTGCATGCTGTGGGAACTGCATTCCTTCTCTATGTTTCATTTTTTGATCCCAGAGGAACCTGGGGGATTGTCCATTAAATAGGAAGTTCTCTCACTTCAAGATAATTCTAAGTATAGCAGGCATACACAAAATTTTAGAAGGGACCATTCACCAAAGCCTGAAACATAGTTCTGAGTGTGGAAGGATGTGCAAGAGTCTCTGGAGGTCTCTGGGTCAAGGAAAGACTGGTTTATTTCTCTACTCTGCTGCAATGTTTGTGCATGAGCTGTGGAAATAATTTGGGCTGGAATTTGTGAAAGCACTTGGCTCCCTAAGGACACAGATTTAAGACTGCCATCCATGCAGTCTGGAAGAAAAAAGAAATTGGTAGAAAGAAATTGGCACAGGCAGCTGTGTTGGTGAGAATGGGGAAAAGAGGCTGTAAGAGGCCACAGAAGAGCTCTGCTAGCTTCTGTCTCGCTCACATGTGTGTGTGCTGTATGTTCACCATTTGTGAAGATTCACCTGGATTACCACTCTTCTTCTAGCACAGAGGAGCCCCAGGGAGAAAGATAGCATGGATACTTTCCAGAACAGTCTCCCAGATGTCCAAAAAGTTTCACAGCTGAGAGCCTGCCAGAAAGTTCAGTGCTTGTTGAAATGTCTGCCATCCTGCTACAACCTAAGGTTTGCAGGAGCCTTTAATGCTTACATGTAAATAAACATATATACATTACATATATATGTATATAAAAATATATAAACCTTCATTATTTCAGAGGACTGCCCTCAATGTCTATGATACAGATTTTTCAGCATTTTTAGAAATACACAAAATAGTATTGCAGTATCTGCCAACCTGTGCCTGGGAAGCTGATTGAACAAGCATGTTCCAATTAGTGTTTATGAAAACTGAGGACTTAACTGGGATGTTTTCTATGGACAAGTACAGCAAAAACATACTAAGGTCTATTACCAGTGCTGAAAGGATGAAGTGCGACTCAACAAAGGAGCTTGGTCAATGCATGAATTGGTAAATAAATGATTGGTGTAGCTGTGGTGCCTTTTAATAAATAAACCACTTGAGTAGAAGAAAAATTACTCTGAAACACAACCACAGCACTTTCAGGAACACTGAATGCCTCCTTCAGAAGTGATTTATCAGCTTCTTGATTTTGGTATTTATCCTCATAAAAGAACAGTAAACACTTTGGACTCTTTTGGAAAAATCCAAAAAGATGTTTCTGTATTTGCCATATGCTAGCCCAGGCTTTTGCTGCATGTCTCTTACACCAGTTCCAACAAGCTGAGGTACTGAAGAGGGCATTTCTTGTTTACTTCCCTGGAAACAGAAACAGTGTTTAAAAAAGCTCTGGCACTTGAGTACATGGCTCCTAATTTTAACCCACAAACAAACCACTCCATAACTGCTTGGATGACAAACTGTGAGGAAATGCAACATGTGACAGCCTGGTTCATCTGCCTCAACAAGTGTTTTGTCCAGTTTTCTAAAAATGATGGCTCCAACGACAGGGAATGGGCATAAGAGCTTCCCACAATTCTTGGGATCCAGACAAGCAGAGCTGAGGAGCTCTGTGAGTTCACTTGCCTGGTGAGTGAATTGTGATGTCTCCTCCAGCCTCGCTCAATGTCAGGGCTTTGGACTAGACTGGTCTGCCACTAAGCAACCTGGATTCTTTGCACCAGAGCTCCTGTCTGGGATTTGAAAATCTTCCTGTCTGGGGCTTTAAATGAAGCAAATATGAAGCTTTTCAGGTTTTTTGCACAATGCATTTTTCATGAGAAAAATCTTAATAATATTCCTCTGCTATTGTGGGAAGGATTTCAGGCTTCGACCAGAATGTGGCTGAAGGGAGAAGCAGCAGGGGCTCCTTTACACAGGGGCAGGACACACTGATGCAGAGCAAAGGGAGAGGGATCCTGTGCTGCTGTAGCTCCTCTGGTTGGAAAATGAACAAAATTGAGACAGTGTGTGATTCTGCATGCACAGGTACACATCCATCCCTCTCTAGGCTAGAAAGCATCCCATTTCTTGCTTTAGGGGATTCAAAGTCCTACTTTAAAAGGACAAGAAAGTATAATTTAATGCAGAGATCCTCACTTTCTCTGTAACCTGAATTTTTAAGGAGAGATTTCAAAGGGGCACACTCACATTTCTCATTTCTGTTGTCAAATGAAATGTAAAAATGACAGCAGGATGTGTAAATTTTTTACTTAAATTATTCCTGTGATAGAAAGGATCAACCCTCATAGTCTAAAAATTATAGTACAGGAACCTTTGGCATGCATTAATAATAAAAAATTAAGACTGCTTCAAATACTTGAAAGAGACATTTGCAGAGCCAATCTTAGAAAAAGACAAAGGTTGTGTGATTTATCTGACCGCCTAAAGATAATGCTATTTGCACAAGTATCTGTATTGAACAAATCCAGAAAAAATATTTATGAGAAAAAAATTTCACAAATGTTTTCCTCTTACTGTTGAATTTTCTGTGGATTTGTTGTATTTGTTCTCAATTTAAAATTTATTTACTTGGAGATTTCTAAAGATAACCTTTCTTCTTATTCTTTGTTGCTCAGAAGAATTCAGTGCATCAGTGGCTCCCAGACTCTTCTGAGTGAGCCTCCCACCCACAGTCTCATCTTCTTCCCTGCCCCCTCCATTCCCAGCAGCTCTGGAAGTCTGGGAGATGAAAGAAGGGGGAGGTTTGTACCATAAACCATCTGGCAGCAGTTGTTTTTGCTGTCTTGTGTCACTCTGTGCCCCTTTGCTATTACCTGAAAGGAGTCTGCCAGCAGCGCTGGGGCCTCTGTGCTCCCCAGCCTCGGGTGCAGGGGGAGGCAGTGCATGGCTCCGGCTCCCTCCCTCGCCCTTCCTGAGCCCAGCTTTCACCCGGTGCTCCGTGCTGAGGATCCAGGGTGCCTGTGTATGGGGGGACCAAGGGAATAAGGGCTACATTCTGGTTTAGAGTGGTCTTGCTGCTGCTGTAAGAGCACTGTTAACATGCCAGAGCTGAAACGTGGGGAGAACACAGCACAAGAATGATTTTTGCCACTCAGGTTTATTTTATTCTTTTCCTGAGTTTCTGATCATAACTCTTAAAATCTGGTTTCCTATAAAGCACAGTCTGAAATATGTTCTCTGCATAAATCTATTTATCAATATAATTATTTGCACTAATTCCATGGCTGCATATGTACCTTGACATTTGAATTTATTTTGGTTTTGACTGGTAGGGATGTAATTTCTTCTTTTTGAAAGTTAGGCACTCATTTTAAAATTAGTGTAGTGCTTCCTTGCTTCTTGCCTTTGCCTGGCGATTCTCCTTGGCTTATAAAGTTTTATGGTTTGGGGATTGTCTCTAGCCTTCTGTCTGCTTATGAATACCACTGAGCTGAATCTGAATAGAAAATTCTAAGGGCAACTATAGCACAAGTATTAGAGTAGCAGTCACAGCAATTGCTACAAGAGCTGTAGAAAAAGAACATAACAAGAAAACACAGTTCTAGCCTGTTTATGTGTAAGTAAAAATTGCTGTGTAGCTTTTTGCAGGGTTTGTGCAAGCTGAACTCAGGTATTACATTTCAACTAGATTATGGAGTGAATCAGTTAATAGATGGGGATGGTACTTAGACTGTATTAATGAATTATGCTGTTTGGTGGTTATATAGGAAAGGATTACCAACCTCATGAATTTTATCCAGTGTGATTGATTGCCTGACTGTTTAATGTGAAGTCCCTGATTAGTCAGCCTCCCAGATGGTTTTTCTCTCCACTTACATTTCTATTAAGATATCCTTTATCTATTTATTTTTATATGATTTTTCCACTTATATTTTCTTCAGCAAAGAATTCTTTCCTCCTCCCAACCCCTTTTAATTAATTCCAAAGTTTAAATGACAAATAAAAAAGTGCTAGATTTGAAAACTCTGGTAAGCTGCAAGAGGACTGACAAAACCAAAGTGCACAATGTCTTCCCCACACTGTGAGGCACTGGAAGATAAATGCAAATAATCTACCATCTGTTTATGAGATGCACATAGGTAATAATTCTAAAAACTTTTATGGCATGATATGAGTTTATTCGCCTGGGTAATTCCAGTAAAGTAAATGGAAATATATACAGCAGTAAAGTACCTCAGAGTAAACTTACACACAGGCTGTGTCAAGCAGGGAAAAGTCATGGGCTTACACACAGGGTCCCAGTTGTGCCAGCCTGTCAGGATGTTCCCCTGTGTGGGTCAGGGGCAGACAAGCCAGCACTTGCTGTGCACCCAGGCAGTATGCATAAAGCACTTGTGGGAAGGTAGGAAAGCATAATGGCATGGATGTGGTCAAAGCATGCCACTTGACTTCATGGCAAGAGACCAAACTCTGCCACTTTGCTGTACTCAAAAAATGTATCCTTAGGGGCCACTGCTGTATAAAATATAAATATATCCTTAGGGGCCACTGCAAAACCCACGAGATCCATGAAGTTCTGTGTTCACAGGTAGGTTAGGTGTCTGTGTCAGTTTTCATAACTCTGCCTGTCCTGAGTAGTTGAAATTATGCTCTACTTAGGTACATTTTTCAAATGTGATTTTGTTTTTTTCTGAGCTTTCTGGAGCTTTTTGAAACTGTCCTGCCCTTTGTCCTCATTCCTTCCTGCACATGGGCTTTATGATTCCCAAAAGCCCCAGCTAGTTCCCTGAGTGTGGCTTCCCCTGTTGATTTTCCAGCTCCAATATAGAGAGAAATCAGGCAACTTGGACAGTGTAAAAATTTCAGATATATTTTGTGATGCAAGGTAGTTGGGCTGTGGGGTTTAGTTTACCAGTGATGATTCTGACCCACTTCTCAGGACGAGAATGGAAAAAACTGTTCTCTTTGCTGAAACTACTAATGAACTAATGTCTTTTTACAGAGAATGGACCTTTTCTTGTTCTGTTCCACTTTCCTAAAAATATCATATCGAGTCATAATCATTAATGCTTTTCAATAAATACAGAAAAATATAATTAAATGTTCTTATTACAGGAATAGGTATACTTGTAGAGCCACAGGTCTTATTAATTACCTTCCTGTAAAATGTTAATTCTGTACCAGTGTCACATGCTGAAAAAATACCATTAAGATTAGGGGGTTTATATAAAGTAAATGCAAAATAAACCTGTAAGAAAGACATTTGCAGAAGTAGAGCCTAGAATTGCTCATCTGAATTAGCAAAGAAGAAATTAGATTATTGGGAGCAGTGAAAGACCTGGCTCAATATTTTAGCATCTCAGTTGCTTAGTGTTTGAAAAACATTTATCTTCAATGCCAGTTATGTTTGTTGCCATACAGTCTCAAAAACCAAACTGATACATGCTTTGGATTGAACCTGTAGCCCCAGAGGAAGCAGGGTTATTTCCAGGTACTTTGGAAGATCTCTAATAGCTGGTCTGGCTGCATAAAATCAGGAAGAGTCTGAACATTTTTTAATTACTTCTCTGCAGAAAGAGTGAGCCATCAGCCTTGTTTTAATCCTCTTCCTGGGTGAATGAGCTTATTGCTCTGTTAAATGGCCAACACAGGGAGAAATATTGTGAGCAGGTCATATATTCTCTCACAGCTATCGATGTGATGAGCTGGAAAACAAGCTCTGACACTAAGAAAGATGTTGTTCTGAAGAGATTTGGAATCCCAGCCCAATCCTAAGGTCTAAGGCAGTTTCTAATGATGTTGGTTGCTTTTATTATTTAGTACTTTCATACTGTTCATCATTATTGTATTTTACTTATTCCTTTTCTAAGAGTAATATCAGATCACTTGGATAAAGTGATGAAGAAGATTTGTTTGTAATGCAGAGGGTTCATAGTAGCCTGTCACTTTACCATGGTACATTTCTACCCGTGCATGTAAAAATAGACACCAAAAGACTATAAATTAAAACTATAGAGAAAATTTTTGAAGGAGCTAGAAAAACTTCATATCTCAGTGTTGTTTCCCTTTGGTATCAACAGGCAGGCATACAGGAGTCTTCTTAGTAAAAAGGTTATGGAACTATGGCTGCGTGAATATTTAAGAAGGGAATTAAAATAAGAGAGAAATGGATACTACAATTGACAAGATATTTCTAGGAACTGGTAATCTTCCTCTGTATTACAGAGGAAGAGATGCCAATTTTGCATAGTGTATCATAAGATAAAAATAACAATCATTTTAAATAAATTATTTGGTACTAAGAAGAATGTCTTAACTATAATTTTGTTCTATTTTATAAAATTTTCAGTGCTCCCTACAGAAAAGATAGAATTTGCATATCTCTTAGTCAGTCTTTGACATGACTGACATATTTCATATATGTTTTCTTTTTCTTTCATTCTTTCCCCTGATAATCAGTCAGTGGTGGCAAAAACACTGTCATTGCTATTCTTTTAATGGAATTGTCACACATAATACAATAGAGGAACTTTAACTTGTTTCAGGAAATTCTATATTGTTTGAAAGCTCAGAACTTTGGTTTCATCTATTTTTTTTATTTGTAGAAGACAGCTCTTTAATACCCAGAGTGTTAACACACATCCAGTTCACAAAGCATGAATTTACCAATACATATCATACATATCCCATGCAAGTTTTCTTTCACAGTTCAGACAGTCCTAAAGAACCAAACACATAAATTTCAGACTGAAGAACAGTGTTAAATTACTCTATATTTAAACCAGAATGTAAAAGTTCTTTTATAATGTACTTAAAACAACATAGTGAAATTAGAGGAACATTTTCAAGAACAACATATGTTAATGTCTACCCCATGAAAACACAGTTCCAGATTACCAAATTTGAATGACACCCAATTTACAAGATCTTAGTCCATCAAAGGTCATCAATCACTCTCCCAAAGGCAGCCTTGCCTGAGGAGGTTCAAAAGTTTTCAGAAGAAACATTAATTAGTGATGGGATTGGATTCCTCATCAAGGCACTATTTTTCTTCACTTAATTGCTAATGGACACATATAAATCCCATTTGAACCCGCTGAATCTTTGAAATACTGTGGGAAATAGTTTGGAGCATCAAGATCACAAGATGACCCAGTGTTACCAATTCCTGGCTGACACAGTGTAACAAACAAATTGATTTTTTTGTTATGCTCCCCCTAAAGAAAACGAAACTTATATCCTGAAGGTCCACCTTCCTTACTTTCCAGAGCATTACTGAAGATTATTTGCTGTGGGCCTTGTGGGTCTTGCTGCCTTACACAACAGGAGGGGCAAGCACAGTGGATGGGCAGGATCCCTGGAGGAAAGCTGGCACAAGAGGACCCCACTGTGAAGCAGCTCCTCAGTCTGTCTCAAAACTAAACCTAGACAGTCAAGGATCATTCATAATAGAACTACAAAATTTCTTCCCTTTTCCATGACAAAGTTTGACTCTTCATACAATTGATATGTTAGAATTGCACTCCTCATGAGTTTGAGGAGCAGGAGAAAACCTGTGTATAAGTTTCCCACGGGGATACCTGGATTGTAAAGGAATGCTAAGCAGTGCTGCAGATAAAATAATGTATTTAATTTTGACTCAAGAGTTGGAAAAATATGCCCTCCATCACTACAAAAAGAACTCAAAATTTGGTAAGGTATCTTCTATCCATCTTGGACTGTTTCCTTATTAAATGTTGCAGATATTACAAATGGTCCACTGGCAATTTAATTACTGATGTATACTAAGGCAGGTCAGGAAACACATTATTCATAAAGACAATTGCTAAAAAGGTACATGGTCCACTTCAGCTTTTTCACTATTGCTGAGGCTGTTGAGGATATGCTGGGAAACTAGTATCTTAGCAGTGCAGAAAAAGGTAGAGAAACTCACAGGTTTTGTTTCCCAGGCTATGAAAAATGGATAAAATTTCTATTTGCCCAAGTAAAATTGATAAACTCTGAGCACCTTTACCTGCACAATTGCTTTTGGCAGGAACTCTGGAAAGTTTTAATGGAAAAGGACTAGCATAGCTGCAGGATCAAGAGATGAATGTCTACATGCTCTTTCTGCAGATAATTGAAAACATGTGCCCAAAATGATAGACATATATTGAGCATTGTTATTATAGCTTGCTTAAGTAGAAAAGTAAAATAATGTCCATTTACATACATTGCCTGTACATTGTAGGGAAATAAACTTCACATTTTGTGTTCCTGCCTCTTTCAAGTTAATCTTCCACAAATGTGAGATAGTAACTTTCACCAGGAAGTGAACTCAGATGTAATCTTAGGATATAGTTAATATTTTTTTACTGAGTAAATTTCCATGGAAAAAAAGATATGGGAAATACTAAAAAATATGAGGAAAAAAAGATTCTGGAAAGCAAAATATTTGAAATAAAATTAGTTTTAATGTAGTTAGCTAATTTAATCTGTATAAATGACTCACAAAATCAGCAGGGTTTCTTCAATTTAGAAAAAGGGATGAAAGGCCATTCGGGGACTTGCAGGTGATGATCCTTTCTCACATGTTATTATACTTGTAAGCAACTTCCTCATACTTACAGCTGGGGCACTAAAATATGATTATGGTACAGGTGAGAGTATCTTTCTGCATGTTATAGCAACAGTGCAGGAAAATACAAGTATCTCACTTCTACTCAAAAAATGCCAGACTATCAAACTCTGGGAGCATTGTTTTGAGCCTTGCTTTTCACTCATGTATGATGAGTGCTTCATCAAGCAGCAAGCTATGGCTTAATCATTAATCATGTGCATTTTAATAATCCTAATTTTAAAAATTTGCATATCTGGATAGTAATCAACAATAGAAAAACATTGGGAGTGTAAATGGTGCTTTAATATGTGTTGCAGAAGAATATTCAGCGATTGAGATGTGCTTCTTTATGCAGTCATGTTTGGAGGGTTGAGACAAACCCTATGAGGCTGCCTTTTGCTAAAAGACACTCTGGTGGAGTATTTTGCTCTCAAAGCCCAGAACTTCTGGTTTTTTTCTAAGTGCTTTTATGCCATTAAAGTTCTTGACCTTGACAGTTCTTGAGT